>NC_136070.1:637290423-637890423 GCF_964261635.1 Lissotriton helveticus | reverse complement strand
AGGCACGAGCCAATGAGGTGTGTAGCCTGCTGCGTGGTCGCCGGAGCCCCACAGAGGAGATCCCTGCAGACTGAGGGCTGGTGGTGGGTTGCAACTTCCTGACTCGGCCCTGCCCGCCAGCTAGAATGCAGCTGTTACCTGGCTGTCTTCCCTGGGTGGGCGGTGTGGCCTTCCGACTTGACTGAGACTCTCCAGTTCTTCAAGTGAGTGCCTTCTGTGTGGCGGCTTCCCGGGGGCATCTCACCTCTATGGGGGAAATTACCGGGGGAAATTACCGGGCTGCAGCCTGTCTCCTGGGTTGGCACCCCTCCCTACCTGCGTGCTGCCGTGGAGGCCTGCTGCCTGGATTTCTTCCCTGGGCAGGCAGGTCGACCTTCCAACTTGGCCGATAGCTGCCAGTCCATCAAGTGAGTGCCCAGCTGAGTGACCGCTTACCTGGGGCATCTCAGCTGTATGGTGGGGGGGGGGGGGGGGGGGGAGAGTTGTTCGGTTGTGGCCTGGAGACCAGTGAAGGACCACAGCTTCGGGAGTTGGGCCCTGCCTGCTGTCTGGGATGCTGCTACCGGCTGCGGCTATGCTGCAGATAAAATGGCAGGAAGAACCTGTTATCGGCGAGGCCAGGCTGCAGGGCCAGTGAGGGCCCACAAGGGGAGTGCCCTGCTGCTTGCGTGGTTAACCGATGTGCTTTGCCTGGGGGGTGGGAGGCTTGTGGCCCACCTGCGGCCTTTTCTTTAGTGGCTGTGTCCCCTCCTGGCTTCAGTAGTGTGGTGAGGACCTCTGGTGTGCCCACAAACTGGGGGTGGGGAAGGGGGTGAGGAAAGCGGGGGTGAGGGGTGGCGAGTGTGCCGGCCCAGAGCCACGGGCCTTGATTGCTGGCTGAGATGCTCCTGTGGTGGGCGCTCGGCCCTGGGCCACAAGTGCCCTTGCAGGGACTGAGGTGGTACAGCCTGAGGAGATCAGGGCCCGCACCTTTAGACACATTGACTAGCTGTTCGTGGGGGGAACCCTGTTTTTTCCCTCTACTGACACACTTCTGGGGATGGTTGGACCTCTCCCCCCTGGGGACATAGTATTGGACTGACCGGTGGCTCGCTCTGGTAATCACAGCTCCTTAACTTGGGCTCCCGCTGACTGCCTACTTTCTCCTAGAATGCACTCTCCCACCGCCATGCTCCTCTTGGCTTAACGGAGCGCCTTACTTTACTTTGCTTTACCCTTGAGGCTGGGTTTGGGGGTGGATCGTGTGGGGACTGGACTTCCCTCTCGTCTTGTTTCTTCGCCGACACGGTCCACCTTGACATTGCACTGCTGGTCTTCCCACTCATCGCCCTGTCGCGATGGATAAGGAAAAGCTTCCTGCACAGTGCTGAGAGAAACAAAAATAGACCAGTACACAACTGTTTCCTCCCGTGGTCCTCCGGGCCCGCCAGTTGGCGATGTGCCCATTTCCTCTACTGCCGACCTCACTGCGATACTGCAAGCGATCTGGAACTCTCAGACAGCGGTGGAGAGCAAGATCTGCAAATTTAGAATGGATGTGGATTTGCTGCTCCAAGACCTGCATAATGCCACAGCACGACACTACTCACTACGACAGCCGACCTCCAGGGGCGCGCTGAAAACCGTTCTCGGTGTAATAACATCCGCTTGATTGGAGTCCCGGAGTGGGTGGAGGGGGGCGACAACCAACATTTTGTGGCCCACATGGATGTTAGATTAAATCCTGGATGTTCGCTACTTGCCTGTCCTCATGGTTTACCATTGCAAGAGCCCATCGGGCCCGGACCTCTAGGCCTGCACCTGGAGCTTCACCCCGTCCCATCATAGCCTACATCACAATGACCGGGACAGGGGCGGCATTCTGCCATGGGCCCGACAACATGCATACCTCCGATAAGGGGACAACAAAGTGCTCTTCCTTGCACGTCTCCGTGTTATCCATTTCAACAAGTCACACTTTTTTGACACCCCTGACTCAGTCTGGCAGTGGCTCACGGAGGAACACCCACTGCACTGCCCTGTCGTTCTTCTCGCAACATCTGGAGATGTCCGGCATCCTGAGACTTCAGGTGCCACCCAAGGCACGTAGACTGCGCACCAGAATTAAGAGGGGGCGCAGAGTTGGCCGGTCACTCTCACCCAAGTCAATCCCCCCCCCGGGAGCATTCTCATCCCTCCTTTGACAGGCTTCGAACCCTGCCTCTGGCAGTGAAGAGAAGGTGGCAACCAACGGGTGGGCGGCCCTACTCCGGGATACAAATAGCATCCACACCGACTCTGACTTGTCTCGCAGTCCTGTTATTTGATTGACTTTGTTCTGCATCGGCTGGACACCCTCCTGAGTCTGGCCATATCCCGTCGGTTTATTTGCTGTGGCCCAAGGACATTTCGACGACTGTGATGCTGTGATTGCTATCTTCGTATGACTAGGTCTGCATCAGACGTGGCATTGTCAGCTGGAGGAGACAATGCGGAACCTGGGGGTGGTGCATCCTCTCCCCCTGTTCTACGCTTGTTGGTCCGAATGTGGGGCTTGCTATGCCCCGGAGCCCGGCCATAGGAGGGGTCTTGATTCTGGTTGCAGCTCTCTCTCTGACATTGATTGTTGCCTTACTCTTTTCTACATTATGTTGATTACTTATCCTCCGCTTCCAATTTCAAATTACCTTAAGCAGCCAAGGGAATTAAAGCTTCACCACCCTATACGTCGCATCAAAGTATAATGAAGTAGTAATTGACAGTGTTGCCCACCTCAATGGGCCGCTGCTCCTAGACCATACCCTACGAAAAACAACTCCTAAACAGAGAGGCAACAAGACAATAAGTAAAACCATTATTCTTGAGTCTTCTGTGATGAAGATGTGTGCTTCTTTATTGTACGACGTCCGAAAACAACAGCGCAGCCAATGCTTTTCACCCTCAACAGGGCTTCATCAGGGCATAAAACAAGCATTGGAAATGCAATAGGTCTCGCACCATTAGAGTTAGTGCTTTTAGAATTGTTTATGGGTTTTTTTTTGTAAATGTTTAGCATTTTTGTTTCCTGTAGCCTATGCTAAAGAATTACAAATAAAAAAAGCCATAAACCTTTCTAAAAGCTCTAACTGAAATGGTCTGAGACCTATTGCACTGTGTGAGGGTGAGGGGTTTAGGGTGAGTGAGGGTGAGGGTGGGTGAGGGTGAGTGAGGGTGAGGGAGTGAGGGTGAGGGGTTGAGGGTGAGGGTGAGTGAGGTGTTGAGGTTGAGTGAGGGTGAGTGAGGGTGAGTGAGGGTGAGGGTGAGTGAGGGTGAGGGTGAGTGAGGGTGAGGGTGAGGGTGAGGGGTTGAGGGTGGTGAGGGTGAGGTGTTGAGGGTGAGTGAGGGTGAGGAGTTGAGGGTGAGTGAGGGTGAGTGAGGGGTTGAGTGAGGGTGAGGGTGAGTTAGGGTGAGGTGTTGAGGGTGAGTGAGTGTGAGGGTGAGGGGTTGAGGGTGAGTGAGGATGAGTGAGAGTGAGGATGAGTGAGGGTGAGTGAGGGTGAGTGGTTGAGGGTGAGGGTGAGTGAGGGTGAGTGAGGGTGAGGGTGAGTGAGGGTGAGGGTAAGTGATGGTGAGGGGTTGAGGGTGGGTGAGGGTGAGTGAGTGTGAGGGGTTAAGGGTGAGTGAGGGTGAGGGTGAGTGAGGGTGAGACCTAAAAACGACTTGAAAAAACAAGATCACACAGAAAACCAGCTTCTACTTCAAGTTATTTGTTGGAGCCCTCACACCTCTCAGAAAGTAGGCACTCTGAACTTTTTTTAAATGTATTTTCTTTTCTTTAATGGTACACATTCGCAACTCAAAAGTGTAAAGGAGTTGATAAACCAAAGGAACAGTGAATTATATTTAATTTCGATAATTTTATGGAGATTTCATCGACCTCTGCAGCAACAGCATGTCTGTCTGCATGCGTTTGTGTTTGGGAGAGAAATAAAACGTGTCTTGCAAATCACCTGTGTACCAGGTATGCTGGAGTCTCCGAAATACGATTTATTATTAATGTTAATACATGACAACATACACAAGAAGCACCTTCTCTACATGCTACCACGCGAGAATGAGCATGTTAAACTCAGCAGAGCTCACTTTGGCATGAAGCACCCGGCTGCGGTGCGGTGTACAGTCTGTCTGCAAATAACTCGGCGCTGGCAGGCAATTAGTGTGCATGAACAAGTGAAGTTTTTATCGCACCGACCACTTGCGCTGAGCTCTGAGGAACATTCCCTAAATGTGCTGATATTTTGTGAAACGGGCACATGCCAAATGCGTGATGTGTGGCGCTGCTCAGTGAGACACAACACCACAACTTAAAAAACAGTGTTCACAACAAGTTCTCACTTCCACTCTCTTGACAAACAACAGGCATGTCTAATTCGATATCAGCACGTTGTTATTGTTCACGTGCTCCTGAAAAGTAAAGTTATTTTCACATGCTGTGTTAGCTTTTCATGTAGCGCGGTACTTGTTAAAGCATATAGCACACCTTTGTTAGCGGAACTTGAATTTCAACACACAGCATTTACTGTTCGTAATACATGCAGTTCTGATTATGTAAACATCATTAAAATGCTGTGTTGCACCTTTCAGTTATCTGAAAGAAAACGCATTGATAAATCATTTAAATACAAAGTACCCTAAATGTTTTTCGACTGGGTTAATTACTTGGTTTGATTTGAATTCACCTGCGCCTAGCACCGCGATGCCATCCAAACAGCTACATTAGAACAACTACTTCACTTTACAGACACTTCTGTGCGAAAGTTTAAGTTTGAGACCAACAAGAAGTAACCATACCGAACATGAAAAGAGTATGGGGCTATACAAATAAAAATAAACAACACGCAATTCCTTTCCCGCATTAAAACACCGCCCAGCCGAGAAGAAAGTCACAAACACCCAACTCCAATGACATTCCAACTTCAAAGGAGCCAACAGAAACACAGGAAACGAAAGAAAACTGCTGCAGAGAAGCTCTTCCAACTGCACAAAAGCCAGACACCTACCTAGGAGCGAGGAAACGCTGCATCCACCGGCGTCAAGGCGAAGGAAAAGTTAATCACTAGTGAAAAAAAAGCGAAAGAGAAAGCAGGGTAACCTGACCCAGGAGGGGGGAGGAGGGAGGAGAAATGCGTCTCGGCCGGAGCAGGGGGCGGAGCAGGGAGAGCGGGCTTTGAAATGCACTTCACACGGCCGGCCGGTCGTGAAACTGAAAGCATGGCCGGCCGGCCGTGAAAGCCTTTGATGCCGCAGGGGGTGGAGCGGCACCAGCTGGGAGAGTAGGCAAGGCAGGCGGCTGGGGGCATGTGCACACGCTTTTAAGCTCAATGAGCATGCGCATTGAGCTTAAAAGTCACGGGCACTGCAAGGAATCGCCACGATTCCTTGCAAGTTGGACAAAGAGTGGATAAGCCCCCATAGTCTCGCTTGCTCGATGCGCATGCGCATCGACAGGCGAGACCTAAAAATCACACTTCCTGAGATCCGATCCGTATCTAATAGAAACATGTACTTTAGCCGAACACGGCTTGGGTACCAAACCATATCCCTTTGACCTTAGGGATTTTAGGACCACGGGATAGGACAGATTGGTCGCTGTATGGAACTGGCATTGTGTCCCGGTTACTTAGGACCATGCTAGGTTTACTTCACGTCTGGATGGTAGATGTGACTCTACCGATTACAAGGCATGATTAGTGATATGCTGTTGGTACCTATTGAATGCGGGTTTTGCCTAAAAAAGTTAATTTTAAGGTTTTGGGACACACACTTGCTCTATTCATATATGCAGTTCTGGGTGGCATCCTTTCATGACTGGTCCCTGGCACAATACACACAACGAGGGTTGGGCAATATCGGTCCCTGGCACACTCATTAATACTCCAAACCCACATGACTTTTCCTGTCATGGAATGTTAATGGGTTTGTTGGACCGAGTGAGCAGCAGTGGTCTTTACCTTCGTGCACCGACACCACCCAGAGGTTATGCTGTTGCAGGAATCTCATCTCATGGAGGATCTTTGGCCCTTCTTAGCTCTCAAGGGTTATGATAGTCTTTCATGCAGGGTTCTTCCGGGGGGATCAGGATGGTTGCCATCCTTTTGCAACGCCCCTTTCCTCTTGTGGTCGAATGCGTATCCTGTGCACACTCACTGTCAGCTCTCCCGGCTCACTGGACCATCTTCAGACCCTGTGGGAGGGTTGGATAGGCCCTGTTGAGGATGAGGATTGGCGAGATGCCCTGATGGCGCCCCATAAGCTCACCACCTCCTCCAGACTGCGACTCATTCAGATAAACTATCTTTACTCAGTTTACGTTTTCCCGCTCCGCCTGCATCGTGCGAGTTTGCGCCACACTTCCACTTGTCCTCAATGCAGAACTGATCAAGCTGATTTCTATCATATGGTATGGACCACCGCAGTGGTTACTCAGTACTGGACAAGAGTGACCCGGGAGCTGTCAGAGGTGCTGGGATGGGCAGTTCCCATTTCTCCCCATATGATTCTTTTGAGGATTTGAGGGTATTGGTTTAAGAGGGTGGAGAAAGCATTCCTGGGCACAGCCCTTCTGGTGGCGTAACAGGAAATCGCTGCAAGTTGGATGTCCCCTCGCTCACCTACCCTGTCACGAAGGTGACGGGGAGTGTATTGTTCCGTGCAGCAGTAGCTTATGGTCTTTGAAGCTTGTGGCTGCCCCTAGAAACATGGGCGGGTGTGGGGGAAAGGGCTAGCTAGATCAATTGGCTTATCTAGAAGTGTCTTTGTCACCAGGGTTTTTTTTGTACGTTTATTGCTCTGTGTCTACTTGGTGCTCTGCCTTGTATGGATTGCTTACCTCTCTCTGCAATGTAACTCTCTGTGACACGTACTATGGTTCACTAACCCATTTGGGCTAAAATGCAATAAAGTTTGTTTGCACTTTGGACACAATACTTCACAGAAATGGCTCCTAAGAAATTCAAAATCGCCAGTAAAATGTTTTATTCTCAGTTAACAAACTGGCCACATCCCAGATCTTTTCTTGGACTGAATGCTCTTAACCCTTATTTATAAAGGCTCGGAAGCCATCAACCTTAATATAACTGCAAGGCAATTTGTGTAACCCATAACGTAGGCAAACGTTTAGCTGCTTTTTGACTAAAAGTTGACAAACGTTCTTGACAGTAACATTTTGCAAGGGAGTCAAATGTGTTTCCTACACCATCAATGAACCATAGACCATAACTTCGCATTCCAGGTTAGCAGATCTAGGGTAGTGTTTATTCACTTTATTAATTCCCTGGGACGTTTTGGCTGCATCTGTGTTGCAAAGTCATCCTGTGCCCTGGGCACCCCCCAACTTTTTGCTGACTGGAACTGGTGGCAACTGACTGACTGATCCTGGGCTCTGTTTAACCAGGGCCAGAAGGAACACATTAGAATACAGTTAAGACACCAGCATACACTAGGGTACACTATGGTATGGTGGGGTACCCCTGTAATTGGCATGACATACCTCATAAGCCCCTAGTATGTAATAGGGCAGGGGATTGAAACTACCTAGAAGTCTCCAGTATCCTGGGGCATGACAGTTTAAAGGCCAGCAGATTTTCTGCACTTGCATGTGTGCACTGTTGAAGCCTGAGGTCAGTTTTTAAAAGCAGAACTGGTGGCCACGACAGCTTTTAAACCTCAAATTGTGCCCACACTCGACTTTGGGGGTAGGGGCACTTAAAAATAAAAAAACCTACCATGTTTTTGCTTATTAGGGACCCCCAGGGTCACCCCTAGGTATCCCAGGGGTGAGGGTTCAGTTATCTATAAGGAGCGCCCTTATAAAACTAAGTTTTATGTGCCTGGGTTAAGTGATATTTTACATTTTACTCCCCACATTGCATTAAAGAGCTGCTCAAATTCGACTTTGATGCTAGAACAATTGGGTATGGATGATCTGCAATATTTCTGCTGATTCAGAATCCCTGAAGTCTCCCCTAGTTACACAGGGGGTGGGGGTCCTGTAGAAATTAGGGAAATACTTATAAAATATGGTTTTATAAGCCCTGGTGCTGGAAAAGTGGCCCCAGTCATTTTCCCCATTGCAAACCCCATGGCCCATAGGTTAACATGGTAGGAAGTTATTTACTAATAAATATTGATAGGAGAGGACTAGCCGGACCATTCAAAGACTTCCCAGAATGGTAGTAGTAAATCCAACAATATTATATTGTATTGTTGAATTTCTCCTAAAGTGTACATACAATAAGTTATGAGACTTTATTGTTTGTAAGTCCAAATTCAGCCTTTCAGTGGTCTGTCCTGATTGGTCAGAGTTAAGTGGATTAGCCAGGCTGCTGGGAGGGCAGTGTGCTGTTCTATAGGAGTGCCAGGCCAGGAGGTGGCGTCGTAAACTATGCTCTTCAAAGGCAGAGGGGATGCCTGTGTTTCAGTCCACTGACAGTCTTGACCCAGAGTCAGGGCTAGGCTTAAGGAAGGTATGTGCAGATGGTAGGGGGTGTGTTAAGCCAGCTCTTACCTCCTTGCTGGAAAATCAGCCATTATGGATTCGGAAGAATGATGCACTCTGGCACAAACTAATGCCACACTCTACAGGATGTGGTCATAACTATGAGGAGTTGCCCTGCTCTCATTGGTCAGCAGTGACCTGGTGCTTGACCCAGAGAATTTTGAATAAGTATCTGAGAGGGGCAGAGCCCTCCAGATCTGCTGCTTGAAACTTACTGAAGCAAGAAGTGCCCTGCTGCGAAGTTTGCCCTGCAAAGATTTTTAAGGCCTGACCACTGAAGACTGCACCAAGTAAAACTGCAGCCATGTGGATTACCTTGCTGCCAAAGGACTAAGAGTGGACTCCCTGCAAGCTACAGGTTAACAGAGCTCACCTGGACAGCCCCACAAAGAATTCCAAGCCTGGAGTACAGTGGATTTGTTAGGGTTTTGTTCAAGTGGATTCCGGCATTGAAGTTTCACACTTTCAAGGACCCTCTTGGAGATTCCAGAACCTTGGATTGTGTGTTAGATACTTTGGGACCCGCAAGCAGAACGCCAGGAAGGTGTTCTAACTGGACCCCGCTTGCTGAAGGAGGCCCACTACATTGGTGAGAATTCTTCAGAACAATTTATAAAGGTGTGTCCCTGACAGAGAAAACGAAATGACGTAAGGGGCACTGTTGGTGTCTAAGCACTAGAAAGTGACTAATCTTTAAAAATTCATACCTCTGGTTTAATACAGTGGATTATTTTCGTTTTGGTGTCATTTAAATGATAACAATATTACCTATTTTTATAAATTGGTGTTTGATTTTTATTTTGTGTTTCTTAATTATTTACTGAAATTGTGTTTTTAAATGCTTTACATACCTGTCTTTGAAGTTATGCCTGTCTGCTCGCAGCCACGTTACCAAGGGTTGAGCATAGGAATAATTTTCTAAGACCTATGTTGAGCCCTATCATGTGTTAGTGGCCTTATTGCCAGTGGTAGACCTACATTTGCCCCTACCAATAACCCACTTTCCAACAATCTGGCACAAAAAACTAAACCTGAAACCACTTGAGGCTTGCATAGGTAGAAAAACATATTGCATAATGCAGTCAATGTGTGCCTCAATCATGTTAGGTGAACATAAACATCATCCGTTTCTGTTTTTTGTTAGTGAAAGGACTATAAATATGTAAAGACTAATGGTTAATTAATTACAGTAAGAGGGTAAGAGTTGCATAGTTTCAAAATAAGGAAGGAATTCATGGTAATCTTCACATAACCCGTTTTCCCACTCAAACTTGATGCAGAGGTGATGATGTTCCCTAAATATAGTGATATACAACCAGGAACAGAGCTGATATTGGATGATTATTTACCTTCTAGAACGCACTGCTTAGAAGTGCATCTTTAAATTCTGGTGTAACATCAAGAAAGAGACACACATACACTCAACTGCCAGGCTCTGCAAGACCTAAATAATCCACATACAGGTTAGGATGCTAACTTGTAGCGCTGCAGACAAACACCCTAACACCCCAGAGCATTCTTTCATAGAACTTGATAGAGACCAGGGATGGACTAACAATTTAAAGATCAAGTCTGGAAAAATCGTAAAAATCCTAAAAATCTACTTGACCTAACTGTAATGTACTTGACCCGTGAACTGGTCTCAACTTGTGTGATCCTAGGCAAATATTTTGTCGTATGGACCCGCATTTTTCTTTATTATCACCTAAGAGAGCACCTTCAAATATGCAAGTTCACTATTTCTGTTGTACAAAAAACTCTTTTTATTTACTAGACCAAATGTTTGATCCATGTTTTACAAGATTCAAACCCATATATACCGTACACAGATTCCTGGCCTGCCTCTTAGTTCACTACTAGAATAGACATCTGGGTAGGAGCAGTATTAATTCCCAGTTAATGTTTAAAAACTCACTTTTCATAAATATTACCAACGCATGATGTGGTAGTGCACTGTAATTTACAGATAGCATATTTTCCATTGAAATGGCCACAAAACATTCACACTAACATGTAGTTTTACTGATAATAGCCATAAACAATGGTTGGAAATTGGGTTTCAGCAAAAATATTTTAAATTGGCACATGATCAAGTAAAGTCTTTATTTGTTTTGATCCTATAAAAATATTTTCACCACAGAATTACAAAAATGGGTCTTCATAACCAGTGAAATATATGAAAAATGTTTGAACAGTTCACTTAGCTATTTCAGTGTTGTGTTAGAAAAAATCCTGACATCTGACAGCCTTTCATTTCACTTGTTTTACACAGTTCAGTTGTCACACAGTTCACTGTACAATATCCTCTAACTTCAGTTACACAAAGAAAATGAAATGTAGGAAGACAAACTCACTTTTGACCCCTGTCTCTGAAAGCCAACAAATGTGCCAAGGTAGCAAGATTTACATGCATTTTTATTCTTTTTTCACTTTGTGAGCAATAAAGATGCCCTTAAATCTTATCTTGTCACATTTGCTCTGTATTCAGGCTTTTCGGCTTGCCAGAAAAGGTGAGTAGTCTCTGAAAATAGCTCGTCCTGAATAAATCTTGCTCGACAATGCGAGTGGATTTTTTGAGCCCTGAAGTTCTTAATTGATCTCCACACAATCTACTGGGAGATGCACCTAGAGCAACATAATAACCTCCAGTGTGGCATATATCGTTTTCAAACCCCAAATGTGACAGATTAACATAATTTACCCCCATATTTCAACAAACTGAAAGACAAAAACTCATCAATTGTACACTAAGTTACTTAAATTCCGGCAATGAAGACCAGTTGACACATTTTGAAGGACAAACCCAGGGTGGATAGAATCTCCCTTCAATGTAACTTTGGAAAGGTAGTCCCCTTCTCTTGTTTTGCATTTGCACTGAAGTGTACAAAAAAGTGATGGGTGAAATTCTTGAATTCATCTCAGCCACTGGTTATCACTCGGGCCCCATCCCAGTCCATCGTTATTTTTGCAGACCGTGCCACCTGAGTTTGGACCCAGACGTATGCAAACCGTTCTTGACCCTGCTACAGTAGAAACAGTCCAGCCCGGACTGCCAGGCCAGATCCTCCCTGAATCGTACCACCAGCAAAGTCTGGTTTTGCCCTGATTGGGCTCTTTCGACTTTCCAGGTGTAGCTTAGTTCCAGTGAGCACAGGACCCATGTCTGTGCATATCCGTCACACTTGGGTTGTTGCACTGGGCTGTTGCTATTGGAGCAGGGCCATGGGTGATTTACATATGGCTGGGTCTAATCTAATGTGGCATCGTGAAGGGACAACAATGGGTTAGTTAGAATGTTGCCTCAAGCTATTTCCAGTGGTTTGTGTATTTGCAAGCATTCCTCCCATCACTTTTTATGAGTTAAATACAGAGGCAATTGGGCACTTCACACGTTTATTTGGGGAAAGGCAGCCTTTGCTGATAAATCCAAAGAAAGCCTAGCGATCCGTAATAGAAATAAGTGGGAAGCGAAATTAGTGACATTTGAACGTTATCAAACTATTGGTACAAACCACAGCATAGACGTGAAGATAGCATAGAAATTAAAATGGCCGCTCATAGAGAAGCTAAAATTGTATATTGTTTCTTTCAAAACGTCCTGGCATGGCCTTAAAGTATCTTGTGTCACCATTTAGCCTTGGCTGACGGACAGCAGAATTAATTTGCTGCATACATGTTAGGTTAGGATAGTCAAATGGGTAAACTGAAGTCATAGCCTTTTAGACATTTGGATCAAAGTAACATTTCTTCAAAGTAAAATAGGTCTTTAAATGAAAATATAGTCCAACATGATTCTCTTATTGCTTGAGTGATGAGGGAGTTTAACAAGTCTGAAAGAACATTGCCTTAACGGCTTTTGCAGACGTAACAAATTGGCAGCATCGAGATTTTTGAAAGAAGGAAACGTGTATTTGAATAAATATTACCACAGTAACATATTGCCTGGTGTCAATGGTTGATAGCCAAAATAGAAGGAAAGATGAGAACATTTACATCACCTGAATACTCTGCAACTCCAGAAATGGTTTGAGCTAAAGTCAGAACTTTGATCTCCATGGATTTATGGTAAGATTCTGTGATGTTAAAATATCGCAAGCAGCTCGACACATACTGTTCCATGAGGTTTGATTGATCTGAATGGCATATGCCTTCCCTCCTTTTGCATATGCATTGAAGAACAAAAGTGCATTCCTTTAAATACCATTGTATCATAAATCCTTGCTTCTTGTTGAAAGACTGTTAAGCTGATTTTGCTTTAGTTGCTACTTTGCATATGGAAATCTGTCTATGACTTTGTGAGTATGCATCACTTGTTATCTACATGCTGAAACTGTCACTTTCTCTGCTTCCTTGTCTGATCATCATAATCTTTTGAGCCAACCCATGTTTTTAGAAAACCCGTTATTGAATTCATTCGGACGTTTACAATTTCTCATGCAAGCTGGATGGCTCAATCCACCCTGCTTACAATCCTCTCCCCATTGGCTCTTTGAGGTCATAGTTAAGCTGGATTCTCCAACAGAGTAATGACATGTCTGCCGATCAGGCAGTGGAGCAATTGTACTTTGAATATTAACACCCAGCAGAGAAGGAGGTGAGGGTTGAAAAACAAAAAAGAAAGCAGGGCAGTGATTCAATTAACGAGTTGGGGGTTAAGAGCAATGCAGAGCACAGGCAGAAGCAGCACTTTGAAGAGAAGCAAGAAAATGCAGGTGCTCCCATGAAGTGCTAAAAAAATTATGTGAGCCATAGAAGCACAGTAGTTCCCTGACATGAGCCATAGAAGCATAATTCATACAGTCAAAAGCGTGATAAAGAATGTATGCTCCAGGGAGGGACAAATGCAAGAAGTAAAATCATGGAATATGAAGAAAGATAATGAGGTAGACAAGCAAGGAAACCAATCCTGAGCAACAGTGTGATCCAAAGCCCACTCTAAGTATTGAGGTTGGTCTTTTGTCAACAAACCGTTAAAAGCTGCCTGTAGATGGGACCTATAAAGACCATTGCCCCTCAAATACCTGGAGGAATCTGCCCCCACTAACTGCCGGAAAAGGTCAGATGCTGCCGCTCTTTCCACAGCCAGTGCTAGATGCAGGTGAATCTATTGGTTATAATTGGTTATTGCTTATAGTTCTTCTTTTGTGAGAGGGCTTCATGTTCAATAACATGGATAAAAGAAAAACAAGAGTAGAGTCAAACTGTTAAAATAAATTCTGACCAAGGGCATAAGAGGACAGTGTGTAGCGAACATTCTTGCATTTCAGCATGGAGGTGGAAGCTTTTCCTTGGTTCTCAGCTGGTTCGCTAATTTTGCAGTCCGAGGGAGCACATGCTGAATTTGCTAAGGGGAAATATGGATGAATTTAAGAGACTTTGCAAATTGTTAGATCTGAGAATTGGGATATTTGATTCCGACAAAAAATCAGGAGAGTGAAGAAGGAAACCATATACTTGGAGTTTTGTCAGCTATTGTGTTAATAGGGAATGGGGCGGCAGCGTAGTTTGGGTGTAGCATGATGAGATTGTCTTACACACACGATTTTCCCTCAGCGGGATTGCAAAAAGTAAATGTCATGAATAGGTGAGGTTCTTGGGTAAAGGTAGATGTCATCTGCAGGCTGATGAGTGGTGATACAGATCTCGCTTACATTGGAAGGAAGTGGCCAAGTCTATATTCTTGCCTTGATCATCCATGCTCATTTCTGTGATCAAGATCAATCTACCTTGGTGAATATTGAAGGCTTTTGACCAATTGAGAAGGCATGAGATTCATGGGTACATTGAGAAGAAATAATTATTTATTAGCTTTTGTGGCTGTTTCAGGGCTGTGACCTAGACCAAAACTAGCCTGGGGGCTAGTGAGGAGGATATGATCTTCACTGTCTTTGACAATGAATGACAAATACAACTTTCAGTTGTTTTTACAAGTCCGGAAAATAAATTGTGTGGACTGAGTTTTCTTGTAAGTTTTTCTTTAGTTGTGTTAGGAGGAATGTTATTGGACTACTTTTGATGTATGTGCTGGGGCACAGTTGATGATGTTAGAAAAGGACGTCCAACCGTGCCAAATAAATGACTAGCTTGGAGCTGATAAAAAAGGCCTCTCTCTTTAAATAAAGTTTTATGTTTGAGGGTGGTTACTATTTTGGTGAATCGCATTAAAGATGGCGTGAAAGCAGAAGGTCTTTCTCAGTAGTGCAATTGATAGCTCTGAACATCAGTCCTTATTTGTTTGACAATTGTTGCAAATGTTTATCTTGCAGTGTTGCTTCCATAAATATTTGTCATGAGTTGTTTGGCCCTTAAGACATTTCATATTTTCATCTTGAGTTATACAGGTTTGCCTCCTAATGGTGACTCCTATTAGAGGTAGAGGATTTGTTATTTAGACACCATTTTCTTTTTCATTTATGCAGTTCTCTATTTTGATTGAAATCTTTCTATTGTAAAATATATAAAACAAGGACTCCTCATCCAAAAGTGAGCCATTGGACTCAAGAAAAAATATATTTGTGTATCCCACAGCTTTTCCAGCAACAGTGGTATGTTGTGCAGTAATCTACATTTCTATATGATTTTCAGGCAAAATAGGTATGCAAGAGCTATCATATCGACCCTTTTTAATTTTCACCTAGACAGTGCCTGCGCACTGTTTTTTTGAGACATGCGGTATCTACAATAGGACATCAAGCATCGTCCATCTATCATTGGTTCCCCTTACTGTCCTTTGTAAATGCCGGCTCTTATTTGGTAAATATGCTTGGTAGTCCCTCCTTTTGTACTTTTGTATCCTACCACGAGGACTGCCCCTGTTACACGTGCTATTACTTTTCATACTATTTAGGATACTTTGAAAGCACTCTTTCGTTGGCCAGCCTCTGCTCGTGTTTGTGTTTTGTTTACTTCATGCACCGCTCTTCTTTTACCTTAGAATTGCTCCCTCTCCGTTTGTTCACCCTATTCTGTACATGTTCAGGAGAGAGTTCAATCATTGCAATAGTAGGGTTGGCATTTGTAAAAGGCTCAGCTTTTATAATTTTGTTTCCGTTCCTATTTGGTTTCGATTAGCCATTGTTTCATTTTATTTGTTATGAGTTCAATTGTGTTTGTTATGGTCAGCATGTTTTTAGTAGAGCAGACGCCAACACTCAAACACAGTTTTTAGCTCAGATTGACAGTCTGCAGCTGGGTGCTGCACTCGCTGCTCGGTTATATGACATAACTGCTGCTGGTTTTCCCCCTCACAATTCCTGTAGCCCAGAGGTAGCATGGGTGGCTTATATGCAATGCACGTAAACCCCAATGAATCACAGGCTGAGCACGCAACAAGCCAAACGTCTAAAGCCCCTCTTCCACAGCCCGAAGAATGTTGCGTTTCTTCACACACAGCCCACCTGCCAGCAGCGAAGATTGTCATACAGGAACACATGGCGGGGTTGGGAGGGTTCACGAGGGGCAGCCTCTTAAAAACCGCACCATTGCTTCAAATAATTAAAAACACGGGGTAATCAAGCACAGGCCAAGAGTGTGATCATACAAAGTGCAGTTACTGGACAACATGGAGCAAGGGTACGCCAAAGCTTTAAATGTTGTGTGAGAATTCCATGCACGTCCAGCGCTAAGGGACATCAATTAAAGACCACACACAATCACCCATTTTCAACTTTATAATAGTTACAAAGCTGCCTTGTGTTAAAAAATGCACTTTTCTGAATTTTGAAGAGACTTTATTGATGATGTTTGTATGATTTAGATGGCAAACATTTTCTGAGCTCTGCGCAGGCATGTTGTTTTTTTTTTACTCTCCCACCTCTAGAGGTCACTGCCTTCACATGTGGCAATCTGCAGGTGACTAAGTGTGCTGGTCAGTAAGTCTGATTACCAGCATATTACATAAACACTTTTTTTGGGTCAGATATTCCTATATATTTTTGAAATTATGGAAAACGCTCAAGCTTTCCTTGAGGATTTTTCCAGTCAGACGTTTCCTACTCCTTGCTGACGAGGTAACACCTACATTTTCCAAAAACCTGTCTTCATGTTTGTTTGTTTGTATTACCCTCCGATGCATGCTTTTTTTTTATAGCTTTATTTATCACTTCACCAACAGACTCCAACATTCAGACAGTACACATGCCGTCCAATGACTGTAGGCATCAATTTCATCACAATGATTTAGTATTCAAGTCCAAGAGCTCAGGTGTCACACTCCTGTCCCATCGGGTCCAGCGCTCCTACCCCCACAATCCCAATCGGAGCCAGCCATGGCACACTCAGTCTCCCTATATCGGGGTATTTATTCCCTGGTCCTGTGAAATCTATCTTACCATGTCCCACAATTTTACTGGTTAACAGTTTGTGTTTTAGTCTGACCTGCCTTGAGGTTTCAGTTGTCAACCTGCAACACTAAGACCATAGATTGTTCATGGCTGCCTAATGACTAAGGATTCAGTTAGATTGCTCGGCATTGCCTTCCAGACCCGAAAGGTCACTTGTGAATTTTTCATCAAGTCTAGGCATCAGGTCTAGTCTGTTTCATTTGTTCTGCTATTGCCTTCTCGGTCATGTCTCTAACCCCGTACTCATATTCTGCATAAATCGACTGTTCTCCAGCTTCATCAGTGAGTAGCCCATCCAGCCCAGGTTTTGAGTTTGCATTCTGGCCTTGCAGTCCTCATAAAAAAGCATTTGCAAAGCCAGTCTGACATTGGCCACCAGCCTTTTTGCTTTGCCAGTGCTTGTTTTATCACAGTGTTTGCTAAACTGGGGGGAAGCTGCAAAACATTTTTGGGGAAGCTAGTTGGTCTTTCTCAATCAAAAATAACAAGCATTTACAATGCAATGGTTTCGCCTTTGTTAAAGTTTGAGCTTTTGGTATTGCTTTTGACAAATGGTCTTTTCTAACTTCTTTGAATTATGTGTAAAACGTTGATGTGTTTTACTTTACACAGAAATATGGATTGCATTTATAATGCAATTAGATGCAGATGTACAGTGAATTAGAATACAAGTTATTTCATAAAGCATGTTAGCATGTTAGTGAAGCCAGGAGTGTGAGAGAAGACAGGAGAGAGAGGGCAAGAAGGAGAGAGTGTAGATAAAGAGAGAGGGCAAGAGGGAGAGAGATGGAGACTGAGTGCAAGAGAAGAAGTGATAGATATAGAAGTTAAGGAGAGCAGGAGTAAGGAAGAAGAAGGAAGAGAGATCAAAAGGAAGAGAGGGCAGGAGAGAGAGGGAGGGCAGGAAGGAAAAGAGGCAGAAAGGAGAGGGAGGGCAAGAAGGAGTGGGAGGGCAGGAGGGAAGGTAGGAGTGTGTGAGAGAGGGCAGAAAGGAAAGGGCGGCAGGTAGGAGAGGGAGGGCAGGAAGGAGAAGGAGGGCTAGAGGAGGAGAGGACAGGAAGGAGAGAGAACAAGAGAGAGATGGAGGACAAGAAGGTGAAAGAGAGCAGAAGAGGTGGAAAGGGAGGGCAGGAGGGAGTAAGAAGGCAGAAAAGAGAGGGATGGTAGAAGAGAGAGAAAGCAAGAAGGAGGGCAGAGGGAATAGAGTGAGAGAAGGCAGCACATGTGATAGACACACATTTGGAAAGGAGCAGGTGAAAAACAATCGAAGTGAGTGTGGACATCACATGCTTAGGGGCGTAGCTATCATAAGCACTGCAGGTAGGGTCACAATGGGGCCCAGGGAGTCGACGAAGCACTGAACTTCAGTTATGCCAATTGGTTACTAAAACTGAGGGTAGGAGGATAATTCTTCTTCTTGAGTTAGGACCCATTGTCTCATTGTCCACTCCACTGTAACTAAGTATCTTCACCTGGCACCAAAGAATATGTGTTGCTAACGTGAAGTCTTCTGCACTGCTGTTTCTATCCTTGGGTGCACGAACATGGCAATGCCGGTAAAGTCACCCGGGTATTTATGCCCGCTAGTACTACTGATGATCATTCCAGGCAGTGCTGGCGAGGTAAACCTGTGGCACCCTACAGAGCATGCTGAAGATGCAAACATGGAACCCCACAGGAGTAGCAAAGAGATGCACAATTTAGGGGTGGGCTTTCTTTATGTACATGGAATGACAGCTATAAGCAGCCATAAAGACCCGACCCTTGACAAGTCGTCCAATGCAGAATGTTGCCTAAATGACAAAGGACTCCAATGCTTGAAATTCAACATTCATGTGAAAACATTGTCAATTGGAAAAGCAGCGCACAACATCGAACAGAAATCGAGCAGCCTTGCCAATACACTTTTGATAATGATACGTATTGCCAAGTATAAAGAAACAATGCGTTTGCCAGATTTTAAACTTGTAGCCTGCATATTATAAATAGTGTTTTACAATGAGTGCTGCTATTAAGCTCAGGTGGCATGCGGAAGCGTTATTCATTAGCCCTCCAGCATTCTCCCCCACAGCCCCTCTCTCCCCCCCTCCCGACCAGGGCTGGAAGCCACTACTCGTCACGCAATATAACTTGTTTCAAATTAAATTAATGGCGGACATTTCAGGTGGTTGAGGGACCTACTTCTGTTAGTTATTTTTGCACATCTTCTTCTTAATCTCCATACAAGGCACAATTACAGCTTTACATTAAAAGCACAAAAACCATGGCACGCTGGAAGAGCTCCTTTACTAGTGTATATTCCTAGGATGGGCTCATTTATTAGGTGTGTGTGGTCTGTTTGGGAAGGAATGGAGGATTCTTCAAGGGCAGGGGCAGGCCTTTAACTAACCCCCTTGTAAGAGAGTAATTTATGTAATGCAGATCACGCTGCTCACAAACTTGCATTTTACGCCCCCTTAGACTTAGCCTCCCTGTTGCATATGTTCCATGGTTGCGAGTGCATTGGCACCACTCCTGTTCCTTTCCGCATTCGACGTAAAGCACTTTTGTGAAAGCGCTACACAAATAACAGATTTTTATTTTAATAAAAACAAAAGGTGCCGTGTGCAACACCTGCTTGTTTTATGGTCATGGGAAGCAGGTGCTCTGTGTGTGTGTGGGACTCTGTGTGTGTGTGTGTGTGTGTGTGTGTGTGTGTGTGTGTGTGTGTGTCTGTGTGTGGGGGGTGGCTCTGTGTGTGTGGCTGTGTGTGTGCCTCTGTGTGTGTGCCTCTGTGTGTGTGTCTCTGTGTGTGTGGGGGGGCTCTGTGTGCGGGGCTCTGTGTGTGCGTGGCTGTCTGTCTGTGTGTGCGTGGCTGTCTGTCTGTGTGTGCGTGGCTGTCTGTCTGTGTGTGCGTGGCTCTGTCTGTCTGTGTGTGCGTGTGTGGCTCTGTCTGTGTGTGTGCGTGTGTGGCTCTGTGTGTGTGCGTGCGTGGCTCTGTCTGTGTGTGCGTGGCTCTGTCTGTGTGTGCGTGGCTCTGTCTGTGTGTGCGTGGCTCTGTCTGTGTGTGCGTGGCTCTGTCTGTGTGTGCGTGGCTCTGTCTGTGTGTGCGTGGCTCTGTCTGTGTGTGCGTGGCTCTGTCTGTGTGCGTGCGTGGCTCTGTCTGTGTGCGTGCGTGGCTCTGTCTGTGTGCGTGCGTGGCTCTGTCTGTGTGCGTGCGTGGCTCTGTCTGTGTGTGTGCGTGGCTCTGTCTGTGTGTGTGCGTGGCTCTGTCTGTGTGTGTGCGTGGCTCTGTCTGTGTGTGTGCGCGGCTCTGTGTGTGCTCTGTGTCCGCGAATACTCTCTAATGCTCACCTATTGCCATTGTAAATGACAATACCATTTATTTATGTTTAAAAAAAAAAGAAAAAAATGTCATGAGCAATGCCAATAGCTCTACCTTTAATAATGCCGAGACCATTGCATTGTAAATGCTTGTTATTTTTCTAGGGGAAAAACACTCTGCTTTCTCTTTGAGATCTGAAGAGGGCAAGGGAATACAAACACTACAATATGCAGAATAAAAAAGAACTATGTTGCAACAAAACCCGTGGGTCAGCAAAATAACTCAGAAATACACAAGAGGCCGCTTCCGGCGGTGCCATGTCTTTTAAAACCTGATAGACTGAAGAACAAGGACTGAATAATCTCGGCGTCGACTCAACAGCCTGTGATTCTGGGCAAATCACTTCATCTCTCCGTGCCTACAAAAAATGAATGCATCCTTATGTGATGCAACCTGGTGCTCGTGTATAGCGCCCAGATACCTTCGGGCCGAGTTCGCGCTATATAAAAAAAACTATACAAAAAAAATTAAAAAATACACACTGGTTTTGTACATGAGACAGAGTGCACTCAGCACAAACACACCAATCACAGTCCTACTAGATTCGAAAACTTGGAAAACGCTTGCTTGAGGACTATCATATTTAGTAGAATTCTCTTTTTGCACTGTATGCTGACAATACATTGCCGAAAAAGTATGAGAGGCTGCGCGCGCTTTTCCTGGGCACAATACAATTGTTATTATTTTTTAAGTGTTCAGTCGTCTTAATGATCACACAGAAATGCACGTTTTCATGACTCAAATGGTGCAACCAAAAAGGAACTGGAAAAAGGAATTCCTTTGGCAAGTATTAGAAATGTACATTTAGCTGTATGGCCTGCCTAAGCCCTGTATTTTCTTGAAAATAACTCGTGTTATTTATATAAAATAAATGTGAGCTGCTTTCGGTCAAATATCATTTTATATAAATAAATGCAACACCTATTTAGTTCTTTTCAACTTACAATAGTAGAATAATAATATTTTGCACTGTCCAATTATGAAGCGCCACCATATGCCAAAGTGTCCCGCAACGTTTAAATATTTAGTGTAACACTATAGTTGTTAAATACTGACCGGTGTCCAGCGAGTCAGCAACATATCTCTGTAGTATTCACTCAACCCCCTGAGCTATGTTACTAAGATTCAAGCGCTCGGAGTAGTAATTAGACACCGGGTCTGCAGCAGACACAGCAGCCCACTGAGCTTTCTAGCAGGAATGAAACCCGCGCCCTACTGCTTTTATGCGGGTCTGGGCAACAGGTGCATTAACCTCCCCAGCTGCCCTGGCAGCATGGAAATCTGCTGGTTAGAGCCGCCTTCTATGCACGCCCGAATGCTAAACGACTGACTGGTGTGTTATCATGCCACAAAGAGCAAGAACATTTTTCCTGGGTCATCCTTTTCCGACTTGTCAAATACTTCCCATTACAACTCTACTCCATTTGGAAGCCCAGTAGCTATAATCGTATAAGCTATAATCGCAGTCCCTATATTACTCATTTCTGCACACATTTCACTGTTTCGAAAAAAACACGAATAAATATAATTTTGTTAAAAATACTATGCGCAACGAGAGCCCCAGCATCGCAAAAACATCTAGGGTCATAAAGCGCTTTGAGGCCATTCAAACGGTGTGATTGAGCTATTCAAAGGCAAATAAAATGGACGACTGTTGACAAAAATGCACGCAATGCATGCATTATAAAGGTTAACAAAGCCCTTTGGAGTGCTGGTGATAGTTAAGCCCATTTGTCGTGGTTTATTATCACGTCAGCAGGAACAAGACATGACGTCATTGGGCAATACGCAGCTGCTGGTTACGAACCAACTACATATTGAATGGCTGGATGTCACCAGAACATTGGGGCCCATAATAAAGAGCTGTCTGTTGTGTATTGGCTCTCTTTAACCGTCACCCAATCCGTATGTGATACCAGAGGCGCCTATTCTCGACTGAAACCGGGGCTGGGGAGGCTATGGGTGCCATAATACAGCGCCTACATGGCCAAGGCGCTTGGGCATAAATTACAAGTTCGCGCCCAAGAAGATGTCTTTGCTACACACTGGCGGCTGTAAAATTGAAATAAGATCGAAGCATGTCAGATTTATAGTCGGGTTTCCTAAATCTTGCTTTTTGCTGTATCTTTAAAGAAATATGTTCACAACGTGTTTATATGGTTATTTCCGAACAGTAACGGATAAGTACGGCGCATGTTTGTGAACACCAACAGCCAGGCCCGCAGCAAGGATGCCCGGGGCGTCCCCGAGGCGACAGGCGCCGACATGGTAACGAGGCGCTATCTTCCTTAAAATACATGGATATGATCGGGTTATTCTCGCTCCAGAGGAGGGTGGGGGCAGCCCCCACCCGAGCCTCCTCTGAATGTGATAGACCCAGAGACTGGGACACGGACAGCGGGAGGGGGGCGGGCGGGCAGGCACACGGACAGCGGGAGGGGGGCGGGCAGGCACATGGACAGCGGGAGGGGGGAATAGAGTAACAGAGAGTTGCATACTTCTGACTCTGTCAACCACAAAGGTCTACTATAGGATGGAAACGGTAACCGTGTGCCAACGCGCCATGAGAAACATGCATTGCTTAGGGAGGAGAGATGAACAGCAAATACTGCAAAAATCAGCCATCCTCTCATCCCAGCGAGCCCTCCCTTCAGTGCAGGCCTAGATGCCAAGTCTCCCATTACATCGACATGTTTTGCTTTGTAGCTAGCAGCAGTTAAAACAATGGGCGTTTAGAAACACTCTTTTTGAGATACACAGAAAGACTTGACGGAATGCAAGATACGCTTGACACGCAGGACCCGTAGGCAGCTGTTCGTCAACGCCCCACCCCCTCCACCATAAGTCGGCGTTTCCTCGTGCAATTGGTTTAAGGTTTCGTGAATAGATGCAGCATGCTACGATACGCAAAATAAAGTAAACCTGCTCTTTTTCCTTCTACGTTTTTAAATACAGATCTCGCTTTCGCTTCAGTCGATTCCGTAGCTTCCCACACCAAGGTTCAAGAACCAAACGTGCGCTAAAAGGAGGCGGTGGCACCAGCGACTGCTGACGGTCGTGCACAAAGATAAGCTACACCTGCTGCGCGGGACCTAATTATATCGTTTACTCTTTTAAGAAACAAGCGCAATCCACCTCTTTAAAAACCCGAATAGTGCGACATGCACAACGACAACAGCTAGTAACTAGGGTGTATGCCTTCTAAGACTCCAACATAAACAAGTCTTGGCAAAACCAATGAATCTGACGTTGGCGGACAGCCGTTTTGTTTTATCAATGCTCATTTTATTTTGCCAAGGTTTTTACAAATCTATATTGCCGAGGGAGCTACCGGGCCCTCGTCAATCTAAAACAAAAACAACAAGAAACAACGGCACAAACAGGGGGGCAGAGGCTTACCTAAAAGCCTCGGTAGCTGCTCAGAAAACACAGCGTCCTGTAGGGATTCGGGGGCGTGCTCTCCCCTTCCCATTGGCTGGAAGGTAAAATTCCAGCCAATGGGAAGAGGAGAGGGCGGGACTTAAAAAAAGACCCGGAAACGCCCCCGAATCGCGTCTAGGCGGGCCCTCAACTCAGTGACGCTCCTCTCCTCCAATGGCTGGCCAGCATTTACGAGGCCAGCCAATTGAGAAGAGGGGCGTGTTAAGGCCCCCTACTAACAACAAAAGATTTCGGCTCCGCCCACCCACTGCTTACGCAGTGGGACGGTAGCCGAAACCTAAAAATAGGCTAAAAGCAAAAATTTGGTCACAAAAAACATACACTTCCATAATAGTCTGTGGCACTGCAGGGCACTACTTGTGTGAAGTCCAAGGCACTGGCATTTTTCCCATAGGGGACAGGACCTCCAACTACTACTTTGCGCAGTTGCCCAAGAAATATTCTTTATGTGGCAAAGGAGAGTACTGGCAAACATGCCTCACAGCACCAATGCTGCTCTAAAACATAGCTTAAAGACATAGGCTAAGCCAATAGCTCTGGCTAAACACTTATAAGGTCCCAAAAGCGAGACCTATTGGCTATTCCAATTCTTGTTAAGACATGTGAAGTAATATAGGCATATCCGAGTGAGAGTGATAAGGGAAGGACTAGAAGCATAAATAAGGGAAGAAAAGGACATAGAATGAAGAACATGGCAAAAGAAATGGGGGCGATGTTAGAAAAGCTGTCCTTCCCCCATAACAGCCACCTGATAATGCATCGCCTATGATCCACCACATGTTGTGCCCGTTTGTGACTCAGGAGACTGAGGATGCAGTTTAGTGATCAATTTTCTTCATTGTAATCAGTGTTTCAAGGCTGGTTAACCTGTCTTTGTGTCACCATTGATGGTATCCAGAAAGGTTTGTGCTACTTCTGTGAGTAAGTTGGTGTAGGATTTACTATCATAAATAGCCAATAACTTCGCAGGACTTCAAAGGAAGGGCTCAGTGTGTACATCCAAAAATGCCTTACAGAGCTCCTACCACTCTCTCCTCTCATATTGTATGTGGGCTTAAATTTCAGGAAGGCAGGGATCTGCTTGCCAGCAAGATGGAGATATTGCGTAAGTGTGGACTGCCTTTTTAGGTCTCACCTGCCAATTATAGTAAGTGGAAAAGAAAAGTCTACCAAAACTGCTGCGGATCCCATACAGTTCATGTGAGACAGGCGTGCGCACGCCAGCCACATAACACACCACCATTTGTCTGTGCCTCGGCATCAGACATCGAAGGCTGCTGCTCCCCCGCATGCACATCGCGCACCATCATTTGTCTGTGCCTAAGCATCAGACTTCAAAGGCTGCAGCTCCCCCGCAACCCCTCCACCACCACTACAGCAATGCCAAGAGCTTGTTCTTTGCTAAACAAACAAGGATGCCAGACAGATTTTTTTTTTTTTTTTTCACCATTTATGATTCCAAACAGCAAGTTAATTCTGAAAGGTCATCTATTTTATTTTAGTTTTTGTATTTTTTGAAAAACATATGAATACTTGAAATATGTCATCAAATAAACAGTCGTCAGACAGTGAGAATTGTATATACAAACAATGACAATGTGCAAAAATATATATACAAGTGGTATACAGGTAGTCAAAAATCAATACTGTACATTGACACACAAAAACACCAAACAATGTAGAATCAATAGCCTAACGAAACTTAAGCATTAGGGACCAGTCCTTTCTATTGGGTACAAAGAGACAAGCGGACCTCTAATCACAGAGAGCTGCCTGCCTGTCTAACTGAGCCAAGGATGGGGGGAAACCAAATTACAGGGTTGCGGGACAAGGAATAGCACTGTATAGGTCTCAATGGTCCTTGCGGCACCCAAATTCTTTCTCCGAGGCTCAGAGTCAAAGCGTTTCGAACCTCAACGCTAGTAGGGGTTCTCCTCAGGACACGGACTGGATGGAGCCGAAACTTGAAATGACAGTTGTCACTTGTGAATAGATGCACTATGGTCAGACCGGAATTTCAATCAGGCGACTATTGCAGATGACTCAGAGCTTGTTCTTTACAGTGCTCCAGCCGAGGAATGCAGTCCTTTTTCGCTTTCTGACTATAGTCACTCGCCCCGCTCTATATATTCCGAAAATTCTTCAGGCAAGTTGATTGTTTTTCAACTCTGTTATCGGAATTAAAACCTGAAGGTCTGTGGTGATCCCACGAATGCTTCAGTTAGTTTCACAGCTTTTCCTGGGTGGTAAGCGAGCTGTCAAGGCTGATTAATACGTTAACATGTTTTACTTGTTGCCTACTTATTTGCTGTGGTTTCCTTGACAACCTTATCTGTGTATCTTAATGTTACGCGTGGAAACCGCTTATCTCTGTTTTCTGCAAAACAATAATAATGTGAAGCCGAATATTTATCAGTGTCTTCTTTAGTTTCTCAATCATTCTTAACTGGTTCAGTGCTCCCATCGGTAGATTCTCTGCTACTTATCTTAAGGTCCCACTCTAAATTTAGGCAGAGAATTCATGGAGCGGTCCGAGCCAGGGACTGGCGTGGCTCCGAGGCCTCAAACTCGTTTTTAAACGTTGCTTTCAGTCCCAGATCCTTGCTGTTTCTGCCTTCTGACCAACCTCTGACAGAAGCACAGCATTTCCAATGTAAATGCTATTGTGCTGGACACCAGTTTGTTGTAATTAACCTGTCCCGCTTCTTTTCATTTGATTTTTTTTTTTTTACATTGTCTCCTTCCTTTCGCCTCTCACAGTTTGTTTTCCTTGCACCTCCCCTTCTTACAGTCCCTCTAACCATTTTGGTACGGCAGCGATGGTGTTGCTCAGCCCCAACTAGCATGTTATTGTCAAGCCTCCAAATGTGCAGCACAAACACGACGTAAAAAGAGAGTAATGTATTGCCCCCCACTCCCCCCCCGCCACAGCAATGCTGGGAGCTTGTTTTTTAAACGTTTCTTTCGGTCCCGGACCCTTGCTGTTTCTAGTTTCTGACCAATCTCTGACAGAAGCACAGCATTTCCAATGTAAATGCTATTGTGCTGGACACCAGTTTGTTGTAATTGACCTGTCCCGCTCCTTTTCATTTGAATTTTTTAATTTACATTGTCTCCTTCCTTCTGCCCCTCGCAGTTTGTTTTCCTTGCACCTCCCCTTCTTACAGTCCCTTTAACCATTTTGGTATGGCAGCGATGGTGTTGCTCAGCCCCAACTAGCATGTTATTGTCAAGCCTTCAAATGTGCAGCACAAGCACGGCGTACAAAGAAATTAACGTATTGCCTGGAGCACACTTCGGGAAGAAAATTAAAGGAAAGCCCAAAACCCGCTTTACCGCAACTTGCTTTCACTTGTTTTCTTTGTTTCTAGTGCTATTTAAGAGCTTTGTGCAAACTACACTCACGTTATTTTGCTGGTAATAACTTTGAGGGAATAGCGTGTTTTTGTTTTTTAAATAGCATGCACAAAAACAGTATAATTTAAATTTGCTCCAGTTATTTCCTATGTTTATGTCGATGTAAAAATCGCCTCTGCACACCCAGCACCAGGGCTGTATGCCTCAATGATGCAGTACCCGCACCAGTAACTGAAATATAACGAAAGACTGAAAGGAGTAGTTACAAGCTGTGCTCTAGTTCTGCTCTCCAAAAAATCAGCAAAGAAACAAGCAGTTCAGATCATTTCATTGGAGAAACCATTGAGCAGGAACAGAAGGAAATCTTGCAGTAGATTATGTAGCAGAAAAAGAAGTTTGAGGTATATAAACACTTTTATTGTGCAAAGGCCATCAATTTCAGGATGCTCAGATGCTCTCATTGGAGTGAAGCGATGGCTTACATTGAATGAAGAAGCAGCTCTGAGCACTTCTATCTATCGCCCTCACTCTATCTATCTATCGCCCTCACTCTATCTATCTATCGCCCTCACTCTATCTATCTATCGCCCCTCACTCTATCTATCTTTCGCCCTCACTATATCTATCTTTCGCCCTCTATCTTTCGCCCTCTATCTTTCGCCCTCTATCTATCTTTCGCCCTCTATCTATCTTTCGCCCTCTATCTATCTTTCGCCCTCTATCTATCTTTCGCCCTCTATCTATCTATCGCCCTCACTCTATCGCCCTCACTCTATCGCCCAGTTCGCGCTATATAAAACTTAATAAATAAATAAAATATCTATCTATCGCCCTCACTCTATCTGTCTATCCCCCTCTATCTATCTATCTATCCCCCTCACTCTATCTATCTTTCGCCCTCACTCTATCTATCTTTCGCCCTCACTCTATCTATCCTTCGCCCTCACTCTATCTATCCTTCGCCCTCACTCTATCTATCCTTCGCCCTCACTCTATCTATCCTTCGCCCTCACTCTATCTATCCTTCGCCCTCACTCTATCTATCCTTCGCCCTCACTCTATCTATCCTTCGCCCTCACTCTATCTATCCTTCGCCCTCACTCTATCTATCCTTCGCCCTCACTCTATCTATCCTTCGCCCTCACTCTATCTATCCTTCGCCCTCACTCTATCTATCCTTCGCCCTCACTCTATCTATCCTTCGCCCTCACTCTATCTATCCTTCGCCCTCACTCTATCTATCTTTCGCCCTCACTCTATCTATCTTTCGCCCTCACTCTATCTATCTTTCGCCCTCACTCTATCTATCTTTCGCCCTCACTCTATCTATCTTTCGCCCTCACTCTATCCTTCGCCCTCACTCTATCTATCCTTCGCCCTCACTCTATCTATCTATCCCCCTCACTCTATCTATCTATCCCCCTCACTCACTCTTATCTCTCGCCCTCACTCTATCATCTCTCGCCCTCACTCTATCATCTATCGCCCTCACTCTATCATCTATCGCCCTCACTCTATCATCTATCGCCCTCACTCTATCATCTATCGCCCTCACTCTATCATCTATCGCCCTCACTCTATCATCTATCGCCCTCACTCTATCATCTATCGCCCTCACTCTATCATCTATCGCCCTCACTCTATCTCTCGCCCTCACTCTATCTCTCGCCCTCACTCTATCTCTCGCCCTCACTCTATCTCTCGCCCTCACTCTATCTCTCGCCCTCACTCTATCTCTCGCCCTCACTCTATCTCTCGCCCTCACTCTATCTCTCGCCCTCACTCTATCGCCCAGTTTGCGCAATATAAAACTTAATAAATAAATAAAATATCTATCTATCCCCCTCACTCTACCTTTCTTTCGCCCTCACTCTACCTATCTTTCGCCCTCACTCTACCTATCTTTCGCCCTCACTCTATCTATCTTTCGCCCTCACTCTATCTATCTTTTGCCCTCACTCTATCTATCTTTCGCCCTCACTCTATCTATCTTTCGCCCTCACTCTATCTATCTTTCGCCCTCACTCTATCTATCTTTCGCCCTCAGTCTATCTTTCGCCCTCACTCTATCTATCTTTCGCCCTCACTCTATCTTTCGCCCTAACTCTATCTATCTTTCGCCCTCTATCTTTCGCCCTCTATATATCTTTCGCCCTCTATATATCTTTCGCCCTCTATATATCTTTCGCCCTCTATATATCTTTCGCCCTCTATATATCTTTCGCCCTCTATCTATCCTTCGCCCTCACTCTATCTATCCTTCGCCCTCTCTATCTATCCTTCGCCCTCACTCTATCTATCCTTCGCCCTCTCTATCTATCCTTCGCCCTCTCTATCTATCCTTCGCCCTCTCTATCCTTCGCCCTCTCTATCCTTCGCCCTCTCTATCTATCCTTCGCCCTCACTCTATCTCTCGCCCTCACTCTATCTCTCGCCCTCACTCTATCTCTCGCCCTCACTCTATCTATCTATCCCCCTCACTCTATCTATCTATCCCCCTCACTCTATCTATCTATCCCCCTCACTCTATCTATCTATCCCCCTCACTCTATCTATCGCCCTCACTCTCTCTATCTATCGCCCTCACTCTCTCTATCTATCGCCCTCACTCTCTCTATCTATCGCCCTCACTCTCTCTATCTATCGCCCTCACTCTCTCTATCTATCGCCCTCACTCTCTCTATCTATCGCCCTCACTCTCTCTATCTATCGCCCTCACTCTCTCTATCTATCGCCCTCACTCTCTCTATCTATCGCCCTCACTCTCTCTATCTATCGCCCTCACTCTCTCTATCTATCGCCCTCACTCTCTCTATCTATCGCCCTCACTCTCTCTATCTATCGCCCTCACTCTCTCTATCTATCGCCCTCACTCTCTCTATCTATCGCCCTCACTCTCTCTATCGCCCTCACTCTCTCTATCTATCGCCCTCACTCTCTCTATCTATCGCCCTCACTCTCTCTATCTATCGCCCTCACTCTATCTATCGCCCTCACTCTATCTATCGCCCTCACTCTATCTATCGCCCTCACTCTATCTATCGCCCTCACTCTATCTATCGCCCTCACTCTATCTATCGCCCTCACTCTATCCCCCTCACTCTATCCCCCTCACTCTATCCCCCTCACTCTATCCCCCTCACTCTATCCCCCTCACTCTATCCCCCTCACTCTATCCCCCTCACTCTATCCCCCTCACTCTATCCCCCTCACTCTATCCCCCTCACTCTATCCCCCTCACTCTATCTATCTATCCCCCTCACTCTATCTATCTATCCCCCTCACTCTATCTATCTATCCCCCTCACTCTATCTATCTATCCCCCTCACTCTATCTATCTATCCCCCTCACTCTATCTATCTATCCCCCTCACTCTATCTATCTATCCCCCTCACTCTATCTTTCGCCCTCACTCTATCTATCCCCCTCACTCTATCTATCTATCCCCCTCACTCTATCTATCTATCGCCCTCACTCTATCTATCGCCCTCACTCTATCTATCGCCCTCACTCTATCTATCGCCCTCACTCTATCTATCGCCCTCACTCTATCTATCGCCCTCACTCTATCTATCGCCCTCACTCTATCTATCGCCCTCACTCTATCCCCCTCACTCTATCCCCCTCACTCTATCCCCCTCACTCTATCCCCCTCACTCTATCCCCCTCACTCTATCCCCCTCACTCTATCCCCCTCACTCTATCCCCCTCACTCTATCCCCCTCACTCTATCCCCCTCACTCTATCTATCTATCCCCCTCACTCTATCTATCTATCCCCCTCACTCTATCTATCTATCGCCCTCACTCTATCTTTCGCCCTCACTCTATCTATCTATCCCCCTCACTCTATCTATCTATCCCCCTCACTCTATCTATCTATCCCCCTCACTCTATCTATCTATCCCCCTCACTCTATCGCCCTCACTCTATCTATCTTTCGCCCTCACTCTATCTATCGCCCAGTTCGCGCTATATAAAACTTAATAAATAAATAAAATATCTATCGCCCTCACTCTTATCTATCGCCCTCACTCTTATCTATCGCCCTCACTTTTATCTATCGCCCTCACTCTTATCTATCGCCCTCACTCTTATCTATCGTGGAGAAGTGTGGCTCAATGGTTAGAGCGGCAGACCCTGATGCAGAGGTCTGGTCCGGGACCAGGGTTCAATTCCTGCCTTGGCTGGTCTCGGCGGATCTTGGGCTCATAATTCCTCGGACCTGATTTCTCGCCGCGTTGCCTACTCTAAGCATGGGTCCCACGCTGCAACTCTGGGCAATAGCTTGCTTAGTCTCCACAACGGCCCCCTACAGCGCTAGGGATGCCTGGTTGCACCCTGGGGATGCCCAGGAGTGGACATTTCACGGGGAAAAACCAGGAAGGGTTCCCTAGCGGTATGAGTACAGCGCCAGGACACTCAGGAGTATCGGTGCGCTTTACAAGTACGTCTACGTTTACATTTACATTTACATCTATCGCCCTCACTCTATCTATCTTTCGCCCTCACTCTATCTATCTTTCGCCCTCACTCTATCTATCCTTCGCCCTCACTCTATCTATCCTTCGCCCTCACTCTATCTATCCTTCGCCCTCACTCTATCTATCCTTCGCCCTCACTCTATCTATCCTTCGCCCTCACTCTATCTATCCTTCGCCCTCACTCTATCTATCCTTCGCCCTCACTCTATCTATCCTTCGCCCTCACTCTTATCTATCGCCCTCACTCTTATCTATCGCCCTCACTCTTATCTATCGCCCTCACTCTTATCTATCGCCCTCACTCTTATCTATCGCCCTCACTCTTATCTATCGCCCTCACTCTTATCTATCGCCCTCACTCTTATCTATCGCCCTCTAGCTATCTATCTATCTATCGCCCTCTAGCTATCTATCTATCGCCCTCTATCTATCTATCGCCCTCACTCTATCGCCCTCACTCTATCGCCCAGTTCGCTTTATATAAAACGTAATCAATAAATAAAATATCTATCTATCGCCCTCTCTATCTGTCAATCTATCTATTTATCTATCTATCGCCCTCACTCCATCTATCTATCGCCCTCACTCTATCTGTCTATCTATTTATCTATCCCCCTCACTCTACCTATCTTTCGCCCTCACTCTACCTATCTTTCGCCCTCACTCTACCTATCTTTCGCCCTCACTCTACCTATCTTTCCCCCTCACTCTATCTATTTTTCGCCCTCACTCTATCTATCTTTCGCCCTCACTCTATCTATCTTTCGCCCTCACTCTATCTATCTTTCGCCCTCACTCTATCTATCTTTCGCCCTCACTCTATCTATCTTTCGCCCTCACTCTATCTATCTTTCGCCCTCACTCTATCTATCTTTCGCCCTCACTCTATCTATCTTTCGCCCTCACTCTATCTATCTTTCGCCCTCACTCTATCTAACTTTCGCCCTCACTCTATCTTTCGCCCTCTATATATCTTTCGCCCTCTATATATCTTTCGCCCTCTATATATCTTTCGCCCTCTATATATCTTTCGCCCTCTATCTATCCTTCGCCCTCACTCTATCTATCCTTCGCCCTCTCTATCTATCCTTCGCCCTCTCTATCTATCCTTCGCCCTCTATCTATCCTTCGCCCTCACTCTATCTATCTATCGCCCTCACTCTATCTATCTATCGCCCTCTATCTATCTATCGCCCTCTATCTATCCATCGCCCTCACTCTATCTATCGCCCTCACTCTATCTATCTATCGCCCTCACTCTATCTATCTATCGCCCTCACTCTATCTATCTATCGCCCTCACTCTATCTATCTATCGCCCTCACTCTATCTATCTATCGCCCTCACTCTATCTATCTATCGCCCTCACTCTATCTATCTATCGCCCTCACTCTATCTATCGCCCTCACTCTATCTATCGCCCTCACTCTATCTATCGCCCTCACTCTATCTATCGCCCTCACTCTATCTATCGCCCTCACTCTATCTATCGCCCTCACTCTATCTATCGCCCTCACTCTATCTATCGCCCTCACTCTATCTATCGCCCTCACTCTATCTATCGCCCTCACTCTATCTATCGCCCTCACTCTATCTATCGCCCTCACTCTATCTATCGCCCTCACTCTATCTATCGCCCTCACTCTATCTATCGCCCTCACTCTATCTATCGCCCTCACTCTATCTATCGCCCTCACTCTATCTATCGCCCTCACTCTATCTATCGCCCTCACTCTATCTATCGCCCTCACTCTATCTATCGCCCTCACTCTATCTATCGCCCTCACTCTATCTATCGCCCTCACTCTATCTATCGCCCTCACTCTATCTATCGCCCTCACTCTATCTATCGCCCTCACTCTATCTATCGCCCTCACTCTATCTATCGCCCTCACTCTATCTATCCCCCTCACTCTATCTATCCCCCTCACTCTATCTATCCCCCTCACTCTATCTATCCCCCTCACTCTATCTATCCCCCTCACTCTATCTATCCCCCTCACTCTATCTATCCCCCTCACTCTATCTATCCCCCTCACTCTATCTATCCCCCTCACTCTATCTATCCCCCTCACTCTATCTATCCCCCTCACTCTATCTATCCCCCTCACTCTATCTATCCCCCTCACTCTATCTATCCCCCTCACTCTATCTATCCCCCTCACTCTATCTATCCCCCTCACTCTATCTATCCCCCTCACTCTATCTATCCCCCTCACTCTATCTATCCCCCTCACTCTATCTATCCCCCTCACTCTATCTATCCCCCTCACTCTATCTATCCCCCTCACTCTATCTATCCCCCTCACTCTATCTATCCCCCTCACTCTATCTATCCCCCTCACTCTATCTATCCCCCTCACTCTATCTATCCCCCTCACTCTATCTATCCCCCTCACTCTATCTATCCCCCTCACTCTATCTATCCCCCTCACTCTATCTATCCCCCTCACTCTATCTATCCCCCTCACTCTATCTATCCCCCTCACTCTATCTATCCCCCTCACTCTATCTATCTATCCCCCTCACTCTATCTATCTATCCCCCTCACTCTATCTATCTATCCCCCTCACTCTATCTATCTATCCCCCTCACTCTATCTATCTATCCCCCTCACTCTATCTATCTATCCCCCTCACTCTATCTATCTATCCCCCTCACTCTATCTATCTATCCCCCTCACTCTATCTATCTATCCCCCTCACTCTATCTATCTATCCCCCTCACTCTATCTATCTATCCCCCTCACTCTATCTATCTCTCCCCCTCACTCTATCTATCTCTCCCCCTCCCTCTATCTATCTATCCTTCGCCCTCTATCTATCTATCCTTCGCCCTCTATCTATCTATCCTTCGCCCTCTATCTATCCTTCGCCCTCTATCTATCCTTCGCCCTCTATCTATCCTTCGCCCTCTATCTATCCTTCGCCCTCTATCTATCCTTCGCCCTCTATCTATCCTTCGCCCTCTATCTATCCTTCGCCCTCTATCTATCCTTCGCCCTCACTCTTATCTATCGCCCTCACTCTTATCTATCGTGGAGAAGTGTGGCTCAATGGTTAGAGCGGCAGACCCTGATGCAGAGGTCTGGTCCGGGACCAGGGTTCAATTCCTGCCTTGGCTGGTCTCGGCGGATCTTGGGCTCATAATTCCTCGGAGCTGATTTCTCGCCTCGTTACCTACTCTAAGCATGGGTCCCATGCTGCAACTCTGGGCAATAGCTTGCTTAGTCTCCACAACGGCCCCCTACAGCGCTAGGGATGCCTGGTTGCACCCTGGGGATGCCCAGGAGTGGACATTTCACGGGGAAAAACCAGGAAGGGTTCCCTAGCGGTATGAGTACAGCGCCAGGACACTCAGGAGTATCGGTGCGCTTTACAAGTACGTCTACGTTTACATTTACATTTACATCTATCGCCCTCACTCTTATCTATCGCCCTCACTCTTATCTATCGCCCTCACTCTTATCTATCGCCCTCACTCTTATCTATCGCCCTCACTCTTATCTATCGCCCTCACTCTTATCTATCGCCCTCACTCTTATCTATCGCCCTCACTCTTATCTATCGCCCTCACTCTTATCTATCGCCCTCACTCTTATCTATCGCCCTCACTCTTATCTATCGCCCTCACTCTTATCTATCGCCCTCACTCTTATCTTTCGCCCTCACTCTTATCTTTCGCCCTCTATCTATCTATCGCCCTGACTCTATCGCCCTGACTCTATCGCCCTGACTCTATCGCCCTGACTCTATCGCCCTGACTCTATCGCCCTGACTCTATCGCCCTGACTCTATCGCCCTGACTCTATCGCCCAGTTCGCTTTATATAAAACTTAATCAATAAATAAAATATCTATCGCCCTCTCTATCTGTCTATCTATTTATCTATCTATCCCCCTCACTCTACCTATCTTTCGCCCTCACTCTACCTATCTTTCGCCCTCACTCTACCTATCTTTCGCCCTCACTCTACCTATCTTTCGCCCTCACTCTACCTATCTTTCGCCCTCTTATCTATCTTCCGCCCTCTATCTATCTATCGCCCTCACTCTATCTATCTATTTATCTATCTATCCTCCTCACTCTACCTATCTTTCGCCCTCACTCTATCTATCTTTCGCCCTCACTCTATCTATCTTTCGCCCTCACTCTATCTATCTTTCGCCCTCACTCTATCTATCTTTCGCCCTCACTCTATCTATCTTTCGCCCTCACTCTATCTATCTTTCGCCCTCACTCTATCTATCTTTCGCCCTCACTCTATCTATCTTTCGCCCACACTCTATCTATCTTTCGCCCACACTCTATCTATCTTTCGCCCACACTCTATCTATCTTTCGCCCACACTCTATCTATCTTTCGCCCTCACTCTATCTATCGCCCACACTCTATCTATCGCCCTCACTCTATCTCTCGCCCTCACTCTATCTCTCGCCCTCACTCTATCTCTCGCCCTCACTCTATCTCTCGCCCTCACTCTATCTCTCGCCCTCACTCTATCTCTCGCCCTCACTCTATCTCTCGCCCTCACTCTATCTCTCGCCCTCACTCTATCTCTCGCCCTCACTCTATCTCTCGCCCTCACTCTATCTCTCGCCCTCACTCTATCTCTCGCCCTCACTCTATCTCTCGCCCTCACTCTATCTCTCGCCCTCACTCTATCTCTCGCCCTCACTCTATCTCTCGCCCTCACTCTATCTCTCGCCCTCACTCTATCTCTCGCCCTCACTCTATCTCTCGCCCTCACTCTATCTCTCGCCCTCCCTCTATCTCTCGCCCTCCCTCTATCTCTCGCCCTCCCTCTATCTCTCGCCCTCCCTCTATCTCTCGCCCTCCCTCTATCTCTCGCCCTCCCTCTATCTCTCGCCCTCCCTCTATCTCTCGCCCTCCCTCTATCTCTCGCCCTCCCTCTATCTCTCGCCCTCCCTCTATCTCTCGCCCTCCCTCTATCTCTCGCCCTCCCTCTATCTCTCGCCCTCACTCTATCTCTCGCCCTCACTCTATCTCTCGCCCTCACTCTATCTCTCGCCCTCACTCTATCTCTCGCCCTCACTCTATCTCTCGCCCTCACTCTATCTCTCGCCCTCACTCTATCTCTCGCCCTCACTCTATCTCTCGCCCTCACTCTATCTCTCGCCCTCACTCTATCTCTCGCCCTCACTCTATCTCTCGCCCTCACTCTTATCTTTCGCCCATACTCTTATCTATCGTGGAGAAGTGTGGCTCAATGGTTAGAGCGGCAGACCCTGATGCAGAGGTCTGGTCCGGGACCAGGGTTCAATTCCTGCCTTGGCTGGTCTCGGCGGATCTTGGGCTCATAATTCCTCGCCTCGTTGCCTACTCTAAGCATGGGTCCCACGCTGCAACTCTGGGCAATAGCTTGCTTAGTCTCCACAACCGCCCCCTACAGCGCTAGGGATGCCTGGTTGCACCCTGGGGATGCCCAGGAGTGGACATTTCACTGGGAAAAACCAGGAAGGGTTCCCTAGCGGTATGAGTACAGCGCCAGGACACTCAGGAGTATCGGTGCGCTTTACAAGTACGTCTACGTTTACATTTACATTTACATCTATCGCCCTCACTCTTATCTATCGCCCTCTATCTATCGCCCTCACTCTATCTATAGCCCTCTATCTATCGCCCTCACTCTATCTATCTATTTATCTATCTCTCGCCCTCCCTCCCTCCCCCTCCCTATCTATCGCCCTCCCTCCCCCTATCTATCGCCCTCCCTCCCCCTATCTATCGCCCTCCCTCCCCCTATCTATCGCCCTCCCTCCCTTCATCTATTGCCCTCCCTCTATCTATCGCCCTCCCTCTATCTATCGCCCTCCCTCTATCGCCCTCCCTCTATCTATCGCCCTCCCTCTATCTATCGCCCTCCCTCTATCTATCGCCCTCCCTCTATCTATCGCCCTCCCTCTATCTATCGCCCTCCCTCTATCTATCGCCCTCCCTCTATCTATCGCCCTCCCTCTATCCATTGCCCTCCCTCCCTCTATCTATTGCCCTCCCTGCCTCTATCTATCGCCCTCCCTCTATCTATCGCATCACCACAGCATCACTCAGCACCACCACAGCATCCCTCGGGGCCACCGCAACATCACTATGTGCTACCACAGCATCACTGAACGCCACAGCATCACTCGTCGCCACCACAACATCACTCAGCGCCACCACAACATCACTCAGCGCCACCTCAGCGCCACCACAGCATCAATCTGTGCAACCATTTAACAACAACTGGTTCACATATGTTCTCTCAATGTTTCAAGCTTTATTACAAATGTCACAAAAAGATGTTAATATTTCACTTCTGTTCTTGGATTTTCGTCACAATAAAATACACTGAACATAATCTTCACAAAAGTTATTTACAACAGTTTAAGCTATTGCCATTATAAATTACAATAACTTTTACTTAAGTATTAATTATTTAAAAAAATTAAAAGTCATTGTTATTTGTAATATCAATACATCTAAGTCACGTAAATACAGCACATACTGCATTACAAATGCTATAGGTGTCACATTTGCGAAAGCTAAAACTATTGGCATTGTAAATGACAAAGCTATTAATTTAGCTATTTTCAAAACCAACACATACATACAAAATTTGTCATTTACAATACCAATAGCTCAAACTTTCCTAATGCGAGACCTATTGCATTGCAAATTCTTGTTAGAAATGGGCCCTTATAGTTATTGTCTCTTGAAGGCAATAATAGTTCTGCGAACTGCTGTTTGAGGGCACCAAATACCGAAAGGTAGCCTGTGCACGTTTTTCACCATGTCAAGCCTTTTGCAGCAAAGGAGGTTTAGGTATTTGACAAAACATCTTTTCTTTACAACTGTGATTTATCTCACTAGTAGTACACTAGGAACCTCATTACTCTTATATTGGACTCTGTCCAAACCCTGTTTAGGAGGCATGAGTCAAGTAGAAGCTACAGGATTTCATTCATGGGCTTTGGTTGATTGTCTTCGCTGTCCTGAAGGAAGACACTAATATAGCTGTGTAAACTGATACAAGTAGAACCCTTTCAGCATTTGACTCCTAGTGGTAGCGATGGCGAGCAGTCACAGGCTTCTAAAGGAGGTAGCTTGTGGGGTACTCAAGTGCAGCACTCTGCAGTCACCCAGCAGGGCATTAACTGATGGTCCAACCCAGTGCCTTACTTTGATAAAAGAACATTTTGTTAATAATGTACACAATTAAAACATATTAGTTCAAAGCACTGAAAAACAGTCACAATTTTTGTCTAGGTGCTAAGGCCACTGCACCTTGTAATGTGCTCCACCGAAGTGCTCTCTCTTGGGTTCCTCCCCATTCACACGAATCTCAGCAGTCATCCTCAACCTAGTGTTAAGTGTTTATCTTGCAAGTCCTTGATACAGATTGCACTGACGTTCAGTCTCTGTTATCTGTGCCTCAAACAAATCTTAGATTTTCAGTTCCTCCCAGTTAGGCCTCAACGAGTTCGGCACCAGCAGCGGGGTCCTGTAGCAAGCGTCTGTCTTCACTCATGGTTCTGAAAGAGATGCGCCAGATGAAGACTTGATCCATGGTCCAGGAAGAACTACAGCAGAACACCTGTGGAAGCCGCCTCCTGTCATCCTCTGCTGCAGCTGTCTGTCTAGTGCACAGAGGGCTCTCTTCTGGGTCACTTGTGAGTCGTGGTCAGCAGGCCACCAAGACCAGAGGTCACCGCAGCTTGGAGCAGCCACCTTGGGGATCATAGGTGCAGTGGCACATCACCTTGGGTGCAGTTGTTTGAATGGCGGGAGCACGGTCCACTTGGGCATAGTCTTTGGAGCATTGACATGCTCTGCTGTGAGCACAATGACTTCTTGACAATGGAATACTTAGCCTTGCCACAACTTCGAGATGGTGATGAACTCCGCCTCGACATGAGTTTCTTGCCTACATCATGTTCTGCCTCGGGCACAGTCTACTCTGGGACAGTGGTGACTGCCACTGTCTGTGATTCCTCAAGGAATTGTGCTCATGCAGAGTCTTCAGTCCACATGCCGTGGTGCACGCAGATTCCATTTCTTAGTCCTCTTTTGGCTGGCAGGCCCACCTAGATCTGTGGGTCAAACTATTCTGGTGCTTTGCCATCTCTGCAGTTGAGATTGACCCAGTCTTCTTCCCTCAGCAGCAGGTTGGCTTCAGGGTGCTTCAGGCAGGGGTGTGGAATTTAATAAAATATCTACTTGTCCATGGGACAGGTTGCTTTAAAAATCTACTTGTCCCTTTCGGGCCATGAAATGCGGTGACAAATTATGGCCACATTCTCTTTATATAAGAGCTCTGAAATGGCCTCTGTGATTATGCCAGGGCTCCTTAGTAGGGTTTGAATACTAGCAATTCTCTAATGTTGCCATGTTTCGGTCGATCTACATACTGGGACTGAAGGTAATGTTAAGCAAAAAATCCAGTGCTGGAATGTCCTTTTGAGTCTAAGCAAACCGACTAACTTGAATGTTTTAAGGGTTTTCAACAACTCTTCTCTAATCTTTTCCCATAATCAGAAAGGTTGGAAATGTACTCCTGTCAATGGCAGACATAAATCTTCTTCTAGGGTTGGGAAAAAAGGTGGTCGTAGGTAAAGTGAACTTGCAAACACTGAGATTTTCGCATGAGCAAATCTACACCTGCATATTTGCTCATGCTAAAATGCAATTCACAAATATTTTCTAGGAGTATTATTTCTAGGCCTACTTCTGTAAAGTCTTGTGAATTCACAAAAGCTGTATATTTGCACTTATTGCAAGGACATGGGTGCACCTTTGAGACTTTCTTTAATAATTGGGCCCCTAATTATCTCTGGGGTTAACCAGGAACTTTTGTGTTTATTAATAATCTGTCTTTCTCTCTGTACATCGGCTAGCTTCACTGTGAGTGACAGCGTATTCTGGTCTTTCACAAGGAGCATATCGACAGAGTCAGTGGCAGGGGCTACTGTGGCAATGTATTGTATTGTATTTGCATTTATATAGCGCTTACTACCCCTGACGAGGCGTCTAAGCGCTTTTTCGGCGAGTAGCACGCTACTCCGGGACCCATAGAGGATTAGTGTTGAATTAGTATAGTAAAACATGCAAGTACATTTTAAGTGGTGGATAGGTTAGTCAGTTATTTGGATTTGGAATGATAGCAGAAGGATAGAGGAGGACAAAGGTTTGTATTTATGTAGCGCTTGTTGACGCACGCTATTCAGGAAGCCTACAAAGGATTAGTGGTGAATTAATATGGTGAAATATGAAGTAATTTCAGTGGTAGATATTAGTCAGTTACTTGGAGTGAGAAGGATAGCGGAGGGATAAAAGGGCAAGAAAGATTTGCATTCATATAGCACTAATGGGTGTTGCACGCCACTCCGGAACCCATAAAGGATTACTGTTGAAAATTAGTATAGTAAAAAAATAAAGAATATATATATATATAGTAATTTGAGTAGTGGATATATTATTCAGTTATTTGGGTAGTATATTAGTGTAGTTTAATATGGAATTTGAGAAGTTAACATGTTAGTCTGTTAATTTCGATTGAAAAGGATAGTGGAGGGATAAAAGTGAAAGTTTTTTTTTTTTAGGTCTTCGGAGTTTGGGGTATTGCTAAATAAGAAAAAGGGCAGCATTTCTGGCCCTAGTCCCGACGAGTCTTGAACAGGCTCAAACCGGCAACTACCCTTGTCCTCTCTGCCCTTATCCACGACGCCCGGGCTGAGACGCCCTTAGCCTGGCCTTTTTAGATCTCGTCTTTTCCATTCCGAAGGAATGGGAAATGGCGAGAATTCAAGTGCTCAAAATCCTCGTGAAACCACCGCTTTTTCCGTGCGGTTTTCTTCGAGTTCACGTGGCCACAGGCACACGCATTTGGCCCATAAACTTTCATGGTCATCTGTTCCCCAATGTCCCTCCCACCCTTCCTTTGATCTTGCCGCGAGTTCTTACAGGCTAATGGCCCTCCCTCTCCCCCAGCACAGAGCGCGCATCGCTTGTTTTATTTGTTTCGTCTAGCCCTTGCTCTGGCCGTTTTGCAATCACCACATACTTTAAAATAAATACAGCGTTTTGTTTGCCAAGCTTAATATGGTCTGCTCTGTCAACACAGAATGCTCTAGAGTGCTGAATTTTTGCGGGGATTCAGATCTGAGCTCTGCAGTCAGTACTTTGCAGCAGGCACATTAACCAACGGAGACTTTTTTTTCTTTGCCAGGCGTGCCCAGATTTTGCTGCTAATACTGCTGGAGCTCTTGGAATCAGTAAGGTCATGACCTTAACTGCGCAGATATCACCTTTCTTTTTCACAACATTGACAATGTGTGTAGCAGACAATTCAGGCAGAACTATGACTCGCGATTAACAAATCATCTATTTTATCCACCTCAATGATACTCCTTTTATCAGGGTCATACAAAAGATAGGGTTTGTCGGTCGGACTGGAGGTCCGACCTCCGACCTGCAAAGTAAAAACAGCAACTATAGCGTGTTACCAGCCCACTGAGCTACCAACAATTACACAGCAACTCTGGATTGTGTTAGGGAAGGTGCCGCTGTGCAGAGAGGAAGCCATTAGCTGTACCTCTCAGGCACGCTTTGAGTCAGGTCAGTGTCCGCTTACATGACGTAACTGGCAGAATTTCCCTGGCTAGAGGTTTAAGTGTTGGTGTGCGTGTCTCGTTTCCAATCTTACGCTTTAAAGTGGTTTTCCACATCAGGCACACAACAGATGACGTCACTGTCTGAGGCGCAGAAATGTCTACAAAACCTACCTATAGTGCTTTTCACCTAGGTTTCCCCCTAAGTAGAATAAATATACCTTCTTCAATAGCTATTTAATCCCGCTTTTGAATTCATTATCACTAATAGGAATACGGTTCAACGAAACCTCCTACACGCAAGTACCAATGTTTACAAACCTTTCAAACACCTGAGCATTTCTCTCTACCGCTAGCATTTATTTATTGAAGTGCAATAAATAGAATCCCTATAAACAAGCATTGGCATAGCCAATAGGTCTCGCATTTGGGACCTTATAAGTGTTTAGCCATGCAACAGTTGGTGTTGTTGCACCAAGGATATTCTGCTGCATAACTAAATACTTATAGGGTCCAAAAAGCGAGACCTATTGGCTATGCCAATGCTTGTTTTATAGCCGTAGTAATCAGGTGACCCCTTCAGCCAATGGGAACCCTAACACTATCCAATCACAACACTAGCCCTAAAATCTAGAAAACGGGTGTATACATTTTTATGCTGGAACCACTGTCCGTAGTGCAGTCTGAGCTGACAACATCTACTTGGAGCGCTCACACTAATAATAAAGGCTTTGCATCAATGAACCATAAATACAAGTTTGAACAGCATTAACACATGGACTCAAGTATTATCTTAACTGCAGGCATGCCTTACCCTGATCTATTATGTTATACTGTAAACTGGCAGCCAAAGGGTTTGTGATGTAGTGGGTTGGGCCTACTTGTCCCAAAGACAAAATACACATGAAAACTTGTTGCCCTTGACCCCAAACAATATGTCCCGGGCATAGAGCTATAGGAATTCCACGTCCCTGTTCAGGTCAGTGATTTAGTTTTTTCCAGCAAGGACAGCTTCCTGATGATGTCCCCTCAACTCTGGGAAGCTGACTGTCTAGCAAAAAGCCAAAAAGGGCTTACTGATGTGTACACGCTACAGTTGCATTGTTTTGCAGCGTTTATATAACCCTTACTACACCTATGTTTGGCGTTGTAACGATTGCCTACAAGAGTAGCATGCTATACTGTGTAAGAATGTAGTTGGAAGGATGTTGTCTGTATGGGAAGTGTCTTCACGTCGTGCATGATGACCACCTGTGAGTAGTAGTGTGTTGGATTGATGAAGTATAAGTTGTAATATAGCCTTCTTTTCTCCTCACTTATTCTTTGAACCAACATTTTCCTCCTTTCCCTGACTTTTCATATTGTTATCTCTGAAGTCTTCCACAACGAGAACTCTAGGATGCTCAAGGCATTATTGCACCCCTGTGACTATCCTGTGTGTGTGCACTTAGATTAAACGGATACTGCCTGTACTCGGTCTGTTTTTATGTATGAGGGAAATCCATAAGTATTGCCTGTTTTGTCAGTCTGTGTTTTAGTAAAGCTCATAAAGACTCGTCACTTGACAAAAGCTGAAACTATTGACTTTAATTACATATTTCCAGCATTTATGATATGATTTACAATGTTCGTGTTGCAGAGGTGGTTAGCACTCCATATCCTGTTAGTCCTAAGTAAATACATGCCAGTAGTTCCCCTTTCTCACAACATGCTCCTGCATTTTAAACTCCCCCAGTTTAAAAATCTAATGTATATTACTGATTTTTCTTCAGGCTAGAATCAAGAAGATTATGCAGACTGATGAAGAGATCGGAAAGGTGGCGGCAGCAGTTCCTGTTATAATCTGTATCCTTAAGCATTTCAGAACATACAGTATGCTATTCCACAGGCCACCTAAAAAGCTCTGATAAATGAGGGTAGTCTTCTGAGTTAGAGTTTTTGTGCAATATGATGTAGCAACCTTTTTTGAGTTGTTTGGTTTGTGAAAAGCAAGAGAGAAAGCTAGTTGCCTTCGTTTGGGTATAGGAAAGTCCCACAGTTTCGGCTCACTGCAAAGAATTCTTTCCATTCAGAGGAAATCCATGCACGTCTCCGATGATATTTGCTGGAGTGGTAAGTGGCTCTTTAATTTTAAGTATGTCACTATTACGATGACACAACTTAAGTTTTCACTGTGACATGGAAAAAGATACACTACAGACCACAGGAGTGAATCATGCGAACCACATTACTGAAGCAGATACAGAACAGTCTACTGCTACATCAATGCAAGCTTTCTCTGCACAAAGAAATGTGTGCCCTGGGAAATGTTACTGCATGTTTCAGTCAATTAGAACCAGTACAGCATACAGAGCAGCAGTGTATGTTTCCACACACACAACAGGAATAGAACAGGTCGCATTGGAGAGGGCTTCACTAACAGAATAGCTGCAGTGCAGTAGTTCCTCTTCCGGAGTGAATTCAGATATTGACGGATGACTCTGCTGGCAATATGAAGTAGTGCTGCATCGCAGATTTGCCGTGCATTTCAGGATTCAAATAAGGCAATGTAAGTGTCAAATATTCCATTGAGTCGCTAACAATAAATTTGTGGGTAATGGTTGAAGTTTAAAATTTTAATCCGACTTTAGGAGCCGGTGTTATCTTCTAAGAATGCACTTGCCACTAAAGTTGCAGCTCTGTACAACTTGTAACATTTTTTTAGGTCTCGCCTAAGCAGCGCTTGCGCAGTCTCTTCGAGACAGTCTGTGTTCATGATAAGGGCATTAACCTCCTCCCACTTTCTGCCCATCTGTTTAATTAGCTCCTGTTACTGTCCTTTGTAAATGGTGGCTTTTCATTGGTCAGTAGACTTAGTAGTCCTTCTTTAGTACCTCCTTTTCTCCTGTTTTAAACTCCCGTAAGGACTGCTACTGTTGCTTGTGTTGTTTCTCAGTATGTTTTATGTACAGTTGGGTAGCACCATTTTCTTAGTAACTTTTTCCTTGCTGCTGTTGCAGGCGCAACTCTCCTGCAAAGGAGTTTACACGTATTTTCCTGGCTTAGTCAGGCGTCTGATCATTCTCTTTTAAAGATCTCCCTCCCCTCTACACAGCTATGTACAGGGTATCTCTGTATGATTAGCTCTTGCCTAGCATTGCAGCGAATGCGCTGGTCCCTCTGCGCAATCTATTGTCGTCGGGTTGCTTTTGGAAGTGGGGTGGAAGCTCCACCCATGCTTTTGATTGGCGTGTGTCACAATTTATGCTGAACGCTCGCTTTTCATTGCATGTGAGGCTTGTTTGTTTCCTCCCTGTCTCCTTTTCGGCTCGCCCACCCGGACTGGATATTTTGCTCGTGCACGGCACCAATCAGTGCAGGCTCGAGCAGTGTGTGTGTGTGTCTCTCTCTCTCTCTCTTCCCTCTCAGTGAGTCAACATCTCTCCTGTGGTTTGCTGTGGCACCAGTCGGTGCATACACGTGGGTTGGCTTGCTCTCGCCACACCGTGTGGCTTTGATTTGACCCAGGCTCCTGATCTTACACAGACCAGGTGTGGGGGGGGGAGGAAGCTTTGGGGGGGGGGGTGTTCGGCGTAATTTGAATCCCGCTCACAGCGAGGCCTTCGCAGTGAGAACTGCGCAAGTGATTGTGTGCTAAGCACTAACGTGGGTAGGTGCTTGATATGATGTCCCATGGCGCGCAAATGTTTGCGCGATGCTGCTGTTTGCAACCAGCAGCAGTGCTGTTGATTTGTGTGGAACAAAAGGTAATGATGGGTTTTCTGCTGATACTTGTGCCAGGGGAGGGGGTAATATTCTTCTGGCGACCCTGTTCTCCGGGGTCTCCCCTCAGCTCACCAGAGTGCTGTGGCCGAGCAGGGCCGTCGGTGTCACCGCAGGGAGTGGTGGGAAGACGTCTGCACCCATGTCTGTGCGTCTTTAACACTTCCAAATGTAAATGTGTTGGACTTGTAAAGCGCACAGCTGCCCGTAAGCGTCCCGGCGCTTGCTTAGGGAACCCGTCCTGATATTCCCCTGTGAGAAACCCCGGCAGGGTGTCCACAAGGTGAAAGCCAGGCATCCCGCCGCGAGGGGCCGTAGTGGAGATTAAGCAAGCTATTGCCCAGAGTCGCAGAGTGTGACCCCGTGAGTTGAGTAGGCACCAGAGCGAGAATTGTTGAGTCCGTGGAATTTTGGGGCGAGACCCGCCGAGGCGGGGAATCGAACCCTGGTCCACGGTCAATCTCAGCTTCCGGGTCTGCCGCCTCTAACCACTGAGCCACGCTTCTCCACCAGAAAATCCCCTTTCCATAACTTCTTTCGCGTTATAAAAGAAGTCATTCAAGCCAGTTCTTTTCTGCAGCCATGCTTGCATATTGTTTATTTTTTAAGGCTTGCTTGTGTAGGAATGCATTCCTTTCCACTTTGTGGGCGGAGGGGCACAGCCCATAACATAACCTAACGTGATGTGCTTCTGGAATGAAGCTTCGCTGGTCTTGTATTACTTCTTAAAATAACAAAAGTTTTGTGTTATCGAGGACTTAAAGCTTTCTATAACCAGATCTGAAAAGAAGGGGTGTGCTGGACCCAACTGAAGCAAGTTTGTTTTTTAGGTCTAGCTTGACTGCTTTTGTCTGTGATCGCTATTGCTATCCCCTCATAAAAGTAGACAGAAAGGGTCAGAGTATCTCTCCCGCCTTGGTGCTTTTTGTATTTTCCACCTCCTCTGGCGTCCTTCCATTAACAGGAGACTTCTCAAAAGTAGCCTGAGTCGTCCCAAATTGCATAATTTTTCTCTATGTTGTTTTCACTGCAACAGTCTTTTTAGGCCGAGCCTGGGCAGCGCATCCGCTGCTCTGCGAGCCATGCTCTGCGAGCCATGCTGTATTAGAGCCGAGCCTGGGCAGTGCATCCGCTGCTCTGCGAGCCATGCTCTGCGAGCCATGCTGTATTAGAGTACTTGAAGCTTCGCCCACTCTCTGCCCATATTTTTCATTGGCTTGTGTCATTGTCCTTCGTAAATGCTGGCTTCTGATTCGTTAATAGGCTTGTTAGTCCCTCCTTAGTACCGCCTTGTCTTAATTTGTAGCCTCCCATAAGGACTGGCCCTTTTACTTCTGTTATGCGGTTTGTCTTATTTAGTCTGTAAGCACTATTTTCTTTCATGCGTTTTTCCTACTACAGGCACAACATGCTTTCCTGCAACATTCAGCACGTCATGCACGCTTTCACTTTCCAAGCAGCCTGGAACAATGGGTGCTGCTTCTTGGAAATTAAATGGGTCTCGCATTTACAAGAGTTGGAGCTATTGGCATTAGTTATGTTTTAATTATCAAAACAGATACATAAAAGGCATTGTCATTTACAATGTCAATAGCTTAAGCTCTCGCTAATGCGAGACCTGTTGCATTGCAAATGCTTGTTTTTTTAAGCAGCACTGTGCTAACTCAAATTATTTTTTTTAAATGGAAGCCATGTGCCTTTCTTTTCTTCTGTGTGGCTGCCCAACTAGGTTTTTTTTCAATATTAATATTAAATGCTTTTTTAAGGAGCACTGCGTGCCGCATGTTCAACTATGGCGGCCGTGCGCCTTTGTTTACTTTTGCTTGGCTCGTCCAACTCTTTTTTTATCTTTATTTATTTATTTATTTTTTTTATTCTATATTTTTTTAGGCAGTGCGGATCTTCAACCATGACGGAACCCAAACCGGGAGAGTTGGTGCTGGGGGCTCCAGAAAAAGGTGCGGAAGGCACCCCTTTGAAAGGTGGCTGTGTTCCGGGACTGGCGAGCTTGTGCCCCTCCGCCTCCTGGCCTCCATGATCAAAGCCTCACTTCGTCTCCATCCGGCGATGTGCCTGCTTACTACTCAGTTCTATGTCGCAATCACTGGCAGGCCTTTCTCACTCTTACTTCCATTCTAGGAAGGGCGTCAATCTCTCTGGAGCTTTTCTGCCCGATTCTCATTTGTTTTAGCGACCATGCTCGGCAGAAGAAGCCATGGTTTCGCTAAAAGCATGGTGGTTGGGGCAGTTTTATTTCCTTACATATATATATATTATATATAATGCAGGCTTCTTCCAGATGTCAGGCCTATGAACTGACAAACTATTTATTGCCCATCAATTATGCAAGGGGCAAAAACCTTACCATTGGCAATGATCTTTAACAGAAGGGGGACGCCTTCACATGTGGTGTGATTTAAGTTAATAATATTAGACTTAATTGCACTGAATGCAAAGTTGTGTTTTTCTATTTGTATTGGGAGTTTCATAGCATTTTCTAGGCTGTCAGTATTTCTTACTTCTGTAAAACATTGATAATTTATTGAGACATATTCATTTTCCTAAACTATCCCTCTACAGTCATAAGCCATGCAAAATAATTATTTATTTTTGGGGGTGCATCTTCAAACCCTAGGACGTCCCCTCTTTAAAGAACATATTACACAGTCTGAGCGCTTGAGCATGGAGGAGTAATACCAATGTAGCCGCATCTCTAATAGAGACCAAAGCTTTCCTGCTTTTAGATAAGCGCCCAGTGCCTACATCTTCCCTAAGAATGCCACAGTGATGAGCGTGCTTCTGCGCTGTCAAGGCTGACATTTTCATGGTTAAATGGGTGCATTTGTAATGGTCGGAGCACTCGCAAAAATGTCATATCAGTTGTTTATTTCAAATATTCTCCAGGAAATGTAATACTCTTTTAAACTTAATTGAATGAGAAACTCTCACAACTAATCCCTGATCTTGAAGAAATTGTATTATGTGCCATCCAGGGTCACGGAGGAGGAGGGAGCGGAAAGGATTGTGGGGGAGGGATGGTTGTTGAGAAACAGCAAAAAACGTCACCCTTTACCTGTTTCAATGGCTCCCTCACTATCTCGCTTTATAACAATGGTACTGTATTGATACAAGCAAAAGACACCTGTCTCTCTCTCTCTTTGACCACCTCTTCCTCTCCCTACACCTGCGACTGGGATCTCCCTTGATTCTTCTTCTAGCTCCACCCATTACTCCCCTGACCCCCCTATACCCAATTAGGCCGCTGCCCCGGAAGGCACAGGCAGACCCTCTATCCCCCCCTGTTCCCTCCTCTCCCATTCCTCCCCAACCCATTGTGCACCCTCCCCCAACACGTCTGCCATACCTCTAGCTAATACTCTCTTCTTCCACTCTGCACCGTCCCGGTATTCCAGTTGTACCTCCTCCCCCCCCCCTACCCGCCACCCCCCTATTTAGTCCTCCTCTCCTACAACCTGTTCCCCAAGCTAACTTTACATACATTCGCCATATTCTATTCTCTTCTCTTCTTCTCTAACCGCTCCCCCACTCGCCTTGTACCTAGAATTCTTCACTAACCCCTTGCATCTCTATTCATCCCCCTATTCCTCCAGTAATGCTGCTCAACCCCCTTTCCCCCATCGGTAATTCCTTCCCTTTCCCTACCTCGGACTCAGCAGATCCACTTTCTGTCTTCAACTACTCTCCAACCCAACCTCCCCTCACCCCGCCTGGGGCCTGTTCCCTCACATCCACCTCTCCTAGCTTACTGGACCTTTCCAACCACTTCCCCTCTCTAATATCCCTAACCTCCTGCCATTCTATGACTTCCCCCCCCCCCCACCCCCCCACACCCCTTTCCCCTCCTTGCTTGCTGCCCTCCCTCCTCGTTCCGCACCAATTTCCCCCTAATTACGACCTCAATTCTTATCCTCCCTACAACATCAACAAAGATAACTCTCTTTTCACCTCTGATGCACCAACAACTGCTCTCAACCATCGAGCCACCTGACTTACCGTGCTCAGCCCTACTCTCTCTGGAAAAGAAGTTAGGATCTCTCATCACCTCCATCTCCCAGCTTGAAGCTACCATCTCACTCTTAAGTACTAAGATTGCCACCTTTCCAAACACCTCAACTCCCTTGGCAAATACTCACTTCCCTAAACCCCCGAGAAACACCTCACCCCCACTCCCCAAAAAAGCCAATCACAATCTGTCTTCTGCAGACATCACTAACCTTCTTGCAAGTTACAAGACCTCGAATGCCAACCCCCTTCCACTTTCCTCTCCAAGTAACCCTACTATCTACACTATTCCGACCATCTCTTCTGTCAGAACTGTCTGCCTTCTTCCTCCTGGGCACCCTCTTACAAGTACAATATCCCCATCCCCATCACCCCTCATAGCCCAATCGTCCCTGTCATCAAAATTGTGCTGTTTGCTCCACATCTGCAGATCTGCAATGAAACACAAACTGTAAATTTCTGACATCATCCTTCACAATCTCGACATGCTCTTCCTCACAGAGACCTGGTTCAATGACACCTCTCATTCTATGTTTGATCTTCTGTTACCCACAGACTACTCTATCTTTAGAAACAACAGGACAGACAAAATTGGGGGAGGTGTTGCAACCATTTCTAGAAACACCCTTCAACTTAAGGCTTTTCCTTACAGCTCCTTTTGTTCATTCGAATGCTTATCACTTGAGCTTCAAGTGCAACACTGCTCACCATTCAGATTCCATGTCATTTACCACCCTCCTGGTGGCTGCTCTTCTTCTTTCTTAGAAGAACTCACTGACTTCATCAGCGACCAATACTCGCAAGGTGATAGACCGATCTTCCTGGGAGACTTCAATCTACACTGGGGCTCGTTGGAAGATTCCTCTGCTAATATGCTGGCCACCTTTCTCTCAGCAAACGATCTTATCCAACACTGCACTGAAACAACACACTCTAAGGGTTCAGTTCTGGATCTTGTTATTTCTAAAGCAGACATGCTTACTATTGCTATCCCTATTCATTTAGACTGGTCCGACCACTTCCTCATCCCCTTCTCTCTTCACCTATCACACTCTATTACTCTTAGCTAAGCTAAAAGGACTACTACCTGGTTCCATAACTCTAAAAACATTGACCTCGATGCTCTCTGTGATTCCGCTATGCTATCACTTCCAAGGCTAGACCTAAGCTTGGATGTCAATGATCTCACCTCCCAATGCCTCTTGGTCCTTGCAGTCAAACTCGATAATGTTGCTCCTCTCCAAAGCAAAAGGAAAAGGCCCATTCCCTCAGCACCTTGGTTCAACAAATCCCTTTATGAAGAAAGGAAGAACTTGAGAATCCTGGAGAAACAATGGAGACAAGCTCCATCCACCTCTAATCTTGCTACGTTACGTTTAGCAAGATCCAAGTACCGCAAACACATCTCTCTTGAAAAAGCATCTCACTTCAGAACCCTCCTCGATTCAGCCAAAACAGACCCAAAAAACTATTCAACCTCATCAAAAATCCAAACTGCTCTCCCCCAACCTCCAAGCCGCAGCATTCTCCAAAGAGAGCAACAGAATTTGCTATATTCTTTGATGAAAAAGTGAAATCATTGGTGGATTAGGTCATTCATCCAACCCCTTTGGATGAGCGTAAATCCTTAGTCATTTGGCAGAACTTTGACGCCATAGCTGAAGATGCCCTCCTCAAGTGAATCCTCGAAACAAAACCCTTCAACCATTCTCTTGACCCCATCCCTAGTGACATTGCCATTGACTTCTACACCCATACTCTTTCGTCTTGGACCAGTCTGATTAACCTCTCCCTCAGTCAAGGCTCCCTACCTGTTACCTTTAAAACAGGATAGGTTACTCCTCTTCTTAAAAAACCCACTGCTGATGCGAACGACCTCAACAACTTTAGCCCCATCACTAACCTCCCTTTTCTTGCGCAAAATCACAGAAAGATGTGTAGCGAAACAACTTTCCCGGCATATCAAGGACAATGATCTTCTTGACAATTTCCAGTCTGGTTTCATTCAAAACTGCAGCACGGAAACAGCCCTGCTGCAAGTGATTGACGATGCGCTGCGTATACTCAATTCAGGGGATTCTTGTCTTCTGATTCTTCTTCATCTTTCTGTAGCCTTTGACACTGTCAATCACAACACTCTCCTTAACACTCTTCAACAGAGAATGGCACAGTACTTAAATGGTTTGCCTCTTTCCTTCCGGACATATCCCAAATGGTCAAAATAGTGAACAGTCCTATATCTCCATCGGCGGTAGGGCAAGGTGTCCCTCAAGTCTCTATCCTTGCACCCACATTGTTCAATCTCTATTTGGTACCATTGGGAAATCTCCTAAGTAAATCTGGTATCCTCTACCATCTCTACGAGGATGACACCCAAATCTACCTTAAAGGTGTCTTCCACACACGATCTCTCAATCCTCAGCTCTACTCTTCACTCTATTCAAAACCGGATGCTAACTCATCAACTCATTCTGAATCCCTCCAAAACAGAATTCCTCCTCCTCTCAACCTCTCTCTTTCTCTCCTCCTCCTGTTCAATCTTGGATGGATCAGCTGAATCTACTTAACACTAAACCTATTGTTGTTAACTGCGCGAAATCCCTTGGATTCTTGTTTGTTTAATGTTTTATATCGTGCAAACCAGTACGTTTAGGATTATTGCATTACAAGTGAAATCAGTTACAAGAGCATTGCGAAGTACTGTAAAAAAAATTATGTTGCGAGAGTTCGTGGTAGAGAGGGGAAAGAGGAAGGAACCAAAAGCAGGGAGACCAGGGCGAACTATGTCCAATGTCCGGCCGGGTAGGTGACAGTCGAGGGGGATACCAGGGCCAATCTCCTCTTTAGCAGTCTAGCAGCTCCACCGGGCATCAGCCATGTTGCTCAGGTCTCAGCATTCAGGAATAAAAACAGATTAGACCTGAAGGTATCCGAGCGTTTTACATGAATTCAGAGTTCCAAAATTACATCAGTAATGGGTTACATCAGTTGCATGAAACATATAAAGATCTTTGAGCATAGAAGGGTAAGGGATAGGGTAACTGGGTAGGGGGGAGATACGACTGAGAGACGAAGGGAAAAATCTGCCCAAGGTCCAGCTGGGTAGGTGACGGCCGAGGGGGAAGTCAACAGCCCATCTCCTAAATAGCTATCAGGTAGCTCCACCGGGCATCAGCCAAATAGCTAGGTCTCCACAGAACAACATTTAGAGATCATGGAGGACAGGATGAACGGAGCGTAGAGGGGAAGGAGGGAGGTACGACAGACACGAAGGAAGGTCTGTCTAAGGACAGGCTGGGTAGGTGATGGCTGAGGGAAAGACCACGCCCATCCCGTCTTTAGCTATCCAGTAGCTCCACTGGGCATCAGCCAGAAAGCTATGTCTCCACTGTCCGAGGAGAGTCTTACTCGACAAAAGGCTCAATCTGCTCTCCCACATCAACTACATTGCAAAGAATGCTTGATACCAAGTGCGCCTTCTTTGGGGGATTCAGCGCTTTTTATCGGAGCAAGACCTTAAAACCCTGGTCCAATCACTGGCTCTCTCTAGATTGGACTACTAAAATTCTCTTCTTACTGGCCTCCCAAAATCCCACCTTTTCCCCTCTTCAATCCGTTCTCCATTCAGTGGCTCGTTTAATATTTGGGGCCAAAAGAAGTGACCACAATACACCTATTTTGTCTTCCCTCCGTTGGATTCCCATCGAGGCTAGATCAATCTACAAGACGGATTGTATCACCCACAACGCCTTGCACACTTCCTCCCCTCGATACCTGCCGAATAAACTGAAAATCTCTGGAGGCTCTAGACTGTCTCGTAATGTGGAAAAATTACTGCTTGAGCCTCCCAATTTCAAAAGGGAGAGATCGATGGCTCAATCCATCTCAGGCAATGTTGTGAGAATCTGGAACTTGCTTCCGCCACACCTCCCCACCACTACCTCTACCCAGACATTCAAAACTGATCTTAAATCGCTTCTCTTCCAAAGACATTTCCAGAAGTAATGCACGCCCTTTCAAGTCCCTCAAGGAAGTTCTTTCACTATTGTAAATTTGTGGCACACCCCCGCGCCGCACGGCCACCAGCTGCTGCGTGTGCCCCTCTCCTCGCCCTCTGCCTCGCTGCCTGCCTCGCGGCCGGCTGACCCTGCAGTCGTCCGTTTTTGCCTGCTTTGCTGTAAACTTGTGCTTGTTTTTTTTTCTCTCATAGTGTTTAGCCCGTTTTTGCCTGTTTTGCTGTAAACTTGTGCTTGTTTTTTTTTCTCTCATAGTGTTTAGCCCGTTTTTCCCTGTTTTGCTGTAACCTTGTGCTTGTATTTTTGTCCCTAGCGCTTTGCCCGTGTTAGATTGTTTTGTCTACATTTGTGCTTGTTGGCAATAGCTTGCCCGTGCTAGCGCCCACCTTCTGTTCCCGCCCTCCTCACCGCCCCCCGTCTTCCCTCCCCGCTTCCCGCCACCACCGCAGACCCCGCCCCTTTTTTCTTCTGTTCCCTCCCCGCTCCCGCCTCCCAGCTGCTCCGCCCACCCGCGCACTTCGCCTTATATGGCGACCGTGCGAACGCGCAGCGGCCACGCGCAGCGGGCGCGCCGATTGTGCGCCGAAGGCGCACCAAAGGTAAGCCCGTCTGCGCCAGTCCGCGACCAGACCGCGACCAGTGCCAGGACCCCTGGCCCACGAAGACCCCGACCGACCCGCCTGACGTACTCCGCCGCCACCCTCATCGCACTCAACACCGGCCGACTCCCAGACTGCCACCAAGCCACCCCACGACGCACCCACGGACCTTTCAGCTGCCACGCCTGCGATTTCACCTGCACCCGGACCTGCCTCACACCAGCACCCGCCAAGTCTAACACCAGCAGCACCCACCTCAAGTGCATCCTACTCAACACCCGCTCCGTCCACAGACACGCCATCGAACTCTGGAACCTCCTAGACGCCACAGCCCCTGACGTCGCCTTCCTCACGGAGACCTGGATGAACGCCTCTTCAGCCCCCGACATCGCCATCGCCATCCCAGAGGGCTACAAGATCGTCCGGAGGGACCGCAACACCAACCAGATGGGAGGAGGCATCGCCATCATCCACAGGAACACCATCCGTCTCACGACCAGCACCGACAACACCCTGACCAACGCCGAACATCTGCACTTCCAGATCCACACCAACCCTACCACCACCCTCAGAGGCACCCTGATCTACCGACCCCCGGGACCACGCACACAATTCAGCGAGGACATCGCCGACTTCATCAGCCCGCATGCCCTCCCCTCCGCTGACTACATCCTCCTGGGGGACCTCAACTTCCATCTGGAGAACAACAACGACCGCAACACCAGCACCCTGCTCGACAACCTCGCCAATCTGGGACTCAAGCAGCTGGTGTCCACCCCCACCCACCTCGCCGGACACACACTCGACGCCGTCTTCTCATCCAGCACAGACGTCGCCTTCAGTCACGCCACAGAGCTTCACTGGACGGACCACAGCTGCGTCCACTTCACCTTCAGGAGAACGACGACTCACCACCACCAGCGACAGGCCGCCCGCAGAAACTGGAACAAGATCACAGCAGACCAGCTCGCCACCTCCCTGAGCCAGCACCCTCCTGCCAGCTCAGCGAACCCCAGCCAGGCCGCCGACAACCTCACGAAGTGGATCAGCATCTGCGCAGACGAGCTCGCCCCGCTGAGAACCCCGCCCAGCAGATCCGGCAGCAAGAAAGCCCCATGGTTCACCGACGAACTCAAGAGCTCCAAGAAGAACTGCCGAGCCCTCGAGAAAGTCTGGAGAAGGGAACCTACACCGGACAACAGGACCACCCTCAAACTGGCCACTCGGAAGCACCACCAGCTGATCCGCGCCGCCAAGAAAACTGCATTCAAAGACCGGCTGGACAACAACGCGCACAACAGCAAGGAACTCTTCAACATCGTGAAAGAGCTATCCAACCCCAGCGCAGGAACCAACGACATCACCCCTTCGCAAGACCTCTGCGACTCCCTCGCTTCCTACTTCCACAACAAGATCACGGACATACACAACAGCTTCAACGAACAACCAACGCATACCAGGACCGAACAACCTCCCCCCACCACCACCCTCCACGCCTGGACCCCGATCAGCACCGAAGACACCATCCGCACGATGAACTCCATCCACTCCGGATCACCGACCGACCCTTGCCCTCACCACGTCTTCAACAAGGCCGACGCTGTCATCGCACCCCACCTGCGAGACATCATCAACACATCCTTCAACACCGCCACCTTCCCTGAGAGCTGGAAGCACGCCGAACTCAGCGCTCTACTCAAGAAACCAACAGCGGACCCCACCGAACTCAAGAACTACCGTCCCATCTCGCTCCTCCCGTTCCCGGCCAAAGTCATCGAGAAGACTGTCAACAAGCAGCTGGCCGCCTTCCTCGAGACGAATGGATCCCTCGACCTCTCACAGTCCGGCTTCCGAGCCAATCACAGCACCGAGACCGCCCTCATCGCCGCCACCGATGACATCCGAGCCCTGATGGACAACGGAGAAACAGCGGCCCTCATCCTTCTAGACCTCTCCGCGGCATTCAACACGGTCTGCCACCGCACCCTAGTACAGCGCCTCAGCAACGTCGGAATCCAGGACAAGGCGCTGGAATGGATCATCTCCTTCCTCGACGGAAGAACACAGAGAGTCCGCCTACCACCGTACAAGTCAGAGGCCTCCGAAGTCATCTGCGGCGTCCCTCAAGGATCCTCTCTGAGCCCCACCCTCTTCAACGTCTACATGAGCCCCCTCGCGGCCATCGCACGCCAACACAACCTCAGCATAATCTCCTACGCCGACGACACCCAGCTGATCCTCTCCCTGACCAACGACCCCGCCACCGCCAGAGCCAACCTACACGAAGGGATGAAAGAGGTAGCCGAGTGGATGACGACCAGCCGCCTGAAACTGAACTCGGACAAGACGGAGGTCCTCATCCTGGGCTCTTCACCCTCCGCCTGGGACGACTCCTGGTGGCCTCCCGCCCTGGGCACCGCACCCAAACCGACAGACCATGCACGCAACCTGGGCTTCATCCTGGACTCCTCCCTCTCCATGACCAGGCAAGTCAACGCCGTCTCCTCAGCGTGCTTCAACATCCTACGCATGCTACGGAAGATCTTCTGGTGGATCCCCACCGAGACCAGGAAGACCGTCACCCAGGCCCTCGTCACTAGCCGACTGGACTACGGCAACGCCCTCTACGCCGGCACCACCGCCATGCTTCAGAAGAGACTCCAGCGGATCCAGAACGCCTCAGCCAGACTCATCCTCGACATCCCACGACACAGCCACATCTCCGGACATCTGAGAGACCTTCACTGGCTCCCCGTCAACAAAAGAATCACCTTCCGCCTCCTCACCCACGCACACAAAGCCATACACGACCAAGGCCCGGGCTACCTCAACAGCCGGATCAACTTCTACGCTCCCAAACGCCACCTCCGCTCAGCCAACCACGCCCTCGCCGCCGTCCCCCGCATCCGGAGAGCAACCACAGGAGGAAGGTCCTTCTCCTACCTGGCCGCCAAGACCTGGAACTCCCTCCCGACCGACCTGCGCCTGACACAAGACCACCTCTCCTTCAGGAAGAAGCTGAAGACCTGGCTGTTCGAGCAGTAGCGGCACCCCCCCCCTCCCCTTAGCGCCTTGAGACCCTATGGGTATGTAGCGCGCTCTATAAGTGTCAGTGATTGATTGATTGATTCTTTGCCCGTGGAAGTGTCATCCCAGTGTGTTTTTGAGTGACTGCCATCTATTGCTGTATTCTACTTCTTCTTGTATCTCATTTGCTTCTATATGTATATTTGTAACATTTTTTTGTTGTAACGTAACTGGTCCTTTTGTGAAGCGCTCTGACACCTTTGGGTAAAGTCTGCACTATATTAAAAGGCATAAATAAACACGAGGGAGCAACAACAGGGGGACGGCACGTGTGAGGGCGCACCAAGTGGACGGTGGGAGTGGGGCGGGGTGTGTAAAGCAGCACAAGGGCGCCAGAGGAGGGCATGGAGAGTGCAATTAAAACAAGCTGGATTTGTGATAAGCATCACTGGGACCTTGTAAAGCCTGTGCCAAGAGAAGGCAGGAGTTTGCGCGGCTGCAGCTCCTTCTTTCAAAGGGACTCCCCTACCCAGCCCCGGGCCTGTATGATGTGTCAAGGTCGAGGGCCTTACTTTTCTATTCAAGGTGCCCCCCCAGCCTACGAACAGCCTAGACCACCACACTAACGCTCTTTAAAAGTATTTGTAGTAAAGAAGCTGCAGGAGGGACGAGACTATAGCGATGAATGCCCCTGCAACAACTGAACTCAAAGCAGACACACTTGTGCAAAAAAAGATGGTGTGTGGGTTCATCAACAGATGTTACTGTAACCTTGTGATCACGCTCATTTAAAGGATGCTGCTCACTTGTGCGTGGTTAGTGCGGGCAGTAGATGACATGAGTAGGAGCACAGAGATACTACCTCGTGCATATGCTCCATTTACGTTTACTACATATGACCCGCTCAGTCGAGATACGGTATATGCAGAGGAGTGGTTGTGAACATCCGCCCCTTCACTTAGTAGGAAGACAACTTTTTAGGTTTCGCCTGGCGTCGGAGCTCCTAGCTTCGCCCAGGAGAAATCTTATGTCCCTACAGTGTAGGGCTTAGTCCCGCCCTCTGTTCCATTGGCTAGCTCCATAAATGGAGGCTAGCCATTGGAACAGAGATCTGTCCGTCAATTGCGGAGCAGATTTGGGGGCGTTCCGGCCATTTTTACTCATCCCGCCCATTTTCGTGCGTCTTTGCGGCGGTGGGCGTTTTTTTTTTTTTTTTGTCAGTTTCGTTTGGTTATTGTGCGGCCGATCTCCGCCAGAGGAAGTCCAGGTCCAGGTGAGTGCTGGCCGTTCCCGCCACCCCCTCCCGCTGTCCGTGTGCCTCCCCGCCCCCCTCCCGCTGTCCGTGTCCTCGTAGGTGCTTGTTAGTTATGTGCGCAGCAGAGATTCGTATTTCTTGTTTCTTCTTTGGAGTGAGTTACAAAAAAATATGCTCCGATGTCTGGTGCGCACCACACAGCCCTGCAGTTGTGGGTTCAGAGGCTGTACAAACTGAGAGCTGAGAGCTTTGGCTACAGAGGAGCAGTATCAGCCAGCACTGCGCTCGATACGGGCAGCGAGGCTGCACCGATGTGGGCGGGCCAAAATCGCGGTCATGAGGGGTTTGGCATACAAAGCTCCGTAGGAGATGCTGCCCTGATCCTGTGTGTTTGTTATTATGACCATATACATTTTTGGGGTAAGGCCGCTCGTATTTGGGTGTGTGTATACGTGTAATTTGTGTGCATATAAGACACTGGGAGTCGTGTTTTGCCACACCGGGGTAAGCGTTGTCCTACGGATATTGCCATGTGTGCTCATGTCTGTTCTGCACATTTTGTACATACGAGTGTTACTCCTGTGACTGTGGGGGCTATGCTTATAAATCTATAGTTAATAGTTAGATAGCGAGTTGTCTGCTAGATTTCACATATGTACTTGTGTATTGCTGCACGCTACCCGTGTGTATTTATTTCTTTATTATGTTACAGATATGCAAATGTATTGTTCTTCTGTTCCAGTTATCCTTGTGTACGTATGTCAATGTACATGTTAAAAAGTGCAGTGTGATATATGATAGCATATGCGGTGCGTGTGTTACATTTGTGCTTGGGTGTTATGCGGCACGGGCAGTACAGTGGCACAAGCCGGCGTGTGCGCGTTGGGAAATATGGCATTCTGTTAATAAACGGCGCATAATTGTAGGAGACAAGATGTTGACTAAACGACTCTCTCTCGATCTGGTGCTCTCAGCTTCCCCTGAAAATCCTTGGCTGCCCCTTCTCTCCTACGCAAGCCTGTCCCCTGCCTCTCCAGCATCTTCTTTTACTTCATACGGTCCATCTTCCTCCTAGTCTTAACTGACGCTCATCCGCTTTCTCCTCGTGTCTATCTTCTCCTGCCTGCCACCCCACTCTCCCTCTCGCTCTCTTCCCCTACGATCCATTTCCCTCCCCCTGTCTCTCCTCTTCTTGCCCATCTCTCTTCTCCTGCCTGACCCTCTCTCTTCTCCTGCCTGACCCTCTCTCACACTCCTCCCCGTGCCCACCTCTCACCTGACCCCCCTCTCTTTTTCTCATCTTGCTGCTGGGTCATGTCTCTCCTCCCCTTGCACTCTGTAGCCCCCTCCGCCCGGAGGGAGGGCACTGCTCCCGACAGCTGAGGATTTAGTGTTGGGAACTTTTAATGATAAAGCTGTAAGTAAATAGCACGGCCTTGGTTCGTGGAAACTAGCACCTTACTTTTATTCCCCACGTGGCACTGAGACATACGAGTTAAAATATAACTAACTACTCAGCCGAGAAACACATCCCTGCACTTTTACGTGAAACTAGTGTAAAACCTGCATACTTGATTGTAGTCCGTGCCCAATCCGATTAGTAGTTGATCGTATTTAATATAAAGCACACCCACAATAAGTATCTTGGTGTTCAGTAGAAGGTGACCATGAACTCTTGACCGTATGCGTTTACTTACATTTTGAGCGTGCCACAGTGTGGATTCGGTTATTTGCCATTAAAGACTAAACCTGGCAGTGTTTGAAAATCTTTTTTGAATGATGCGCCTGTCATCTAGAACTGTCGAGTATAACTTCGACATTATATAATTGCGTCTGTATTGCTAAAACTTAAATATGCATTTTGGAACCATTATTATGCCTTTACTGACATGCAGGGTTTTAAGTGGGCCGGGACTCAAGGGGGTCTGAGCACCTTCAGTTTAAGGGGGCCTCGAAACTGGTCTCCATCTGGCTCATTTACCAACACAGGTTGGTAAATGGCAGTACAGAACTCTAGATTCATGGCAGCCTCAGTACTTCTGCCATTGGACGGGTGTGCCTGCACCTGTAGTGTCAGCCGTTGGCAATGTAAATAACAATGCCATTTATTTATAAGTAAAAAAAAAAAAAATGTCATGAGCAATGCCAATAGCTCGAACTTTTCCAAAGGCGAAACCATTGCATTGTAAATGCTTGTTAGTATATTGCATTTTGAAAGAGGTAGGTCGTTTTTTCTACTTTACGTGTTGCCTCTGCACATGTATGCATACATCTGAAAAACGCATACATTAAAAGCACATAAGTGCAGGGTCTGGAAACAAAGCTCCAGTGCTAATATTTATATAGAATTTTGTGCTGCGATGGTAAGATTACGTAAAAAGGCATCTAAAATTCCAAACAAAAATGCTTCCCTAAAGCATGCTTGAAATGCGTGTGGCAGCACTATTGAAATGTGTTTGGCGGCGCGATTGAAATGCGGGCATCGGGGAGATGAGTAGCAGTGAGGCAGAAGTAGGTAACAGAACCAGATAGCGCAATGACCAGCCGCCCCTGCCCGCGGTAAGACAGTCGCATGCTTATGCATACACTGGATTTGATTGTCTTGTGAGTTGCCAGACTCTTGATGAGTAGACACACAAGTTTGCATTTCAAGCTATCGATGTGACGTCGCTTACAGAGCTGCCAAACTTGTGCCTGCTGAACCGGGTTCGAGGCTTGGCATCGACTCTACAAAAACATGCCAATCCAAATACAATTAAACTTCTAACAAATAAATTGAAACCGTGGCGATTCTAAAACAAACAGTGTGAAGAATCGTGTTGGAGCAATTCAAAGTAAACAAGCAGGCCACAAAGTAAACAGGACACATGTAAAAGGGCCAGTCCTCATGGGAGGTAACAGAAGACAGGGAGGTGCTAAGGAGGGACTAATACGCCTATTAACAAATCGGAAGCCAACATTTACAAAGTACAGTGCCACAAGACAATGAAAAATATGGGCGGGGAGTGAACAGAGTTTCAAGTTCATACCTTAAAACAGCAGGTCTCGAAGAGACAGCGCAGCCCTGCCTAGGCGACACCTAAAAATGCCACTGAGACTCTGGATAGTCTACTGCATTCAGAAGAACACAGTTAAAATTTAGGTAAAAAGATTTGATATTAGAGGATGTCAATGGAACTAATAATGCCTTTTATTGTCATTGATTGATTCCATTAAGGTGTGTTAGGGAAGCTGCAGATATCTCTTGCTGTCTTTCCATACCCTTTTATAAAGCATGGTCTAGCTCCTATGAACCATCCTTTCAGACCCTGCATTCACACTGAAAACGTATTGGTTGTTGCATTTTGCTCTAAACTAAACACAAAATCTTTCCTTCGTGTCAATCGGGTGCACCTTCCCTCATGGTCAGGTACTTCCATGCTTTCAGGGAATTGTCTTCTGTAGCGGGTTCCAGCCTTTTGAACAAGCTTGTAACCCGTTTCTCTGATCTTCAAAAGCCAGCAGTCCGCATGGATGCTGCAATCAACTGATGCAGGCAACATGTCACTGTTTACGCAGTTGCAAGATTCATAGGTTTCACTGTTTTTGCAAATAGATGCCTGGTTGAGTTCTAGGCACAGCTGCTGCGTATGACCTTCAAAGGCCTAACATTTATTAATTTAAAGCCTAATCTCTCACTTCGAAAGCTATAATCACAACTTGTGAGGTTATACGTTTTGTCATATTAGTACATACATTCTATTCACAGCTTATGAATTTTGGGGGATATGATATTAAGTCGGATCCTTTTTCATCAGTCACAATCTCCATAGTGTGGAGGGTAAGTTGGGGGGAAAAGGCTAAAGCGAACTATTCCTTCCTCTTCCTTCTCAACAATTCCAAAACCTCTCGAAGGTCTTCATTCTAAACTTTGGGATCAATCCATTTGGGGACGTTGGTTGACACACTTTCATGAGATGTAAAGGAATCACTATGGACTTAGAATTGTCAGAAATGGTTTAGCTCTCCAATTTATGATTCTCCATCTTGTTCTCCTTCTAAGCCTCATTCCCTCTTTCAAGGAAAGGGACAGCTTTACAGTCTTGGGATACTTTGACTCACAAACGAAGAGTGAGTACAAGAACTAGTGTGGATTTCTGACACTTCAAGACAAATTCAGATAGTACATATGACTGCAAGCCTTTCAAGAGGAGAATTTGTCTGCATTTTTGTTCCAACAGGAAGAGTATTTTCACATTCTGCATATTGTATGTCTCAGACATTGTCTGCAGTTCCTTTCAAATGGGCAGCATTATCATTTGCAACGCTGACATTTGGCTATAGTGGCAGTTCCCACATTATTTATTTATTTTTACAAAGGTGCTGGTATTGGTGCTTTGCAGGGCTCCTGAATCAACAAAGTATTAATCTTTATCCATACCGGGAAGATTGCCTACAGAAAGTGGGGTCTTCTCAGTACCTCAACAGAAGGATATAAATTTCACTATTTTGAACAATCCAGGATTTTCAACAAACTGTGCCCGAAGAATCGGTAGAGAATATCCTTAGGATGAAATCCCTCTTTTTAGAGTGCCTACTTATGGCCACGAGATCTCTGCTTTCCCTTGTTTCCCGTGCTTGCCTGTGAATGAGAGTGCTGCAATCAGCTCTCCAGATTTAGTAGAATCCCTTTTTGGGGCATTTGAATGTCTAAGCAGAGTTTGTGTCATTAAAAACTCTTGTAGAGCGAGACTCATCCATTTGTGTCTAAGGCTTCTTGTCCTTTAGGGGTTGGTTACCTTGAAAACCAAATCTCAAAGTCCATAAACCCTGTGCTTCCTTAACGCAGTGTTGATTTCAGGCTTAATACACCTACAGGACATTTTAGTCAACTCATGCAATAAAGACAGTGTGAATTGTAACTATGGGTGATCTCTCCTTAAATTTCACCCTGTGCCAATGATACTGAACATTTCTATTCTACTATGCTGTGAGAATTCAGTCTGTTCGTAACTGCTGATCCTGGCTTTCCATATGATGAACTTTCTGAACCTCTTGGTTTCCTTTCATACCACTGACCTCTGCATCCTCCTCCGCTTTCCTTTCTGACTGTAACAAAGACTTTCCTCATGGATACACTTAGGTGGAGATTGCTCAACTTGTGAGTATATTCCCTGTGTGTCAGTCTGGATCCAAAAACTTCAAAGCAGTACTTCTGCGTGCCAGTAGGTGATGACTTGCGGCTCCACACCAACATCATTCTGGAAGTGACGAGCAGACTCTCATATAAGCACCACCCATGTGTGCGGACATTGGTTAGTTTCTTTAAGTGCCATGAGGCACGGATCCAAAGCTACTCCTTAGTCTTTCCTAGACCCTTCTTGCTACAAATTTTCCAGTATGCAGGGGAAAATGCCACCATAAGTTCTCATGTCATGGGATCGTTCTTACTTTCATAAACACAGAGTGTCCTCATCTGAACCCAGAGTCATGAGTACTCTGAGTACCTAGGGCCTGGGCGCTGAAGAGGGTCCCCTGGGACACCCCCCCCCCCCTGTGGTATAGTGAATCCTTTCTCAGGGCTGTGAGGCCTGCCAGAGGGGTGACCTACCTATACCTTCAGACGGTGCTAGCTGGATTGGCACCCAGGCAGGGTGCCATGTCGACTTTGTGGGTTTTTTCCACTCACAGAGGCATACAGGCTACAAGGACAGTGGCATGGTCCCAGTGAGGGGGGGAACCCAGGGGGCTCTTCAGCTCAGAAGCCCTAGGTACCCAGGCTACCACTTATTAGGGACTTACAGGGGGCAGAAGTACCATTTGGGGATATATATTTATAGGGAAGAAGCCCTGGCACAGGGGACCTGGATGGCAGGAACCCTTTGCACTACAATTGACACCACATCGAAACTAGGCAAACAGTGGAGGCTAACCATGCAAAAAGAGGCACTTTCTCACACCCCAGTAACTTTTCTCTTGGACTGGTCCTCAACATCCTCCCTTTTGCTGATTTGGATAATAAGTTCAGATCTTATATTTCCTTTCTTTCTTGTTTAAATGAAATCAGATGACTGCTCCCTTTGTGTCCACCTATTCCCAGAAAGAGCCGTCGTCTTTTTGCACAATGCTTGCAGTAACTTCTGCTTATGCACTATGGTCTGATACAGTTTAACATAGCTCAACAGCTAATACAAGGTTGTGAAATAACAGTACTAAAACCATGTTTAGCACAGTAAAAGATGAGCTTTTTAGGTACTGGGAGTAGGTGGATCCTGAAATGAGAGCAAACCAAACTTGAAATCTCTGGAATGTATGGTGGGGCATGCTTCTGAAGCAAAGCACATGCCCAAGCTGGCCTTTTGACAATCTTTGTCAGGAGAATAGAGACTGACCAAATTTACTATGATTGAACAGACAGAATGAGATGTCTAGTTTTTTTTTAAAGTTCTTTCATATCATTTTTGTGTGACTTGCACCTTTATTGCTTGTTTGTGAGACCGTTTATGGGTAGAGAAGAGAAGTGCTTAAACATAATTGCCTTAACCCCTTTTACTATTAGCTCGGGCGCTGGAGCTGTTCCTGGATTCCCTCCTTACCAAGGCCTGCCAGGTGACGCAAACCCGGAATGCTAAAACCATGACAACGTCACACCTGTGAGTAACCTTATAGCTGTCATTGCCTAGTGTAAGTTGAAGAAACCCCCCCTGAATTACCAAGATAAAGCATGATCTAGCTTTGAATGCAGATTTCACTTATCTGTAGATTCCAGCCACCAGGACTAGAGAAAGAGTTGCAGTACTTGTATTAATCCAACAAATAAAACCTGTGCTTAGCAGGCTGGAACTGTACAATGATGACTGTGGTAGGCCCACTACAACAGGAGCTTATGCTTGATCCATAGAAGTAGCTACTCAAGCACAGGTCTAAACATTCTGTATTAAAGTGTAGACTGAAATAAGGGGATGTGAGTGGCAAATGATATGGACTGGGTAGAAGTAACACAAATGGTATGTTCCTAGGAGACACACAGGAGTTGTATCTCACTGCCTGTCTTCCTCTTACAGAAAGCAGTGCATAGAACTGGAGCAGCAGTTTGATTTTCTCAAAGACCTTGTGGCCACTGTGCCAGACATGCAAGGGGATGCTGAAGACAACCACACAGAGGGTGAGAAGATTTCTCGAAGGTGAGTGTTCGTCCAGGCTCTTGATTCAGAATGCAATGCAGCATGTAATTTACCCATCAAGTTTCTGTTCTAAAGTGAAACCAGGCTTGCACTAGAAAGCAAAATCATTTTTTGGGAAAACGCATATTTCAGTCGTACTTAAACAGGTTTTTATTTATGTTGTATTAAGTCGGCAGCTTGTCTCGGGAAGCTATAAATGATTTTTTTAATGAAATCAGCAATAAAACTTTGCCGCAATTCTAAAAAACAAACATACCTACTGAGAGGTACAGCTGATGATATCCTACTTAATAAAAATGTAAACATTTTATGATTTCCCCACCCTGCACGCAAATCAATTAAAGCTACTTTGTGATATAGGATTAGTAGTGAAAATCGGACCTCTGGTTCCTTATTAAGTTCTATTACTTTCATAAGAACACGGCCAGTCCTACATTTTTGCCTGGATTACATGAAAGGATCCTGGCTCGTGTTCTATAACCGCCTTCAAAGATCATATTCTATGTTCCCCCATTTTTAGAATTCTTCTAAAGAACCCTACCTAATTTGGAATTTCCTCCAGTTCAAACTTTTTAGGTCGAGCATTCGAAACCTCTTGTGTATACTTCAGTATATACTTCTCTTGTGAGCTTCAAGACATCCAACCTGCTTTTCATTTGTTTGTTCCAGTGTCTTTTGGAAATCCTTGCTTGCTAGTGATTAATCCTTCCTCTTTGTCCCTCCTTTTAGTTGTTGGGTTTACTCCCATGGAGCAGGGACCAATGTATATATCTTTACACTCTGGTTGTGTTCTGTTCATTTGAGAACTTTTTTTGTTTTTTATTTCCTCCTAGTGTTAAAGCTTGCCTGTGTTCAGCTTCGGTGTAGGAGAGTAGGGTCTGCTTTCCTATGGTCACCCCTCTTTTTGCTTTTTGCTTCACTGGTTTTCGACTTAGATGTGGCTGTGGGCCTGCTAATCAGACCCACAGCCCTGCTGTTCTCTCTCTAAATTCACACCATGTACTTTAGGTACATCACCAATTGAGAATTGGGTCACTCTTGTGAGTCCCTGTACAGTGTACTATAGGTACCCAGGACATAGTTGCACCCAAGGTCTACCAGGGGCTGCAGCATATCTTTTGCCACCCCTGGCTGGCCATCCAAACTGACACAACTGGCTGATCACTCAGCTGGGGCAAGGTTGTGTAATCACCCCTTGCTTAGATATAGTATTCCTATATCTAACCTTATATATAGACACATATGCACCTATAAGTCACTCCAATGACTGGCCTTAACAATCCTGAAGGCAGAGTGCTTGGTTTTGTGTGAGATGGTTCTCTAGCATGAGCTGAGCCTGTCTGCAGCTTTCGGAACCATGTCCTTATAGCTGTTTTATGATATAGCCATACCATATACTCTTAAGTGCATTATGAACCTCGCGGTTAAATGCTAACTTTGGTTTGGCTTTATCAAAACATGTCGTGTAAGGTGTCATATGCTTTGGAATACTACCCCCTCGCCAGTTCTGGCGACGGGGGTAGCATTCCACCCTTCTAGAGGGAGAAGACATGTTGTTCCTACTAATCCCGGTTAAAGTTAACCAGAGCCTCAGCATCACAAAATGGATGCTGCCGCCACAGACACAAGTCTGACCTCCTGCTGCTGGGAGTCCTTCCAGCGAGGGAGGCTTGGACAATAGGTTTCCTGTCTTGGGAGGTGCTAACACCACCCCAGACAGGCTATAGTGTTTTGGGGCAGGGAGGGCTGAATGAAATGAGACACTGCCTGGGGCACACAAGGTGTCCCATGCATAGTCCAGATCAAACCGGTGCTGGGGCACTCCAGCCCCAGCTCTGGCGCGAAACTGAACAAAGGGAAAGGGGTGTAACCACCCCCTTCCTGGGTCCCACCCATAGGAGGGACCTAGCAGGTAATCCAGCCCCTAAATTTGGTATATAGGTAGGAGCTGAGTCCCAAGACTTTAGATTTATCCTGACTGAAACTCTGATACGAAACTCTGGACCTTCGACGATCTACTTTGCGAGAAGACGACTGAAGAATCTCCCTTGTGGTCAAGGAGTGACCACCCTGCACAAGCAGGCACCATCAAGCGATCAACAGTTTGCTTTGTCGACGCTCCCGCCGGAGCCCGAGCACAGAGCCTGACAAGACCCGAACTTCCAGACATCCAACAGCCCGATCCACAGTCACAGCAGAGCTGAGACCCATGGAGGCGACGAGAGATGTGGGACCGGCCATCTTGGAAAGCCAGCGAACTGCATTCCGTCCAACTTCTGAGGCACCCTCGAAGTTGTGCATTGGGGATTGAGAAGCCCCAGCCCCGAGCACCAACTGCACAGAAGATTGGCCCTCCACACTTCACGGGTTCTGCGTGGGGCCCTTCTGCATTTTTCTGCTTGACGCGTCTGTCCAGTCACTTGCCCTTTGGCTAGTGGCCTCTCTGACGGCGAAACCTTCGATTTACAACGCTGGTCTGGTTGCTCCAAACTGGCCCTTGCTCCTCTGAAAAGGAGCAGCCCATCAGACCTTGCTGGTCTGATTAAGAAGCCATCTTCGATTCCTGCGTGGGTTGCCTTTGCCAAGGCTTGTTGACTCCAATCCGGAAGCCAACACCGCCGACAGTGAGAGCTTTCGTGGGACAGTCCGTATCCAGCGCCTGGTAGTCGTCGACACCTCCTGGTCCACCTGGCTGCAGAGACAAGCTTCACGACATCGCCTGATTGCTTCGCGACATCGCCTGGTTCCTTCCTGGTTCCATCCTGGTCACTGGCTAGTGACCCAGACTCTGTCCCCTCTGCTTTCAGGTACTCTTCATCCTCGATCCGCCCTTGGATCCAACCGGACACTTCTCTCCTGGTCGCCTGCAGCATCTTTCTCCAAGGCTCCATAGGAATCAGCGACGAAACCCGGCACACTTTGACACCTATGCACCCGCTTCCTGTGGGTGAGGTAACGCGAGCATTTCGGTACTCCTGTGGGTATTGACTATCCTAGTGTCCTAGTTTCAAGTAGCTTTTCCCTAGTCCATCCGGAAGTGTCCTAAAAGAACTAGTTTCCATTTCTTTCGTTCCCATTCTAACTCCATGGTAAGTTGCGTGCGTGTAAAGACACAGCACGTGCATCCCGTGGGCCTCCTGCTCTCTATCCTTTGGTAGTACAGTGTAGCCCCAGCGATTCTCCAGGCCCTAGGCCTTTCCTTTGTTCGTGACATGGTTCTTATACCACTATTTTAGTATATGGTTCGAAGTGCCCCTAGGACATTACTGTATTTTGTGCAACTTATTGTATGTTGATTAAGTATCTTGTTATGTGCTTGTGCCTCTGACCTCATAAAGAGTTCAGAGGATTAATTTAGTAATAAATACATATATATTTTATATATATCCTGTGTGGTGATTTCATTTGGTATTAAAGGGATTGCATATGGTAAAACAGCTGACTTCACATGCCCTCTTGAGTTTAGCCTAAGACTGCTTTGTCCATGCTACCACTAGGATAGCTCGTCTATAAGGTTGACTTTACAACCATCACCATAAGGGGTGTTTGGACTGGTGCAAGGTGCTCACTAGAATAGTGAACATCATATACCAGGCCAACTTCTCACATTCGGTGCATAGCTGATAGCATCTTATTGGAGCATTTCTCCCTCCATCTTCTATTGTGTTGCTACGTTCCTACCCCCCACATTGCTCTAACGCAGCATTTGCCTTAATCACGCGGCATCCGTTTCATGGCCAAAGGCTTCATGTTTAAGTATGGCAGCGGCATGCCTTTCTTTTATCAGCATGGCTCTGTTTCATAAAGCGTGGCAGCTGTGAAGCGGGTGCCGTGTTGCGACTGGAGGCCCATGCACATTCTTGCATTGTAGTTATTCATATGGCACCATAGTCCCATCGAATAGTAACACATTGAACGTAGCTTTGATGTGCTTTTTTGCTAAAGGCGCCCGACAAGTTTGCCTGTCTATGTTGATAGTCTTTCCTTATTTCATTCCAATAGTTAGTGGTGCTGCCGGACTAGGCTGGGTCTTGCTTCCTGTTCATTCTTGCCAGTCTATCCAAAACGATTCAAGAAACTAGGGACAATCGTCCGGCCATCTTCCATTGACAAAGTAATACATGAGCTGTATATGTATTTGAAGTCAGTAAAACAGCCTATACGGGAATGAGTCCAGAAAATGACTTCCAGAAATAGTGTGTAAAGTAAATAATACTGTTTTTTCCAAACACATTGTGCTTGCTGTATTTCTAACATCAAAGCTACCTTCAATTTGTTACTATTTGATGGGACTACAGTGCCATATGGATAACTTCTTAGCGATGACGTGCATGGGCTTCCGGTAATATCGTGATTTGAACCAAATGCAGACGGGCAGACTGTTTCCGAAACATGTATTATTTTGCCAATTAAAGATGGCTGGGCAATTTTTGCCTAGTTTCAAAAATTGTTTCGGAAAGCAGCCTGTCTGTCTGTATTTGCTTCGCTGCTATTCAAAGGCAGCCAACAAGTTTGCCTGTCTGCATTGATAGTCTTGTCTTTCCTTCATTGTGATGGTTGGTGGTGCTGCCAGACTAGGCTGGGTTTCGATTTCTGATCGTTCTTCCATGTCTATCGGCGGCCTTAAGACAATGCTGTCACATCAGCCGCTTGTAGAGAGACTCCAAGGCATAGCCCAAGGATTTAAAGGTGATCAGTATAATGTTGACCCTGACATGTTGCATTGTGGCAGGGCAGTACTGTACAGTCGGAAATTTTTCAAATGGGTCTTGCTTTTAAATTACAGTTTGTAGTCTATAAGAGACTTGTAATTTCACGTCCCTGTCTTGTAACTACATTTATATTGCACTTGCTACCCTCAGACAAGGCATTGATGCTCCTTAGCGATTAGCATGCTACTCCGGCCCAGACCCCAAGGTTAGTGGACTGATATAGTTGTTTTTAGTATTAATTGTGTGCTCTAAAAGAAAGCTGTCAATGCATTTACTCTAGATTCTTTGTTGTAATGGCAGCTAGGTTTACTCATTAGTAAGTCAATGCGAAACAAACTGATGGGTAAAAGGTGACTTTTGTTACCTTTTTATCAAAGTTGCTCATCTCCTAGCTGTAGTCAGCCTTTTGCCGGAATTGCAAATGTGTGTCTGTCCTTGCATCTTTGAATGTGCATCTCATTTGCATACATTTGTCTCCAGCTGGGGGCATATTCAGCTCATTAAGGGCCTCCCCTTGCACTATTTCATAAGGCAGCTGCTGGGAGGGATTTTGCCTGTGATGACTGAGAAAAGCGAGGTGAAAAAGCTAATTATTCATGAAGAGTGGACCTTCTAACTCCCTTTCTCTCCCACTCCCCTATAAAAGGGCGCCATTTCAGTTAAACAGCCTGATGTTTAAAAATTCGTAGTCCCCCCCCCATGTTTATTTTACTTGTCGCGCTCCTCCCATATTCCTCTGTAGCACTCCACAAGTACATTTATTTTTAAAGTTCTCTCCCTTGTGTGCGTCCCCCAACATACCCCCTGCCCAAGATCTGTGTTGCTGTCCTTTACGTTTTCCGCCCAAGTTGTGTACCCTCTCGTCTGCTTTCCCACTTAACACCCCCCCCTCCTGAACCCCTGATGGCTCGTGTGCTTCCCCCCCTTAGCTAAAATTCCCCAGGCCCCTTCATGCCCTGTGTCGCATTTAATACCCCATTCTGCCTTGACATCTCTTTTTCCAGGAGTAGATGCGTTTATTTTCCTGGGCGCACCATGGCATGCTTTGTCGAGGGGCGACATTCTTTCCTTGAGCCACACAATGGTTGTACCAAGACACACATGCGGCTGAATAATATGTGGCCATCTAAAGCCCAACATTATTAAAAATTAGTAATTTTACTAAATGGCAGCATATCTGTTAAATTAATCATGCATGACTCTCTCTTTTAAGGTTCAATTGGGCGGGGCATAATTAATATTATTACCTTAATAGCTTTAAACTGTTTTAAAATGATTCCTAGGGAGAGTGCTGGTAAACTCGTTGAGTTTCTCATAATGGTGTATTATTTTAGCCTAGTGCCCTCTGACTAGTGGAGTTTTGTTGCCCGTAGTAAATACATTGCTTTGCTTTCATGCCCAGCTTTTGCTTTGCTGTTTGACAATGAAAACAGTTTTAGTGATAGTCCCGTGGCATTGTCGTGTGTTATCTGACACTGAACTTTTCAGGACCAGAAAGTATGCTTGTCTTTCATTGCAGCTTTGATGTTTTTCTGACTGACAAGCTCCCATCCTATCTTGGCTCCTATCTTTCTAACATGATTTGGCCATGCCAATCTGCTTCATTTGCTTGTAATAGGAAGGAGGGGTTTGGTGTATATACTATAATATACCATACACGATCATTAATAAGAATTGCACACAAAAAAATTCGTTTGTTCTGAATCCATTCCTTTCCTTTATAATGAAGGAATGCCGTTTGGCATTGCCAATAACATTTTGTCACCTTACGCTGATCTTAGAGCCCGCTCATTGATTGCCATTGGCTTCCTTTATTGTCACTCTCATTTAGTTGCATCTTATTCATCAGCTTGTGTGGGTTTTACACTTCCTTATCTTGTATTTGTCCTTCCCCTGTAGTATGGACCATTTCTTGTGTCCCTCTACTGTTCACTTTTCAGGTGCTACTTTTCTCTTTTTATTTAGGCAGTCAACAAGAGTGGATGGGTTTTACTGCTCACTCGTGCACTTTTGCATCTCTTATGTCCTCATTTTGCCCTGGTCCTCCCCTTCCATGATGTGCATGCCCTTATTGCATTCTTCTATGATTCAGTCCCTGTTGCTTCCCCACCTGTGTTGTTTACCCCACCCAAGGTAATTCCTCAATTCAAGTTGCTTCTCCAACTGCTACTCTTTTTTTATTTTCCGATCCAACTAGGATCGGTAAACAAAAATACAATAAGGGTCTTCATGTTGCAGCCATGCACATGCTTGGTGTGCGTGCCTACAAAATGATGCAGCCAGCCCTGTAGGATTTTTAGTTTTCTGTTTTTAGCCATGCTGCATAGCATCACAGATGTGCATCATGGCTAAAACAGACTAATACAATGGGTCCCAAAGGCAAGACCTATTAGCTTTGCCACTACTTGTTTTTCTCTTCTTTTATGTACTAGCTTGCAGCAAATGTGTTCCTCGCTCACGGACGCATCTAATGTAATTTGGTCATACAAAACGTTATACATGGGTATGTAATATTTTCTGGTCTTTGAGGTGAACCAAAAAACAATTAAAACTTGACTGTAGGAATCTGACTGTATATACTATACCAAATTAAGGTATGGTGTGCACAGAGTGCAGTGGATCCCCAGAGACTTTTAGAGGTTTAAGTAGATGATACTAAAAGCTCTATTTGTGGTAGTGTGGCCAAGCAGTTAGGCTTATCAGAGGTCTGTGTTAAGCTTTTGTTGTACATACTCAGGCAAGAAATGATTACACACACACACAGAGACTGAATCCAAGATCAATTGTTTTACATAAAAAGGTATTACTTTATTTTATTTTGTAACCAAGAAGAACTCAGTTGCAGTTAAACTGTTTTAAGAGTAGTAATACCATTCAGAATTCTCTAGTTATTGTCTTGCAAGGCACTAAAATGTTTTACAGTAATAGAAATCCTGTTGTATTGTCAATCAGAAACAGTAGAACTTAGCAGTTGTGAAAGACCGTTTTAAATGCAATAGGAGAAATGCAATCCTATGGAAGGAAAACCGTTCTATGCATTAACAGGTAAGTACATGACTTACTCTTCCAGTCTTTTGGAGTTTAGACCAACACTGGGCAGGGTTAAGTTTAAGGCAAGTACTGCACCACCAGCGGCACTGGGGCGGCTGGGTGCAGAGCTCACTTGGCCAAATGGTAGTTAGTGTAAACTGAGGGCACCCACAAGAGGTGCTAGTTGCAGGTAAGTACCCACAGTTCACTTCCAAGGGATACTCCTCAATAGTCCTAAGCACTTGCCTCTTTTAAATTACTGCATTAAAAAAAATGTACTATGTATTTGCACTATTACCTATTTTGCACTCACTGGTACTCGAACTCTGTGGCAGAATCCGCCAGTCCCTCCCTAGTCCACAGCAGCCATTAGCGGGCTGTCTGGGTGGAGGAAGTTGCGAGTGGCAGACACTCACTTCCGGTGTGCCGTGCTCCTCCCCCATCTTGGTTGAGGAGACGGTCTAGTCTGCCGAAATTGGACAGTAGCCCGATTGAAAAGGAGGCGAAGGCGCGGAAGCGCGGTTCATTTTAGACACACCTGCAACTGACTTGTGTGAGACAGCCTGGCTGCTGGAAGCTGTGACCGTGATGGGAGGGTTACCTGCTTCATACGCCAACTTTTTGGGGAGTCTAATGTCCTCTCGACATTCCTGGTTACTGCTTGTTTAACCATGGTTTTGAGTGGTCATTTTTTCTCATGGTTCATTATTGTTTAGTTTATAGGTTCTGGGTAGGGTTTCCACCACACTATGAGATGCACACCACTCAATTGGCTACACACTTACTTTAGGCCTCAATCGTTTGACTGCAAAAGGTCCATATAGTCAACCTATACACGAAGGGCCTAACTTTGCATAACAAAATGGTGGGTCTATTAAAGATCATCAGGGATACGAACCCGGATATAATATGACACATCTTCGGGTGAAACTAAAACACAGTGTATACTCAATGGTTTGTTAGACGTCCTAGCCCAATTAACAGTGAGGGGGGGTTGTTTTTTCCCCCAAACTATCTTTCCTTCCTGTTACCCCATTCTAAGATGGACAAAGACAGCAGGAAAGCGATGTTGGTTGGGTCTTTGGAGGGACAACCCATCAGCCTAGCTACTGTTTACATGCCTTATTCAGCCCTGGACACTTAATTTCCCTCAGTTTCTAGAGAAGTGGTCTGGTTTGGCTTCTGGAGACATTATAGTCACCAGAGATTTCATTGTAATGTGGGAATCCATCAGGGATATGGAGGATGGGGATGGAGGACACATATAGGCAATTTCCAAATACTTAAGGATATCCCTGCCTGACCTGGAGTTTCTGGTTGCCTGGCTGGAAGTATACGCTAAAAGGAAATAAATGCTACTGACTCTGGATACATGTACTGAAGTGAGGTAGGATCCTTCTGCATTGTTACCCCCACTTTTTGCCTGGTGCTATGCTGGTTTTTGATTAGTCTGACTGGGATCCTGCTAATCAGGACCCCAGTCCATCTGCGTTCTTCCTAAATTGGTAAGATTTGTACTTATGTACATCCAATATTGGATGCTGGGGTACCCTTGTCAGTCCCTAGTATATAGTACCCATGTACCGAGGGCTTAGGTACCCCAGAGGTCCTCCATGGGCTGAAGCATGTATTATGCCACCCATGAGAGATTCAAATTGGAACTATAGGTCTGCCATTGCAGCCTGTGTAAGTTTGTGCATGCACCACTTACTAAAGATATAGGTTTACTATATCTGAGGGTCACTGTACTTAAAACCTAGAAGTCACCCTTCTAGCAGGCCTTTGCAATCCTCAAGGCAGGGTGCTAGGTTCTAAGTGAGAGGGAGCCCCTGCATGAGCAGGACACCGGTGCAGCCTACGGAGTCCATTCTCCTGGGTTGTCAGTGAAGAAGCCATATACTGTATAGAGGGGCACCGCGTAATCACGCGATGACCATCTCGAAAATTGTTGCAACGAATCCTATCATGTTTGGTATCAAACATGTTGGAATCATACTTCCACACTGAACGTTGTGGGAGGTATGATTCAAAGCACTGGAAGGGTCCTCCGTTAGACTCTCTGTGTTCCTGGTACCAGCCTTCTTGACTCGGACAGCACAAACTGGTTGCTGCTGACCAGAGACACATATCTGCCCACCTGCTGCTGAGCCAAGCTCAAACAGAGGAAGGTAGAACAATAGGCATCCTGTCACAGGGAGGTGTGACCACCACCCAAACAGGATTTAGTGTATTAGGGCTGGGTGGGTACGCTTGCCTGTGCCAGAAAGTCTGCCTATGGGGCACATTTGGTGTCCCTGTGCATAGTCCAGTTCAAACCAGTCCTTAGGAGCCGTTGACTCCCGTTCTGGCGTGAAAGTGAACAAAGGACATGGGATTAACCCCCCACCCCCCGTCCAAACCCTCCCCTGGGTCCCCTGAATCATCCCAAACCTTTTCCTAGGTTACTTAAAGGCTTACCTGGGTGTAGGTCCCTAGATTCGCCTAGGGAAAAGATTCAGATCGGACACCATTGCACTTCTACCGCCTGGGCACTCTGGACTTCGTTTGGGCCTGACATTGTTTCCCTTCCAGTCTGCTGCATCGTCTGTGCCTGTGCCTCATATAGGAACCTTCCAAGGCTTGTGAAGCATCAAGGACACCTGAAGTAATCTCTCTTGGAGTGAAGAAGTCGCTCCCCTGTATTCGCAGGCACTGCAACGAAGTCGACCTGTCTGCATATCCTGAGCTCCTCCGGACACCGTGGGCTCTGCATCACAGGTGGTGGTTTTCCACAGCTCCTGAGGCCTGCTCTACCCTCTCACAAAGTTTTAGGCCAGTAGTCCTCCTAGGCGTTAAAATAACCGAACCCCTGAGTACTGCATCCACTTTGAAGTTGCAAAGGCTTGTTGTCTTTGAAAGAAGCTCTTCAGGCTTCAAGCAGCCCCAACCTTGCGCACCTTCAGTGACCAGAATCTTCTACCACCTGCATTGTGTGCATCGTGACCTCCATCTTTTGGTGAGCTGCTTGAGATTCTCTCACAGAACTGAAGGCTATGGCAAAAAAAAAATATAAGCGTCATATGTTGCTTCAGTGCTTGGGGCCCATAAAGTTATCTGTTGCTCATAATTGGAAGGGGTCTGACCGTCCCCCACTCAGTGGTATCACAGACTCTTGTCTGTCCTTGCTATGGAGCGGTTGATGAGCAATATGAACGGCACTCATTTACAATATGAAGCTAAATGCAAACCTGTTCATGCGAAGTTGAGTGAGGTCTGCCAAACTCCGCACTCCATCCGCAATGGAGGACCCTGGGTCTATTCAATTGATGTGAATAGTTAAACTTTCTTTTCTTCTTTTATAGTGACGTATCGATATTTGGTGTGTGCTCTTAGCTGCACTGTGGTTCGTACACTGAAGTTTGGGTTTCCAAAAGGGGTGGGGTGGCCAGATGAGGGTAAAGGGTGGGCCAGGCTTATTCAAATCTAAAATATTCCTTGTAACACATGATATATGAATATAACGTTCATTCACGATTGCCTAACGCTCTGTCTGATTGTATTGATAGCACATGTTTTGGCTGGATGTTTGCTTTTTGGCTGCACAGTGCCTGAATATTTAATAAAAAGATTTATGCAAAAAGAAAAAAGCAGGCCTTCAATATGCTTTTCAGCTAATCTCATCTATGTGAGAGGGGACGGTTAGTCACAAAGGTGGGGGCCGCTGAGGGTGCCGTTTTCTTCACTGTCCTTGTAACTTCCGGGGTGGGACTAAATCTCCCAGCCGTTATCAGAGAACTGTGGCCAGGAGGAGGAGCCTCTGCCTGAAACTGCGCTCTTAAGCTTTCTGTGTGTCCTGCTTTGTGGGTGCTGTTTTCTCCTACATTTGCTGGTATTGTAAGTGCTGGGGAGGAACTATAATCCGCCAGCAGTAAACCCAGAGGCTGTGGCGAGGAGGAGGGGACTATGCCCGAAACCGCGCACTTAAGCGCTCTGTCCCCCCCGCGGTGTGTGTGCAGTTTTCTCCAGCATTAGCTGACATTGCAACTGTTTGGGTGGGACAACATCCCCCAGAAGGCATAAGAGAGTCAATGGTCAGGAGGAGGGGACAGTACCTGAAACTGCGCTATATCACGCAGAACGGACCCGAGCATGTTCCCAGGCCAAGAGTGGGGCTGTCTGTGCCCTTCAGTTACAGGAAGAGGCAGGGCTAGGCACTTCCTCTTTCATTATATCAATCCAGCGTATTGTTGAATAACTCCCCAGCCAGGGTAAGTCAGTTTATAGGTTTTCTCTCTTTCAGTTGTATTCTTGCCAACTGCTCTCATATTGATGTTCCCTTTTTTTGCCACACTGCGAACTGGCTTTTAAATTTGCGTTATTCTCATACAACTAGCCCTGGTGTAATAACTTTAACAATGTGGAATCGAAACGCTAAAGCCCAGTAAAGCCCCAATCTTAAACCTGTATTGGCATAGCCAATAGGTCTCGCCTTTGGGACCTTATAAGTGCTTAGCCATGCAACGGTTGGTGTTGTTGCACCACGGATATTGTGCTGCATAACTAAATATTTATAAGGTCCCAAAAGCGAGACCTATTGTCTATCCCAATGCTTGTTATTAGGTGCTGTCAGTATTTTGACAGCAGTTTCCCTCCTCCAAACACTTTAACATAAAATGCTAATTTCAATATTCACATAAATGTGATGATCGCTCTGTGTGCTCAGTCAATAGGCCAAATCCTGGCTGAACATGTAGTCTGAACAACTGACCATCACTGTGAGACACTTGCACAGCCTTCAGTCTCTGCTCCAAAGCTCTCAATTGTGCCCCTTTATGCCCCATTATGAACATCCAGTTACAGCCTGAACTCACACAGACTACTAGAGGCCAGTTTACTGTGGGCACTATGTACACTCGTTTGGTGCATAAAAATAAATTACCGAAACACTACTGGTATGGAATGCAGATTAAGTAAAACATCAGGGGCGTACCTTGGTTAGTAAGATTGGTGTAGCAAAAGACAGTCATAATCTGTTATGGCTGAAATCGCTAGTGCAGTTAGCACGAAAGATAGGCACGCCATGCTTTGCTTTCTTCAACCGCTTGCTGTTGCTGCATGTCTGAAATAAAAGCAGACTGCCTTTGCCACTTAGGTAGACCCTGGCTACGGATTTCCATCTTCTGTTCCCCCCAGCACTCCACCACAGGCTATCGCATCCCACCCCACCTCTGGCTCGTGCCTGCAGCTCCTGGGAGCCTCCCTCGGCCCTAGAGGCGGAGCACGCCGGCTGAAGCCTTCAGTGCACACATGCCCTGTGTGGCGGCCAGCTCCGGCTAGCAGCACAGCTGGGCGGGTGGCTGGCCCCTTCCCCCACAGCCCGCTCACTCTCACAGCAGCGCAGAGCCCACTCGCCACTCCAAAGCCTCAGCTCGGTCTCCCTGGGTGACCGCAGTGTTTTTGCAGACCGCGCTGTGTGTGTGCGCTTCCTGTAGGATGGCGGAGGCTGAGCTGCACAGGGGGAGCCTGCAAGCATTAGCGGTGAGTGCCTGCTTCATGCTGGGTCTGCGGGTGGGGCCGGGCATCTGTCGGTTGCCCCATCCCGAGGGGGTGCAGGACGCGGAAGTGCACCTGAGAAGTTTGCTGCAGCTCCTCTGCTGCTGCCTTCTGGCTGCTTCCGCTTATATTGGTGTGATCGTGGGCTGGCGCTGTGCATCTCTTGTCCCACCATGACCTGTAGTGAGATCGTTTCTAGTAGCATCAAGGTGATGGGGAAGAATCGATTATGAAACCGATGGGGATGAGACTGAGGAAGAAAGGTGGGGTGTGGCGCGTATGATCAGAACTTAGTAGCACAAAGGCGTCCTCTTCAGGTACAAGAAGCCTCCATCGCATTGATGAAGAGGATGAGTGTAACACAGCGCAAGCACAGCACCACCCATCAACTGGGTATTCTAAAGGCACGTGAACACTCTTATCAAAACACAGATTTCTCAGACCAGCCAAGCATCTAGCAAGTTTAACACATTTACTCGCATGCCGTTGTAGTTAACGCGCACACTTTTCGATCACTCTGGCTGGGTAAAGACGCGTGGACACGTAAAATGCGTACAGACATCATGAATTTATTGAACAAACAATTGAAATTCGAAAATATACCGGGATGTTTGGATAGACAGAGACATACAGGGAATAATAATGACAAGTAACGAGAGAAAGAACATGCTCGGCCGTGCGAAAGCTAAACCAAAAACCTTTGAAATCTGACCCGAAAATGATGGCACACTGCGTGCCACTGCTCATAACCGCAATCCGTAGGCCGTGGGTGAATACATTTCCTGAGATAGTTAGGACATGCAGCCGTCTTTGCCCACTTGCGTGCTGTCTTCGCATGCAAAACCCAATAGGAAAAAACTATTAAAAAAAGACCTGAGTGATTCCAAGAAGTCTTTTTCCTAGAGCAGCGCATGCTGCGCTAGGCTCGACCTAAAAATCATGAGAGCGCTGGTGTAAATTGCACTCTGGAAGAGATCGACCACCTCATTGAGGAAATTGAGACTTATTTTGCAATCTAAAGATGTGATTCCAGTTGGCAAGACTGGCCCAGTAGCTGTGCCTGACTTGTTTAGGCGAGAGAAAACTAGGAAAGGCATTAAATGTTGCGTTGTGAGAGGCCCTTGTGAACTTACTCCAGGTCCTAACACCTCCAAGAAAAAAGTGGATTCCAATTGTACTTCATTGCCCAAGTGCCTACCGCTTACTCCCGTACTCACCATCTTTCCATATATTCCCTGCCACAATAAGTTTGCTCTGTTGGAGGTCCACACCCTATGCCCCCAGTCCAATTCTGCAAGTAGTAACTGATATAACTGCTACTAGTCCTCATTGAAGATGGTGAATTATGTTCTTAAGACATGAGCTGCAGAAAATGAAATGCTTAAATATAAAGTTAACCGAAAGAATTGATGATCTTACAATAATCCCCTCAAATGCAACTATTTAGTCTAGTTGTATTTATAGGGCGGGGACATCTTTATCCGGGATTTTAGTTCATATGTTAAGCTCTATGAAGCAGACCAGTCTACAAAGTTTGTTGCCCTGGCTTCGCATTTTTACCCAAAGGCTACAATTACCACTGCTGCTAAATCTGTTGCAGCTTTCACTGCTATGTCTACACAGGTTCTGAAGCCCTCAAGGAGCGTTCCTTATATACCCCAGTATCTTGACAATATTAATGAACTTATGAACACCAACAGACTGATCGAGCCTTTAATAGGGCTGGGCTGGTTTATCATACTAAGTCATCTGAATTATATTTTCCTCCTGTCTGTTTAGCCACACCAACGGAGGCTGGTACAGGTTCCAGAAGGGTAGTCTACATGACCCAGGTCCCGAAACTTGATCCTGCTGCCCAGGAAGATACAGTGTCCCTAGTTAACAAGGTCATACATTGGATTAGGTCCACACACAATTGTTTGTTGGTAATAAAATCTGATATTGTGTACGCTAGGTGCTGTCACCTGGGTTCCACACAATCGGACTACATATCTGTGACACTAAATAATAAGCTACTGGTTGAGGGTCCTATCGGTCTTAAATTGCGCATTCCCATATGGAAGGGTCCACCCACTTTATCAGGTTAAGATTGTATCCTCCATCTAAATGGGAAGGTTTCAACAACCCGGGACCTCTTTACAATTATCTCCCTCTAGTAACAAGAAAAATTACAGAAGTGGAGGAGTCGAGCCTAAATCTAAATGTCTGACTTGGACACTGTGCTGATAGACCCCTGTCGATTGGCTGTGAGGGAACTAATAATATTGACCAGGGCCATACTGGGATCCCAACGCAGCCCTGGCAAATTTGTCGGACCAGCCCCTGGTGAAGCACTGCCTCGCCCCGGAGGCTGAAGATGCTTGCTTGTTGCTTCAGTTACAGGAGGTCATTATTGCAGCACCGCCCCAGTAACAAAACCGGCCCCTACCTCTGCAAAACTGGCTGTCACCCTACCATCCTCCTGGGGATAAACCTGATGCCCGGTATGGCCAGTCCGGTCCTATTATTGACCGTGTGGGCCCACAGGCAGAGCAGGAAAGTGTTGACATCATGACATCATGACATCATTGGGGGTGGGTGAACCCATTCTAGACTGCTCTGGTGGGGGCAGGAAGGGTATGTGCACAAGAATTTCTCAGATTGAGCAATCAACAGGGTACACTGCACATAGAGACGGTTCCCCCACAAAAGCGTCTCTTACTATGATATCCTGGAACCTCGCCGGTATGAAATCTGAACTATATGATACTAAGTAGGTGATTTTGATATCTGCATTTCAAGAGATTTGAGCTGTAAACAAGGTATTTGTCAATGGCTTCACTTCTTATAATGTAGAAGCCAGACCACCTGGGGAATCCGGCCTTGCTGCAGGAGGATTATTAATTATAGTAAAGACTGTCCCCTACACACATTCGCTACTAAAGGTTGACTAGCCCATTGTAAAGGGGATAAGTCTTAAATTCCCTTCTGGGCTGAATGTAGTTTTATTTAATGCATATGTGAGATCAGCACTCGCTAACAAGGACTCTCCCGTTTTGGACCGCCTTGAGGAGCTCATTGAATTGCATCAGAAACAGGCTAATGTCATTGTTGCAGGAGATTTTAACATTTCCTTAGAGCCTTCATCTTGTATTAACACTCTGACCGAGTCAGACGATGAGCAGTGGAGCATATCTCTTTTAGCTAGTTAACCATTGAGCCATTTTTTCAACGTAACCCTTCAGCTACCTTCAATTGTAGGGGTTGATGTCTAAGTGCTTGTAATGGCCATACCCGCTCAGATCAAGAGATGGCACTCACCTTTGGCAGGGGAACATATAGAAGTATCATTGACTGTGTGCTTGTTGACTTAAGGCTATGACCATTTATTGATGATATGAAAATTGGCTATCGTTATGATAGCAATCACATTCCCTTGACCACGTTTTTAAAGGGGGACATCTTTAGTTGCGTCTTAACCTCTCATCACATGGAGATTCCTCTTCCTTTGATAACTAACAACTACAGTCGTGTTGCATGGCCCCAAGTATTGTTCAGCTCGAAGTTGCTTTCAGAGATCTACCACTGGTATGTTGAATATTTGTCTGACTATGTAGGTCACCCAGATTATGAAATTCCTAATCCTATCCTGGAAACCCAGGTAAACATTTTCAACAAACTATGGGACCTTTTTTACCAAAAGGTCACACACAGACCCCCCCCCCCCCCATTTTAAAGCGAAACCGTGGTTTAATTTGGGTTGTAAAATAGCCACATGTTCATTATTGATGGCTGTTCAAAAGTGCTTATTCCAGGATATTGTAAAGCTAGAAGCAACTATGAAATGTCACTTATAAAGGCTAAGAATGATTGGGATTACACAACCTGGCAAGTTTTACTATGTGCCACTAAGACAAATAATAATAAAGCTTTCTGGCATAGAATCTCACATGGAAGCTTAGTTTTTTTTCTCATCATATTCAGCCTGACAAGTGGGTATTTCATTTTTCATCTTTGAATGCCCTGTCTAGCAAAGCTGATCTGTCTTTGGGCTCAAGTTCTAGAAGCTTCATCCCAGTCACCCACAACATATACACAACTGTAGCTAGTGATGTTAACTTCAGTGTATCTGACACGCTTGATTCTAAAAGTCACCTCGAATTAGCAAATGCACCTGGCTCGGACAAGATACCATGGGATCTGTAGAAGTCTGAGTCCTAAGTTTGGTCCAGTTACATTAACCTCTCATCAAACGCTGTTGCGGCTGGTGGATAAATCCCTGAATCCTGGATGGGAGCTGAAATCCTACCAATTTACAAGAATGGTGATGATGGCAACCCCTCAAATTATCTGCCCATCAGCCTTATAGACAACCTGCAGAAGATTTTTGCTGCGCAGGTCCTTGAAAAGCTGTTAAACTGGGCGGATGAATATCATAAGTTATCTCCTCTCTAGGCTGGTTTCCTTGTGAAAATCAGCACCATTGATCAGATGTTTAGATTTACTGTTTTGTACCTGAAATACGTTTTGCTTAACAGACAAAATTTGTATGTAGCCTTTGTTGAACGACTTGCGCCGTTTGATTTTGTTCTGCGGGACGAATTATGGAGTGTTCTTGGTGAAATGGGTGCCCCTGCTAACATGATCAATCTCATTGTGTGTCTTCTTGAAAATAACTATGCACAGGTACGCTGGCGAGTTGAGGGAGAATTCACTGACTGCATGCCAATTCAGCGAGATGTTAGTCAGGAGTGCGTCCTAGTGCCCACTCTATTCTCTCTTTACATAAACGTAAAAGTGTGACCAGTGAGTTATTGGAATGTTTGAACGATTCACCCACTCTAAATGACATAAAGATTCCAATCTTACTCTTTTTCGACAATCGGTTACTTATCTCCAAGACACCAGCGGGTCTCCAAAATGTAATTGCTAAATGTTCTAAGTTTTGTGATTCAAGAGGCCTTGAGCTGAATGCAGCAAAAACAAAGTTCATGGTATTTGAGGCTAGACCAATTAGAAATTGCATTGTCAGAGTGGAGTCTGATGTTCTGGAACGGGTCAAAGGTTTTGATTATTTGGGAGTAAGATTGTCAGAGTAGGTCCAAATCTATTTCACGTGTGCACTTTAGAAATAGTTCCTATTACATCTCCCCGGCCTGGGATGGTTATGGAGCTAAGGCCCAGAATTCTGCCCTTTCCGGAGCTGAACTGTGGAGTTATAATGATAGCTCCAATTAACGATAGCCAAGAATATATTTTTATAACTCTTATTTCAGTTCCATCTAGCACTCCCCTTGAACCCTTATTCTTTCTCTAGCCTCAAAAGAATTTTTGATCTGGCAGAACTAAATCCTTTTGTTAACTAGGTAAGACTATGTTCTACCCCAGAGTGATTTGATTGTAGGAACTCTTTAAAGGAACTAATGGGCTTGATGAATTCACCAAAAGTTTCTTGGCTAAAGTTTGTATCTAGCTGGCTTGCAAAACTGTCTCTAATTAGACTGTGGGAAAAACAGAAAACATCTGTAAGACCGATGCTGCAGTTTTAAAGTTGCTTTACTAGGCATTTGTTTATTGCTATTATATTTTGAATATGAATAACAGGCACCTACCTAGCCTATACTTTAAGTTCAAGATTATTCCACACTTCTAATTGTTTTTAGACACCAGTACACCTCCTCTTGCCCAAAGCTTGAACGTCCGCTTCAGACTGGGCAACCTACCACTATACGCTCCTGAAGGGAGTGAAGCAATAGAATGACTCCTAGTTCTGTCCTCCTTGCGGCGTGGATTCTGAAATGGAGGAATATATTTTGTTCTTATCCAGTATAATGGGTGTCTTTCATAGATTCACATGCCTGAATCATTCCCCGTCGTCGAGACGGGAGTCTCCCGTATATAGAAAAGTAATGTCCTATAGACATACATAGAGAAAAATAGGCCTAAGGGCCTTGCCTTAGTAGCCTATCTATGTCCTTTTGTAAAAAGGACCAAACTCCAGAAGGTAGCCAATCAGCTACCACCTCCCTCTAGAACCTTCCTGTCAGGAGCCTCAGTCTCACAGATTTTCTACCGCACGTTGTGCTAGGGAGTCTCCACCTAAGTTCTCCTCAGGTTTCCTAGTTTAATCTCTTTTCTTCACAGAAATCGGATATTTCCTTCATAAATCAACCATGGCTGATCAACAGAAGAAGGGTCTCTTCAGAGCTTGCTCTTCTTGTGGTAAGAAGAGGCTCCACGTCGATGATAAGCATGAAACCTGCTTATACTCTCTTTATCCAGACCATTCTCCTAAAGAGTGTAGAATTTGTAGAACATTCTCTACAAAAACACTAAAAGACATAGAAGGACGGCTGCTCCTCTGGTTGAACAGGCTGAAAACCAGAGACAACCTGGAGTCTTCAGAGGACGGTGAGATGGCTTCAGTTTCCTCTAAATTATCCTTGAAGAGGCCAAGGGTTGCTTCCCCTAGCCCTACAGACGTTCCTCCTAAAAAGACTGCTAAAAAGTCTTCAGAGGCAAAATCTACAACGTCTGACAAGGAGGTTCCTGCCTTCAGGAAGCCTGCGCCGTCGTCTACGACTATTTCGTCAACGCTTTCTTCAGCGCCGAAGAAGACTGTGTCTCCAGTCTATGTTTCAACATAGACGACGACGGTGTAGACTACGATGGCGTCGTCCGCATCTTCATCGACGACAACGACTACTCCATCGTCGACGGCGGGTAAGCCTGTGTCATCGATTTATCCTCCTTAAAAAGCCCTCGACGACGATTAAGATTCCGTCGACGGCGTCGACGACATCAGCGTCGTCGACGAAGCCAAAACCGTGCCGTCGACGAAGACTCAGACGACGGTGAAGACATTGTCGACAACGAAGACACCGTCGATGAGCGCACCATCAACGAGCGCACCATCAACGACGGTGCCGTCGACGAAGGTGCCGTCGACGAAGGTACCGTCGATGAAGGTACCGTCGACGAAAACACCATCAACGTCAATTGAGATTCAATCGACGACGACACCGTCGACGACACCATCGTCGACGTTATGGAAACAATCGGACTTGATTTCTCCGTTGTCAACTTCTAGTCAGCCGTCTACGATTCCACCACCTACAAAGAGCACGAAAAAGCCAATAACTCCGGACTTAAAGACCCCAAGTAGGGTGCAAAAGTTACGGTTACCCCCATCTTGTCTACTGCAGGACGAGGACTCAGACGAAGACCAGTACGGACAGGCCACCAGTCCTTCAGATCTCGTAGTAAAGTGCCAAAGCACTGATGAGGATGGCAACGAGGTGGTTTTTACAGAAGAGGCTGAACATTCGCATGTCCAGACGCAGGTCACACCTATGGTATGCCTTCCGGTGTCTATAGTCTCAGACTTACAGTTCTTGATCCAAGACTACAAGCAGCGATTTCCTGAACCGACCACTGCCCCGTCAATGGAAACAAATCCAGCTACATCTAGACCAACACCATCCTCACGACCTAGACCATCACCTTTGGTGATCCGTCAGGAAAAAGAACCAGTGCAAAACATCCCGTCTTCTGACGAGGAAGTCGAAGAACCAGAGGATGGAGAAGTACGGGACGACCAGTCCGACCTTAGGGACGATGAGGACTACATCGCTCCTTCTCCAGCCACACCTGAACCCGCTACCTCGGATTCGCCGCCAGTGGACATTGGCGGATTTCACAACTTAGTGGAGAGAGCGGCCACAAGATTCCACATGACTATGGAATCCCAGGAAACTGTTTCCTATACGATTTTAAAGACCCGGTTAGAAAAACAACCAGATCAATTCCTATCATTGATCACATATGGGAACAGGGAAAACAGCTGATGCAGACACCAGCCTCGGTCTCCGCAGTGGTACCACGGCTGGACAAGAAGTATAAGGCACCGACAACAGCACCAGCCTGCCTTACTGGGCATCCCAAGCTAGATTCGGTGGTTACCCAGGTGGCACAAAAGAACTCTAGGAACCCGTCCTCTCCACTGTCAGCTCCACCGGACAAGGAGGGCAGGAAGCTAGACAGTATTGGCAAACGCTTTTCCACCACGTCGGCCATGACTGTGAAAGTGGCGAATTCCATCGCGCTACTAGGCCGCTACAATAGGCAATTGTGGAAGGATATTGCCCCGTATCTGGCGGAATTACCAGATAATTTCAAAGAGGAAGTTCAATCACTCCTTAAGGAGGGCCAAACATCGGCATCGGAACTCATCGATTGTGCTATAGATGTTGCAATGACCGGCTTCAGACAGCTAGCAGGGGCCGCGGTCTTCAGAAGGCAGGGGTGGCTTAAGGCTACATCCTTTCGTCAAGAGGTCCACACCAAGGTACTGGACATGCCCTACGACGGCCAGCACCTTTTCGGGGAGAAAATCGACGAGGCCCTTCAAACGATCAAAAAAGATAGACACGGCACGAGCGCTTGGCACATTGCAGTTTAAGAACCAGTCCTTTCGAGGGAGCAGGGGTAGAGTCCTCTTACAGAGCAAATCCTCTTACTCCTATAACCAAGGCCGATCATAATACCAACAGCGACAGCAGCAACAAGGTCGCCAGACCTCGTATGGAAGGTCCAACTACAGAGGAAAAAGCCAGAGGAAACCCACTGGCGGACGCCAATGACCGTTTCCAGCAGCCAGTCCGTCCACAATCTTGTTTTTTCAAACTTGGAGGAAAACTTACACATTTCCTCGACAATTGGAGATCAATTACAACGGATCGGTGGGTGCTCCAATTGATACAATTCGGACATTCGTTGGAATTCAATTCAATTCCCCCGACAACTCCTCCTCGCAAGCTTCAACACAGACATTTACGGTTACTCCTTCAAGTGGTCTCTTTAATGTTAAAGAAAGGGGCGATAGAGCGAGTACCATCAGCTCACAGAGGAAAGGGATTCTATTCCCGCTTCTTTCTAATACAAACGAAAGGGAAGAAATGGAGGCCCATACTAGACCTCAGGGCACTCAACGCATTCTTGAAGAGTCAATCGTTCCGTATGTCGACGATCCAGGAGATCTTTGGGTCACTAGAGGAAGGAGACTTTATGACGTCTTTAGACCTGCAAGAAGCATATTACCACATCCCTATCCACAAAGGCCACAGGAAATTCCTCAGATTCGCAGTGGCAGGTCAGCACTATCAATTCTGTGTCCTCCCATTCGGCCTCAAGTCGGCACCTCTGATATTCACCAAGTGCCTCTCCCCAGTGGCAGCTTTCCTACGTCAGCAGGAACACCAGGTCTTCCCATACCTAGACGACTGGCTGGTGAAAGCACCATCTATGAAAGGCGCAGCCAAGTCCTCCAGCGCCTGTCTCAATCTTTTCCAGCATCAGGGCCTGACGCTCAATCACGAGAAGTCTACCTTACAGCCCTCCCGAGTTCTTACCTTTCTCGGGGCGACATTGGATACGTAATGTTCAAAAGCATTCCCATCTCAGGAGAGGATGCACAAGCTTATCACTCTGGCCACCGCAGTGGCCTCCAAGAAAACCTTACTTGTCCGTACTTTTAAAGTGCAGTTATCCAGTATTGGTGTCTTTCATAAATTCACATGCAACCCTCCCGCCTCCCCTGGAAGGACTCACTTCTTTCTCTAACAAGTATTATGCCTACCTAGCTTGGTGCGTACGAAAATCTGAGAGACTGAGGCTCCTGACAGGAAGGTTCTAGAGGGAGGTGGTAGCTGATTGGCTACCTTCTGGAGTTTGGTCCTTTTTAAACAAGCATTTGCAATGCAATAGCTCTCGCATTAGGAAAGTTAGAGGTATTAGTATTGTAAATGACAATTTTTTTATTTATGTGTTGGTTTTGAAAATAGCGAAATTAATAGCTTTGTCATTTACAATGCCAATAGTTTTAACTTTTGCAAACGTGACACCTATAGCATTTGTAATGCAATATGCGTTGTATTTACATGACTTAGATGTATTAATATTACAAATAACAATGGGTTTTATTTTTTATAATACTTAATACTTAAATAAAATTTGTTGTAATTTATAATAGCAATAGCTTAAACTTTTGTAAATAACTTTTGGGAAGATTATGTTCAGTGTATTTTATTGTGATGAAAATCCAAGAACAGAAGTGAAATATTAACATCTTTTTGTGACATTTGTAATAAAGTTTGAAACATTGAGAGAACATATTAGAACCAGTTGTTGAATGGTTGCACAGAGTGATGCTGTGGCCTTCAGTGGTGCTGAGTGATGCTGTGGCCTTCAGTGGTGCTGAGTGATGCTGTGGCCTTCAGTGGTGCTGAGTGATGCTGTGGGCTTCAGTGGTGCTGAGTGATGCTGTGGCATTCAGTGATGCTGTGGCATTCAGTGGTGCTGTGGCGTTCAGTGGTGCTGTGGTGTTGAGTGGTGCTGTGGTGTTGAGTGGTGCTGTGGTGTTGAGTGGTGCTGTGGTGTTGAGTGGTGCTGTGGTGAGTGGTGCTGTGGTGAGTGGTGCTGTGGTGAGTGGTGCTGTGGTGAGTGGTGCTGTGGTGTTGAGTGGTGCTGTGGTGTTGAGTGGTGCTGTGGTGTTGAGTGGTGCTGAGTGGTGCTGTGGTGTTGTGGTGCTGTGGTGTTGTGGTGTTGAGTGGTGCTGTGGTGTTGAGTGGTGCTGTGGTGTTGAGTGGTGTTGAGTGGTGCTGTGGTGTTGAGTGGTGCTGTGGTGTTGAGTGGTGTTGAGTGGTGCTGTGGTGTTGAGTGGTGCTGTGGTGTTGAGTGGTGCTGTGGTGTTGAGTGGTGCTGTGGTGTTGAGTGGTGCTGTGGTGTTGAGTGGTGCTGTGGTGTTGAGTGGTGCTGTGGTGTTGAGTGGTGCTGTGGTGTTGAGTGGTGCTGTGGTGTTGAGTGGTGTTGTGGTGCTGTGTGGTGCTGTGGTGTTGAGTGGTGCTGTGGTGTTGAGTGGTGCTGTGGTGTTGAGTGGTGCTGTGGTGTTGAGTGGTGCTGTGGTGTTGAGTGGTGCTGTGGTGTTGAGTGGTGCTGTGGTGTTGAGTGGTGCTGTGGTGTTGAGTGGTGCTGTGGTGTTGAGTGGTGTTGTGGTGCTGTGGTGCTGTGGTGTTGTGGTGTTGAGTGGTGTTGTGGTGTTGTGGTGTTGTGGTGTTGTGGTGTTGAGTGGTGTTGTGGTGTTGAGTGGTGTTGTGGTGTTGTGGTGCTGTGGTGTTGTGGTGTTGAGTGGTGTTGAGTGGTGTTGTGGTGTTGAGTGGTGTTGTGGTGCTGTGGTGTTGAGTGGTGTTGTGGTGCTGTGGTGTTGTGGTGTTGAGTGGTGCTGTGGTGTTGTGGTGTTGAGTGGTGCTGTGGTGCTGTGGTGTTGTGGTGTTGAGTGGTGCTGTGGTGTTGTGGTGTTGAGTGGTGCTGTGGTGTTGTGGTGTTGAGTGGTGCTGTGGTGTTGTGGTGTTGAGTGGTGCTGTGGTGTTGAGTGGTGCTGTGGTGTTGAGTGGTGCTGTGGTGTTGAGTGGTGCTGTGGTGTTGAGTGGTGTTGTGGTGCTGTGGTGCTGTGGTGTTGAGTGGTGCTGTGGTGTTGAGTGGTGCTGTGGTGTTGAATGGTGCTGTGGTGTTGAGTGGTGCTGTGGTGTTGAGTGGTGCTGTGGTGTTGAGTGGTGCTGTGGTGTTGAGTGGTGCTGTGGTGTTGAGTGGTGCTGTGGTGTTGAGTGGTGCTGTGGTGTTGAGTGGTGCTGTGGTGTTGAGTGGTGCTGTGGTGTTGAGTGGTGCTGTGGTGTTGAGTGGTGCTGTGGTGTTGAGTGGTGCTGTGGTGTTGAGTGGTGCTGTGGTGTTGAGTGGTGCTGTGGTGTTGAGTGGTGCTGTGGTGCTGTGGTGCTGTGGTGGTGTTGAGTGGTGTTGTGGTGTTGAGTGGTGTTGTGGTGCTGTGGTGTTGTGGTGTTGAGGTGCTGTGGTGTTGTGGTGTTGAGTGGTGTTGTGGTGTTGAGTGGTGTTGTGGTGTTGAGTGGTGTTGTGGTGCTGTGGTGTTGAGTGGTGTTGTGGTGCTGTGGTGCTGTGGTGCTGTGGTGTTGTGGTGCTGTGGTGTTGTGGTGCTGTGGTGCTGTGGTGTTGTGGTGTTGTGGTGCTGTGGTGCTGTGGTGTTGTGGTGTTGAGTGGTGCTGTGGTGTTGTGGTGTTGAGTGGTGCTGTGGTGTTGTGGTGTTGAGTGGTGCTGTGGTGTTGTGGTGTTGAGTGGTGCTGTGGTGTTGTGGTGTTGAGTGGTGCTGTGGTGTTGTGGTGTTGAGTGGTGCTGTGGTGTTGTGGTGTTGAGTGGTGCTGTGGTGTTGTGGTGTTGAGTGGTGCTGTGGTGTTGTGGTGTTGAGTGGTGCTGTGGTGTTGTGGTGTTGAGTGGTGCTGTGGTGTTGTGGTGTTGAGTGGTGCTGTGGTGTTGTGGTGTTGAGTGGTGCTGTGGTGTTGTGGTGTTGAGTGGTGCTGTGGTGTTGAGTGGTGCTGTTGTGAGTGGTGCTGTGGTGAGTGGTGCTGTGGTGAGTGGTGCTGTGGTGAGTGGTGCTGTGGTGAGTGGTGCTGTGGTGAGTGGTGCTGTGGTGAGTGGTGCTGTGGTGAGTGGTGCTGTGGTGAGTGGTGCTGTGGTGTTGTGGTGCTGTGGTGTTGTGGTGTTGAGTGGTGCTGTGGTGTTGAGTGGTGCTGTGGTGTTGAGTGGTGCTGTGGTGTTGTGGTGTTGAGTGGTGCTGTGGTGTTGTGGTGTTGAGTGGTGCTGTGGTGTTGAGTGGTGCTGTGGTGTTGAGTGGTGCTGTGGTGTTGAGTGGTGCTGTGGTGTTGAGTGGTGCTGTGGTGTTGAGTGGTGCTGTGGTGTTGAGTGGTGCTGTGGTGTTGAGTGGTGCTGTGGTGTTGAGTGGTGCTGTGGTGTTGAGTGGTGCTGTGGTGTTGAGTGGTGCTGTGGTGTTGAGTGGTGCTGTGGTGCTGTGGTGTTGTGGTGTTGAGTGGTGCTGTGGTGTTGTGGTGTTGAGTGGTGCTGTGGTGTTGTGGTGTTGAGTGGTGCTGTTGTGTTGTGGTGTTGAGTGGTGCTGTGGTGTTGAGTGGTGCTGTGGTGTTGAGTGGTGCTGTGGTGTTGAGTGGTGTTGTGGTGCTGTGGTGCTGTGGTGTTGAGTGGTGCTGTGGTGTTGAGTGGTGCTGTGGTGTTGAGTGGTGCTGTGGTGTTGAGTGGTGCTGTGGTGTTGAGTGGTGCTGTGGTGTTGAGTGGTGCTGTGGTGTTGAGTGGTGCTGTGGTGTTGAGTGGTGCTGTGGTGTTGAGTGGTGCTGTGGTGTTGAGTGGTGCTGTGGTGTTGAGTGGTGCTGTGGTGTTGAGTGGTGCTGTGGTGTTGAGTGGTGCTGTGGTGTTGAGTGGTGCTGTGGTGTTGAGTGGTGCTGTGGTGTTGAGTGGTGCTGTGGTGTTGAGTGGTGCTGTGGTGTTGAGTGGTGCTGTGGTGAGTGGTGCTGTGGTGAGTGGTGCTGTGGTGAGTGGTGCTGTGGTGAGTGGTGCTGTGGTGAGTGGTGCTGTGGTGAGTGGTGCTGTGGTGAGTGGTGCTGTGGTGAGTGGTGCTGTGGTGAGTGGTGCTGTGGTGAGTGGTGCTGTGGTGAGTGGTGCTGTGGTGAGTGGTGCTGTGGTGAGTGGTGCTGTGGTGAGTGGTGCTGTGGTGAGTGGTGCTGTGGTGAGTGGTGCTGTGGTGTTGTGGTGCTGTGGTGTTGTGGTGTTGAGTGGTGCTGTGGTGTTGTGGTGTTGAGTGGTGCTGTGGTGTTGTGGTGTTGAGTGGTGCTGTGGTGTTGTGGTGTTGTGGTGTTGAGTGGTGCTGTGGTGTTGTGGTGTTGAGTGGTGCTGTGGTGTTGTGGTGTTGAGTGGTGCTGTGGTGCTGTGGTGTTGAGTGGTGTTGTGGTGCTGTGGTGCTGTGGTGCTGTTGTGCTGTGGTGTTGAGGTGCTGTGGTGTTGTGGTGTTGAGTGGTGCTGTGGTGTTGAGTGGTGCTGTGGTGTTGAGTGGTGCTGTGGTGTTGAGTGGTGCTGTGGTGTTGAGTGGTGTTGTGGTGTTGAGTGGTGTTGTGGTGTTGAGTGGTGTTGTGGTGCTGTGGTGTTGTGGTGTTGAGGTGCTGTGGTGTTGTGGTGTTGAGTGGTGTTGTGGTGTTGAGTGGTGTTGTGGTGCTGTGGTGTTGTGGTGTTGAGTGGTGCTGTGGTGTTGTGGTGTTGAGTGGTGCTGTGGTGCTGTGGTGTTGTGGTGTTGTGGTGTTGAGTGGTGCTGTGGTGTTGTGGTGTTGAGTGGTGCTGTGGTGTTGTGGTGTTGAGTGGTGCTGTGGTGTTGTGGTGTTGAGTGGTGCTGTGGTGTTGTGGTGTTGAGTGGTGCTGTGGTGTTGAGTGGTGCTGTGGTGTTGAGTGGTGCTGTGGTGTTGAGTGGTGCTGTGGTGTTGAGTGGTGCTGTGGTGTTGAGTGGTGTTGTGGTGTTGTGGTGTTGTGGTGTTGAGTGGTGTTGTGGTGTTGAGTGGTGTTGTGGTGTTGAGTGGTGTTGTGGTGTTGAGTGGTGTTGTGGTGCTGTGGTGTTGTGGTGTTGTGGTGTTGAGGTGCTGTGGTGTTGAGTGGTGTTGTGGTGCTGTGGTGCTGTGGTGTTGTGGTGTTGTGGTGTTGAGTGGTGTTGTGGTGTTGAGTGGTGTTGTGGTGCTGTGGTGTTGTGGTGCTGTGGTGTTGAGTGGTGCTGTGGTGTTGAGTGGTGCTGTGGTGTTGAGTGGTGCTGTGACATTCAGTTGCGCTGAGTGATTCTGTGGCACTGAGTGGTGCTGTGGTGTTGAGTGGTGTTGAGTGGTGCTGTGGTGTTGAGTGGTGCTGTGGTGTTGAGTGGTGCTGTGGTGTTGAGTGGTGCTGTGGTGTTGAGTGGTGCTGTGGTGTTGAGTGGTGCTGTGGTGTTGAGTGGTGCTGTGGTGTTGAGTGGTGCTGTGGTGTTGAGTGGTGCTGTGGTGTTGAGTGGTGCTGTGGTGTTGAGTGGTGCTGTGGTGTTGAGTGGTGCTGTGGTGTTGAGTGGTGCTGTGGTGTTGAGTGGTGCTGTGGTGTTGAGTGGTGCTGTGGTGTTGAGTGGTGCTGTGGTGTTGAGTGGTGCTGTGGTGTTGAGTGGTGCTGTGGTGTTGAGTGGTGCTGTGGTGTTGAGTGGTGCTGTGGTGTTGTGGTGCTGTGGTGCTGTGGTGCTGTGGTGCTGTGGTGTTGTGGTGTTGTGGTGCTGTGGTGTTGTGGTGCTGTGGTGTTGTGGTGTTGAGTGGTGCTGTGGTGTTGTGGTGTTGAGTGGTGCTGTGGTGTTGTGGTGTTGAGTGGTGCTGTGGTGTTGTGGTGTTGAGTGGTGCTGTGGTGTTGTGGTGTTGAGTGGTGCTGTGGTGTTGTGGTGTTGAGTGGTGCTGTGGTGTTGTGGTGTTGAGTGGTGCTGTGGTGTTGTGGTGTTGAGTGGTGCTGTGGTGTTGAGTGGTGCTGTGGTGAGTGGTGCTGTGGTGAGTGGTGCTGTGGTGAGTGGTGCTGTGGTGAGTGGTGCTGTGGTGAGTGGTGCTGTGGTGAGTGGTGCTGTGGTGAGTGGTGCTGTGGTGTTGTGGTGTTGTGGTGTTGAGGTGTTGTGGTGTTGAGTGGTGCTGTGGTGTTGTGGTGTTGAGTGGTGCTGTGGTGTTGAGTGGTGCTGTGGTGTTGAGTGGTGCTGTGGTGTTGAGTGGTGCTGTGGTGTTGAGTGGTGCTGTGGTGTTGAGTGGTGCTGTGGTGTTGAGTGGTGCTGTGGTGTTGAGTGGTGTTGAGTGGTGCTGTGGTGTTGAGTGGTGCTGTGGTGCTGTGGTGCTGTGGTGTTGTGGTGTTGTGGTGTTGAGTGGTGCTGTGGTGCTGTGGTGTTGAGTGGTGCTGAGTGGTGCTGTGGTGTTGTGGTGCTGTGGTGTTGTGGTGCTGTGGTGTTGTGGTGTTGAGTGGTGTTGAGTGGTGCTGTGGTGTGAGTGGTGCTGTGGTGTGAGTGGTGCTGAAGTGTTGAGGGGTGCTGTGGTGTTGAGGGGTGCTGTGGTGTTGAGGGGTGCTGTGGTGTTGAGGGGTGCTGTGGTGTTGAGGGGTGCTGTGGTGTTGAGGGGTGCTGTGGTGTTGAGTGGTGCTGTGGTGTTGAGTGGTGCTGTGGTGTTGAGTGGTGCTGTGGTGTTGAGTGGTGCTGTGGTGTTGAGTGGTGCTGTGGTGTTGAGTGGTGCTGTGGTGTTGAGTGGTGCTGTGGTGTTGAGGGGTGCTGTGGTGTTGAGGGGTGCTGTGGTGTTGAGGGGTGCTGTGGTGTTGAGGGGTGCTGTGGTGTTGAGGCGTGCTGTTGCGTTGAGGCGTGCTGTTGCGTTGAGGCGTGATGTGGCGTTGAGTGGTGCTGGGCATTGTGGGGTGCTGTGACATTCAGTTGCGCTGAGTGATTCTGTGGCACTGAGTGGTGCTGTGGCGTTGAATGGTGCTGTGGCGTTGAATGGTGCTGTGGTGTTGAGTGGTGCTGTTTTGTTGAGCGGTGCTGTGGTGTTGAGGGGTGCTGTGGTGTTGAGGGGTGCTGTGGTGTTGAGGGGTGCTGTGGTGTTGAGCGGTGCTGTGGTGTTGAGCGGTGCTGTGGTGTTGAGCGGTGCTGTGGTGTTGAGCGGTGCTGTGGTGTTGAGGGGTGCTGTTGTGTTGAGGGGTGCTGTGGTGTGAGGAGAGGTAATACGGGGGCAAAATGGAAGGCTTTGGGAGTAAATGGAAAGGTAGAGTGGCGAGTAGAGGAGATGTTTCAATAAAAGACACATATCCTTGCAATACACTCGAAAACGTGTTACTCAGAAAGAAGCAGCACCACTGCATGCCCTTGAAGAGTGTAGGTGATACTTGTTGCTAGATTTTCACATTTAGTTGGAGAAATCATAAGATCGTTGAGTCAATGTTGATAAGAAATGCATGCCATATTAATGTGTGTGCAATGTGCTCAACCACAAAGCCTCTCCAGTATCATAGCAATAATTGATTCCCCATTATGTGAAATCCCAAAGTAATATATAATGTAATATCTGTGCAAAGAAATCACAAACTGTTCATTGTTTGAAGGGATTCACTCTTGCAGTGGTAATGATGGTGCATTGGAAATGCCGTTGCAGTTTCATGTTAACTGGTATTTATGTCAAACTAAAACAGCATAAAACAAGAACAGAGGTGAAATATTAACATCTTTTTGTGACATTTTTAAATAAAGCTGTGGCAGTAATTGCTTGTGCATATTACTAAAGCATTCGCCAGGCCCCTACAGTATGAGAGGAGAGATGGGGGATACATTTTGCTTCTGTTTAGCTCTTGGTTTTCTCGTTACTGGGTATTAGTGAGAAGTTTACGTGCTCAGATTATGCTGAAAAATGCTTGAACTGAAGAACGCGGCGATTTAATTAACACTGAATCCCGGCGCGCACGAATCAACCTAACAGTGTGATCCTCTGCAAAATGCCGTAACTCTCTGTAGGCCCCCTTGTTTGCCAAAATATTGAGTACTTAGAAACGAGCTAACCATATTGCAGCTGTGAGACACACTGGACGCTTACGTTTTTTAAAAATTTTGAGAGAAGTCCCAGTTTTAATGTTAACCACTTTTTAAAACAAACCAATATCAATTCAATATTTACCATGTAAAACCTTCTCTTTAAAAAATAAATGGATCTGTAACCTAACGTGAAAAGCAGCAGGTATCATCCGAGTGATGACATCCAAGGGGGCAAAGAACTGGTACGATAAGGTGATGAAAAGAACTAATGCGGTCATCAGTGAAAAAGAGAAATTATAAAGGCATGTAAATAGGATAAAAGCAAACCGTCAGCTCCGAGAAGGAAAGACAAGTGGGGGCATTCCAGTATAACATTTTATTAGTAAACACAGTTTGGCGTTCTTGTGATCCATTGTTATTAATGCTGAAGTGATTGTTAACTGCGGGGGAGCACGTATGGGATCGTCTCTGCAGCAGCTGATATGAGGGACACCGCCTGCGGCCAGGTGACAGTGGATGGTCCACAGCGCGAGATAGTCTGCAGTGGCCCCTCCAGCAGCAAGCAGCACAGGGAAATCTGCAGGCGACGGCCCCAATGTAAGAGAAGGAGAGGGAAGCCTGCTGCCGGCAGCTGCTTTGCCTGAAGGTGGGAAGTGCAGGGCTGGTCGAGGTCGCACAAGCATGGGACCAGTAATGAAAGAGAGGCTGCCCCCGGGGCAGAGCAGGACTTCGGCAGCGGCCCAGCTGGGAGGAGGCTATGTGTTTTACGCAACAGGTTGCAAGCAGGCTACATCTCAAATTTAAGCTACAGGGGAAGAGCCATAGTTTCAACTATGTGTGGAATTAAAATACAAGAAAAACAAGTCATGCAGTTGTGTTACCTCGTGGCTTTGCATATGACATCATTCACAAAGGAAAATAATACGCACAACAAACATGCTGTTGTTACACTACATTGTTTTCTTGTTGGTGTGCTCAGCGTTCGTGTTTGAACGACTCATATAGGTGCGAGAAAAACGCATGGGCAATTGCACGCAACTTTCATAGGGCGAAAAGCTACGTTTTTGCCACGTACAATCAACAAAACAAAAATATGTACCCATAACAAAAAACAGCGCATTATATAACCACATGCGAATTTCAAGTGCTCATGTTTTAGATAAAAAGTATAAGACGTCTCAAATATTACTTTACATCCTCGGCCTATGAAACGTGGAAAAATAACTATGTATACGTCATTTCCGTATGTAGTGTACTAGCCGAGTCTACGTCTGTCTCATGTTTCTACACGTAATTTAAGAAATGTACAGCAGCCGCAAACATTCCTGGCCGGGTTGTAAAATAAATCACACGCCAAACAAGAAACTAAGGGAAGACAATAAGGTAATAAAAGTGCCATATATAGTTTAAAGGGCACGCCTGAAACTTGAATAGCTAAGATAGTAAACAAAGGATCAATGTGGAGAGATTGTGGCCCTATGGCTAGGGCGGCTGACCTAGGAGCTGGGAAACTGGGTTCGAGTTTCGGCAGGGATGCCCAAGCTTGCGTGATTTTGGGAAAATCCCTTAATATCCCCTGTGCCTACCAAAAATGAATGCGTGTGTATGTAACGTAACTAGTGCTGGTGTAAAGCGCTCTGATACATTGGAGTCTAGTTAGCGCTATATAAAACGCCACACATAATGTGATAGTAAAGTGGAAAGGCTAACAGACGTTGATGTGGGAAGTTGCCTTTATTAGTAAAATAAACGTGAGTGCTGATTGTGTTACGTTTTAACATACATTAACTTACAGACAACAAGCTACAAGGAACTGCAGATGGCTGGGCTTTTCCAACTGTATTAAAGGAATGGATCTCACGGCCTGCCGGCCGTGAAGTGTGAAACAGTGGGCGGGGAAGCTTTTCCAACTGTATTAAAGGAATGGATCTCACGGCCTGCCGGCCGTGAAGTGTGAAGCAGTGGGCGGGGAAGCTTTGAAGCTTTGAAGCTCTCGGAGGCCAGAGCGCACTGGGGAAGCCTGTTGGAGGGTGACTGAGGCTTTGATGTGGGCAAATGCGCGTGCTTGTGGTCACGTGATTTCACGTGAACTCTTAGAAAACCGCGAAATCCGCCCGATGGTTTGAGCTCTTGGTTTCACCCCAATAGGGCTAGCCTATTATATCCCTGCGGGATATTAATAGGCGAGCCCTAAAAAGGACATAGATAGGCTACTAAGGCAAGGCCCTTAGGCCTATTTTCTCTATGTATGTCTATAGGACATTACTTTTCTATATACCGGAGACTCCCGTCTCGACGACGAGGAATGATTCAGGCATGTGAATCTATGAAAGATACCAATACTGGATAACTGCAGTTACAGGTAAGTAACGCATTTCTTATGTGGCATACCTCCAGTTTCGTTGCAAGTAGATACGACCTGTGTGCCTGAGTTTAGGGACCAAGAGTCATTTAGTAGCATACAGGGTAGTAAACACTGACACTTCAGGCGACACAGTATTTTCTGAGAGTCTGTTCTTGCTAGGATCATGATTCTGCCTTCGTTTCTATTTTAAAAAAATTGTTTTACACAATCATAGCGAATACTGTAATGTTGGCATTTGCAAGGGCAATATGTTTGTAATTCAGGTATTTTTGCACTACATTACACTTTATCTTGCCTATGCACTTTATGCATCGTTTCTCTGCCTCATGATGCATGCTAATCATATTTGATAGTAATATTAGCTATTCATGTTGCGTCCATAAGTTTGCTACTGCTGTGATTATTGCTACCTTGGACCCTGCGAGGGCCACATTCTTATGTTTTAAAGTAACTTTTGCACTATATAGTACTATGCTTGTCTATGTATTATTTTATCTTCGTGCAGAATGAGCCAGGGCGAACATCAACATTGTTTTATTCCAGTTTTATCATTCTGTTTCAAATGTATTCATGTAACTGTATATTTTAAGCATTGTTTTTATGTCTACTTTGATGGTTTTGGAAACCGAATAAATTATTGATTGATTGAGAGCCACTGAAATTGTATTTGATCATTTGATGGTTTCAAAGTGCTTCATGTTTGTTGTAAATCAGTTCAAGTAAAGTTTTGCACATTGGCCTGGATTGATCATGAGTTAAAGATAGCTTAAGAATCAAACCTTTCAATTGGCCACAGGTTTTTGATGTATGCTGGTTGCTGAGAATATCTAAATGTCTGATGCTCCTGTTACTAAGGCCCAGAAACCTCTTGAACGACGTTTTCCGTTCAAAGTTCTGGTCCCTACAGTTTGTTGGCAATAATCATCTCTGTTGGGGCTTTTCCAGAGGGCAAATGCTCCATTGCGATCTGGGACCTCGCACTAGTATGTTACCTATTTTAGTCGCTGTTTACCTACTGCTTTTTAGGTCTCGTGAGAATTCAAGTGCTCAAAATCCTCGTGAAACCACGGGCTTCGTTCCTGCGGTTTTCTTGAAGTTCATGTGAATCACGTGAGCAAATAAGCACGCGCATTCACGGCACATCAAAGGGCTTCGCCCAGCGTGCGCTCTGCGGCTTCTCCTCCCCTAAGGCTTCTCCTCCCCTAATTAATCACGGCTGGCCGGCCGGCAGGCCGGCCCCCACATACCATCCCCCTCCGCTCTCTTCCCCCACGGATTGCCCATGTACGTCTGGCAAGACCGCCGAGAAAACATCATGTGGCAGGCAATGTGCATTAAGGTAATGTCTTCATTCTCCTCCCCCCCCCCCCGTGCTACTCTAAGAAGTTGCGCCAGCGATGTAAATGAGCACGAGATGTTGTTGTTTCGAGTCATGCGAGATGCAAAACCGATTACTGTTTGCCAATTCCGTGCACGGGATCAGCCCCTCCCCACCAGTAAGTGGTTCACGTATAGTATTACTCCCTGCCACTGTGGGTAAACCAACAGCTAAAGTCTCCTTAGGTAGAGTTCCCGTTTTGTAACACTGAGACTTGCACTTCATTACTTGCAAGTCGAATAACAGACATCCGGAACAACTAAGCTGCTTCCCCAACTCAGTGCTGTAAAGATGTGCTTCAGAAATAAGTGAACTGATAAAACATAAGTGCGCCGCAATAATTAGCAAAAATACAAGGCCGAACATGTGACAAATGCTTCTGTAACATTCACACGGTTCAGAAACCCGATGCAGAAATGAAGCCCGCTTAACGCCTTCATTCTCTCTTACGGTCCGGGATTTTCATTTCTCCATGTGTGATGTAAAGCGTGGAGCTGCCCAAGTGGCGATGTTGGCGCTACATAGCTCCCGTAATAAATAAATAAATATATCATGGTGGCCCGGGCCTGGCAAAGATACCACGGGTAACGGAATGAAGTGCATTGATTCATCGAGTTTAAAAAGGGTCGACGTAACAGATTGATTGTGCTTTTTGAATTTTAAGTGTGAGCTTGCACCAGTAATGAACTTAGGCATGTGTAAGGTAAGCGTTGCGTACATTGTCTCAGCATACGGGCGCGTTTTATGTGCATACTGTACATATGCCTACGTTTCATGGAAAAGGCGGGTGTCTTAGGAAAGCGCTGCAGGAATATAATCAGCAAGAACAGAGCCAAGGTGTTCATCACGCCAGGCAAAATACGACCTTGCCGCTGGAGCGCTCTTCAACCACTAAAGGGCAGTTTTCGGGCCTTTTCTTAATGCATAGCGCCACCACGCGGTGGTGCGCCGAGGATGCTGCCTTAACTAGCCTCAAGGGAGTGCCAGTCACGGTATCGTGAAAACTTCTTACGCCAGGCACGCTCAGATGCGTAATTTACCATGTGTAACGTACTCATCCCCTCACCCCTCTCCTGGCGTTGCCAGTAGGTCTCGCAGTAGGAAAGTTGGAGCTATTACAATTGCAAATAACAAAGCCTTTTATTTTTTTTTTCATTTTAAAAACATAAAGGGCTTTGTCATTTACAAAACCAATAGCTCCAACTTTCCTACTGCGAGACCTATTGGCAACGCCAGCGCTTGTTTCACTTGGGTACCTATTTTTTATTGTGCCCTAACTCCTTTACCCAGTGAAAGAATGTTCAGTGAAATTGTTTCTCTACTGAGATAATGGTATGTCTAATAGGATAGGAAATTGTGATGTGTTTTATTCTGGTACTTTGTTGCTGCACTCATGGATCAGTTAGCAGTCTTGTACTCTGCGTTTTTAACCCTGTGTTGCAGTACTTTTGTGTTTACCTTTATAGGTGAGAGGACCAGTCAAACACTGTAAGACTAAGTAGCCCATTTAAATCTGTTTTTATGGATGAAGGATTTCTAATTGATTGTTTTCTTCTTTGCATGGAAGGGGGAGGAAGCCTGGCAGTGGAAGGAGGAATGGAGGTGGTCCCAGTGTCAAGGCGAAAGATAAGAAGCAGTCCGGTACGGAGTCTGAGCAAGAGGTAAGTACCCTAGGGGTCTGTGTGATGTAAGTTACTTGACCGCATCATGCAGCTTTTCCAGTGTTAAGATGTAATAAATATACAAGAGAGAGTGGACTATTTGTGAACATAATTATGAAAGTAAAAGCCTTCTGTATACAGTGTTCTGTGAAAATGCAATTTATGGTGACTTATTGTATTAGTAGGTGCTTAGCCAATATACAGTGTTCTGTGAAAATCCAATTTATGGTGACTTATTGTATCAGTAGGCATTTAGCCAATAGAACTGTCAGGGTATTAAACAAAACCAATAAATGCCTCTTTCATTGAGCAAAAGTATAGTTCTTTCCTTGTCCTCAAACTGCCTCTGCCATTTTTAGGGCCCTAGGAACGTTTTTGCACCTTGAGATGTTAACCCTGAAAATCATTATGGTTCCATCAACAGGACGTCGTACCTTACTCCTTAGGGTAGAATTCTTGCCTGCCCATCTGTTTCCTCAGCACCCAAAAAACACAACAAATACCTTTTCCCTTATCTTGTGTATTCAGCTCTAACAGCTGTAGAATGTAATGACCCATTCAAAGTGGAAGTCAGTGTAGTTTTATTTATCGGGGGGGTCCTAAGAGCCTAATTTTTCTAAGCTTTATTGCATTATAAGGTTCTCTACTAATGTTGCCATTTTCCAGATTGGTGGGGGCATGTGTAAAATTTGTAATTATTCATAATCCTACCCTCAAGAGAATCTGCTTTTGCCTCTACCTTTAATGGCAGTTCGGTTGTTAGAATATTGTTCTAAAGTTATTGATGGCTCTGTTCTCCCTGGGCCCTTTAGAACTATGTACTTTGTAGGTAAAGTTAATTTGGGTGGGGATCATCAGTCTGTTGTAGTTGATAAGGCCATTTTTTTGTATTTCTCTCACATTTGGATGGCACTTTAAGTGCTTCTAGACAATATAGACATTCTTGTCCAGTATGTACCCTGCCTCCTTTTAGCTTTCATCTGAGCTAACACCAAACCTTCAGTTTTCTGGTGTTCAGGTTTTGCTTCTTCGCAACCCTCGGGTTGGTGCAGTGTGTTAAAAGCCCTACTTCTTATTAGTCCACACCTCCCTCTGGAGCTTTTTGTCCCTGCATATGTTGCCGTCTAATGTAGTGTAGTGTTATGCCTCCATACAAGTCTGTGCCCTCAAATGCAACAAGAGCAAGCTGAATTGCAACATACTGCAAATGTCGCAGCTTGGTTTGCCAACACTCCCCGATGGCACCTTAGTTTCTTTTCTATGCTCTTGTTATTTATGACTACCTTCCACTTTTGTTCATTTGTATTTAGACCTCTCAAGTGAGCCATCTTCTCTGACCAACCGTGTATATTTTGTGGGTCCTCTTTTGCCCCATATTGTTGATCATGAGTGGTGTCTGCATCCGGAGGTTGCACACAGCATTTTTTCTCTCTTAGGCATGCATTTTGTAGAAGTGTTCATTACCTACGATAATCCACAATGCGCCTTGGAGTTTCTTCCCCATGGGTCTGTAGAAGAAGCATTCTGTCTTCAGAGGGGCTGAAGCCTTCTTTGTGTTTTCTCCTTTGCAGCTGATTCCATGGTTACTAAAGAAGGCAGACCAGAATCAGCTCTGGTCTGAGCTTTTATGGACCGTACTCTGAGCTCGTGAATCGCAGATAGTCCCTCTGATTCTACTGCCTCTTAAACGAAACTTGCTGTCCCAGCAACAGGGCGGAGTTCTGCTTGCATACCTCCGCAGTTAATACCTCGATGTGTGTTCATTGACCAGAACAAATAAGAATGAATGAATGAATGAAAATGTTTTTTATTATGCGCATACTTTGCCCAATGGGCGTCAAGGCGCCTAACATCAGAATCACAGCTTATCACTCCAAGGAACGTTCAATCAAAGGTAGGACTTCCCAAAGAACCAAGTTTTTAGTTCCTTTTTGAACAGATCAATTGATGGCAACCTCTTAAGCTCAATTGGAATAGAATTCCAAAGCTGAGGGGCCACAACTGAGAAGGCCCTGGCTCCCCATCTGGCCAGCCTAACACGTGGCACGACAAGTTGGAGTAGTTCAGCGGATCGAAGGCCTCTAACTGGAACATAGCGGACGAGTAAGGAATTAATCCCACTCGTTGGTCCCTCCGCCAATGCTCTGTAGGTCATACAAAGAATTTTGAAAGAAATTCTATGATGCACTGGAAGCCAATGAAGGTCTTTCCTGGCTTTAGTCGCAGATGACACCTTAGGAAGGGCCAGTACAAAACGTGCAGCTGCATTCTGCACAATTTGCAGTCGGTGCACGTGGCTCTTGTTGGACTCCATATACAGGGAATTACAATAATCCAACCTGGAGCCAACAAGGGCGACTGCAATTTGTTTACGAGCTTGGGGAGAAAGATATTCGCGGATTCTATTAAGAGTCCTAATCACACCCCAGCAAGTGGCCACGGTCCTATTAACTTGAAGGGACATAGAGAGTGAGGTGTCAAATATCACACCTAGATTTCTGGCTGATTGGGAGGGAGTGGGGCAGATGCCAAGAGAAGAAGGCCACCACTCGCTCGACCAAACGTCCTGGTTCTTTCCAAAGACCAGTACCTCTGTTTTTTCGCCATTGAGCCTCAGGGAATTGACAGTCATCCAGTCTGCCACCAACTGCATGCATACCCTGAAGCTCAAGGCGGATGTTGCCACAGAGGAATGAGCCAGAGACACCATGATTTGAGTGTCATCAGCGTAGGATACTACCTCCATCACCTGCGATCTTATTAGTCTAGCAAGGGGGGCCACATAGATGTTAAACAGGGTCGGGCTCAAGGCCGACCCTTGTGGCACCCCACATTGCAAAGACTTGGCAGGGGAGAGGTAGTTCCCAAGCATCACTCTCTGCTCTCTTTCTAAAAGAAAAGAGTTCAAAAGACTCAGGGCCGATCCCTCAACCCCTGCCTCCCTAAGCCGAGATGTTAAAATGGCGGGAGACAGGGTATCGAATGCGGCCGAGAGATCAAGTAGGACCAAGACAGTAGTTTGGCCAGAGTCCACTTTACGCCGGATCTTGTCGGCCACAAGGGTCAAAGCGGACTCTGTGCTGTGATGTTTCCGGAAGCCATGTTGTGTGTTATCTAGATATCCAGAATGATCAAGAAAGGAGGACAAATGAAAGTTTAGGTGTGCTTCCAACATCTTTGCAGGAGCAGGGAGAAGGGAGATCGGCCTAAAGTTTGTTAAAAGGCCAGGGTCAAGGGATGGTTTTTTAAGGAGAGGCTTTACAATGGCCTTCTTCCATACCGTTGGAAAAGAGCCCTGGGAAATAGATTTATTCATAACCATGAGCATGGGAGGAAGAAGACTGCTTCTACACTCTTTAAGTTTTTTAAGAGGTAGAGGATCCATAGGGGAAGAAGATTTGGTTCTATCCAGCAAGAGATTCAATCCCTCCAGCGACAGGGGGGGAAATTCCGATAGAGATGGATTAGAAGAATCCTTACTGAAAGAATCAAGACTGGATAGCTCGGTGGAAATACTCTGATCCAATGAAAGGCGTTCGACATCCAAAGAAGCATGGATATAAATAATCTTCTTATGGAAAAAGTCAGAGATCTTGTTGCACAATTCCTGTGAATTGACTACAGGATCAGGGAGTTGAAGGGAGCATAATGAGTCGGCGATTTTAAACAGCTCCCCAGGAGATGAAAGAGAGCTGGTAAGATTGGAGAAGTATTCCTGCTTCTCCTTTACCACTCTCTGTTTATACTCCCGTAATGCAGACTTATGAGCCTCTCGATCCCTAGAATCCCATGATTTCCTCCACCTTCTCTCGGTGCACCTACATCCCTGCCTCAAGAGTCTCAGCTGGCTAGAGAACCAAGGTGCAGTAGGCTTCCGCCTTGCTACATATCGCAGAGAAGCAGGGGCAAGTTTATCAACAGCACTGACTATGGAATTCGTCAGATCAGAAGCTGCCTCGCCTGCATCCTTATGAGCGAGAGAATCAGTGGAAGAGACAAAGGAGACAAGAGCCTTGTCCGTAACATTCCTTAAATTTCTCCTGAGAGTGTGTGAGGAAATAGTCTGATTAACAGAACAGGGGGCAGGAAGAATAAATTCCAGCGGAACTGCAAAGTGGTCTGTCCAAACCAGTGGAAGAGGGTGGCCAGTCGACAGTCTGGGATCGTTAGAAAAAACCCCATCAAGTATATGACCAGCCGTGTGAGTAGGACTGCTCACAAGTTGATGAAGGTCACAAGCTCCAAGTGACTCAACCAGAGATGTAGTATCCTTTGAATTGATGTCCTCAAGATGAAAATTCAAATTGCCCAAGATGGTAAGACAAGGCTTACCAAAATAGGGTTCAAGAATTCTCAATAGATCCTCGGGGAAGCCAGATCTAAGGCCCGGAGGCCTATATATTAAGATCCCTGTAAAAGATGCCGACGGGGCACAGGTGATACAGAAATAAAAAGCTTCGAAGCGATCTTGAGGCGTGGATAGAAGCTTGATGTTACATGGGAGGGAGGATCTAGAAAGAATAGCAATCCCTCCACCTCTGCGGAGCAATCTATCCTGCCTGTGCAAAGAATAGCCATCAGGAATGGCCATCAGCAAATCATGCCCAGAAGTGTCAGATGCCCAGGTCTCAGTAATAAACACCCAGTCAGGTTGTCGCGCATCAACAAAGTCGTGGAAAGCCACATTGTGCTTGACAAGTGAGCGCGCGTTAATAAGAAAACCAGTTCTTGAAGAGGTGGATGGTCGGGTTAGACGGGACAACGAATTAGTCGAGTCATTAGATACAAAATTAAAAGAAGAGAGGCATGCGCTACAACACCGGGAATGCAGAATCCCTTCAGGCGAAAAGCGATGTGAGCAAGACAACAAGCGTGGTTTAAGTGAAAGGAAATTGACCCTAGAATATTGTCTACTTGCCTCAGAAGGAGAAAGAGGAGTAACAGCCGAGTCCGGCCCGACCTGCAGCCCGTCCTCAGCGCGGACGGGCGCAGACGGGCTGAACTCAGGCGTAACTCCGGCGGAAGTCCGGCGATCCCGCTGCGCGATTACGCTGCGCGTACGCATGGCTCCAATTTATATTGGTCGCGCCTCCTAAGTGAGGACTAGACCGCGCTGTGACTCACCCCTCATGCAATATGGCCGCCGTCGAGACACTGGCGAGGGACCCGCAAAATACGGTGCTTCAGCGATTATAGTGCAAGTGGAAGTGGCAGCGTGCAGGTAAGCGTGGCCAACTAATTTAAAAGCAGGGGAAATGGTTTGCGCTAACACAGATAACAAAAATACAAAAACGGGATTTTTAAAATTTCAGAAGAACTGCCTGTAACAGAGCGCTGCCAGGGAGTGCACTAAGCAAAATTGAGACCGCGCCTAAGATTTGCCTCCAATTTATAGTGGTCGCGCCTCCTAAGTGAGGACTAGACCGCGCTGTGACTCACCCCTCATGCAATATGGCCGCCGTCGAGACACTGGCGAGGGACCCGCAAAATGCGGTGCTTCAGCGATTATAGTGCAAGTGGAAGTGGCAGCGTGCAGGTAAGCGTGGCCAACTAATTTAAAAGCAGGGGAAATGGTTTGCGCTAACACAGATAACAAAAATACAAAAACGGGATTTTTAAAATTTCAGAAGAACTCCCTGTAACAGAGCGCTGCCAGGGAGTGCACTAAGCAAAATTGAGACCGCGCCTAAGATTTGCCTCCAATTTATAGTGGTCGCGCCTCCTAAGTGAGGACTAGACCGCGCTGTGACTCACCCCTCATGCAATATGGCCGCCGTCGAGACACTGGCGAGGGACCCGCAAAATGCGGTGCTTCAGCGATTATAGTGCAAGTGGAAGTGGCAGCGTGCAGGTAAGCGTGGCCAACTAATTTAAAAGCAGGGGAAATGGTTTGCGCTAACACAGATAACAAAAATACAAAAACGGGATTTTTAAAATTTCAGAAGAACTGCCTGTAACAGAGCGCTGCCAGGGAGTGCACTAAGCAAAATTGAGCTTAAGAGCTTAAGAGGTTTCAATCTTTGGTTTGAGGTTAAATGTGATCAGTGGCCACTTGCCGACCTATTCCACTAATTTCACATGCATTCAAGCAATACAGTGTTACTCTGATAACATGTTCTATTCACAGCACTATCAATGCAATATATTAATGTTTCATTTCATAGACATCAAACAAGTTAAAAGCATTTTAGTAAAACAAAACATCACAAAATATTCTTAATTTGGTTCTTGTAGGAAGCTGGCTCTGTATATGATATTGCCACTAGGTGGTAATACCATGCACATAGTCCAGGGCTCAATGTAAAACCCAAAGTGCTCTATTAGTGGTAGTGTGGTACGAGCAGCCTGAGGCTTAACACAGAAGAGTGTAAGACATTTATTGTACAACAGTAACCAATAATGGACACACGACTCAAGAAACAGATCCAGGCCGGTTTTAGAAAATTATACTTTGTACTTTATTTTAAGACCCAGGTCTCGTAATAAGGCAAGTTTTTTAATTAAAAATACTTTTCACATTGGAAAATCGACACTTTGAAACTTTTTCACACAGTCGAATGTTATCCTATGGGGAAAACAATATTCCGCTTAAACAGGTACGTATTCAATATACAATCTCAGTCTTCGGAGCCAAAAGGTTAGCAACGGCCAGGGGTCAGGTAAGTACCAAAACTGCACTACCAGCGGCACAAGGGCGACTGGGTGCAGAGGTCATAATTGGAGTTTGACCTAATGCTTGCCAATAAAGGCAGGGAGTGCCGAGAGCCACACTGGTTGCAGGTAAGTAGATCAGTTGCAGGGGCCATGCTTTGGTTGGTTAGGTTAAGCACAAGGGGGGCCACATAGCACCAAACATACACCGCCAGCGGCACAGGGGCGGCCTGGTGCAGGGTGCAAATTAGACTTCCATTGCCCAATGCATTTTAATAGGGGTTCTTCTTTTGGCAAAGAGGCTGGATGCATTGTACCGTAGTTTGCAGGAGGAAGACCAATGACAGCAGAGGTAAGTTGGGATGTAGGCGGTTCATAGGGGCACCGTTGTTTCAGCTCACCAACGTCCAGGGGCTTTGGATGCAGGGGTGCCTTTCGATAGTTTTCTTACCGAAGGCGGTAGAAGGGAGCCTCTGGGATCACACTGCAGTTGCCGTCGTGGAGGGCGGGAGAGGTCAGCTAATGTTGGACAAGAGGTCAGGATCGCCGGGGAGACTTTACTGCACAGGTCAGCCACTCAGACTCGTGCTGTAGCTGTCGGGTGCTGAGTGGGCAGGAGAAGCCGATCTTCCTGGATCCGGAGTCCTTGGAGTAGGTTTCTTCTGGACAGGTCCGCTGTTGAAGAACCGGGTTATTTAAGACCCAGCGGCGCCAGGGGAAACGCCCTAGTCTCCGGGTCCACCTGTCTTAGAGTACAGAGACGCGGGTACTTCTTGGTGACCTCAAAGATCAATTTTATTAGCTGCAGCCTGTAACAGAGATCCTAGAAGTACAACACGGTGTATGTTCTCAGGAGACTGCTCCCGTACAAAAACCAGTCATCCCTTTTTATACCAAATATTATGCTTCAGGCAAATATTCCTAATTTACTGTTGACCACTCACATGTTTTCACAAAAAGGAAAGGCAGGATCATGATGACAAGCCCATTTTTCAGTTTGTCCAGCCCATAAGCAATTATTGATCAAACCCAACATGGGTCGATCGAACCCACCATAAAAACGGGCACATCCCCATCGTAAACGGATCATAAAGAAAGGAGCAGAGACAGGTGTGAGCAAGATAAGACATAGGTATGCGCAATAAAAGGTTTGATGGTGTTTTGTGCCTCGATCCGTTATCTTGATCCCCTACCGGGAAAGGGACTGGTTCAACAAGTTTGGCTTCAGGCAAGAGGGTCGCTCGCTCATGTCATTCAGAGGACAGCTAGGAGTGCTTGGAGACTCGTTCGGCCACTGTCGCCGGCCTATGTGAGGGCAACCATAAAATGGCTGCCGTACGCAAGATGGAACCCGAGGGTTCAGAACGGACTCCCTGATTTCGTGGTGATTTCGTCACTCGAATAGGGCGAAAATACTCATACATCTTGCACTCGCCATATTCGGTCTGCTGATACCAAAATCGTCATGATAAGACCACTTTTATAACAAGGTTCAGAATTTCAGTACCTCAGGCCCTCCTTTTACCCTTACATAGGCAATAACCTAAACCCATGTCAGTCTGAGTCCAGGTCTATACTCATCAGATCATCAAGATGTTGCTGTAGCATCATCCTATTACTTAGCACGTCGCTTGATAGAGGTTTCCTTACACACGATGTAGCACAGAGACCACATATAGCAGGAGCACACTGTACACAAAGACAGAGCAGGAAAAGTATGGCTAAGATCACCCCAATTACCATCAGTCTCTTCCATCCTCACGTGGATAACAGTTCCCAGAACCATCCCATCAACGACCAATCTCCTTTATCCACGTGTATAGATTCGGAGATTTTATGCTATTTGGAAATGGCCTGGTACACTGTCGGAGCATTGTCTGAAATGAAAACACAGCAACTTGATTGGATCACTTTACATACCCCACCTCGATCTGCAAGTATGACATCTAACGCAACCCTGTTCTGGAGAGTCATAGACGATCCGACTGGAGCTCAGCAGTCAAGTTACTAAGGGCACCGGCAGTTTCAACTACGGTGGACTCAACCACTCTCGTCAGTTGTCGTATGTTCCTGCTGTTCACCATAGGTCCCCAAAACGGCAGAAAACCCTTCAAGAAATCTCCCAATTCTTGTCCTGCAGTATCTTCCTTACTGAAGACACCTCTGGCTACTCTTGTCTTGTGGTAATCTGCCGCGGCTGTGTAGGTGGGAGGCAACAGGAACGAGACAAAACATGTGCCCGAGAAATCAGGGGGCAGCCATGTGTATGCTCTATCATAACAGATAAAATAGGTACCCTTAGCTGCTAGGAACGGTGGGGAAGTCTGGAACGAAAAAACATACGTCTCAGTGCAGATACTACTCCCTAACTGAGCTCTCGGATTCTTGCCATTACCTTGCAGACAAAGATGACCCTGATGGGGTACAATCCAAATCGGAGAGGATCTTTTCGCTTGCTGGTTCTTACTCAGACTAGCTCCATATCTGGTCACGTTCCATCCAATATACGCTAGTGTCTCATCTCTCGGGATAGCCTCATAGGAACTAGCTCCTTTAATCATATCGACTATTCCCTTAACTAGAGCACTATTCTTTGGAGTTCGAGGCATGTGGGCTGCTAAATTCATATCTTTTGCATTAGATCGCCGCCTAGTGTTGGGTCCGGATGATCGCACATTGTTGTCCTGGAAGAGTCTTCGAAGTATCCTGAGATAGGTGGCTCCTCCCCTGGACTACAGTGCGCATGGGCATCGGCTCCATCCCCAGATTGTGTTTTTCCGCCATTGGGTTCGGATGCGGTCTCGACGTCTCTCTGTCGGAACCGAGAAAACTAGCTTTTTTACGGCCAAAAGGCCTTTCTTTCATTACGTCGGTATTGTTTGCGTACGGTCTCGAGTTCTTCCGTCTCTTTGAGTCAGAATCTACGGAGTCGTATCACTCTTCGGACATCGAGGCCTTCTCTTCGCAACACGACCGCAACTTTTCAGCATGGAGCGGAGCCCGTTTAAATACTGTCCTCTCTGTGGGTCCAAATACCCGCATATCGACGTGCACCCGGTCTGTAACAAATGCCTTTCGCCAGACCATAACGAGGACACCTGTATGGCCTGCTCCAGATTCAGGTCAAAGAAGACGCTCAAGCTTCGGCGCGCGGTGCGCCTAGAGGCCAGACAAGCGGCCCCGGCTCCAGAGAACATCTTCGGCGACCAAGAAGAGGGCCTAAGCCATCATCTTCAAATCTCACCGCCCGCGACGGAGGTCGAGGCGGATCCGGAAGACGACGACGGAGTCGTGGGTCAAGGCCTTGAATACGTCGATGAGGTAGGGGACGTCGAAGAAGTTTATGGGGCCGCGGAAGATAGCTCGGGGTATGAGCTATGCCCCGAAGGTTACGCGGATCAGGCTCGGGTCACGGGAACGCCACCCGGCCTTACCCAAGACCCCGTACCGCAAGCCACGGCCCCGCCTTCAGGCCCGGCCACGGACATACTTGCTACGCAGCCCGTATCGAAACCGAAACTGAAACCAACGGTATCGACTACACCTAAAATGGCCGACCCGAAAACGAAACCGAAACAAACGGATTCGAGCGTCCCTAAGATGGCGGGCGTTCCACCAAAAACTACAAAAACTGTTACCTCATCGACTCCGTCGGCCTCCGGTCCACAGAAGTCGAAGAAAATTGTCGATTCGACAGGGTCGAAGTCGTCGGCAGAGGCGGCGTCCTCTAAGAAGGTCGTCCGGCACGGGTCGACCGGTACGGCGCCGTCAAAGTCCGCCGAAGCCAGCGACAAAACTCCGGTACCGACTGGGACGTCGTTAGTTGGACGCGTGGTTGAAACGGAGCCTGCGAAATCACACGGATCGAAGGGCGGAAGCTCAACACATCGGTCCAAGGACTCTGCGTCTACGGCCGCAGCATCGACGTCTAAGACTCCGAAGGGCCCACAAGACGTCGGATCCGAAAGCAAGGTGAAGGCCTCCCCGTCGGCGCCAAATGTCGCTGTGAGTGACGCGTCCCTCATCGTCTCTTCACTCCAGAGAATTCGGGATAAGGCCTCTGCGACGTCGGCTCCGACGCCGTCGCACCTGAAGCCGATGGACGTGCCGGCAAAGCCTGCTGGTAAACTTCTCTTCCTTCTGCCGCCAAAAGAGGCACCAAAGGCCTTTACGCCAAAGACGGCGCCAAAGACATCGGATTCGTCCACGTCGGCAGCAGTTTCGGGTCGACTACTCGACTCAGGAGAAGATTCTGAGCGTTTTATCGACGCAGACACTGGCAAACTGACCCTTTACAAGAGGAAGATCACTTCCCAACCAGTGGACTCCTATGTTATCCCACTGAAGAGGAAAAGGCTTGCACAGGACGATTCAGCCCTCATTGAACCTATCCAGCCTCCTCCTAGAAGGAGCCCAACGCCTTCCCCCGACCACTCTGAGGGAGAGGAATATGGAGAAGATGACCAATACACTTTCCCCATCAATGAACCTGATGCACAGCAAGATTCCTATGACGACATAGGTGACCAAGGCACCCAGAATGTGGGGCAGGACCCACAGCCTTTCAGTACACGTGCATCCCCAACAGAAGACTCTGCAGGTTTTCATGCACTCATTGAACGGGCAGCTGCTAATCATGATGTGGACATGCATGCTGACCCAGTGGAGGAGGACTTTCTATTTGACACTTTTTCAGTCTCTGAAAAAACAGTAAAGACACTGCCTATGCTCAAAGGTGTCCTTAAGCATGCTGCGGACATCTTTAAAGAGCCTACCAGGGCGAGGGTGGTCAATCCTCGCATCGAGAAGAAATACAGACCAGCGCCTGCGGACCCTGCATACATTCGGGGACAGTTGCCACTTGACTCTCTTGTGGTCGCAAATGCCCGCAAAAGGGCAAACTCCCAGACGACGGGTGAAGCTCCTCCCCCGGACAAGGAGTCTAAAGTGCTGGAGGCAGGGGGCAAAAGGGTAGCTGCGCAGGCTGCCAATTTCTGGCGTATTGCGAATACACAGGCGCTATTGGCACGTTATGATAGGGCGCATTACGACACCCTAGAGCAAGTTTTACAACACCTGCCTCCGCAGTTTCAAGAGGGTACCAAACTGCTTATAGAGGAGGGTAAACTCATCTCCATCGCAGCCATTAAGTGTGCACTTGATGCCGCAGACACAGCAGCTAGGGCTATTAACACTAGCGTCATGCTGAGACGACAAGCGTGGCTACGCATATCAGGGTTTAAACCAGACATTCAAACAACCATACTCAATCAGCCCGTCAATCCTGATAGACTGTTTGGTCCTGATGTTGACACCACCCTCGAAAAGATAAAGAAAGACAACGAAACAGCTAAGTCTATGGGGGCCCTACAATCACAACAATTCCGGGGCAACACTTTTCGTCGCTCAGGTGCACGTGGAGTCACCAGAGGACAGATGGGTCAACAGTCACAGTTCTCCAGAGGTGGAGCACAGTCCTCGTACCCCAAGCAAAATAAAGGGGGTTATCGAGGAAACAGCACCAGAGGACGTGGCAGAGGAAACAACAACTCCCGTTCCTCTGCCCCAAACAAACAGTGACTCTCTGTCACTGCCCCCCGACCATTTAACAACTGTCGGGGGGAGACTCCAGCAGTTCCTGCCAGTCTGGACAAACATCACCACAGACAGGTGGGTACGACAACTTGTCCAGTACGGTTATTGTCTAGAGTTAAAGTCCACTCCACCCAACATTCCGCCAAGGCAACGGCCTATGTCCGCAGAGCACTTGCACTTATTGCAGCAAGAAGTAGTGGTGATGCTGCAAAAAGGCGCAATCGAGCTCGTGCCAGTGGAGGAGGAAGGCACAGGGGTATATTCCCTGTACTTCCTTATTCCAAAGAAGGACGGATCTCTCAGGCCCATTCTGGATCTGCGTCCCCTCAACCTGTATATACTGTCAGAACATTTCCATATGCTTACACTGCAACAGATTCTTCCCTTGTTAAACCAAGGGGACTTCTTGGCAACCTTAGACCTCAAGGATGCTTATTTCCACATACCACTACACCCGTCCCACAGAAAATACCTCAGATTCACTATCCAAGGCAGGCATTATCAGTTCAAAGTCCTACCCTTCGGAGTGACCACAGCCCCAAGAGTGTTTACCAAGTGTCTGGCGACAGTAGCGGCGCACCTCAGGAGGCAGAACATACATGTCTACCCCTACCTAGACGACTGGCTCGTTCAAGCCAAGTCGGAACAACAGTGCGCCGCGGACATGTCGACTACCATTCACCTCCTTCACGATCTGGGCTTCTCGTTGAACTACCCAAAGTCGCACCTTCAGCCGGCACATGTCCGGCAGTTTCTGGGCGCGACGATCAATACCCTGACGGCCATGGCTCAGCCAAAGCAGGTCAGGATAGACAGCATGCAGTCTCTGATCCAAAAGTTCACACCACAACACTCGCTTCCAGCAAGAGTGTTCATGCAGTTGATTGGCATGATGGCCTCCTGCATCTTCATAGTCCCTCACGCACGTTTACATATGCGTCCGCTCCAGGAGTGCTTAGCAAATCAGTGGACACATGCTCAGGGACAATTGACAGACCTAGTGTTGGTTACCAGTCGGGCGTACGACTCTCTGCATTGGTGGAATCCACACAACCTTTGCAAGGGCCGACTGTTCCAGGAGCCAGTGCCACAGATTACCCTGACAACGGACGCATCTCTCCAAGGATGGGGAGCTCACCTGCTCAATTACACAGTGCAGGGACTATGGACGACGCAGCAACAGAAGATGCACATCAACTATCTGGAACTGATGGCAATCTTCATGGCGCTCAAGTCCTTCAATGTACATCTGTGCAACAAGGTGGTGTTAGTCCGGACGGACAACATGACAGCGATGTACTACATTCAAAAGCAAGGAGGCACCCACTCGCCACAGCTGTCTCATCTGGCTCAGAGCATGTGGAAGTGGGCCATTCAGAGGAACATTTTCCTCATGGCAGAACACCTCCCGGGCAAGGACAATCAGATGGCGGATCTGCTCAGCAGATACAGCCATCAAATGCACGAGTGGGAGTTACACCCATCTGTACTCCGCTCGTACTTCCAGCAGTGGGGTCATCCGGAGATAGACCTGTTTGCCACAAACGAAAACGCAAAATGCCAAAACTTTGCCGCCAGGTTCCCTCACCCACAGTCGCAGGGGAATGCGATATGGATGAACTGGTCAGGCAGATTTGCGTACGCTTTTCCACCAGCACCTCTGATACCGCTGGTGGCAAGGAAACTAAGGCAGCACTCGCTGACGATCATCCTAGTTGCTCCAACGTGGGCACGCCAAGCATGGTACACCACGTTTCTAGACCTCTCGGTGGTGCCGCACCAAAGGCTGCGTCTCACGCCCAAGCTTTTGACGCAGAACCATGGAGACATTCAGCATCCAGATCCGCAACAGCTCAACCTGGCGATCTGGCTCCTGAAGTCCTAGAGTTTGGCTACCTTCACCTACCTCCAGAATGCATGGACATCATCAAGGAGGCAAGAAAGCCGACTACCAGAGCATGCTATGCTGCAAAATGGAAGCGTTTCGTCATTCACTGTACAGCCAATAACATAAACCCGCTAGATGCCTCTATCCCTAACATCATTTGCTATCTGTTACATCTTTACAAGTGCAATCTAGCCTACACTTCCATTCGGATACATCTATCCGCCATAGCAGCTTATCTTCAGAACAGGCAACATCTCTCTGCCTTCAGAGTGCCTGCCATTAAGGCCTTCCTTGAAGGTCTGAAACGAGTCATTCCCCCAAGAACACCGCCAGCTCCGGTCTGGAACCTCAATGTGGTCCTCACCAGGCTGATGGGACCACCTTTTGAGCCACTACACTCGTGTGAACTCCAGTTCCTAACGTGGAAAGTAGCTTTCCTTATTGCTATTACGTCACTGAGACGTGTCAGTGAGCTGCAAGCGCTCACAATCCAAGAGCCATTCCTACAAATTCATCCAAATAGGGTGGTACTGCGTACTAACCCCAAATTCCTTCCGAAGGTGGTGTCACAGTTTCATCTCAACCAAACTATTGACTTGCCTGCATTTTTCCAAAACCCACAAACGGTGGCGGAAAGAATGCTCCATACTTTGGATGTTAGAAGGGCGTTGATGTACTATATTGACAGGACACAACACTTTAGGAAAACGAAACAACTTTTTGTTGCCTTCTCGCCACAGCACAAGGGCAACCCTATTTCCAAAGCAGGAATAGCCAGATGGATTGTTAAGTGCATCCAGATCTGCTATCAAAAGGCTAAACGCACCTTAACAATACCCCCAAGGGCGCACTCCACACGCAAATTGGGGGCATCCATGGCCTTCCTGGGGAACATTCCTTTAGAGGACATTTGTAGAGCAGCCACATGGGTTACACCACATACCTTTACAAAACACTACTGTGTTGATGTGCATTCCAAACAGCAAGCAGCTGTTGGGCAGGCTGTTCTCAAAACACTTTTTCAGGTTTCTGCAGCTGGCACGGGCAACTAATGGAGGGACTGCTATATATTCTATGCAAAAGATATGAATTTAGCAGCCCACATGCCTCGAACTGAATATGCTACTTACCAGTATGCATCTGTTCTTGGCATGTAGGGCTGCTAACATTCATATCGCCCACCCTCCTCCCCGGTGCCTGTCGCAGCTGCAGACATACTCTTGCATTCAATCATTAGCATGGACATCCTTTACACTTTGCACTCCATCTCTGCCCCAATGGCTAAAAACAATCTGGGGATGGAGCCGATGCCCATGCGCACTGTAGTCCAGGGGAGGAGCCACCTATCTCAGGATACTTCGAAGACTCTTCCAGGACAACAATGTGCGATCATCCGGACCCAACACTAGGCGGCGATCTAATGCAAAAGATATGAATGTTAGCAGCCCTACATGCCAAGAACAGATGCATACTGGTAAGTAGCATATTCATTATCCTTCACAGAACGTAGGGGGTGGATTTCGCGAGCGTAGATGAACATCGTTCGGTACGCCCATACAGAACCATTGTAGCTAAATGGCAGGACTAGATAAGGAATACCTTATCAGTAGTATGAGGCATAAGACCACACACCCAACAGTTAGTCGTGTTCGCTACTAATTGGTGTTGGTGCAGAAGCTGAACGAAAGAGTTATTAACGAACTCCAATCTTCTAACGGTCTCATGTTCAGGCAGAGGATGAAAAGAATGCGAAGAGACAGTAGAAGAAGGTATGGGTTGTGTAGTGGATGCAAACGTCACTTGAAAAGAGAATATAACATATCCCATTAAAAACATCATTAAGCTAAGCAACATGAAAACGCACAAAATTAAAAAACATTTTCTACTCATTATTTCACATATTTTGTCTCTAAAGTTTGTTTCTTCAACAGGTCTCTCCATCTTGAAAAACTCCATCCTCTAACCTTGCTGCTCGCGGAGGTAGGGTGTTCCGTGCTAAGGAATGCGTCTGTCAGTCCAGGGAACGCCCTAGGACCAACCAGAACCGTCGACCTTGTGTCTTCGGCTTGCACTCCAAAGACTTGACGCCGCGACCCTACAGCTGATCCCGGATAGTGGTTCGAAAAACAAAAATCGATCAAAACAGTTTCTCAGATGGGAGAGCTGATCTTTCAAAAATAGTAAAGAAAAGGATTTTTATTTTATTAGTCCCATGACTCTTGGTCGCAAATTATAACGGTTTTTGCTGGGCGCTGTGTGATAGCAGAATAAGAGTTCAGGTTCAGTAGTGTCCACTCGCACTGATGGTGGTACGGCTTCTTGCAAAAGATCGTCACTTTCACGCTCAGAACTTGTCCCAATCAAACGTGCATCGCTAAAAGGTAGAAAACGAGGCACAGTTTCGGTCTCAGAATCAGGAATGCCCTCCTGGACCCACTGGTCGTACGGCAGAGGCAGAGGAACCCTCTTACAATGTATGCCGTGGATCCAGTTTTTCTTCCCTTGCACTCATACTGCAGTTCTCGTAGATAAAAGCACCAAGTATGGACCGGTCCAGCGGGGCTGATCGTTCTTTGTCCGTTGAAAGTTCTTGATACGCACCCACGATCCGGGATCGATTGCATGCCCTGGATCTTCAGAAGCCTGAGGCAGTGTATCATGAACCTGTTGGTGTAAGACACGCAATTTAGCCGTCAAATCATGCAGATAGTCAAGCAATACAGGGTGTTCAATCTCGCTAAATTTCGTCGGCCTCGGTACTCCCCATATGTTTGCCGGGCGACCAAAAATTATTTCATAAGGACTAAGTCCCACTCGTGAATGCACAGTCATCCTAGTCGACAACAGTGCTAATGGCAAAGCATCAGGCCATGTAAGACCAGAGCTCGCTTGTATCTTGGCCAACTTCAATTTGAGGGTGCCATTATAGCACTCCAGTAGACCAGCTGATTGGGGGTGATTTGCAGCGTGGAATTTTTGGCGGATTCCTAACCCTTCACACACTCTCTTCATCACTTGGCCCACAAATTCACTCCATTATCACTCCAGACCATTCTCGGCAAACCATACATAGGGAAAAACTCCTTGACAAGTGCTTTAGCTGTGGACAGCGCAGTATTATCTTTTAGGGGGTATGCTTCTACCCATCTTGAGAAGGCACAAACAACCACGAGTACGTATTTTCGGTTGTTGCATCTCCCCATGTGGATGAAATCTAGCTGCAAAACCTCGAACGGATATGTCGGAGGCGCAAAATGACCAGCTGGAGTTGGAGTTCCCTTGCCAGGATTGTATTTCAGGCAAACCATACAATTCTTGACCACATTATCTGCACACTTAGGAATTCCAGTATTTTGCCATACTGGAGCCAACAACTTACAGATCCCTTTCACACTGATATGAGCCATTCCATGCGCCATTGTAACCACTGTAAGCACGTACGCATCGGGTAACAACCATCGCTGATGCTCCGACAACTCAACCCAACAACCATTCGCGTCTAATTTACCCGTTCTCTCTCTCTCCACCCACTCAACTCTTTCTCAGTAGCTTCAGCTTGGATAGACTTCACACTCTCTATTGTATCTTCACACATTCCAACGTCGCCAATCCATCTTGCAGGGCCCGCAACATACATTCGACTCATCACATCCCTCGCTGTTTCTTTCGCAACTTCATCAGCAAACGCATTACCGCGACCAATGTCGTCAGTAACCTTCTTATGTGCACTGCATTTCACAATCGCAACTTGTAACGGCAAGGTGAGTGACTCAAGAAGCTCATTCACCAACTGACCATGCTGAATTTTGCTTCCATGAGAAGTGAGGAACCCACGTTCCTTACACAATCGTCCAAAACTATGAGCCACACCAAACGCATACTGGCTGTCAGTATATATGGTCACTTTCTTTCCTTTTGATAATACACACGCTTTCGTAAGTGCAATCAGCTCTGCTGCTTGAGCTGAATTATGTGGGATACGTGCAGCTTCAACAACCGTCTGTAAAGTCGTGACAGCATATGCCGCAGTCGTATCACCATTTGGAAGCTTGAAGCATGAACCATCCACCCATAAGGTACCATCACACTTCTCAAGAGGAGTGTCCCTAAGATCCACTCTCCCTTTCGTTTCCTCCTCTGTCCTGAGAAAGCAATCATGCTGTTCAGAAACATCTGTCTCTGTTACAATCGGCAACAATGTAGCTGGATTCAACGTGTTGCATCTCTTTATGTGCACATGACCCGCTAAAAGTGTCAACTCATAACCGGACAATCGAGCACTAGTTAAGTGCTGTGTCTTAGTCTTATTTAACAAGGTATCCACTGCATGTGGAACCATTACAATCAATATATTATTCATCACTAACCCAGCAGACTGCCGAATAGAAACAGCTGCTGCCGCTGTGGCTCTCAAACAACTCGGCAACGCTCTAGCTACCGGATCCAAGGTCGACGAGAAATTCGCGCATGGACGTTGCTTGTCCCCAAAAGACTGACAATGCGCATCCCTCTCTCTCGTGGACATAAAGCGTAAAAGGCTTACTGTAGTCGGGAGTACCCAACACAGGAGCCGAACACAGTGCATCGCGCAATTCAGGAAAACTTTTCTGACAGTGGTCAGACCACGGGAGGGGATTCGGTGTATCTTTACAAGTTAATGTCACCAGAGGTTTGGCCAGCAAAGAAAAATTCGGTATCCATTGTCTGCAATAGGACGTAATACCCAAGAAAGCACGCACTTCTCTTTGTGTAGTAGGCACACTCATTTTCGCAATTGCTTGAATTCGTTCTGGAGTCAGTCTTCTTCCCTCCTTCGATAAGAGATGACCTAAGTAGGTCACTTCTTGTCGACAATACTGCAACTTCGAAAGAGACACTTTGTGATGGAAGTCAGACAAATAACGCAACACCAGCAAGGTAGCTTCTTTACAAATCTCCTCAGTTTCGTCAGCGACTAATAAATCGTCAACGTACTGGAGAAGAGCAGCACCACTAGGTAAAGCAATCGTATCAAGCTGTGTTTTTAAAGCCTGACTATAGATAGAAGGACTCTCGCAATAGCCTTGAGGAGCTCTCTTAACCCGGAGGCTTCGGCCTCCTAAAGAGAAGCCAAAGATATCCCTACTCTCCTCGGCAATCGGGATGCTGAAGAAAGCATTCTTCAAATCAATCACCGAAAACCACGTGGCTGAAGCTGGAATCATGGTCAGTAAGGCAGTAATATCTGGAACAACAGGAAATTGCGGAACTACGATCTTATTCACCTCGCGAAGATCGATCACGAACCTATATACAGGTGGTTGTGCGGAATCAGTCCTTTTTAGAACAGGCAAAACCGGACTATTGCACATATTACCTCTCGTTTCTTCAATTACATCTTTCTCAATCAGGTCATGAATGATCGCCAGCAACGCTCTTTCACCTTCACTAGAGATCTTGTATTGGGGAATACGTGGCATTTTAACATTTGCTTTCAACGTCACAACATATGGCGGTATCTCCAACAGACCCACATCATTAGGACAAGTAGCCCAAAGAATATCAGGGAGAGAAGACAATTCTGTCGGAAATTTATCCTTTGACAAATACATCGGGGAGACCACTGTCTTACCTAATGTAAGTTGTACTCCCGAAGGAGAGCAATACAATGGTGTGTACAATCTTTTCAACAGATCCAGTCCCAACAAGTTCTCACCACACCCTGTCGTCAGAATAAGGGGTGCTTCGAATTCACAAGGTCCAACAGAAAGAGATATAGGACTAGAAATCGGGTTCCTAACCGGGGCGCCAGAAAAACCTACTGAAACATTAGTCTCGCCAGACAAAGGTGTGCCAGGGAGTTTGGAGTGCATAATAGAACTCTTTGTAGCACCAGTATCCAACAGAAAAGGCTCTGACACACCTGATGTAATCACCTCAACATAAGGTCCACTCTGATCTACTGGAACTGAAACGACTCCCTCTCTTTGTTTATGGCTGTCCTAGCAATCATTACCCTCCATATTCTCACCTTCAACATAGTAGTCGTCAGCATAGTACTGAGTCGTCCTACCAGACGTCTGATTTTGATGATTAAAACTATTCATTGAATTTTGTGGAGGAAAGGAACGTGTGTTCTGGGGGAACCCTCCACGTCCTGTACATCCATAACAGACTCTAACTCATATCTTGTAGGGTCAGTAACCCATTTATGCACCAAATGATCCAATACTCCCTTCTCTCTAGAATCAGGCAGTTGGCTACGCAACTGTTCATGCTCTGAATTGGGGGTCGTGCTCAATGACCCAAAGAAAGGAGAAAAGAGACTAGTAACAGTATCCGTCATTCTTTGTCGGACAGAAGGAGAAGTTGACAGAACAGGAGATAGAGCGGACTGAGTAAGAGCTAATGTAGGAGCAGTAGCAGACGAGGCAGTAAGAACAGGCGGAAGAGTCGTAGGAATTAATGACGGAACAGGTAGCAAAGTCGGCGGCCCTTGAGGAGGCTGTACCAGAGGAGTAGGAGCCAACTGAAGAGGAGCTGGAGGCTGTGCAATAGCAAGAGGAAAAGCAACCAGAGGTTGCTGCGCAACTAAAGGTTGCGGAGGTGCTGTAGCACTCTGCGCATAAGGGGGTGGCGAGCTCAACAAATGTGACATTAAAGGGTCTTTCTCAAGTTCCTTCGCTGCATCTTGCTGAAGAAGCGGCAAAACTGGATAGCCATTTTACGTTGCCTGTGCAACTGCTCACTCGCTTGTTCTTCTTCGTTATCTTTATACTGCATTGCAGCTTGCATTATCGAGATACCCCTTTCTCTTTTATTTTTCTTTGCTAATTTAATTTCTTTCTGTTTGGCTTCCTTTCGCCATAGGCGGAAAGAGTCAAACATCGCCGGCCGGGCTTTCTTCTTAAAAAGTCTAACCTGCAGATGGTCTAAAATTTCCGTGTCAAAACTACCATATTGGGGCCATTGTAGGACACCGTCCTTTTTCGTGTAACGAATCCATACTTCGTTATATGTGATGGGGCCCACGCCATGTTTCACATAGAGCTCATAGGTTGGAGTTCCAATCGGAGGAACCGGACACGAGTCCTCCAATCGGGAATCCCTATTTCGACCACAACAAAATATTCTTCCAAGTCTGCTAAGACCAGGCATCTTCGCTCACTAGTCTAGCTTCAAACTTCAAGGGAATATCGAATACGATAGTCTCGTGAATACACAAGTCCCTCGGCTTTGGTCCTTGCAAGTCCCAAATCAAAGATCCCAAGGGGATACCCAAAAACTAAGGACTGGGAGACGCTCCACTCATACTTAACTGAGGTATCGATATCGGCACCAGAAGACCCGTCTATCGTCTCGCTTTACAAATCATCGAAGGCTCCAAGACAGGGCGACAGTCAGGGCAGCAGTCCTTCGTAGCCGTCGGAAAGCGGGGAACCTCGCAGCAAAGACTTTCGGACCACGACGACATACAGGGGTCGATGAAGTGGCTGGCCTTCCTCCAGAATTTTCACGCGAAGCTCCTCACGAACCTCAGGCTTGGACCGGTACCGCTGAAGTCGCCCCGCGTTGGGCGCCAAATGAAGAACCGGGTTATTTAAGACCCAGCGACTGTCTTAGAGTACAGAGACGCGGGTACTTCTTGGTGACGTCAAAGATCAATTTTATTAGCTGCAGCCTGTAACAGAGATCCTAGAAGTACAACACGGTGTATGTTCTCAGGAGACTGCTCCCGTACAAAAACTTCCTTTTTATACCAAATATTATGCTTCAGGCAAATATTCCTAATTTACTGTTGACCACTCACATGTTTTCACAAAAAGGAAAGGCAGGATCATGACGACAAGCCCATTTTTCAGTTTGTCCAGCCCATAAGCAATTTTTGGTCAAACCCAACATTCTTCATCAGACAGGTCGATCGAACCCACCATAAAAACGGGCACATCCCCATCGTAAACGGATCATAAAGAAAGGAGCAGAGACAGGTGTGAGCAAGATAAGACATAGGTATGCGCAATAAAAGGTTTGATGGTGTTTTGTGCCTCGATCCGTAATTTTGATCCGCTACCGGGAAAGGGACTGGTTCAACAAGTTTGGCTTCAGGCAAGAGGGTCGCTCGCTCAGGTCATTCAGAGGACAGCTAAAGTGTACATGTGCTTGGAGACTCGTTCGGCCACTGTCGCCGGCCTATGTGAGGGCAACCATAAAATGGCTGCCGTACGCAAGATGGAACCCGAGGGTTCAGAACGGACTCCCTGATTTCATGGTGATTTTATCACTCGAATAGGGCGAAAATACTCATACATCTTGCACTCTCCATATTCGGTCTGCTGATACCAAAATCCTCATGATAAGACCACTTTTATAACAAGGTTCAGAATTTCAGTACCTCACTGTCCATGGACGATTGGAGTCTTTTTCAAAGGCAGCAGTCATCCTAGGGATGGGGTTTCAGAGGCCACTGGCTGCAAGACAGGTCCCAGGATCACAGAAGCTCAAGACAGGCCGGTAGGGCTGGGACCAAGGCAGTAGTATTTTTTTCAGTCTTTTCTGCAGCGTCATTGTCTTTCTTCTTAGATTGTCATAGATCAGAGTTTTAGGTTTAAGGAAGTCACCTAAATAATACATTTAGAGGATGTTTTAGTGGAGTAGCAGGTAACCCATTGGTTACCTCACCTGGGGTGACTACACCCGCTATTATGTCACCTTCCTGTGGGAGCGGGGCATAGCCCTAGCCCTGATTTGCGTGTGTCCTCATCTTCAAGATGGCTGGGACTGAAAGTTGTGCATCGCCTAGTCTCCCCCACTTTAGGGGTAGGGTTGACAGAGGTGGGCTCGCCTCCTATTCCTTTGAATTTCCTGCCGGTTTACCTGTTTAAAGTGGGGATGTAAACCAGGGGCTGCCATCAGCTGCTAGCAGCAGAGGCTGAGGATCGCATTACAAGGCTGCAGGCCTTTGAAGCTCCCCTCTTGGAGCACTGGGCTATCTGGGGGGTGGAGGCATGCCACCTCTGCCCAGGATGTGCATTGTTTCTGGTCCCAGAGAGCAGAGGCTCTCTACCCAGGTGTCCAGAACATATCTTGTGGTGGCTGGCTGCCTACAGCAGGTCAGAGACCACACCAGGTTTGGCAGGTGTTAAGAGGCTCCTCCGAGGTTCCCTCTGGGTACATGGTACAATAAATCTCATCAATGTGGATTTATTGAGAGGAGTAGTTTGGTACCAAACACTCCTGTGTTCAGTGAAGAAATCAAGGTGCCGTGGAACTCGAGTTGTCGAGTTTCCAGCCCATGTACTCTCCATGGCCTCACTGACACTTAAAGTATTAGGAAATGGGCTGCAATATTTATGGGGCATATCTGCTCATGCAGATATGCCCTCGCCTGTGGTATAGTGCACCCTGTCTTAGGGCTGTGAGGCCTGCTAGAGGGATGACTTACCTATGCCTTCAGGCAGTGCTAGTTGCAATGGCCCACAGGCAGGCTGCCATGTTGACTTTGTAATTTTCTCCCTCACAGGGACATGCAAGCTGCGAAGGCGGTGCCATGGTCCCAGTGAGGGGGGTCCCAGGGGACCCTCTTCAGCGCCCAGGCCCTAGGTACTCAGAATACTATTTACTAGGGACTTACAGAGGGTAGAAGTGCCAGTTAGGGAATTGTTCTTGGGGAAGGAGCGCTGGCAGGGACCCTGTGCACTATATCTGAAGCCACATAAAACCAGGCAAAAAGTGGGGTGCTAGCAATGCAAAAGAGGGACTTTCTCACAGTCCTCAAGGAGTTAAACTAAACAAACGATAAAACTGTAGCAGTAAAGCATCCATTTTGAATGCTGTGTCCAGGCTCCTTTGAAAGATTCACATCTCTACCAGTCACTTAAAAATTCAACTCCGGTTACCAGTCTACCATAACTTTCCCATTGCAGGTGACCTATGTCATTACACTCTGTACAATAAAGAGCCAATGTTTCTACAGACCTTAGGATACACAGCAATTGAAACAGTGGCCACTTCAACAGATTGTGACGGTGCTCGTGACAAAGATAGGTATCTGGTTCCCAAGTAATTGAACGCGGTGTTTGCCTCCTGTAGTTTTGGATTTTGGCAACGTCAGTCTTCCATAACATTGACTAGATATCATAGGGAGGTTAGCATGGTAGCTGTTCTGAACTGTTGTGCAGTGTAGTCATAGCATTTATTCTGATGAGTACATCCTCCAGCAGGTTCCTATCTTAAGAATTATTCCTCCCAGCTTCATAATGGTCTGGAATTGCTATACCCCAGCAGTAGCTCTAAACTGCTGCCAGGTGGCTGCGGTCACAACTGTCTCTGGACATTACAATACCAAAATATGGTAGTCGCCAATCAAGGCACACTGGTATCATTCCCTTTTCCTTTTTTCAACATTGATCCAAAGCTCTCTTTGTGGCATTTGGATCCGTGCATCATCGTGCCGCCATTGAATCTTGCACTTCCATTCATGTGAAGGCCATAGTGGACTCGGCGGCCAAGTTTTTTCTGGCTAAGGCACGCAGGGATATGGTTGAGCAATCCGTTTGTCCTAGGAAAAGCTCTCCGAAAACGTTTTCCCCCCCAAGTAAAGAGAGGCACTTGGATCTCCATAGGAAGAGGAAGTCCTATGGGTCCTCGAATAAATGTTCCTCCTCCTGGGACCTTTTAGAATCTCAATTCTGATCTCTTCTTCATTGTCATAAAAGATCTAGACTTTGAAAAGAATGAGTCTGGAGCTACTTGGTCCATCCGCAACCCCAATCCGTTTGAAGCCTTGCATTTAGGATGGCAGTCACCCAAGAGGGAGCAAGCACCAGTCGATTTTGTGACTTTGATGTGTCCAACACTGATGCTTCCTAATGGTGTGATGCTAAAAGCTCTGACGTCGGCACCTAAAAAAGACTTCAAAGCTAGCCATGACGATATCCCCTGTGTGTTCCGAGTCTCCCTCAGCGCGGTCTTTGCCCCTGATGGATACTGTTGCTGCCTTTAACCATCAACATCCCTCCACATGGCGAGGAAAAAAGGTAAGGCAAACTTTAAATAGGTTCCCTTGGCAGAACATCTTAAGCTTCTAACTCTTTCCAATTAATATAATGATTTATTTCTGGACTAAAATATTATTGGCCGAGACTCATCACCGTTCGGGTACTTGCCAGGAACATTTGACCATGTTTTAATGTGATTCCTCATTTGTGATTGTATAGGTTGAAGCAGTGAAGCTTGTGAACTGGCAGTGCCCTCTGCAGAGGCGTCTAACATTTTGATTGAGAACTTACAGCCCTCTTTCTTATTGGTAGAGAGCTTGTTTCCATTAAAGACCAGTTTTAACCGGTCATGGCTGCATGTTAACTCTTTTTGACGCCAGCAGTAATCAGACAAATTTCTGGTGGTTATAGGCCCGCTCTGGGTGATCCCCAATTTCTGGTCCTTTCCCATCAATGACAAGTTTATTTGTCTCCCAATTATCCGCTAATTGGGAGACAATTATATAGTTGGGTCTACTAGCTAATTCGCAAGGGCTATGCCCTATTTTTCCTGTCTCCCTTCAGACTGTCCTCCTTCAACCAGGACATGCCCACCTGCCCATGCCTCAGTTTTGAAAGCAAAGTCCTTGCTCTATTAAACAAAGAGGCTATTGGACTCTTGAACTTGTTCTTTCAACAGGGTAAGGTCAAAATACAACTGCAATCCATACCCAGCTAGCTTTTTGGGGGACTCTGCCACTGTCTTGTCACCGGCAGGATCGCCCTCACCAAAATGGAAATCCTCCATCGTCCTCTCTATAACTTAATGAACCTGCCGCTTTATATTCCCCCTCCTCCTTCAGTAAATTTGAGAGCAGGATTAGAGATTTCATTTGGGGTACCTCCAGACACCGAGTATCCATCCAAAACTTTACCTACCCGCAGATTGGGGAGGCCTTGCCAACCCTAACTTTGAACATTATTAACTAGCTGCACAGTTTCAATGGACTGCCAGATGGCTGGCCCCTCGACAGCTTTCTGACACTGCCACTGTACAGCCGCCCATGTCGCACCATTCCCTCTTACATTTGTTCCGTCCCTGTGCGAAACCCACAGTCAGACTCCCTACTTCTCGCAGTAGTGCACAAATGCTACCGTAGAAACGTTTTCATCACCCGCTCTAAAATACCATATGCTTCTGCTATCCCTCTCCTGGGAACGCCTAGGGGCCTGAGAATCACCACTGCAGCCGAATGACACAACTGACGGACTGCTGACATACTCCACACTGGAGATCTCTTTCAAGAAGGTACCCTCATCCCATACACCAAGCTTGTCTCGGAGGAGGGACTACATCCAGGTCGCTTTTTACTGCATCGTTCCCTTATTGCAACCCTTTCGGCCCGCTGGGGCGATCTATCCACAAAGCCTCCCAAGCACCATACGAGGCAATATTTACACATTATGGGCAACGGTGGCCACCTAACCCTGTGGTTCGCCGCCTCTCTTCAGCAACATACTGCGATTGCACTAGACTCTTTAAAGCTTCACTGGGAAGAGGACTTAGAGCACCTCTTCACCAACCCAGAATGGTCTGCTGCCTTGGAAAGCCACACGCGTATATCTTGTGGTCAACGATTTTGCCATATGATTCACCCATAGATAATCCAGATTTATACTCTGCAAAGCCATCATATACAGATGATAATGTAGCTTATCAAGAGTGGATTTGAAGGGCAGCAGCTTATCACGGGGTTACATTACATAAAGAGTCTTTGGATGAAGACTTTTTATTTGAGACAGTAGAGTCTTCACATAGGACTAGTCAGTCTACCTATGTTAAAAGGCATGATAAGATATGCGTACGAAATCTTTAAGGACCAAGTTCGTGCCCGCAATTTAACACCTAGGGTTGACAAAAAATACAACCCCTCACCCCCCCCACCCCGAACCCTCCCATCCATCATCTGATCCTATTTTTATTAGATGGTAGGTCTACTTCAATACCTCCCAGAAGAGCACAAACAGAAAGAAAGGTTGGTTCAAAAAGGCAAACTCATATCTAATTCTTCAATTAGATGTGCTGTGGATGCTGTTGACACTGCAGCGAGGAGAGATACCACCAGCAATCTCCTACATCGACATGCTTGGCTTAGAAGTCAGATTTTCAACGTTGGTCCAGCAGTCTATTTTATATACCCCTTTTGACAAGCAACATCTTTTTGGACCTCAAGTAGATGAGGCCTTAGAAAAGATGAAGAAAGACACAGATGTGGCGAAATCCATGGGGGCACTTCAGTCCCCATCAAAGAGAGGCTCCTTTCACTGCTCATTTTATAGGGGAGGCTCCAAAAGTACATCCTCAGACCCTAATGCTCCCTCATACAAGTCAAACATACAGCCCTCTTCCTCTAGATGCTTCTATAGAGGAGGGTACTGAGGAAACCATTTCAAGGGTAGGTGTAAGAGCACGCCAATGCATAACTCTCCTTCCCCCAATAAACAGTGACTTGCCTACACTTCCCTATATCATTTAACACTTGTTGAGGGAAGACTTCAACAATTTCTCCCCCATTTGGCAATTCATAAAGTCGGATAAATGGATACTAGACATGATCTGACATGGTTATTTCCTGGAGCTCACCAGAAATCCTCCCAATATTCCACTTCACACTCACAAACTCTCGTCAGAGCACCTGCAGCTCCTCGAACAAGACGTTCAGGTTCTTTTAACAAAATGAGCCATAGAACCAGTTCCATTACAGCACCAAGGTTCAGGGGTTTATTCTCTACTTTTTAATCCCCAAAAAGCATAGATCCTTAAGACCAATTTTGGACCGAAGGATTTTAAATCTGTATGTACTGTCAGAACATTTCCACATGGTTACGCTTCAACAAGTGCTTCCTACAGCAAGGCAATTTTATGTCCACACTTGACTTACGACGCATACTTTCACATTCCGGTTCACCCAGCACATCGCAAATATCTCAGATTTATGATCGCAGGAAAAAACTGTTTGTTCAAAGTATTCCCATTCGGAGTAACTACTGCTCCCAGAGTGTTCAAAAAATGTCTAGCAGTATTGGCAGCTCATCTCAGAAGACAACAGATTCATGTCTTCCCATACCTAGACGACTGGCTCATCAAAGCCAGCACACACCAAAAGTGTTAACAACACACTCCGAGTACATTAGACCTACTCTGCCAATTGGGTTTCATGGTCAATGCGCAGAGGTCTCATCTTCAGCCTTCACAAATGCAGTCCTATTAGGGAGTGACTCTAAACACTTGCTTAGCTCTAGCCTCTCCCAATGCAGCCAGAATTTGAAATATTCAAACTCTGCTACTACTGTGTCAGACCAATCAATACTTCGCAGTCAGGAATTCCATGCAGCTATTAGGAATGATGTCATTATGCATTGCAATAGTGCCTCATGCAAGGTTACACATGCGTCTTCTACAAGAATGCTTAGCATGTCAGTGGAACCAGCCTCAGGGTCAAGTAACCTATCTAGTGTTGGTAGACAGCCGCACTGATTGCTCTCTGCAGTGGTGAAACACACATTTATCAAAAGGGCAGCCCTTCATCAACCCTGTTCCACAGATTGTGCTAACAGCAGACTTATCTCTCACAGGTTGGGGTGCCCATCTCCACAATTTAACAATTCAGGGTCTATGGGACGACAAGTACAAAAGTCTTCAAATCAACTATCTGGAGCTTCTAGCTGTGTATCTAGCACTCAAAGCTGAAAAATCAAATTGCTGACCTCCTCAGCTGGATGCGGCAACAAATACATGAGTGGGAACTTCATCCTCAAGTTCTCTTTCCATACTTTCAACAAAGGGGATTCCCACAAATAGATCTGTTCGCTACAGTGGACAACTCAAAATGCCCAAACTTCGCCTCCAGGGTCCCACACCCTCTATTCAACGGCAATGCCCTATAGATGAATTGGTCAGGGATATTTGTTTCCGCTTTTCCGCCTCTTCCTCTCCTTCCATTTCTGGTACGAAGGCTCAGGCAAACATCCCTTACACTGATTCTAGTAGCTCCCACTTGGGCCCGTCTACCGTGTCACCACACTCTTGGAACTATCAGTAGTTGCATATCAAAAGGTGCATCTTAATTCCATCCTTCTCACTCAGACCATGGATAAGTCAAACACTCAAACACCAAGGAGCTCAATCTAGCGATTTGGCTCCTGAAGTCATAGTTTGGATACTTAAATTTGCGACCAGACTGTATGACTATTCTTAAGGAAGCTAGAAAGCTTGCCTGAGTATGTTGGCAGCAAAATGGAAAAGATTTGTTGTATATTGTAACATCCACAGTATTAATCCACTACATGTCTCTATCCAAAATATTATTTGTTACCTTTTGCATCTACTGTGTGCCGGTCTAGCCTACACATCCATTAGATTACATCTTGCAGCAGTAGCAACATATTTGCATAACTGGCATCATTTATCTTTGTTCAAGTTTCATTTAATTAAACCCTTTATGCACTGCCTTAAGAGTAATACCACCCAGGGTACCTCCTGCACCAGTTTGGAATCTGAACATTGTGTGTATAAGACTCCTGGGTCTACCCTTTGAGCCACACACACAACTTTCCGTTATAGTTTCTCTCAACTGGAAGAGGTGTGGCGCCGCGGCCAGGGCGACTGACGCTGGAATCTGGGGACCACGGTTCGATCCCCGGCTCCGGCGGCAGGTTAGCCCAGCACCATGTGACTCTGGGCAATAGCTCGCTTAATCTTCCCGACGGCCCCCAGCGCCTAGAGACCCTTACGGGTGATTGTGCGCTTTACAAATGTGGACTTTATGGGAGGTTGCCTTCATCGTTGCTATCATTCATTGAGGAGAGTTGGTGAGCTACAAGCATTAACCTTAGAAGAACCCTTCTTTCAGCTTCATAAAGATATAGTAGTTATTCGCACCAACTCAAATTTCCTTCCAAAAGTGGTTTCTGCTTTTCATATCAACCAGTCAATTGAGATACCTGGTTTCTTCCCTCAGCCTGATTATGTAGCAGAAAAAGGTCTTCACACACTGTCATAAGAGCAATATTGTACTATATTGAAAGGACAAAAGATTTTCGTAAGACAAAACAACTGTTTGTTAAATTTGCTACACCTCAGAAAGGCAATCCTATTTCGAAATCTGGTATTTCAAGATGGATTGTTAAATGCATTCAAGATTGTTATGCTAAAGCTAAAGGAACTTTATCTATTCCTCCTAGAGCACATTTTACTCGTAAAATAGGAGCGCCTGTGGCCTTTTTAGGTAACATCCCTTTAGCTGACATTTGTAAGGCAGCAACATGCTCCGCTCCACACACATTTACCAAGCACTATTGTGTGGATGTGTTGGCACTTCAACTAACCAATGTAGGGCAAGCAGTGCTAAAGACACTTTTTCAAACAACTGCAGCATCTACCGGTTAGCCACCGTTTTGGGAGAATGCAGCTATATAGTCTATGCAAAGCATGTGTATCTACAGCACACATGCCTCAAACAGATTGTTACTTTCCCAGTAAGCATCTGTTCTTGGCACCTAGAGCTGTGCATTCACATGCGCTCGGGCACCTTTAGTTGTTGCTGGTTCATTAATTACATACGCATGGACATCTCTGTACTACACTCACTCACTCCATTCTCACCCTCTTTCTGGAAAACAATCTAACAATGGAGTTGATGCCCATGCACACTATCATCGAAAGGAGGAGTCACCTTACCTAGTGACTGGGAAAGACTTGGCAGGAGTATGCAAAGCATGTGAATCTACAGCTCCACATGGCAAGAAAAGATGCTTATTGGGTAAGTAACATAATCCTTATGGTAGACACATACCCTTGCTACAGATTCATCATGGCCTTTCCTCCTCCTCAGAGGAGTTCAGTGCTATAATTAGATCTCAGGGTATGCAAACGTGTTAAGTGTATTTGTTGCTATTTTTGTTCTCTTGGTTTCTTCACACACACACCTTGATAGGGCTCGCAATAAATTAAGAAAGTTATGCCAGCATGCCTTTTGGCACTTGCTAAACTCTAGTGTTGTTGGCATGTGGAAGCAATGTCGCTGTTGGAACAGCATGGCTTTACCTGGCTGCGCGCAAGAGCTATTGCTAGAGAAAAGCTTTTCCAGAGCAGTTCAAAGCCTGGAAGGGATAGTGCTTAAGATGTGCATTTGACCCAGAAATGTTGTTTCTAAAGGTAAGTAACATTCATTGCATGGGGTCTTCCATGATCATTGCATCATTCTTAGCCTCAGTATAAGAAGTTCTTCAATACTTTTGACATTTACTAGATGAACTCTTGAATTATCTGTCCATCAAGGCCCACTCAGCGACTGCTGCATAAATTAGAGAGAAGAGAAACTCCCTTACCCTTAAGTTGTCGTGTCTGCAGGGAGTCGGTTTGTTCACTGACTAGTCTGGACTCCTCTACTCCGAAACCTCCAGGTAGATTCTGCTTTCATCTGAACCATCGTTGGTTTGCTCAAGCACCTTATGTTCAAGAGGACCTTTTTAATTTGCTGTACCCCTATGTTTTGGACTAGGCAAACTCAAAGTACCAAACACCAACTTAACCTTAACTACATCACAGGTATATTGTTAACTCATCCAATGTGTGCACATAAGGCTATGTCTGTTTCATGTAAGCCAAGTTATAGAATTGTCTGCTTTTTTAAGGACCTCAATTTCACCAACATCCGTTTCATTTGACCATGTCATCCAGCTGACATTCCATAATTGTTTTTCCTCACTTAGGAGACGGATGACAGTGAAACGGAAGATGAGGACGAAACACAACAGCTGCCTGCAAACCAACAGACAGCCAGGTTTCAGAGGTAAGCAGCACCTGTAATTCTTTGTAGAAAGGGCTTCTACATGTGTTGGTGTAGATGAAGTGAGCAGCGGTTACAAACGAAAAGTTGTGATCTCCATCATAGGATCTTATTTCATAATTATAAGGACAATACTTCTGCTTGTGTATGGCTCCTGAACACTTTATTTACATAAATGCATTTCTAATTGAGTAAATCTGCCATTATACAAATGCAGAGAAAAAGTTATATTTTTTTCCTGTGTTTTCTCACCCACTTAACAAAAAAAGGTTTCATCAGGTCATTGCAGCCTAATCATTAACCCAACTGCTAAATGAAATGGCCAAAAACCTGAAGGTATTAACAATATAGCAAGATAGGCATCATCCATAAGGAAGTGAACATCAGGGACTGTTCCCTCAAGTTGTCAGTGGCTTTCAAATCCTAGCATGTAGTGCATTGGCAGTTGTGCCCAAGCACAACTTATAGGATTAGCTGATTTGCTGGGTAGGTTGGTGGTATTTTGGGTATGGATTCAATGAAGAATACCTCAATGCTGAATGAAACAGGGCTACAGGCAAGAACATATTCCTTCTGCACCATTGGATCTTCTTGACAGTCCGACAGGCGAATAGAATAACAAGAAACCCTACCTTCACTGAAACATCACCATAGGATGGTAAAACAAAAGATGAATTGATCGTAGATGATCATTAGCCCAAGAAGTGCTTCAGAGCTACTCGACCCATCATGTTTTCTTCTTACAATTAGCTGAATCTAGACAATAGTGCCATGTGGAAGTGTGAACAGACCTGGTAGCACCTATGATATGACAGAGACATAAACCACAACCAGTCAGCTGAAGCTGCTTTTTCTCTTGTTTAACCATCTTTTTGTTTGCCTAGCATCTGCTTATTATTTAATTGATAACATAAAGCTAGACCGTATTTTGAGATGTGTGTAGGAGAGTAGGGTCTGCAATCCTATGATCACCCAGATTTTTGCTTTTTGCTGCACTGGTTTACGACTTTCCCTGGCTGTGGGCCTGCTAATCAGACCCACAGCCTAGCTGTTCTCTCTATCCAAATTGTACTCAAGTACTGAATTGGCACTGGGCCCTCTCCAAGTCCCTGTACCCAGGGCTGAGGTGTACCCAGAAGTCTCCCAGGGGCTGAAGCATGTATTATGCCACCCCTGGGCTGACTAACTAAACTGACACAACTGGCTGCACGACAGCTGGGGCAAGGTGGTGTACTCACCCTTTGCTTTAGATATAGTATACCTATATCTAACCCTAAAATGGACACACAGATCTCCTATCAGTCACTCCTATGGCAGGCCTTAACAATCCTGAAGGCAGAGTGCTTGGAATCGTGTGAGATGGTGCTCTGGCATGAGCTGAGCCTGTCTGCGGCTTTCGGGATCCATCCCTTAGCCGTTTCCACGATATCGCATACCATATACTCTTAAGTGCATTATAATCCTCGCGGTTATATGCCAACTCTGGTATCGCTTTATCAAAACATGTCGAGTAAGGTGTCATACGAATTGGAATACTAACCCCTCGCCAATTCTGGCGACGGGGTTAGCATTCCACCCTTCTAGAGGGACACGACATGTATGTAACCCCTAACCCCGGTTAAAGTCAGACATAGCCTCAGCTCCACAAAATGGATGCTGCCACCGAGACACAAGTCTGCCCTCCTGCTGCTGGGAGTCCTCCCAGAGCAGGAGGCAAGGACAAAGGGTTTCCTGCCAGGGGCGGTGCCAGCACCGTCCCAGACAGGGTTTTGTGTATTCCAGGTAGGCAGGGCTACAGAGGAAGGTGACTGCAAGTGGCACCCCGGTGCTCACTGTGCATAGGCCGGCTGAAACCAGTTCCAGGGGCACTCCAGCCCCTGGCCTGGGGAAAGCCCGCCAAAGGAGAGGGGTGTAACTACCCCCCTCCTGGTCCCACCCATAGGGCAGGACTTAGTCGCGTGCCAGCCCCCTTTTCCCAGATAAAGGTAGGGACTGGCCCCCTTCCAAATCAGATCATCTTTGGAATCAAGATACCACTTTCCACGAAAGGACTTCACGATTTCTTCCTCAAGATTCTCCCTTGTGGCTAAGGAGTAGTCACCCTGCATCCGCAGGCACCATCCAAGAACACTGCGGTCTGCTGCACGTCCTTCCTCCGGAATCCGACTGCCCAGCTCGACGAGACCCGGCTTCCCTGGCACCTCTGACCTCTACCCACCTCTACAGCACAGCTGAGAACCGTGGGTGCGACGAGACCTCGAGGGACCGGCCATCGCCAAGACTGCACGACTTCTGCACAGCAAGCCCACCGAGTAAATTCCTGGTGAGTGCTTTGGGGTCCGAGAAGCCCCCACCCTGAGCAGCTCCAGCACCGAAGAGCAGCCCCCCAGCATCTCCACGATCGGCGTGGGGCCCTTCTGCTTTTTGCTGCTCACCGCGTTGTTTGGCTACTAGCCCGCTGGCTTGTGGCCTTCCGAACGACGCCCGACGACAACACTGCTGGTAGTCTGGTTGCTCCAGACTGGCCCTTGCTTCCCTCCATCGGAGAAGTACCCTGGACCCTCCTGGTCCGGCTAAGACGCCATTTTAGGTCCACCGCGTGGGCCTTGCATTTGCCAAGACTTGTTGCCCAATCCTGGGTCCAGCGACGTCGACAGCAAGAACCTTCGTGGGACAGCTCGCACCTCCATCCTGGTCGCCGACAACGCCTCCTGGTCCGAGAGACTGCAGAGCCCAGCAGCGCCCACTCACCTGACTGCGGTGACTTCGCCCGGTGCCATCCTGGTGCCCACTTAATCACTGGCTAGTGATTCAAGAACTTGGTCCCCTCTGCTTTCAGGTTTTCTTCTTCCTTGATCCAGGCTTGGATCCATCGAACTTTTCTTCACTGGTCGCCTGCCAGCAACTTCCTTCTTCCAGGCTCCTGGTCCGGCACGAGGATTCCCGACGTCTTTTCAGACCTATGCAGCTGCAGCCCCTGGGCTAGGTAACTTCGGCATTTCGGTGCCCCAGCATAGCCTCACTATCCAAGGGTCAGGATCCACTGTCGTTTTCTCCCTATCAGGTCGGGTTCGCCCGTGAACACTAACTTTGTGAATTCTACCTTCCATAGACTTTGTCCCGCATCCCGCGTGAGAGTGCACACTCTGCACCCGAGTTCCCTAGGCCTCCTGCTAGTAATCTAAAGGTTCAGTAGTCCAGTCCTAGCGATCCCAAAGCCTCTGAGAATCGTTACTTACCTGCTAGTAATTCGCATTCCACTTTTAGAGTATATGGTTTTTCGTGCCCCTCGGGCATTTGTGTATAACGTGCTAACTTAAGTATTTTCATAAGAGTTTTGTTGTGTGCTTAGCACCCTGTCCTCATAAAGAGTACAGGGTTGTTGTGATTCTAATAAATACATTGTTTATTTTCATAACACTTGTGTGGTGTCCTTTCACTGGGTGTTCAAGGGGTAATGTGATGGTAAAACAGCTGGCTTAACACGCCCTCTAGAGTCTTAGCCTTAGACTGCTCGTATCCATGCTACTAGGATAGCTGGTCTATAAGGTTGACTTACAACCAATCATCAATAAGGGTTGTTTGGACTGATATATAGTGATCACTAGAATAGTGACCACTGCACATCAGGCCAACTTCTCACATTGGTGAGCAGCGGTTGGGATTTGAGCTTGCTGTTGTTTTACCACACATGCCCTAAGAATATCTTGTGAAACATCACATAAGTACTAAAGGTACATATAACTTAGCTTAGAATACTCTGAGTTCTACTGAACCAGCTGTTGTAGCTCCTATGGCCTAGCACACCCTAAACTACAACTCTAGCAAGGGATCAGTAGGCAAACATATAGTGTAGGTAAGTGCACCACTTACACCTCACTAGAAAAGCATGTCTACCCAGGGAGAATCTACTGAGACTCCCCTGGTCAGTGTTGACCCTCCACAGGTCACTTCAAGATATGCAGCTCTCAGTTTTCAGGAGATGAGACAAATCTGTGTCTCCAGGAAACTGAAGCAGGGGTCTAACCCCACCACTCCCTTTCTGATAGGTCTCTTAGAGACATATGATGCCAGAAAGCTTTCTCAGTTACATGAGAACATGCCAGCCTTAGAGGGAACCTCTGAGGATCCAGATCTCCCCAACATTGCTACTGCAGTTGAGGAGGAGGATCAAGGGGAACTCTCTGGGGACGAGGTAGACAAAGGTCTTGAGGTAGTCAGAAGGCTAACTAGGGCCAACTTAGACTTGCTTGGGCTAGGATCTGGGGGACCCCCAGTACTGACCCTAAGTAGGCCTAACCTTGGAGTTAGGAGAGATAGATCTCTTTCTAGGGACTGCAATAGATCTCTGCACTCTAATGCCTCTTCTCAGAGGAGAAGGAACTCTCCCCAGAGGAGATTGACTTCCCCTCAGAGAATGGAGCATGAAGCTAGGATGAGACAGGCTACTCTGAGGATTGAAAGGGAAGAAATTGCCCTGGCCAAAGAGAAGCTTGCCTTGGCAAGAGAGCAGCAGATGAGTGGGTTAGCTCCCACTGGTGGCAGCAATCTCCCAAGAGATAGAGAGAAGGGTTTAGATACTAAACACCTGACTAAAATAGTGCCCCCCTTTAAGCAAGGGGATGATATCCAGAAATGGATGGCTGCTTTGGAGAGGGCCTGCACTGTGCAGTGCATTCCCGAAGTCAGTGGGCAGCTATACTGTGGCTCTCCTTTGATGGCAAAGGTAGAGATAAGCTCCTCACTACAAGAGTGGAGGATGCTAATGATTACCAGGTCCTGAAAAATGCACTGATTGATGGGTTTGGTTTAACCACTGAGCAGTACAGGTTGCTGTTCAGAGACACCCAGAAAACTCAGTCTCAGGACTGGTCTGACTTTGTGGATAGTGCCACTAAGGCTTTGGAGGGCTGGTTGCTGGGTAGCAAGGTTACAGATTACACAGGATTGTATAATCTTATGATGAGAGAACACATTTTAAACAATTGTCAGAACCAGTTGTTGCACCAGCACCTTGTTGATTCAGATCTGACCTCTCCCCAAGAATTGGGAAAGAAGGCAGACAAATGGGTCAGGACAAGGATCAAGCAGAACCAGAACCAGAACCAGGGTGGTCAGAAGAAAGCAGACCAGAAGGGTAATGCAAAGAGTGAACAAAATGACCAGAAGTCTTCACCAGGTCCCCAACAAACCAAAGAGGGTGGGGGTCAGGCTTCCCAGAAGAAGAAGACTCAAGAAGGCCAGTCAAAAAGGTGGTGCCAGTACTGCAAAAGTAAATCTCACTGGTTTAGTGAGTGCACCAAAAGAGGAGGACAAACTCCTGCCACTACAGCCCCTAAGGCAACTGCACCCCCTAGTACAGTCAGTAGTGGTAGTGTACCTCCCAAGGCATTAGTTGGGTTAACCTTGGGAACTGAGGGGTCTGACAACTTAGTTGGCACACTCACTCAGGCTGTCCTTGTCTGTACAGGGGATATGGATATAACCCCTGAGATAAGTCCCAATACTTTGGGCAAATACAGGCAGACGCCTTTGATTAATGGCAAAATGGCTCAGGCCTATAGGGACACTTGTGCCAGTGTCACCATGGTGACACCTAACTTTGTGGACCCTGGACAGATCATGCCAGGTACTGATTTCCTGGTGACCAATGCCAGCAATGTCACTACTAGTCATAGTGTGGCAATTGTGGCTTTCTCCTGGGGTGGAGTGAAGGGACAAAAGAAAGTTGTAGTCAGTTCAGACCTCCCAGTTGATTGTTTGTTGGGCAATGATTTGGAGTCATCACAATGGTCAGAAGTGGAGCAGAGGACTCACATGGAGATGTTAGGCTTGCCAGCACATGTGCTTGCTGTGACTAGGTCACAGGCCAGAAGATGCCCCACTGAACAGGTGCTGGATCCTGAAATTATGGACCAGACCCCTTCCAAGAAGAAGAGCAGTAAGGGTAAGGCTTTGCCTTCCCCCTTGCCCCAGGTTGAGGATCAAGTCTCTGAGGAGGCTGATCTGGAAGAGCTGAGGGAAACTGAGCCTAAAGAGCTTGAACTTGATCAAGTTGAGTTTCTGGGCTCAGGGGGACCCTCCAGAGCAGACCTGGGGAAGGAACAGTTGAGCTGCCTTTCCCTTGAACCCCTCAGACAGCAGGCTGCTGCTGAGGCTGCAGGGAATGCCACAGGTGCCCACAGGGTATACTGGGAAGATGGACTCCTGTACTCTGAGTCAAGAGACCCCAAGCCTGGTGCAACCAGGAGGCTGGTCATCCCCTTGTCTCTGAGAGGTTTCCTTCTCACCTTGGCCCATGAGATTCCCCTTGCAGGTCATTTAGGTCAGACAAAGACTTGGGACAGGCTTGTCACACACTTTCACTGGCCCCATATGAATGAGAATACCAAGGAGTTTTGTCGCTCCTGTGTCACTTGCCAAGCCAGGGGTAAGTCAGGTGGCACAACAAAGGCCCCCCTCATACCACTACCTGTGGTGGGGGTTCCCTTTGAAAGAGTGGGGATTGACATTGTTGGTCCAATGGAACCCCAGACAGCATCAGGGCACAAGTTTATACTGGTGGTAGTGGATCATGCCACCAGGTATCCTGAAGCTATTCCACTTAGGACCACTACAGCACCTGTAGTGGCAAGGGCCCTAGTTGGAGTGTTCTCCAGAGTGGGCTTCCCTAAGGAGGTTGTTTCTGACAGAGGTACAAACTTCATGTCAGGATATCTGACTGCAATGTGGAAGGAGTGTGGTGTGAACTACAAGTTCACCACACCCTACCACCCACAATGCAATGGGCTTGTTGAGAGATTCAACAGGACCCTCAAAGGGATGATTCATGGGCTACCTGAAACTCTTAGGAGAAGATGGGATGTCCTGATCCCCTGCCTCTTGTTTGCTTACAGAGAGGTCCCACAGAAGGGGGTTGGCTACAGCCCTTTTGAGCTTCTGTATGGGCATCCTGTAAGAGGACCCCTGTGTTTGGTGAAGGAAGGATGGGAGAGACCTCTCAAAAAGCCTGCAACCAACATAGTGGACTATGTACTTGGTCTCCGCTCCAGGATAGCTGAGTATATGGAAAAGGCATCTAAAAACCTTGAGGCCAGCCAAGAACTTCAAAAAGCTTGGCATGACCAAAAGGCTGTTCTGACTGTGTACCAGCCAGGACAGAAGGTGTGGGTGCTGGAGCCAGTGGCCCCAGCAGCTCTGAAAGACAAATGGTCTGGGCCCCACACCATCATTGAGCAAAAGGGAGAGGTTACCTACTTGGTGGACCTTGGAACTCCCAGGAGCCCTCTCAGAGTGCTCCATGTTAACAGGCTCAAAGCATATGTTGACAGGAAGGACATGAGCTTGCTCATGGCCACAGATGAGGGACAGGAGGAAGAGAGTGACCCTCTCCCAGACCTGCTCACTCAGAATCCTGATGATGGATCAGTTGATGGTGTTGTCTTTTGTGGCAGCCTCACTGAACATCAACAACAGGATTGCAGGCAAGTCCTGCAATCCTTCAGACATATGTTCTCTTTGACACCCAGCCAAACTGATTGGTGTACCCATGATGTTGACACTGGGGACAGTCTGCCTGTCAAGAGTAAAATCTACAGACAGCCTGATCATGTTAGAGACTGCATCAAAACTGAAGTGCAGAAAATGTTGGAGCTGGGAGTCATTGAGCCCTCAGATAGCCCTTGGGCTAGCCCAGTAGTTCTAGTGCCAAAGCCTCACACCCAGGGTGGTAAGAAAGAGATGAGGTTTTGCGTAGACTACAGAGGCCTCAATGCAGTCACTAAGACTGATGCCCACCCAATACCAAGAGCAGATGAACTTATAGATAAATTGGCTTCTGCCAACTTCTTAAGTACATTTGATTTGACAGCTGGGTATTGGCAAATCAGGTTAGCTGAGGAGGCCAAGCCCAAGACAGCATTTTCTACCCCTGGAGGGCATTATCAATTTGTGGTAATGCCCTTTGGACTGAAAAATGCACCTGCCACCTTCCAAAGGTTGGTGAATCAAGTCCTCACTGGGCTGGATGACTTCTGTGCAGCATATCTAGACGATATTGCTGTCTTTAGCTCCACCTGGGAGGATCACCTGGTCCACCTGAGGAAAGTGTTAGAGGCCCTGCAAAAGGCAGGCCTCACTATCAAGGCCACAAAGTGCCAGATAGGGCAGACACAGGTTATATACCTGGGCCACCTTGTAGGTGGAGGCCAGGTTCAGCCACTGGAGAGTAAGATACAGGCCATCAAGGACTGGACTCCTCCAATCACCCAGACTCAGGTTCGAGCTTTCTTGGGCCTGACTGGGTACTATAGGAAGTTTGTCAGAAATTATGGGTCCATAGTGACCCCTCTTAATGACCTGACAAGCAAAAAGATGCCAAAGAAAGTTCAGTGGACAGCAAGCTGTCAGAAAGCATTCAATGACCTAAAGCAGGCCATGTGCACAGCACCTATCCTAAAGAGTCCAGATTACTCCAAGCCATTCATTGTCCAAACAGATGCTTCTGAGTTGGGTGTGGGGGCTGTTCTGTCTCAACTGAATTTTGATGGTAATGATCAGCCTATAGGATGTATGACAGTACCACGCGTACTTTTACAACGCGTACCGTTACAACGCTACTTTTACCACGCAAGTCGTTACCACGACTTGCGTGGAGGGGCGCTGGATAGTACATTTTTTTATTTACTATTCCAACTCCAGTCCCCGTGGACTCTAGGGAAGGAGTTGGATAGTAAATTAAACTATTTACTATCCTGGAGCGCCCCCCAGCGCAAGTCGTGGTAACGACTTGCGTGGTAAAAGTAGCGTGGTAACAGTACCGCGTTGTAAAAAATGCGTGCTAACTGCTGTATACCCAGCCTATTGCTTTCATTAGTAGGAGGTTGACACCCAGAGAGAAAAATTGGTCAGCTATTGAGAGGGAGGCCTTTGCTGTGGTCTGGGCCCTGAAGAAGCTGAGGGCCTACTTGTTTGGCACTCACTTCACCATTCAGACAGACCATAAGCCCCTCTTGTGGCTAAATCAGATGAAGGGTGAAAACCCCAAACTGCTTAGGTGGTCCATTTCCCTACAGGGGATGGATTTTACAGTGGAGCATAGACCTGGTACTGATCACAGCAATGCTGATGGGCTCTCCAGGAATTTCCACTTAGAGCAAGAAGACTCACCTGGTCAAGGTTAGTTTATTGTCCCAAAGTTTGGGGGGGGGGGGGGGTCATGTAGGAGAGTAGGGTCTGCAATCCTATGATCACCCAGATTTTTGCTTTTTGCTGCACTGGTTTACGACTTTCCCTGGCTGTGGGCCTGCTAATCAGACCCACAGCCTAGCTGTTCTCTCTATCCAAATTGTACTCAAGTACTGAATTGGCACTGGGCCCTCTCCAAGTCCCTGTACCCAGGGCTGAGGTGTACCCAGAAGTCTCCCAGGGGCTGAAGCATGTATTATGCCACCCCTGGGCTGACTAACTAAACTGACACAACTGGCTGCACGACAGCTGGGGCAAGGTGGTGTACTCACCCTTTGCTTTAGATATAGTATACCTATATCTAACCCTAAAATGGACACACAGATCTCCTATCAGTCACTCCTATGGCAGGCCTTAACAATCCTGAAGGCAGAGTGCTTGGAATCGTGTGAGATGGTGCTCTGGCATGAGCTGAGCCTGTCTGCGGCTTTCGGGATCCATCCCTTAGCCGTTTCCACGATATCGCATACCATATACTCTTAAGTGCATTATAATCCTCGCGGTTATATGCCAACTCTGGTATCGCTTTATCAAAACATGTCGAGTAAGGTGTCATACGAATTGGAATACTAACCCCTCGCCAATTCTGGCGACGGGGTTAGCATTCCACCCTTCTAGAGGGACACGACATGTATGTAACCCCTAACCCCGGTTAAAGTCAGACATAGCCTCAGCTCCACAAAATGGATGCTGCCACCGAGACACTAGTCTGCCCTCCTGCTGCTGGGAGTCCTCCCAGAGCAGGAGGCAAGGACAAAGGGTTTCCTGCCAGGGGCGGTGCCAGCACCGTCCCAGACAGGGTTTTGTGTATTCCAGGTAGGCAGGGCTACAGAGGAAGGTGGCTGCAAGTGGCACCCCGGTGCTCACTGTGCATAGGCCGGCTGAAACCAGTTCCAGGGGCACTCCAGCCCCTGGCCTGGGGAAAACCCGCCAAAGGAGAGGGGTGTAACCACCCCCCTCCTGGTCCCACCCATAGGGCAGGACTTAGTCGCGTGCCAGCCCCCTTTTCCCAGATAAAGGTAGGGACTGGCCCCCTTCCAAATCAGATCATCTTTGGAATCAAGATACCACTTTCCACGAAAGGACTTCACGATTTCTTCCTCAAGGTTCTCCCTTGTGGCTAAGGAGTAGTCACCCTGCATCCGCAGGCACCATCCAAGAACACTGCGGTCTGCTGCACGTCCTTCCTCCGGAATCCGACTGCCCAGCTCGACGAGACCCGGCTTCCCTGGCACCTCTGACCTCTACCCACCTCTACAGCACAGCTGAGAACCGTGGGTGCGACGAGACCTCGAGGGACCGGCCATCGCCAAGACTGCACGACTTCTGCACAGCAAGCCCACCGAGTAAATTCCTGGTGAGTGCTTTGGGGTCCGAGAAGCCCCCACCCTGAGCAGCTCCAGCACCGAAGAGCAGCCCCCCAGCATCTCCACGATCGGCGTGGGGCCCTTCTGCTTTTTGCTGCTCACCGCGTTGTTTGGCTACTAGCCCGCTGGCTTGTGGCCTTCCGAACGACGCCCGACGACAACACTGCTGGTAGTCTGGTTGCTCCAGACTGGCCCTTGCTTCCCTCCATCGGAGAAGTACCCTGGACCCTCCTGGTCCGGCTAAGACGCCATTTTAGGTCCACCGCGTGGGCCTTGCATTTGCCAAGACTTGTTGCCCAATCCTGGGTCCAGCGACGTCGACAGCAAGAACCTTCGTGGGACAGCTCGCACCTCCATCCTGGTCGCCGACAACGCCTCCTGGTCCGAGAGACTGCAGAGCCCAGCAGCGCCCACTCACCTGACTGCGGTGACTTCGCCCGGTGCCATCCTGGTGCCCACTTAATCACTGGCTAGTGATTCAAGAACTTGGTCCCCTCTGCTTTCAGGTTTTCTTCTTCCTTGATCCAGGCTTGGATCCATCGAACTTTTCTTCACTGGTCGCCTGCCAGCAACTTCCTTCTTCCAGGCTCCTGGTCCGGCACGAGGATTCCCGACGTCTTTTCAGACCTATGCAGCTGCAGCCCCTGGGCTAGGTAACTTCGGCATTTCGGTGCCCCAGCATAGCCTCACTATCCAAGGGTCAGGATCCACTGTCGTTTTCTCCCTATCAGGTCGGGTTCGCCCGTGAACACTAACTTTGTGAATTCTAGCTTCCATAGACTTTGTCCCGCATCCCGCGTGAGAGTGCACACTCTGCACCCGAGTTCCCTAGGCCTCCTGCTAGTAATCTAAAGGTTCAGTAGTCCAGTCCTAGCGATCCCAAAGCCTCTGAGAATCGTTACTTACCTGCTAGTAATTCGCATTCCACTTTTAGAGTATATGGTTTTTCGTGCCCCTCGGGCATTTGTGTGTAACGTGCTAACTTAAGTATTTTCATAAGAGTTTTGTTGTGTGCTTAGCACCCTGTCCTCATAAAGAGTACAGGGTTGTTGTGATTCTAATAAATACATTGTTTATTTTCATAACACTTGTGTGGTGTCCTTTCACTGGGTGTTCAAGGGGTAATGTGATGGTAAAACAGCTGGCTTAACACGCCCTCTAGAGTCTTAGCCTTAGACTGCTCGTATCCATGCTACTAGGATAGCTGGTCTATAAGGTTGACTTACAACCAATCATCAATAAGGGTTGTTTGGACTGATATATAGTGATCACTAGAATAGTGACCACTGCACATCAGGCCAACTTCTCACAATGTGGAACAATGTTTGAATAAGAGTTGGCTAGAGTTCCTTAAACCTTTTGTGGTGTGTATGAAAACCTCTAAAATGGAGAGATCTCTGCTGGTGTAGAAAGAAATAGTCTGATGAAACACAGAAACTGCTTTGGGCAAAAAGGAGGGTGTGTTTTCAACACTACCTTTTTTGCCTGGACAATGGTAGAAAGTTCATTGACTGCTGGCGTCTCTACATGCTCATATAATAGCCTCTGAGACTGCTGTTTTTCATGACAAGTGCTACAATGAAGCTTTAATGTTTAGAGAAATGTGGTCTGTGGTCACCATTACACATTGGGCATTTGTTGCCCATTGATGAGGCCTTCTAGTTGCTGGGACTTTTGAGATTGTGGCATTTGTTAGGTTATATATAAGTGTTCGAGGCATGTGGGCTGCTAAATTCATATCTATTGCATAGATCGCCGCGGCTCCTCCCCTGGACTACAGTGCGCATGGGCATCGACTCCATCCCCAGATTGTTTTTTTCCGCCATTGGGTTCGGATGTGATTTCGACGTCTCCTTGTCGGAATCGAAAAAACCTACTTCTTAAGGCCAAAATGCCTTCGTTACCTGCGTCGGTATTGTTAGCGTGCGGTCTCGAGCATCATCCCACTCTTCGAGTCGGAATTCTGCGGAGTCGAGTAACTCTTCGGACATCGAGGCCCTCTCGTCGCAGCAAGACCCTGACGATCTTTCCATGGAACGGAGTCCGTTCAAGTTCTGCCCCGTCTGTGGGTCCAAGTACCCACATATCGACGTGCATCCAGTCTGTAACAAATGCCTCTCGCCGGACCACAACGAGGACAACTGCATGGCCTGCTCAAAATTCAGGTCCAAGAAAACGCTCAAGCTTCGGCGCGCGGCGCGCCTCGAGGCCCGGCGAGCGGCTCCGGCACCCGACGACATATTCGCCGACCCCGCAGAAGACGGCCGCAGCCATCATCTTCAGATTTCACCACCGTCGACGGAGGTCGAGGCCGATCCCGAGGAAGATGTCGAAGGACTAGGCCAAGACCTTGAATACGTCGAGGAGGTAGGGGACGACTAAGAAGTTTATGGGGCCGCGGAAGATAGCTCGGAGGAAGAGCTATGCCCCGAAAGTTACATGATTCAGGCTCAGGTCACGGGATCGCCACTCGGCCTTACCCACGACCCTGCACCGCTATCCCCGGCCCCGCCTTCTGACCCGGCCACGGACACTACAGCGAAGACGCCATTGCGCGTATCGAAACCGAAACCTTCGGAATCGACCACACCTAAGATGGCCGCCGTCCCATCGAAAACTAAACCGAAACCTACAGCTTCGACAACACCTAAGATGGCCGACGTCCCATCACAAATCACGAAACCTGCTCCCCCATCGACTCCGTCGCCCTCAGGCCCTCCGAAGTCGAAGAAGGCTGTCGAGTCAACAGCGCCGCAGAAGGTGCCCAAGGACCCGTCCTCGAAGACGGTCGTCCATCATGGGTCGGGCAAGGTTACGACAACAATATCCACTAAAGCCGTCGAACCAAAGTCTGCACAGGCCCACGACACGGAGTCCGGAGGCACTACGCATCGGCACAAAGACAATAAATCTAAAGCACCGCCATCGGCGCCTAAGCCTATGACGGAGGCACGGACCGTCGCTGCCGAACATTCGTCGGCGGCCTCCGCTTCCACGCCAAAGGCCTCCGATGGTACCGGACATGAGGCATCGGTTACCGAACCCTTTGCTTCCTTCCCAAAGCAGGTCGCTGACTCCCTCAAGCGTATTCGGGAGAAGGCTTCGACGTCAACAACTCTTACGCCGTCGGGTCCAAAACAACTGGACGCACCTGCGAAAACTTCGACCAAGCTTCTGTACACACTGCCGCCGAAGGTGGCACCGAAGGCATTTGCACCCAAATCGGTGCCAAAGAGCTCTGAAACGTCAGAACCTTCGGCACAAGGTGGCCGATTGGATCGACATCAAGCCTCAGAAGAACAATCTGAGCATTATATCGATGCAGAAACAGGGAAATTGACCCTCTATAAAAGAAAGATCACTTCCCAACCATTGCAATCCTATGTCACTCCACTAAAAAAGAAAAGGCCAGCACATGACGTTCCTGCCCTTGTGGACCCTGTTCAGCCTACTCCAAGGAGGAGCCCGTCACCTTCACCCAACCAGTCAGGGGGAGAGGATGATGACCAGGATGACCAGTACAATTTCCCGGACAACAATGACCCTGATGTGCAACAGGACTCATATGACGACACTGGTGACCAGGGAGGCCATCAGGTGGTACAGGACCCACAGGTTTTTGGTGCACGTACATCCCCAACTGAGGATTCAGCGGCATTCAATGCCTTAATAGAGCGGGCAGCTGCAAATCATAATGTGGACATGCATGCTGATCCAGTGGAAGAAGATTTCTTGTTTGACACTTTTTCTGTCTCAGAAAGAACAGTTAAGATACTTCCTATGCTGAAAGGTGTCCTTAAGCATGCCCCAGAGATCTTTAAGGAACCTACCAGGGCGAGAGTGGTGAACCCACGTATCGAAAAGAAATACAGACCAGTACCTGGGGACCCTGCATATATTCGGGGACAGTTGCCTCTGGACTCGTTGGTCGTCGCCAATGCCCGAAAGAGGGCGAACTCCCAAACGACGGGTGAAGCTCCTCCCCCAGACAAGGAGTCGAAAGTGCTTGAGGCATCGGGCAAAAGGGTGGCTGCGCAGGCTGCCAATATCTGGCGTATATCAAACACACAGGCACTATTGGCACGATATGATAGGGCGCATTATGACACCCTAGAACAGCTCCTTCAACACCTACCTGATCAGTTTAAGGAGGGAGCCGAACTGCTCATACAAGAGGGAAAGCTTATCTCAAACGCTGCAATAAAGTGCGCACTTGATGTGGCTGATACAGCGGCTAGGGAAATTAACACTAGCGTCATGTTAAGGCGACAAGCATGGCTTCGCATATCGGGATTTAAACCTGACATTCAAACAACAATACTCAACCAGCCCGTTAATCCTGACAGACTGTTTGGCCCAGATGTTGACACCACCCTCGAGAAAATTAAAAAGGACAATGAGACAGCTAAGTCCATGGGGGCGCTTCAGTCTCAACAGTTCAGGGGGAGCACTTTTCGTCGATCAGGTGCACGTGGTGTTACCAGAGGTCACTTGGGTCAACAGACACAATTCACAAAGGGTGGCGCACAATCCTCATACCCTAAGCAGGGTAGAGGGGGTTACAGAGGTAATAGTGCCAAGGGCAGAGGCAGAGGAAATAACAACTCCCGTTCCTCTGCCGCCAACAAACCGTGACTCTCTGTCACTGCCCCCCGACCATACAACACCTGTCGGGGGGAGACTCCAGCAGTTCCTGCCAGTCTGGACATCCATCACCACAGACAGGTGGGTAAAACAGCTTATCCAGTACGGTTATTGTTTGGAGTTAACATCCACTCCACCCAACATTCCCCCAAAACAACGTCCTATGTCGGCAGAGCACTTGCACTTATTGCAGCAGGAAGTAGTGGTGATGCTGCAAAAAGGCGCAATCGAGCTCGTACCAGTGGAGGAGGAAGGCACAGGGGTCTATTCCCTGTACTTCCTTATCCCAAAGAAGGACGGATCTCTCAGACCCATTCTGGATCTACGCCCCCTCAACCTGTATATACTGTCAGAACACTTTCACATGCTTACACTGCAGCAGATTCTTCCCCTGCTCAACCAAGGGGACTTCCTAGCAACCTTGGACCTCAAGGATGCTTATTTTCACATACCACTCCACCCATCCCACAGAAAATACCTCAGGTTCACCATCCAAAGCAGGCACTATCAGTTCAAAGTCCTACCCTTCGGAGTAACCACTGCCCCCAGAGTGTTTACAAAGTGTCTGGCGACAGTTGCGGCGCACCTCAGGAGGCAGAACATACATGTCTACCCTTACCTAGACGACTGGCTCGTTCAAGCGAAGTCAGAACAACAGTGCGCCGCAGACATGTCCCATACCATTCGCCTCCTTCACAGTCTGGGGTTCTCGCTAAACTACCCAAAGTCGCACCTTCAACCGGCCCATGTGCGGCAGTATCTGGGCGCGACAATAAATACCCTAACCGCTATGGCTCAGCCCAACCCGGTCAGGATCGACAACATTCAGTCGCTGATCCAGAGGTTCAGGCCGCAACACTCACTACCAGCGAGAGTGTTCATGCAGTTGATAGGCATGATGGCCTCCTGCATCTTCATAGTCCCGCACGCAAGGTTGCACATGCGCCCGCTCCAAGAATGCTTGGCAAATCAGTGGACACAGGCTCGGGGACAACTGACAGACCTAGTGTTGGTGACCGGTCGGGCATACAACTCTCTGCATTGGTGGACTCCACACAACCTTTGCAAGGGACGACCGTTCCAGGAGCCTGTGCCACAGATTACCCTAACAACGGACGCATCTCTCCAAGGGTGGGGAGCTCATGTGCTCCACTACATGGTGCAGGGACTGTGGTCAACGCAGCAACAGAAGTTGCACATCAACTACCTGGAATTGATGGCGATCTTCATGGCGCTCAAGTCCTTCAAAGTACATCTGTGCAACAAGGTCGTGTTGATCCGGACGGACAACATGACAGCCATGTACTACATCCAAAAGCAGGGAGGTACTCACTCTCCACAGCTGTCTCATCTGGCTCAGAGCATGTGGAAGTGGGCCATTCAGAGGAACATCTTCCTCATGGCGGAACACCTCCCAGGCAAGGACAATCAGATGGCGGATCTGCTCAGCAGGTACAGCCATCAAATGCACGAGTGGGAGATACATCCATCAGTACTCCACCCGTACTTCCAACAGTGGGGTCATCCGGAGATAGACCTCTTTGCCACAAGGGAAAACGCAAAATGCCAAAGCTTTGCCGCCAGGTTCCCTCACCCGGAATCGCAGGGGAATGCGATATGGATGAACTGGTCAGGCAGATTTGCGTACGCTTTTCCCCCAGCGCCTCTCATCCCGCTGGTGGCAAGAAAGCTAAAGCAACACTCGATGACACTCATCCTGGTTGCTCCAACGTGGGCACGCCAACCATGGTACACCACGTTTCTAGAACTTTCCGTGGTACCGCATCACAGGCTGCATCTATCTCCAAGCCTTTTGACGCAGAACCATGGCGACATTCAGCATCCAGATCCGCAACAGCTCAACCTGGCGATCTGGCTCCTGAGGTCCTAGAGTTTGGCTACCTCAACCTGCCTCCTGAATGCATGGATATCATACGGGAGGCAAGGAAGCCCACTACCAGAGCTTGCTATGCAGCAAAATGGAAGCGGTTTGTCATTTACTGTACAGATAACAATATCAACCCGCTAGATGCATCCATTCCTAACATCATCTGCTATTTGTTACATCTTTACAAATGCAATCTAGCGTACGCTTCCATTCGGATACACTTATCCGCCATAGCGGCTTATCTCCAGAACAGGCAACATCTCTCTGTCTTCAGAGTGCCTGCCATTAAAGCCTTCCTGGAGGGACTGAAACGAGTCATCCCTCCGAGAACACCACCAGCTCCAGTGTGGAACCTCAATGTGGTCCTCACTAGGCTGATGGGCCCACCGTTTGAGCCACTGCACTCCTGCGAAATTCAGTTCCTGACATGGAAAGTGGCTTTTCTCATTGCTATTACATCGCTCAGGCGTGTTAGTGAGCTGCAAGCGCTCACAATCCAGGAGCCATTCATACAAATTCATTCAAACAGGGTAGTACTACGCACTAACCCAAAATTCCTTCCGAAGGTGGTGTCACAGTTTCATATCAACCAAACTATTGACCTGCCCGCATTCTTTCAAAACCCTCAAACAGTAGTGGAAAGAATGCTCCATACATTGGACGTTAGGAGGGCGTTGATGTACTACATTGACAGAACACAACACTTTAGGAAAACACAACAACTCTTTGTTGCCTTCTCAGCACAGCACAAAGGCAACCCTATTTCCAAAGCAGGAATAGCCAGATGGATTGTTAAGTGCATTCAAATCTGTTATCAAAAAGCTAAACATACCTTAACAATACCCCCAAGGGCGCACTCCACACGCAAGTTGGGGGCCTCCATGGCTTTCCTAGGGAACATTCCTTTGGAAGGCATTTGTAGAGCAGCCACGTGGGCTACACCGCACACATTTACCAAACATTACTGTGTCGATGTGCATTCCAAGCAGCAAGCAGCTGTAGGACAGGCTGTTCTCAAGACACTTTTTCAGACTTCTGCAGCTGGCACGGGCAACCGCCGTTAATGGAGGGACTGCTATGTATTCTATGCAATAGATATGAATTTAGCAGCCCACATGCCTCGAACTGAATATGCTACTTACCAGTATGCATCTGTTCTTGGCATGTAGGGCTGCTAACATTCATATCGCCCATCCTCCTCCCCGGTGCCCGTAGCGGCTGCAGATACTCTCTTGCATTCAATCATTAGCATGGACATCCTTTACACTATTTCACTCCATCTCTGCCACAATGGCTAAAAACAATCTGGGGATGGAGTCGATGCCCATGCGCACTGTAGTCCAGGGGAGGAGCCACGGCGATCTATGCAATAGATATGAATGTTAGCAGCCCTACATGCCAAGAACAGATGCATACTGGTAAGTAGCATATTCAAAATCACAGATGATTCCACTGAGGGCAATTGAGGTCACTAGTTATAAGATTTAAAAGGTTTTGTGGAAAGAACCCTTGAGTATGGTTTTATTTGTCTTTATCACACCCATCTTGGATCAATACTTGTTTTAATGGGGCTGATTTGTTTCTTACTATATACTATAATATGCATCGACCACTGAATGCTCTGCAAATTTTGCAATGAGTGTTGTTTGAAAGTCTCACTAGAGGTTTGGGTGTACCCTGAAATGCACCATTATGCCATGAGAATGCCTTTTTAAAATGGGGTCTTACCGCCATTGCTGCGGTGAGGGGAACACTTACACCACGGCCAACATCGTTTGACACGTGCCGCGAGGGGAACGGCTAAACTACATCTCCCAGCAGCCCTGTTCCTGTGACGCTGCACGCGCACCCGTAGGCGCAATAAGAACACTGTCGACCTCCCGCAGCGCGGGACACGCGCAGGGGTGCCTGGCCCAAGGGTGGGCCCGTCTACGCCCAGAGGAGGCCGGGCTGGGCCACCTCTGACAGGCTCCATTCTCCAAGCTTCCCTGCGGTGAGTAACATACGTGTTGTAATTACGATTGCGGATATATCACGCCATGGGGAAACGCACCATCTTACCAAGCACCCGTACCTCCACTTCCATAAACAGCATGTTGGAAAGAGCAGTTCATATTGTTACCACCGAGATTGAGTTAATTGAGAGGCGACTGTCCTTGGGACTAACAACCCCACAGATTGCTTTTTCGACTGAGAAAGGTGATTGTATTAGACGGAGTCTTGGGATCAACTGCGAAATAAAAGTACTGACTGGCTTGTCAAACACAAAGGGTTTAGGGTGGCAAATATAAGCGACATTATAATGGTGCCCATTGAGGGAGACTGTTGTCATCAATTTCCGTCGACCAGCACAGGTAAGATCGATATTGATGACACAGGAACTTAACAGATTCATACCTACTCTTATATGGTCATTGCCCCTTGGCTTCTTCTATAAACCGAACTCCGGGTAAAACACACGTGTTCTCTGCTCTGTCTGGCTTAGATAGCTTGCTGCCTATCTCAACATTAGCTGAACCTGCCCGCTCCAGACCCATGCTCAACTCCTTAGGACATGATGTTTTGAAACTACATAATCCAAACTTGCAGGTGCTAAGCTGGAATATTGCAGGCTTGGCTTCTAAAATAAGCTCTGAGGATTGGGTCAGTGTGGTCCAAAAATATGATATCCTATGTTTCAAGAAACTTGGGCAACAAGAGATTTATATCTTGAAGGGTTTGAATGTTTTAATATTATTGTACCCGTCCCCAAACAAGGTCGCCCTTCCGGCAGATTGTCTATCTGGGTCAATATCTCCTCAAGTGGCAGTACTAAAACTCTTACCTCAAATAGCAACAACTTTTAAGCCCTGATATACACATGGGGGGCCTCAATTTGTTTTTATACATTTTTATAATAATGATTTTTTGACTGTACCTAATATGAATTTTATTAATCTGTTTAACTTTGTTTCGGATTTACAAAGCCAAATTGAGTCCCACAATTTAGCTGGAATCTGTTTGGGTGGCGATTTTAATGCTAAGATTTACTAGGGCAAATGAACTGGTCACTGCCCATCCAATTCACGTGCACTCTTGTAAAAGGGGGATAGAACTGCTGAATTACCTGTCACACCACAATTTATCAAATGTGATGGATATCGTGGCCATACATTGTAATGACAGCTGTTTAATCCCTACATATAGAGGTCGCGGTTGTGCCTCAATTATAGATTGTTTTTATATCTGCCTCATTAGAAGACTTTTTATTAAAAGCTGAGGTCGTATCTACTGTGCATGGGGACCATAACCCAATCTCGACTATAATCAGGTTTGCCCCCAGACCGGATTTTGTTAAAGAACCTGGGACCAGTAATTTAGTGCCCTCGACAGATAATTTTAATGATTTGGAAAGGCATTGATAATAGTAAATTGTTCTCTAAAATGTTAACAGCATACCCATCACCTATTGAGATCTGTCTGTCGTCTATTGATCCCAATCCTGATGCAGTTAATGCTTTCAGCCACCTATGTGCTGGTATTAAGCAAATGATCTCAAGGACCGCACTTGATGATAACCAGAACCCAAAGTGGTTTAATAATGCTTTTTATTTGGAAAATAGAGAGGTCTGTGTAGCACTTACAGTGGTACCAAGGGATGTAAGCCTTGTTAGATCGCTGAGGCGATATTATAAACAAGTGGCTAGGCAGCGTAAAGAAGAGATCTTGAAAGAACGTTGGTACAATCTTGCCTGTGCCGCTAGACTCAATAATACAAACAGTTTTTGGGCCGAAGTTAAGGACATGAGATCTATGGGCCTTACACTTACCCCCTTAAGCTGCAACATAACCAGTGAAGCCTGGAAGCTCACTTTTCTAAAACTTACACAGCTCCATCTCAGAGGAGGACCCCTTTGACATTCATGATGCTTCACGAATTCAGATATGGGAGAGGAGTTGGCCTAACGGCTAAGGCGCTCGACCTCGGACCTGGGGATCTGGGTTCGAGCCTCGGTAACGACGCCAAAAACCTCCTGTGATTCTAGGCAAATCACTTAATCTCCCCGTGCCTAAAAAAAAAAAGTGTGTCCTCATGTAACGTAACTGGTGCTATGTAAAGCGCTCTGATACCTGATTCGGTTCGGGTCTAGTTTGCGCTATATAAAACTCTGCAAAAAAAAAAAAAAAAAAAAAAAGATATCAGTATTAGAAGTTGAGGACGCCATCCATCAAAGCTTAGACAACAAGGCCCACGGAGTTCTGGGAGCCCCTTTTACTTAAATTTTTTTTTTTTTAAACCTTTATTTGCATCAATAGGATAGACAAGCGTGGGCCCACAACCAATCCGGCCGGCCACAAGTCAAAAAATGATCAAAGTCAAAACAAGCGACACAAGGCCAGCTGGCAGGCAGGCAAGCATATTTAAAACAGTACTAAGGATAGGACAAGCAACATTAACGGCCCAATATCAGGATCAATGAGGTCCATTTTATAATAAGGGGACAAGGCTCATGGCAGACTCCTAAAATACGGGAAAAACCAATAAACAGAAATACACCCACGCCAAAATGGGAAGAGGAGGGGGGGGGGAGGAGGACATGAAGACACGAGTCGATCGTAGCACAAAACAAACGCAAAATATAGTAGATAAGCATACAAGTACTACCAGCATCTCATGCCCCCCACCCGATAACACGCTAACAAAGGCAAGGGGAGCGGATAAACAGCACGATCGAAACCTACTAGCCATACGAGCCTGGGGAAAAAAGGGGGGGGGAGGGAAGGGGGAGGGGGGAGGGAAAGGGGGAAAAATAGGGGGGAAACAGAGGGGAGGAAACCAAGAAGGGCAAGAACAGGGAAAGGGGAAGAAGAAGGAACAAAGAAGAAGAAATATAAAAGGAGAAACACAATCGTGCAAGATGGGCGCCACCCCGGGCCAGGCATCCCGCGGCTAATAATACAGAAGAAAGTAGAGAGCTAGCGAGAAAGGGGCGTGGCAGTCGCAACGGAGCATCAAAACTGATAAAAGTGGCATAGCAACAGACCCCAACCCACTCATGCCAGAGAAGCGAGGACAGAAGCGGCACCGCTATAAAGGGATAGAAAAGGGCCATAGAACCAAAAAAGAAACATCTGAAAGACCCCGCCCACCCGTCCCACCCCGCACCCCTGCAGAAGGCTACGGCCTACCCTCCAAACAGCGTGCCTGTCGCCCTAATCCGAAACCCGAAATATAGTAAAGAAAGAAAGTAGAATGAGGAGACAAAAAGAAGGAGGAGAGGGAATAGGAAACAAAAATAAGATGTGAGGGAGGAGCCAGAGGATATGAACAAACACACTCGGCTACGACCCTCCCCCGACCAGCAAATGAATAATTATCAAATCAGTACTACACCTTCACATACAGCAAAAACCCGCAGGGGGGGGGGGGAATTTTAACGTTTCACAATGTCGAGAGTACAAGCATCAGTACAACGGACAGATAAACCAGCAATTTATCAGTGTTGTGCAACTTACCCCCAGCCCTTCCTAATCACAAAACCAACCCAATAAAGGATAACATGGAGCGGACCACCCAGCACAGAATAATCGTAATGTTGACCAGGGTTACGGCAGTGATGTAGATTAGGGAGAGCCACCATACTAATGGAACACAAAAAGTCAATGAAGCAAGTCAATTGTAGCAGCAGCGACAGGGCAAGCAAAAGCAAGCCGGAGTCCAGTTTCGCAGTTCGACAATGCAAAGGTACCCCTCCAGGACAAAAGCTCGAATCCATCGAAGCGGGAGCAAACAGCGGTCCACCATAGTTCCCAGTTGTCCGGGAAGGAGCAGATCTCCACGTCGTGTGCAAGTCCTCGAAGTCCGGGCGGTGAAAAAGCGGAGGTTCAAAAGCCACCGGCCCATCAAGCGGCCGAAGAACAGCGGCAGCAACTCCTGGCGCAGCCGAAGGGGGCGAAGCAATAGAGGCATCAGGACGACAGGGGTGCAGGAAAGAGCGGCGACCCAAAATGGCGGCGGGCCGCATGGGGTCGGTAGAAGCACCGGGGGCCAGGACAGCATACAAGGACATCAAGGCGTCCAGGACATCTCCGAGCGTGGGCGCACGAGCACACGCCCAGGCCTCCGCGCAATCCGGCCAGCAAGGTTCGTCGGTGCAGAGCGGATCACCCCCCACGTTGTTGGTAGCCATTTTGTGAGTTTCGCCGCCCGCACTACACCGTGGGCCCCCAAACAGTCCCCAAATGTAGGACTTTACAGATCTCCGGAGGTTCCCAACAACGGCCTCACCGGCACAGAACGGGCAGGCGCTCGATGGGGGGGGCCCCCTCCGAACCGTGGCGGGCCCCACAAGCAGGTGCCAGGCGCGGGGTCCAGGGCTGCCGGACAGAACAAAGGCGAAGGGACCCCTTCACACAGTCAGCCCCCAACACATGTCGTCCCCCTCCAGCCGCACGGTCCACAAATCGGGGCCGGTTCAGGATCGCCGGGGCATACACACAACGGCTCCCACCAGTGGCTCACTCTCGCGGCCGGGGCCGGCAATCTCAGCACCGCCGGTCGGGTCCCACAGGCGAGGTCCCGGTCTCGAGCGCCCGGAGGCCCCAATCCCACCGAGGGCACAACCGCGGACCCACAGCACGCAGGAACCTCCGGACCAGACGGTGAGTAAGAGTGGGTCGTTAAATTCCAAAATCTGTAGTGAAGTATCGTCGTAGTACAGGATATATTGCAGGATATTCGAGGTTGGCCGGAGGGCCGACGGAGCCGAGCTAAAAGGCGGCCATTACGCTCTCGAGCTAGGCTCCTCCTTACTTAATGTTTTTAATAATTTAACAAATACTTCTATTCCTAGACCATGGTCGACCAGCATGATCGTCCCGATTTTTTAAAAAGGGGTACTGATCCAACCCTAGTTGTTATAGACCGATCTCCCTGATTGATTGGGAGGGTGCTATTCAATAAAATTAGGTCCTGGGTTGAGGAGGGACACATTTTAAACAAGTGTCAGTTAAATTGGGAACTGTGGAACAATGCCTAAATCTCAATTTGATTATCGGCAAATATACTAGAGCCCGGCAATCTCACATTTACTTGGCTTTTATATGGACCTTACCTCAGCCTTCTACTTTAATAGGTCGCTTTTATGGTCATGGCTTTTAAAATACAAATGGATGAGGTTTTAGTTAATTTTTTAGGTCTCGGCCTGATCCAGCCCATGCGCTGGTCTGGCCAAGACATTTATTAGCTCTGAAAAGTGCTACTTTCCCGGCGACCAGCTTACCATCACGCGCATAAGCGCGTGCGTGATGTGCACAGCTGCCATCGGGTGCTCTCACTTTCGCCGCACAATCGCTGTTGCTGAGCACTTTCGCTCGCGGCTCACGTCCCGACTATTGGTTTACAACTCTCTAGACCCTCACCGTCCAGAGGCCTCCCCAGGATACCTACTTCTCCCCCGCCAGACGGTGAACTTCTAACTATACTAGATGGACCGCACTCTGGGTATTCGGTCCCTATCACATCACACCCATCATATTGCTGCCACTAACACGTAGCGTTCCCAGGGGGATCCCTTGATCGCCGACTTGTTACCTCACTAGGCGGCACAGGAGCATCTCAGCCCACAGCCCAGATTCCTTCCCATTAACATCCTCACACCTTTTTCTTATGCGCACACCATCCCCCCCTCCCTTGATTTCACTTACTGCTCCTATGTCTTATTATCCTTTATGATGCGTCGCGATGGAAACTTGGGGTCCCCCCACGCTCGGGAGCACTGCCCGGTGCCCCGTGTCTTTATTTCGTTGTCGTCCTCCCAGTTTCACATACACACCCTTTTGTCCCCCCCTTTCACACACTTGCGCCTAATCCCGCACTCGTGCCCAGAGGAATTCTGTCGTTTTTCCACCCCCATGAAGCAGGCAGATGCAGCTGCCAGCCTTTCCTTCGCGGCCAGGGCGACTGACTCCGGAATCTGGGGATCACGGTTCGATCACCGGCAGCAGATTAGCCCAGCACCATGTGACTCTGGGCAATAGCTTGCTTAATCTTCCCGACGGCCCCCAGCGCCTAGAGACCCTTACGGGTGATTGTGCGCTTTACAAATGTGGATTATTATTATTATTCCTGGCTTGCTACTTTCACCCCCCTTTCTGGCTTTCGCAATATCGCCACCCCACTGGTGCTGCACTTATGTAGGCACAACCTGCCATTGTCATTTCCCGACTGCCGCATTGCACATCTGTAGGCACTACCTGCCATACACTTTTTTCCCGACCGCCGCCCTGCAGCAATCCACGTGGCAGACATGCGCAACACATGGCGGTCCCCCCTGCCTCTGCATACGCATTCTTTCCTCTCACGAGCCGCAGGTTACCGGGTTGTATCACGCGGGATGCCTTTTAAGCTGCAGTGCAGCGGTTTCCTTTCAGCCACCCAGCTGCTCCTAATCCTTAGACATAAACACGAAGTAGGGCGAGCGCACACGGATTGTCACGCCATGCTCATTAAGGACTAACAAGGCTCAGGCATGTAGGGGTAGACACAACCATGGGCTTTATTTGTGTAAGTGGGACCGAGAAAGCACGCCCTCGGTCGCAGCAAGCCTTGCAATGCGCTTGCAAATTAAACCAAAGCCAGAACAATTTAACATTTTCATATGTATGTGACGCAGACAGGCATTGCTGTGGATTGCAAGATTTGCTTTCCACTGTAAATAAATAAGTAGGAAATGAGTTACTTGGAAGGGACAAATCCAACTCGCATTGGGTCCTCGCCTTTTGACACAGTAGTATTTTCACCAGGGTGGGCTTACGTCTAAAGCAAATACGGCCAACTGTGAAAAAATCTCAACAGTGGCTTCCGTTGTGAAACAACCTTAGTTTGCTTAGAGCACATAATGCTTGTTTAATAAGTTTTTTTTTTTTTATTGTAAAAGTGAAATGATGCACAGGTATTTTTTATCCTGCTAATGAATGATTCAAACTAAAAGATACACCTGGCATTTTTAAGACGAAATATAAGTACATTCTTTTTTACCTCGACGATAATTGTATTAACATTCACCAATCGAAATTCCAATTGATGAGTTACAAATATTTGCTGCTGTATCTAGTTGTGGCCTGTGGGCTTTTTACAGTGGCCTAAATATGCCACCTGAAAACACAATACACAGGGGCTTGTTGTTAGTTAAACAGACTCTACACTATTAGACATCAATGCAAAGTTTCAAGCTCTAACTGGAATACATCAATTTAGATTGTTCACTTAGGATTTTGGCTGAAGGCGAAAATCCAACTTTAGCCAATCAAATAACAAGCATAGGCATAGCCAATAGGTCTTGCCTTTGGGACCTTAGAAGTGTTTTGCCATGCAACAGTTGATGTTGTTGCAGCAAGGATATTGTGCTGGATAACTAAACACTTATAAGATCCCAAAGGCGAGACCTATTGGCTATGCCAATGGTTGTTTAGCTTATTTGCACAGGGACTTGAAGGCTCGGGTGAGGGTTAGTAAGGACGGGGAGGTTTCAGGTGACATAATTATTGGCCCCCACTCCTATTTATTTTATATATTAATGATTTACACAACGTACTGTCTAAACTAACTACTAAGGTCCCGATGATTAGTGGCAATACACTACCCGTCCTCCTATACGCGGACGATGTGGTCCTAATGGGCCACACTCCGAACGCGCTTTAGTTAGGGGCTTTGTAGATTTTATGGCCAGCCTAGATCTTTGTACTAATTTCAAGAAATAATTTTTAATGAGCTGCGGCCCCAAAAAGCACCTTATTAATACAATTACCTCAGGTTCTGAACGCTTGCTATGCACTTGCACTTTCCCATATCTGGGGCTAGTATTTTCAGATAATGGTTTCTGGGAAGCCTATTTGGCGCACAGCAGTAGTAAATTTTCAAAGTCCACTAACTCAATTTTGTGCCTTCCGCAACCTAAACGAACTGAGGTAGTGCTATCTATAATGAAAACACAGTGCATACCCACCACAACATACGTTGCTGAAGTTTGGGGTTTTATAAAATGTTGTAGCATTCAGGTAGAAGAAAATGATTTTGCCGAAGACTTTTTGGGGCACCAATTTCTTCCTCACATTTTGTTTGCCACAAAGAGTTAAAATTGGAAATCCTTAAGCTTAAGAGGGAAGATTTGATTATTTGTGCCAGCACTTTTTTGAAAATGGCAGTTCGTTCACGTGCCGCAATGAGTACTTTATATTAAAATTGATTGCACTTAATTGTATCTTGCTGCTATTTGACATTGATCTTAAGCTTGTACTTTGGATGTTGCTCTGGAGAAATTGCTGTACTTCTCGGTCTTAACTTACAGCCTATATTTGATAGCACTTTAAAGTACTATGCTGCTAGTTGTTTATATTTGACCGTATCCATACCATATTATGCTGCTATCTGTTAAATTTGTTTGCACTTTATCAAATTATGCTGCTACCTGTCATGAGAAATTTTGCCATAAGTTTTAAGAATTTTGCCATACATTTTTAAGAATTGGCTCCTTTGCACATTTTTGTTCTTTTGTAATACGTGTATTTTATTGCTGTGCATGTTGCATATCACAGGCCCCTGTGTGCTTACTGTTTTAAATTGTGTAATGTTTTTAAATGTATATTTTTGCTAGTATTTTGTTATGTGCTTTTATGGATATTTTATATCCGAATAAAGATTTTTTGAATTGAATTGGATGGGGTCTTAAAGACTGGAGCTAGTGAAGTTGGTAATTTTGGAGTACCTCTTTCTATATCCTTTGTTTGGTCTGTACCCGTAGAAAGGACGTTATTGATGTTAACACTTAATGGAGGCAACTTAGTCTTGCCTCCATTAATGACAACATGAAGGTGCCACCCATTCCAGCTGACATCACTTACTTTCTTTAGCACTGCCCCTTACAGTTATTTTATCGCCAAATTCTTTATTTTGGCAGTGTGCAGGGATGGCGGCCCGAAGAGGATTGCTTTCAAGCTGTGCTTGTCAGAAGTAGATGTTTTGCAGCATGAATCCTTTTCTGGATTTACATGCTGTGCATTATTCCGCCATCTAGTGGTTGGGTCCTGAATTGTCTCGGTTTCCAATTTTTTTCCGTGGGGCGTCGCTGTAATGATCCAAATGCAGGAATAATTTCATAAGAAAGTTCAGTTTATTAGTAGAGCACAGTACATCCATCCAGGGCAAAGAGCTGAGCTGAATGTCTTTTTACAGATTCTAAATGATGTCAGATCAACAGAATGGCATGTGCCACCAATTGAATGGTTACAACAGCTAACATTAAAAGGGCAATGAAAATAAAAGAGAAATGCAAAATGTAACACCTCTTCCCCCTTTGAATTAAGGAAATACATTTTTACATTTAGAAACACGTCTAACATTCCAAACATGTCCATCTTGTGTAACAATACTATTACGATTGACTTTGATAACTCTCACAGGTTTACCAAACTTATTGTCACCTTTAAACAGAATTCCTGGCTTTTTAACTCTAACAAACTCTCCTACTTTAAATTCAGGAATTTTGACTTTCATACGGGTGTCATATAAAACCTTGCTCCTCTGTTGTTTCCTGTCAATATTTTCGGACAAAACCTCTTTATTAACAAAAGAGGGATGATGCTTCACACTCTTCTTCAACCACCAAGGACACAATTTAGAAATTGGATCACGCCCCTTGAGTAAACGGAAAGGAGAAACCTCCGTTGTAGAATGAGGAGTTATTCGGTACATCCATAACTTTTCCCTCAACTTAGCCTTCCAATCAACTCCAAATCCACGAGCCCACAATATATCCTGTTTAAGCACCCTGTTAAACCTCTCAACCTGGCCATTACCTTGTGGTTCATAAAGAGAAGTAGTGACATGATTAATACTATGACACTTAAGAAATTCCTCCATTTCATAAGACTTCAGTTGTACCCCATTGTCGGAGATTAAAACTTCTGGTGTTCCCTCCCGAGCAAACACTTCTTTTAAAAATAGAATAACACTTCCTGTATCAACCCGTGGAACCAACTTAACTTCTGGCCATTTTGAGTGATAATCCACCATAACAATGGCAAATCTACAATCTTGTGGCAAAAAATTAAAAGGACCAGCAATGTCTAACCCAACTTTTTGCCATGGAAAACTAGGCCATCTGACAGGAACCAAAGGAGCCGGAGAACACTTAAGAGACTTTTCACTATTAACACACTCAGTACATTCTCTCACTACTCTGTCCACATATCTATCCATTCCCGGCCACCAAAAAGTGGATCTGATAAGCCTTTTCATTGATGACATCCCCAAATGTGTCTCATGATTGAGAGACAGAATAGTTTCACGTAAAGAACTAGGAGGAACACATTTTCCATCCCTCTACACTATATCGCCTTCCACCACAATTTCTTCAGAGATTTTCCAAAATGGATGTAACTCCTCAGATATTTCATTCCTTTGTGGCCATCCTTCCAATGTACATTTAATGACCTCTTGTAACAACTTATCATCCTTCATTCCATTAATCCACAACTCCTCAGAAATAGACCCAAATTTCCCTGACAACAACTCTGTGATGCTGGAAATAATCTCTTTAGGACACAATTCCTCAGAAACCTCACACGGTAACCTCGACAGGCAGTCTGCAACAACATTACACTTTCCTGGAACAAACTCAATGCTAAAAGAATACTCTTGTAATCTTGACATCAACCTCGCTATTCTGGCTGTGGCACATACACCTCCACCCGGTGATAAAATGCTAATTAAAGGTTTATGATCACTCTTGATCACAAATCTTGCACCCCAAATGTAATTTCTGAAATGTTCCACACTCCATACACACGCCAACAACTCTTTTTCAATAACAGCATAACGCCTCTCAGTCGCATACAAAGTACGTGAGGCAAACGCCACATTCCATGTCTCATTCCCAGATACTTGAGACAAAACGCAACCTAGTCCATACTGACTAGCATCAACAGTGAGCACACAAGTTTTCCCAATACAAAACGGTTTAAGAGAAGGAGCGCCCACCATTTCCTTTTTAATATTTTCAAAAGCCTCCTGCTGTCTTGAACCCCAGACAAATTCTACATTCTTCCTTGACAATTCTCTTAAAGGCTCCATTTTTTCAGCAAAATTTTCTATGAATTTACTGTAGTATTCACATAGCCCTGAGAATGAAAGTAGTCTCTCTTTGGAATACGGCGATGGTGCTTTAGTTATGGCCTCTACCAACGATTTCTTTGGGACTACACCTTCTTTTGACAATGTATGTCCTAAATATTCAACAGAATCTTGATACAGTTTACATTTTTTTCTCTTTAAAGTCAGACCATGACCTTTCAGAATTTCACACACTTTTTTAAGATGTTCCGAATGCAACCTTTTATCTGGAGAAAAAATCAATATGTCATCTTGGAAGCATTTTACAAAAGACCCTACATCATCAAACAAATGGCACATAGATCTTTGAAAAACAGAGGCTGCGGATGCCAGACCAAATGGCATTCTTTTGAATTGAAACAAACCAAATGGTGTGATAAAAGCCGTCATGTGACGAGATTGTTCAGATAATTCCACCTGATGGTAGGCTGACCTAAGGTCCAACGTGGAGAAAATCGTTGCACCACCCAACATGCTAACAACCTCATTTATGTTGGGTAGGGGATGACAATCCACTAATATATTTGCATTTAAAGCACGAAGATCCACACACAACCTTAAAGAATTGTCAGGTTTCCGTGCTAAAACAATTGGAGAAACCCACTCTGATGATTCGACTTCCTCTATTACTCCATCTTGCAGCATCTCTTTCAAAAGTTTTCCTAACTCTTCTCTTACATTTAAAGGAACATTTCTCAGTTTTTGTCTAACCGGAACAGCATCTTTTTTCAATTTAATCATGTGACGGAAACCTTTAAGCCTTCCCAATGAATCAGAAAATACTTCAGGAAATTCTTTTCCTAAATCCACACACTCACCTCCCAGTGACTCATACTCTTCAATCATCATGACAGGTTCTTTATTACGGGGATTGAGCATTATCCCCAATTTCCACTGGTCTCGCCAACCCAGAACATTCACACCTTCTTTCACGACATATAATTTAATAAAAGCTGTTCTTCCCTTGAATACAACATCAGATGCAACATACCCTATACAATCTATAGCAGAACCATTAAAGCATCGTGCTAAAACGTCAGGAGGACTCAAATCATCCACAGACATAACATTCCCATATTTTTCAACGAAATATACTTCTGTTACAATGGTCCAGGGAGAACCAGAGTCTGCCATAAGTTCAAGTGTTTCATTTAGAAACGTCACCACACATTTTGGAGACCCTAAATTGTCTTCCACAGCACAGACATCAATGATGGAAACTATCAAACCTTTCTCTACGGATTCAGTTAATTCTCTTACACAGGAAACTCCACCTTCCTTACTAGTCAGATTTTTCTGGGAGTCATAAAATTTTTTCCTATCGTCCTTGCATGCTTTGGCAAAATGTCCAATACGTCCACACTTGATACATTCTTTTCCTATGGCCGGACAACATTTAAAGGACGCTACATGGTTGGTGCTACCACATCTAAAGCAAACCACATTTTTGTTAAACTGATGTGTGAACTTTGGAGGAACACATTTTTTAACAGCACACACTTCATCAATGCACTTACTACAATCACCCTTTGAACTCACATCGTCAACAGTTTTCCTCCACTTGTCACTCTGCTCAAATGCTTCAGCTGTAGCAATAGTGTCATGCAGGTTAGGATTCCCTAAAATCCACAGTTGTTCTTGCGTTTTCTTATTCCTTACATTAACAATAATTTGATCTCTAATCATTTCATCAGCCAAATTTCCAAAGTTGCAAGATCTTACTAAACCTCTAAGAGCAGTAAGAAAATCATCAAAATTTTCTGATTCCCTTTGTGCTCTAGTGTAAAATGTATACCTATTGAGCGCTATGCTAGTGGTAGGCTTAAAACGAGTTTCCATTCGCATCAAAGCTACATCAAAAGTACCCAAATCACCACTGGCAGTAGGTAAAGTTCTAAATACTGCTTGACCTTCAGAACCTAAGCAGTGTAATAAAATATTTTTATTCCTTTCATTCCCCATCCTTTCCCCATCAATAGCTTTTAAATAAGTTATAAACTCTTCTTTCCATCTTGACCAAGGAATGGGGGGTTCACCTTTAGATTGCAAAAACTTAGGTGGATCAAACTGCATTTCTTATTTTTTGTTTTTTTTTTTCCTTAAAAAAAAAAAAATAGCAGTATAATATATAGTAATAAAAGTAGTATCTATGAATATTAAGTAATAAAGAGTCTCAATGTCAAATATTTGATGTTTGCAAATATAAAATCATTACCACAATTAATTTTTTGTGATATCCGAAGAATATCCTTTTCAAACCAACCAAAATGCAAAACAGTGTGAAAGATGTGAAGTTCCCAATGAAATATGGTTTAATTCTGCTTCCGGAGTGTCAATTCTTTGTAGAACGATGAAAAACGATGTTTTACCGATGATATCGCAAATGTCCCAATCCAAAATGGCCGCCACGTCCGATGACGTTAAAACGTCATTGCGCACGCTCCGTCAGCGTTAGCGTGATGACGACTCAGCTTGCAATGACAACACAGCGCCGTGTCCTCGGGGAAGACGAAGTAAGTTCTAATGACGCGTAAGACACAGCGCGTCTTTTAAAATAAGCCGTTGCAGTAAGGTAACATTGCGGCAATTGAGTATAAATGGAAAAATACTTCTTCTTTTTGAATAGTGCCGAATTGCAAGTAAAACGAAGAAAAATCGTTACAGTACCGTCAGTACCATGGCAGATCGGCAAACGGACGTTTTTCCAGCACTCAATTAATTTTGAAGTAACGTTTTGCCCGATAAGTCTTTAAACAATTCAAATAATAGAAAATATAATAACCTTACTGTTTTATAGTTGTTGAATCCAGGCAGCAGTTCATTTCAGGTGAAAAGAGTAAATCCAATGCACTCCAGAGGTAAAATAGGTTCAAAAAAATGTTCAATAGATATCTTTGGTACCACTCCTGTGCTCTTGTATGTAGCAGGTACCTGTTTCCCTCATCGCCAATGTAATGATCCAAATGCAGGAATAATTTCATAAGAAAGTTCAGTTTATTAGTAGAGCACAGTACATCCATCCAGGGCAAAGAGCTGAGCTGAATGTCTTTTTACAGATTCTAAATGATGTCAGATCAACAGAATGGCATGTGCCACCAATTGAATGGATACAACATCTAACATTAAAAGGGCAATGAAAATAAAAGAGAAATGCAAAATGTAACAGTCGCCTACCATTATTTGGTGCTAGGTCCATCCCTTGTGTGACGTTAGACAGCACCCCGGATGTTCCTGTGCGTAGTAGCCATCTTCAGATTGTTTTTGCCGCCATTGGATCTGGAAGCAAGGGGAAACACTCTGAAGTTTTGGATGAAATCCTCAAAAAATTCTAGGAATTTGTGAGGAAAAAACTTGATTGAGAAGACACCGGAGAAGGAGGGAGACAGTCGGGGGATCCTTACGGAGCAACAGCAACACATAATGACCAAAATGAGGCAAGATTGGGGCCATGGAAAATACCTCTTTCCACTTTTGCCCTAATTGCCACCACAAGTTTGCGCAACGCCATCCACACGACGTCTGTAACCTCTGCCTGCCGCATTATCTCAAGGATAAGAACTGCGAGGCATGCGCGGTATTCGTGCCAAAGACTCTCAAGGCTCTTCAAAGCAGAGGGAGGACCATCACGCAGTCATGCTCGTAGGTCAGAAACAAGAGGTATCGCTGAGGGACTTGGGCCTCTCAAGCGACAAAGACAAACAGGAGATGACCACAGAATCAACACAAGGAGGATCGGATATAGACATCCTCGAAGGCTACGCTGCAAGCAAGAGTACCGCCAAAAGGATGGCCAAGGGCATGGAAAAGAAAATAGACAAGGTAACAAACACCCAAAATCAGTCAGATAAGAAAGGCCTAGAAAAGAAGGCACAAAAGGCTGCCCAGCGTAGGTGAAACCGATGACCCAGGGTCAGCCGCGGTTGAAAGAACCCCACAGATCCCATTCCATGGATATCAACGAAGGAAAGACGTCAAAATCGGCGTAGACGGCCAAACAAGAGGCCATGAAGAACAAGGCCATACCTTCGGAGGCAGAATCCACCATACAAAGAAGAGTATCTTCTCGCAGTCAGATGCCGAAAGGGCCCTCATGGTTGAGAAGAAGAAAAGACTCCTATAACGAAAGGAGGAGTTCGACAAGACACTAAAGGAGTTCAGGATTCCAGCTAAGCCCTCCACTACCACAGAGGCTGAGGAAAAAGAGTATACCCTCGAAGCTCCGGCAACCCCAGAGAAGTACATCGAAGAGGAATGACGTTCCAGAAGAGGAGGAAGCGACATAGCTAACACCTGGCTGAAATCAGCTCTAGATGCAGCAGATGCAGCCAGCAGAAAAATGTGCACAGGCTAGGAAGGCACACCTGGCTCAGAATTTCAGGCTTCAAACAGGAATTACAAACTACCATACTCAATAAACCCTTCACTGGAGGCTCCCTGTTTGGAAGGGAGGTAGAATCCCTCTGACAAATCAAAAAGGACAATGACACAGCCAGGACTACAGGAGCCCAGCAACAGAGCGGCACCTTCAAAAGAGGATTTAACCTTAGAAGACCCACAGCAAGGGGGGTCATTTCAACAGGGCGGCATCATCATCATCATCATCATCAACTTAAAGGCGAACAACCGCGGTCGAACCAGCAATCTGATACCAATCCTGGCAGCAACAATCAAAATCAAACTGCAAACTCGCCTTTACCTGAAGGGACAGTCTCTGACTGAGGACAGTTAAGAATCTCATGGGCAGAATACCATCATGTATTCCCCGCATTACCAATGCATGTCTACACATGCGCCCTCTACAGGAATGGCTGTGCAACAGTTGGTCACAAACCACAGGAAGTTGGGAGGATCTAATGGCTGTAACAGAAAAGGTACAGAAGGAGATACAATGGTGGGCATACAAGAACATAACACTAGGCGGACGTTTCAAATTACCAACTCCCTCAGTGGCCATTACAACATGTACATCCCACAAGGGTTGGGGAGCACATACAAGAAACCTGAGGGTACCGGGTCAATGGACCGACGCAGACTCATTAAAAGTTTAAATGAAAACTGTGTTCCTGGCAGCACTTAAGGCATTCCAAGCATACATAGGAGGAAAGACAGTTTTGATCCAGACGGACAATACCACAACAATGTTTTACCTCAACAAACAAGGAGTAACGAAATCATTTACCATAAGCAAGCTAGCTTTGGAAAAATGGCAATGGGACTATTCAAGGAGAATCAACCTGCAGTCAATTCACCTGCCAGGGATGGACAACACAGAAGTAGATCAGCTCAGCAGGCAAAACAGCCACTCACACATATGGGAGATAAAGCAAAGGAGCCTGCAAAGGGTCTTCAGCCTCTGGGGGCACCAGAACTAGACCTATTTGCAACAGTGGAGAACAAGAAATAACATTTCTTCGCCTCCTGGTTTCAACGCCACCTGTCACTAGGGAATGCCCAGTCGCTAAACTGGTCAGGGATATTTGCATACACTTTTTCTCCAATTCCTTTACTGCAAAGGGTGCTAGAAGAAGCCAGGCCACCAGACAGAGGTACCAACTTCATGTCTGCTTACCTAAAACACATGTGGAAAGAGTGTGGAGTGCAGTACAAGTTTACTACACCCTATCACCCACAAACCAATGGCCTTGTTGAGCGATTCAACAAGACCTTGAAAGGCATGAATATGGGGCTCCCTGAAAAACTCAAAAGGAGATAGGATGTCTTCTTACCATGATTGCTTTTCGCTTCCAGAGAGGTGCCACAGATGGGAGTAGGGTTTTTCCCCTTTGAACTTCTGGTTCGAGGCATGTGGGCTGCTAAATTCATATCTGTTGCATTAGATCGCCGCCTAGTGTTGGGTCCGGATGATCGCACATTGTTGTCCTGGAAGAGTCTTCGAAGTATCCTGAGATAGGTGGCTCCTCCCCTGGACTACAGTGCGCATGGGCATCGGCTCCATCCCCAGATTGTTTTTTTCCGCCATTGGGTTTGGATGCGGTCTCGACGTCTCTCTGTCGGAACCGAGAAAACTAGCTTTTTACGGCCAAAAGGCCTTAGTTTCATTACGTCGGTATTGTTTGCGTACGGTCTCGAGTTCTTCCGTCTCTTTGAGTCGGAATCTGCGGAGTCGTATCACTCTTCGGACATCGAGGCCTTCTCATCGCAACACGACCAGAACTTTTCAGCATGGAGCAGAGCCCGTTTAAATACTGTCCCGTCTGTGGGTCCAAATACCCACATATCGACGCGCACGCGGTCTGTAACAAATGCCTTTCGCCAGACAATGACGAGGACAGCTGCATGGCCTGCTCCAGATTCAGGTCAAAGAAGACGCTCAAGCTTCGGCGCGCGGTGCGCCTCGAGGCCAGACAAGCGGCCCCGGCTCCAGAGAAAGTCTTCGGCGAACAGGAAGAAGAGGGCCTAAGCCATCATCTTGAAATCTCGCCGCCCGCGACGGAGGTCGAGGCGGATCCGGAAGACGACTACGGAGTCGTGGATCAAGGCCTTGAATACGTCGACGAGGTAGGGGACGTCGAAGAAGTTTATGGGGCCGCGGAAGATAGCTCAGGGGATGAGCTATGCCCCGAAGGTTACGTGGATCAGGCTCGGGTCACGGGATCGCCACTCGGCCTTACCCAAGACCCCGTACCGCAAGCCACGGCCCCGCCTTCAGGCCCGGCCACGGACATACTTGCTACGCAGCCCGTATCGAAACCGAAACAAACGGTATCGACTACACCTAAAATGGCCGACCCGAAAACGAAACCGAAACTAACGGATTCGAGTGCATCTAAGATGGCGGCCGTTCCACCGAAAACACAAAAGCCTGCTACCTCATCGACTCCGTCGGCCTCCGGTCCACAGAAGTCGAAGAAGACTGTCGATTCGACAGTGCCGAAGTCGTCAACGGTGGAGGCATCCTCTAAGAAGGTTGTCCGGCACGGGTCGACCGGGACGACGCCGTCAAAGTCCGCAAAAGCCAGCGACAAGACTCCGGTACCGACTGGGACGTCGTTAGTCGGACGCGTGGTTGACACGGAGCCTGTGCGATCCCACGGATCGAAGAGCGGAAGCTCAACACTTCGGTCCAACGACTCGGTGTCTACGGCTGCAGCATCGACGTCTAAGACTCCGAAGGGCCCACAAGACGTCGGTTCCGAAGGCAAGGTGAAGGCCTCCTCGTCGGCGCCAAGTGCCGCCGTGAGTGACGCATCCCTCATCGCCGATTCACTCCAGAGAATTCGGGATAAGGCCTCTACGACGTCGGCTCCGGCGCAGTCGCACCAGAAGCCGATGGACATGCCGGCGAAGCCTGCTAGCAAACTTCTCTTCCTTCTGCCGCCGAAGGAGGCTCCAAAGGCCTTTGCGCCAAAGACTGCGCCAAAGACATCGGACTCGTCCACGTCTGCTGGAGTATCGGGTCGACAACTCGACTCAGGGGACGATTCGGAGCGTTTTATCAACGCAGACACGGGCAAGTTGACCCTTTACAAGAGGAAGATCACTTCCCACCCAGTGGACTCTTATGTTATCCCACTGAAGAAGAAGAGGCTTGCACAGGACGCTCCAGTCCTGATTGAACCTATCCAGCCTCCTCCTAGAAGGAGTCCGACACCTTCCCCCGAACACTCTGAGGGAGAGGAATATGGACAAGATGACCAGTACACTTTCCCCATCAATGAACCCGATGCACAGCAGGATTCCTATGACGACATAGGCGACCAAGGGATACAGATTGTGGGGCAGGACCCACAGCCTTTCAGTGCACGTGCATCCCCAACAGAAGACTCTGCAGGTTTTCATGCACTCATTGAACGGGCAGCTGCTAATCATGATGTGGACATGCATGCTGACCCAGTGGAGGACGATTTTCTGTTTGACACTTTTTCTGTCTCCGAAAGGACAGTAAAGACTTTACCTATGCTCAAAGGTGTCCTTAAGCATGCTGCGGACATCTTTAAAGAGCCTACCAGGGCGAGGGTGGTCAATCCACGCATCGAAAAGAAATACAAACCAGCACCTGCAGACCCTGCATACATTCGGGGACAGTTGCCACTAGACTCTCTTGTGGTCGCGAATGCCCGCAAACGGGCAAACTCCCAGACGACGGGTGAAGCTCCTCCCCCAGACAAGGAGTCTAAAGTGCTTGAGGCAGGGGGCAAAAGGGTAGCTGCGCAAGCCGCAAATTTCTGGCGTATTGCGAATACACAGGCACTATTGGCACGTTATGATAGGGCGCATTACGACACCCTTGAGCAAGTTTTAGAACACCTGCCTTCGCAGTTTCAAGAGGCTACCAAACTGCTTATAGAGGAGGGCAAACTCATCTCCAACGCAGCCATAAAGTGTGCACTTGATGCCGCTGACACAGCAGCTAGGGCTATTAACACTAGCGTCATGCTCAGACGACAAGCGTGGCTACGCATATCAGGGTTTAAACCGGACATTCAAACGACCATACTCAATCAGCCCGTCAATCCTGATAGACTGTTTGGTCCTGATGTTGACACCACCCTCGAAAAGATTAAGAAAGACAACGAAACAGCTAAGTCTATGGGGGCCCTTCAATCACAACAATTCCGGGGCAACACTTTTCGTCGCTCAGGTGCACGTGGAGTCACCAGAGGACAGATGGGTCAACAATCACAGTTCACTAGAGGTGGAGCACAGTCCTCCTACCCAAAGCAGAATAAAGGGAATTATCGAGGAAACAGTACCAGAGGACGTGGCAGAGGAAACAACAACTCCCGCTCCTCTGCCCCAAACAAACAGTGACTCTCTGTCACTGCCCCCCAACCATTTAACACCTGTCGGGGGGAGACTACAGCAGTTCCTGCCACTCTGGACAAACATCACCACAGACAGGTGGGTACGACAACTTGTCCAGTACGGTTATTGTCTAGAGTTGAAGTCCACTCCACCCAACATTCCCCCAAGGCAACGGCCTATGTCCGCAGAGCACTTGCACTTATTGCAGCAAGAGGTAGTGGTGATGCTGCAAAAAGGCGCAATCTAGCTCGTGCCAGTGGAGGAGGAAGGCACAGGGGTATATTCCCTGTACTTCCTTATTCCAAAGAAGGACGGATCTCTCAGACCCATTCTGGATCTGCGTCCCCTCAACCTGTATATACTGTCAGAACATTTCCATATGCTTACACTGCAACAGATTCTTCCCTTGTTAAACCAAGGGGACTTCTTGGCAACCTTAGACCTCAAGGATGCTTATTTCCACATACCACTACACCCATCCCACAGAAAGTACCTCAGGTTCACTATCCAAGGAAGGCATTATCAGTTCAAAGTCCTACCCTTCGGAGTGACCACTGCCCCAAGAGTGTTTACCAAGTGTCTGGCGACGGTAGCGGCGCACCTCAGGAGGCAGAATATCCATGTCTACCCCTACCTAGACGACTGGCTCGTTCAAGCCAAGTCGGAACAACAGTGCGCCGCGGACATGTCGACTACCATTCACCTCCTTCACAATCTGGGCTTCTCGCTGAACTACCCAAAGTCGCACCTTCAGCCGGCACATGTCCGGCAGTTTCTGGGCGCGACGATCAATACCCTGACGGCTATGGCTCAGCCAAACCAGGTCAGGATAGACAGCATGCAGTCTCTGATCCAAAAGTTCAGACCACAACACTCGCTTCCAGCGAGAGTGTTCATGCAGTTGATTGGCATGATGGCCTCCTGCATCTTCATAGTCCCTCACGCACGGTTACATATGCGTCCGCTCCAGTAGTGTTTAGCAAACCAGTGGACTCAGGCTCAGGGACAATTGACAGACCTAGTGTTGGTTACCAGTCGGGCGTTCAACTCTCTGCATTGGTGGAATCCACACAACCTTTGCAAGGGCCGACTGTTCCAAGAGCCAGTGCCACAGATTACCCTGACGACGGACGCATCTCTCCAGGGATGGGGAGCTCATCTGCTCACTTACACAGTGCAGGGACTATGGACGACGCAGCAACAGAAGATGCACATCAACTATCTGGAACTGATGGCAATCTTCATGGCGCTCAAGTCCTTCAAGGTACATCTGTGCAACAAGGTAGTGTTAGTCCGGACGGACAACATGACAGCGATGTACTACATTCAAAAGCAGGGAGGCACCCACTTGCCACAGCTGTCTCATCATCATCATCAACAATCTTTATTTCGATCTGTATGATCATAAAAGATGTACAAATAAACAACATTACAATAATTAAAACTGTAAAAAGGGATTAATCAATTTAAAATCCATGGAGTGCATCTCAATTTTTTTTAAAAGTGCATCTTTTAAGTACAATCATTTCCAATTTTTACAGTTAAGTTCTTAAAAGCGTATAGGGAGGAATTAGTCAAGACACAGTGGAGTCTCTTATGATTCTTGCGCGTACTCTCCACATAGCTGTCAGGAACTTCGCCATTGCAAATACTGTGGGAGATGAAAGATCAGTTTTAAGGACTCTGTAAGCTGGGGCATAAGTTCGAAAGCCCAAATTCCTTAAATATGGCATGAGCCAGAAGCTCCTGATGTTGCGATAGGCTTTGCAAAATAAAACTACATGCACGTCGTTTTCTAATTTATGGTTGCATGCGGGGCAGTTGGGTGAGGCCTGCTTGTCGTCCCAATTTTTAGTGAGCAACCTCAAAGGAAGAGAGCCGTATCTCCATTGTAAATACATTTTTCTAACATATACAGGAGACATTGCATCAAGGACATATTCAAAATTGTAAATGTCTTTTGTTTTGATGAATATGTCAGTTAAGGAGCCCTCCCGAATTGAGGTAATAGATCTCTGGAGCATGAAACCATAAAAAAGTTGGGAAAGTGCTTTCCTGGGAAGCCTTAACGATGTTGCTTGTGGGTCATTCCATAGCTCTGGGACTCCAAGGGTCATGCACATGTCTCTTATATACTTGAGCCATTGAATTTTGGATACGGATATCGTTCTAAGAAGCTCTTGCAATTCGCTTCTGTAATGGCTCAAATCTTGGCTACTCCAGAGGCGCCTCCAATAGGTCAAAGGTTTGAGACTCACTTCTTCGCTAATAGGGCACAGTTCTAAGTCCATTCTCAGCGGAATTAGTGGGGTGCTTAAAGGGAGACCCGTCAGCTGCCTAATAAAGTTATTCTCAGCAACTTGGATGGAGTGAAGCGGAGTGTGGCCCCATAGTTCAGCCCCATAAATGATACCACCCCGTGCTTGTGCCTTGTAAATTTGTATAGCAGGTGCCAATGGGCGAAAGGGGGATTTTTTCGCGATTCTATTAATTGCACCCGCCCTCTGGATTAGTTTAGTGGTTGCTTTTGTTTTGTGCGGCAGCCAAGTTAAGTTGTGATTAAGTGTTACGCCCAAATACTCAATCTCGTTAACTCTCTCCAGAGGTGCATGCCCGAGACGTGGATTTGGACAGTTTTTATGTTTGCGGCTTAGGATCATGAATTTTGTTTTTGTTGGGTTTATTTCTAGGCCCCTTTTGTTGCAAAAGTCCAAAAATCCATCCAGGATCCTTTGGAGCCCCATTGGCGTTTTTGACAGCAGCAGGGTGTCGTCCGCAAACATGATCGCGGGCACCCTACTGCTGTTCAATAGTGGCGCGTCAATGTTGGCGATTTTGCGGAGGTGTTCTATCACCCCGTTTGTAAACAAGCAAAACAGGGTCGGCGCCAACACACACCCCTGCCTTACCCCACGTTGGACAGGGAACCTATCTGTCAGCCTGCCTCCCTTTCCATACCTTACCCGGGCGTAGTTGTTAGTGTGAAGCCTAACAAGAATCTGTAGGATGTCTCCAGGGACGCCCATGTCCTCCAATACCGCCCACAACCTGGCCCGAGGGACCAGGTCGAATGCGGCACGGAGGTCCACAAAAACTGCATACAGTGACCCCCCTTCTACATATGCAGTTTTCCAGAATAGAATATTTAGTCTCAGAATTTGGTCCACTGTAGAGACACCCTTCCTAAAACCTGCATGAAGAGGGCTCAGGATCTCAGTCTCTTCCATCCAACTTTGGAGTCTATCCAAGATCAGCCTTCCGAATAGCTTTTGACTGACGTCAATGAGGCTAATCGGACGATAGTTGGCGGGGAGCAGAGGCGAGCCCTTTTTATATATCGGTACCACCTCTGCTCCCAGCCAAGTATCTGGTAGCCTCATCCCCTCTACAACTGCATTAAATAAGACCATCAAATATGGAGCCCAGATCACAGGTTCCTGCCTGAAAAGATCGCCGGGGATCCCATCTAATCCCGGGGCTTTACCAGATGACAAGCCCGCTATGGCCACCTCAACGTCTTTCAAGGTGAAGGGGAGTGATCTGTGTATGTTGGTAATACTAGCTTCAGGTGATTGTAGCTCCTCTGCCTCGGGGGCGTAAAGCCCCTGGTAGTGATCTTGCCAAACATTAGCTGCAATGTTTGGTTCAATTGCAGATGGGAGATCTGCGCAGCCATGGTTAATAATTCTCCAGAATCTGCGAGAGTCCCTGCTGGCTAGGGACTCGGCCAGATTCTCCCAGTGTTGTATGTCCCACTCCAGTCTTGCGTTATTCAGGAGTGACTTATAGGCACGCCTTTTGGATTGGATCTCCATTATACTGCCTCCCTCTTTTATGGTCGTGATAAGCTCTTGTTTTGCCAGACGGCATGAACGGTTATACCAGGAGTTGTTAGACTGCCCTTGTGTTTTTGGGCGTGCCTTAGTGAAAAAAACTAGTTCAAGCTTCTGGGTCAAATGGGTGTAATTTTGGACTAAGGCCTCATTTCTATCCATAGTGGACGGTAGACCCCCTATTTCGAATGCCTTCTCGAGAGTGGGAATAATCCCAGCATAAAGAGAGGTAAGCCTTTCTTCGCTGGAGGCGAGGGTGTCCCATTTTATCCGCCTCCTATTGTTCTCCAGAAGGCGTCCTCCTGTCTGTTTCTCCTCGCCAATCGCTTTATCGCAAGGGATCAAAAATTCTAGCTCCAAAGTATTATGGTCACTATCCTGTCTTGCTGATATTTTGAAATCAACCACCCTTTTCCATGGCTTTAACTGTACAAGGAAGTAGTCAGTTCTAGATTCCCTCCCTTGTCTGTTGAAAGTGCATTGTGAGGGGATGTCGGACCGAGTACGGCCATTGCAGGCCCTCAGCCCATGTGTAAGGTTGAGGGTGTTGATCTGCACTGCCAGAGTTGTCCATGCTCTGGGAGGGGGTGCTTCTGTCCGAGGAACCTGCCAGCTCGAATCCTCCTCGAGGGAGGGTCCATCGAGAAGACCAGGTAAAGGCTCGAAGTGGGAGTTTAGGTCACCCCCTATTAGATAGGACAAGTTCTCAGGGATCGTTTCCAAAGTACAAGAGAGGAGCTCTATAGTTTTAGAGGTGGACCCCTTTTTAACTGGCCTTGAGTAGATATTAATGACCATCAGCTTCAATTTGCCTGGCCAATCAAGGACAACTGCCAATATATCCGCACAGTCTACTGGATATCTTGAGGCTTGGCATCCTATATCCGAGGCCACCCAAGTCTCCAAGCCCCCAGATGGTCTGCCTTTCCCCCCCCATACCGCAGGAATTGAGAATATGTGGAAACCCTGGTAGTGGGTCTCCTCCCTTGACCAGGTTTCTTGAAAGAGACAGACACTGTTTGATTGAATTAACTCCGCCCATGCATCTGTATCTACTTTATTTAACAGACCCGCGACATTCCACGAGAGAATGTTTAAAGTTTGTGGGGATTTTTGGGTGTCTGATTTCTTTAGCATAGGGGTTGTATTTTCTGGGAAGTGGGGTCTAATTATTTCCCTCTGGTCTGCCGGCGGGGCATCTCTGGTGATGTCCGATCTATTTGGAGCATCACATGGTTCCCTAACCCTAGAAGTTCCCGTCTCCTGGGTGCAGACTGGGGGGGAGCAAATCTGAGGATTATTTCTTTTTGCGTGCTTTCGGGATGTGGGGGCCGGCTGTCAATCGACCAGTTCGAGACAGTCGTAGTGGTTGTACAGTGGTAGAGGTGGTGGATGATATACTCTTTGGGGCCACGGGTCTACTCTTACAAATCCACCCCCTCCCATCCTTCGTCTTGGGACAGTTTCCCATCCGTGGGAGTCGCTATATGTATTTGGGTGGAATGGGAGTATCTGTGGTTGAATGAAAGGTGTCCTCCTTCTTTCTTGGTTGCCCTGCCAGTTTCCCCTAGAGTTCTGCTGATATCCTCTACTAGGAGGCATTGCCGTGTGTTCATTGGGTGGATAAAAGAACGATAATGGAACGGGCTGGATGTTGCTACCTTCGTCTTCCAATGACGGATTGCAGACAAAGGTAGCTGTTCCTGGGTCACCAAAACTCACCAATAGGCAATCGCCGCTGATTGTTTTTGGGCTCTTGCCTACCCAAGAGACCCTTCTGACCATGCGGATGTCGCTGGTCATGCCTCGCGGGAGTGGTCTGTGCAGCGAAAGCCAGTTGATGACCTTATTTTTTTGAGATTCTTCCGTTTCATACGAATCTGCTTTTAATTCTGGTGCCCCGACTAAGATGACAGTATACGGGGCAACCTCGAGTGGTAAATTTACGGTAACCGTTCTAGATGCCTTTGGCTTTTTGTGGTCGACCCTATTCTGGGTAACGTTTGAGGAGGGTGTTAAGGAATTCATTGTTTGAGGAGTAGGAGACACTTTAGGCTTGTCTATATTTAGTTGCTGTTTTGTTGTGGGTAACTGTTTGGGTAGGCCAGGGGTCGGTTTTGTGGCTGGTTTGGGATTGGATAATGGATGTTGGTTAGAGCAGGTTTTTGAGATACTTTCTCCTGTTGTGGATGTAGTCACTGTTGCATTTAGTGTTGCAGATTCTTGGATAGGAGGGGTACTAATATGTTGTGTATCAGTGGTGGATGGTGTAAGCCCTAGGGCCCCAGGTTTCCAAGTGTCCATGATCTGCATAGCAGTTTTCTCTATTTTTATTATTCTTGCCTCCATTTTTATTAGGCGTGCTTCTAGCGGGCCTATGATTGACTTTAGGAGGTGGCCTATGTCTGCTAAAGTTATATCCTCTTCCGATGACTCCTGATTATGATCTGCGGGGAGAGGTGTGAAGTCAGTTGGGGCATTAGACTGCAACTGCTGCGATTGGTCATTTTCTATTACCGGAGAGGTTTGCTCCTGCATGTTTTGGGTTGGGATAGGTATAGTGGGAGTAATCCCTGGTGGTTTTTTGGGATTTTTGGACTTTTTACCCCTATTTGAATTTTTCCCCTCTACCCTTTTTTGAATGGCTCCTTCCCGTGTTCCTCGATTAGTGCTAAGTGACCCTGGGAGAATTGGGTTAATGCTAACTACATTCGATTCCTCCCTGTTTAATGCGGCAACAGCCTCCCCCAGATTTGTGTCATTGTGCAATTGGGCATTTTGTTTTGAGGGCAGTGGCAGAAGACTCATGTCGTCTAAGTCGCCTAGTGTGTCCTCAGTAAGGTCTAGGCCATCAAACTGCTGCGCCCCACCCTGGAGTCCATCTTGCTGGAAGTTTCCGAGGCGCCTGTCTTCCGGGGTTTTTGCCATAGCTATAGCACCCATCGAAGAGCGCTTGACCCATTCTATCTCTTGAGAGATACGTCTTTCCAATAAGTGGATGTCATCTATTAGGAGGGAGCCTGCTTTCAGGAAATAGTTATCAATTGTACCCTGAGTTGGGGCAGATGGTGTATGGGCGGTAGATGCCTGGTTGACTTTACTCCTGGTCTCCATGTGGCTCATGTCCGGAGTTAGGGCTAGAAAGGGGGTAGAATAGGGGATGTTACTAATAAGTTGTTAGATATAGTCCTGTGCCTGATGTAAATGGGGTGGGCCAGTCCAGTCCTTTCCGTCCTCGAACGGCCTCAAACGGCCCGCTCTTAGCCCGGTCTTCGCCCCGAGCTGCGTCCCGCGCTGCGGGAGGAATGAAGGAGGAAATAGGGGACGTGGGGGCGTGGAGGGCGGGGGGCGGGGCCAGCAGGGAGAGCGGACCGGAAGGTGGTAGACGGTCTCGCAGGGACTCCTGGCGTCCCTGCACGCTCGCAGCCCCGCTAGCGCCTCTCACCCACAGCCGTGCCACAACAGCCAAGACTTCCTCGATATGCCCTGTGCCCAACTGCGCGACGCGGCACCCGCGGAGCGGGTGCGGCGAGGTGTGGGCGGTGAAGAATGGGCGCCGCTGACGTCCTGGTCAGTCAAGGTAAAGTTGCTCCGTGTAAAACAAATGTGGTCCCACAGGAAGGGCAGTGGCGAAAGATTATAAATCCTCGGCAGGGCCGGGGGCGGGGCCAGCAGGGAGAGCGGACCGGAAGGTGGTAGACGGTCTCGCAGGGACTCCTGGCTCCTGGAGTCCCTGCACGCTCGCAGCCCCGCTAGCGCCTCTCACCCACAGCCGTGCCACAACAGCCAAGACTTCCTCGATATGCCCTGTGCCCAACTGCGCGACGGGGCACCCGCGGAGCGGGTGCGGCGAGGTGTGGGCGGTGAAGAATGGGCGCCGCTGACGTCCTGGTCAGTCAAGGTAAAGTTGCTCCGTGTAAAACAAATGTGGTCCCACAGGAAGGGCAGTGGCGAAAGATTATGAATCCTCGGCAGGGCGGGGGGCGGGGCCTGCAGGGAGAGCGGACTGGAAGGTGGTAGACGGTCTCGCAGGGACTCCTGGCTCCTGGAGTCCCTGCACGCTCGCAGCCCCGCTAGCGCCTCTCACCCACAGCCGTGCCACAACAGCCAAGACTTCCTCGATATGCCCTGTGCCCAACTGCGCGACGCGGCACCCGCGGAGCGGGTGCGGCGAGGTGTGGGCGGTGAAGAATGGGCGCCGCTGACGTCCTGGTCAGTCAAGGTAAAGTTGCTCTGTGTAAAACAAATGTGGTCCCACAGGAAGGGCAGTGGCGAAAGATTATGAATCCTCGGCAGGGCGGGGGGTGGGGCCAGCAGGGAGAGCGGACCGGAAGGTGGTAGACGGTCTCGCAGGGACTCCTGGCTCCTGGAGTCCCTGCACGCTCGCAGCCCCGCTAGCGCCTCTCACCCACAACCGTGCCACAACAGCCAAGACTTCCTCGATATGCCCTGTGCCCAACTGCGCGACGCGGCACCCGTGGAGCGGGTGCGGCGAGGTGTGGGCGGTGAAGAATGGGCGCCGCTGACGTCCTGGTCAGTCAAGGTAAAGTTGCTCCGTGTAAAACAAATGTGGTCGGACGGACAACATGACAGCCATGTACTACATCCAAAAGCAGGGAGGTACTCACTCTCCACAGCTGTCTCATCTGGCTCAGAGCATGTGGAAGCGGGCCATTCAGAGGAACATTTTCCTCATGGCAGAACACCTCCCGGGCAAGGCAAATAAACAACATTACAATATTTAAAACTGTAAAAAGGGATTAATCAATTTAAAATCCATGGAGTGCATCTCAATTTTTTTTAAAAGTGCATCTTTTAAAGTACAATCATTTCCAATTTTTACAGTTAAGTTCTTAAAAGCGTATAGGGAGGAATTAGTCAAGACACAGTGGAGTCTCTTATGATTCTTGCGCGTACTCTCCACATAGCTGTCAGGAACTTCGCCATTGCAAATACTGTGGGAGATGAAAGATCAGTTTTAAGGACTCTGTAAGCTGGGGCATAAGTTCGAAAGCCCAAATTCCTTAAAAATGGCATGAGCCAGAAGCTCCTGATGTTGCGATAGGCTTTGCAAAATAAAACTACATGCACGTCGTTTTCTAATTTATGGTTGCATGCGGGGCAGTTGGGTGAGGCCTGCTTGTCGTCCCAATTTTTAGTGAGCGACCTCAAAGGAAGAGAGCCGTATCTCCATTGTAAATAAATTTTTCGAACATATACAGGAGACATTGCATCAAGGACATATTCAAAATTGTAAATGTCTTTTGTTTTGATGAATATGTCAGTTAAGGAGCCCTCCCGAATTGAGGTAATAGATCTCTGGAGCATGAAACCATAAAAAAGTTGGGAAAGTGCTTTCCTGGGAAGCCTTAACGATGTTGCTTGTGGGTCATTCCATAGCTCTGGGACTCCAAGGGTCATGCACATGTCTCTTATATACTTGAGCCATTGAATTTTGGATACGGATATCGTTCTAAGAAGCTCTTGCAATTCGCTTCTGTAATGGCTCAAATCTTGGCTACTCCAGAGGCGCCTCCAATAGGTCAAAGGTTTGAGACTCACTTCTTCGCTAATAGGGCACAGTGCTAAGTCCATTCTCAGCGGAATTAGTGGGGTGCTTAAAGGGAGACCCGTCAGCTGCCTAATAAAGTTATTCTCAGCAACTTGGATGGAGTGAAGCGGAGTGTGGCCCCATAGTTCAGCCCCATAAATGATACCACCCCGTGCTTGTGCCTTGTAAATTTGTATTGCAGGTGCCAATGGGCGAAAGGGGGATTTTTTCGCGATTCTATTAATTGCACCCGCCCTCTGGATTAGGTTAGTGGTTGCTTTTGTTTTGTGCGGCAGCCAAGTTAAGTTGTGATTAAGTGTTACGCCCAAATACTCAATCTCGTTAACTCTCTCCAGAGGTGCATGCCCGAGACGTGGATTTGGACAGTTTTTATGTTTGCGGCTTAGGATCATGAATTTTGTTTTTGTTGGGTTTATTTCTAGGCCCCTTTTGTTGCAAGGACAATCAGATGGCGGATCTGCTCAGCAGATACAGCCATCAAATGCACGAGTGGGAGTTACACCCATCAGTACTCCGCCCGTACTTCCAGCAGTGGGGTCATCCGGAGATAGACCTGTTTGCCACAAACGAAAACGCAAAATGCCAACACTTTGCCGCCAGGTTCCCTCACCCACAATCGCAGGGGAATGCGATATGGATGAACTGGTCAGGCAAATTTGCGTACGCTTTTCCACCAGCCCCTCTGATACCGCTGGTGGCAAGAAAACTAAAGCAGCACTCGATGACACTCATCCTAGTTGCTCCAACGTGGGCACGCCAAGCATGGTACACAACGTTTCTGGAGCTCTCGGTGGTGCCGCATCAAAGGCTGCGCCTAACGCCCAGGCTTTTGACGCAGAACCATGGAGACATTCAGCATCCAGATCCGCAACAGCTCAACCTGGCGATCTGGCTCCTGAAGTCCTAGAGTTTGGCTACCTTCACCTACCTCCAGAATGCATGGACATCATCAAGGAGGCAAGGAAGCCGACTACCAGAGCATGCTATGCTGCTAAATGAAAGCGTTTTGTTCTTCACTGTACAGCCAATAACATAAACCCGCTAGATGCATCTATCCCTAACATCATTTGCTATCTGTTACATCTTTACAAGTGCAATCTCGCCTACACTTCCATTCGGATACATCTATCCGCCATAGCAGCTTACCTTCAGAACAGGCAACATCTCTCTGTCTTCAGAGTGCCTGCCATTAAGGCTTTCCTTGAAGGTCTAAAACGAGTCATTCCCCCAAGAACACCGCCAGCTCCGGTGTGGAACCTCAATGTGGTCCTCACCAGGCTGATGGGACCACCTTTTGAGCCACTACACTCGTGTGAACTCCAGTTCCTAACATGGAAAGTGGCTTTCCTTATTGCTATTACGTCACTGAGACGTGTTAGTGAGCTGCAAGCGCTCACAATCCAAGAGCCATTCATACAAATTCATCCAAATAGGGTGGTACTACGTACTAACCCTAAATTCCTTCCGAAGGTGGTGTCACAGTTTCATCTCAACCAAACTATTGACTTGCCTGCATTCTTCCAAAACCCACAAACGGTGGCGGAAAGAATGCTCCATACTTTGGATGTTAGAAAGGCGTTGATGTACTATATTGACAGGACACAACACTTTAGGAAAACAAAACAACTTTTTGTTGCCTTCTCGCCACAGCACAAGGGCAACCCTATTTCCAAAGCAGGAATAGCCAGATGGATTGTTAAGTGCATCCAGATCTGCTATCAAAAGGCTAAACGCACCTTAACAATACCCCCAAGGGCGCACTCCACACGCAAATTGGGGGCATCCATGGCTTTCCTGGGGAACATTCCTTTAGAGGACATTTGTAGAGCAGCCACATGGGTTACACCACATACCTTTACAAAACACTACTGTGTTGATGTGCATTCCAAACAGCAGGCAGCTGTTGGGCAGGCTGTTCTCAAGACACTTTTTCAGGTTTCTGCAGCTGGCACGGGCAACCGCCGCTAATGGAGGGACTGCTATATATTCTATGCAACAGATATGAATTTAGCAGCCCACATGCCTCGAACTGAATATGCTACTTACCAGTATGCATCTGTTCTTGGCATGTAGGGCTGCTAACATTCATATCGCCCACCCTCCTCCCCGGTGCCTGTCGCAGCTGCAGACATACTCTTGCATTCAATCATTAGCATGGACATCCTTTACACTTTACACTCCATCTCTGCCACAATGGCTAAAAACAATCTGGGGATGGAGCCGATGCCCATGCGCACTGTAGTCCAGGGGAGGAGCCACCTATCTCAGGATACTTCGAAGACTCTTCCAGGACAACAATGTGCGATCATCCGGACCCAACACTAGGCGGCGATCTAATGCAACAGATATGAATGTTAGCAGCCCTACATGCCAAGAACAGATGCATACTGGTAAGTAGCATATTCATTTCGCCATTCTGTGAGGGGACCACTCTGTCTTGTAAAAGAGGATTGGGAGAAGCCTCTCCAAGAACCCAAACAAGATATTGTGGACTATGTGCTTGGCCGAAGGTCCAGAATGGCTGAGTACATGGAAAAGGCATCCAAAAATCTTGAGGCCAGTCAGGAGCTTCAGAAGCACTGGTATGACCAAAAAGCTGCACTGGTTGAATTTCAACCTGGGCAAAAGGTATGGGGTTTTGGAGCCAGTGGCACTAAGGGCTCTTCGGGACAGATGGAGTGGCCCTTACCCTATCTTAGAAAAAAAGAGTGAGGTCACCTACTTGGTTGACCTGGGCACAAGCAGGACACCCAAAAGGGTTATCCATGTGAACCGCATGAAGCTCTACAATGACAGGGCTGACATCACCATGCTGATGGTAATGATGAGGACCAGGAGACAGAGTGAATCGCTCCCTGACCTTCTCTCATATAGCCCAAAAGATGGCTCAGTGTATGGAGTTGTCTTTTCAGACACCCTCTCTGCCCAACAGCAGTCTGATTGCAAGCAAGTCTTGCAGCAGTATGCACAGCTCTTTTTTCCGTGACCCCTGGTCAGACAAACTGGTGTACCCATGATGTGCAACGCAAAAGTGCTATCAATTGGAAACTAATAGCATCCCCTGGGGCACACTAAATGGCGATTCTTGCCTCCACAGTTTATAAAGAACCAAGGATAATGAATATCTTTTGGACCAAATGAATTTTAATCCGTTGTACTTGATTTTAATATGTTTATCCACATATTATATAACATGATTTCTCTTGCTCCAATGCATTTCGGACATTGTCCTTCATCGGGGAGCATCTAGAAAAAGAACGACATGCACACAGGTCTGTATATATACCTAGTAGGTTCAATATGAAAAATACGGGTGTGGTGAATAAGAGTGGGGGTTATGTGGCAACTAATTCGGAAACCAGTGTAGAGTTGAAAACGAGTGAAACATGGTGATAAAGGTACGTGAAAAATGGCTTATTAAGAAAACTGCAAAAGAAAGTAATGCTCGAAGGCGTGCAAAAGTGAAAAGTAAAAGTTCACCCGAACAGAGTAAATAAAGTTCACCCGAACAGTGTAAAATAAATTGTTCGTGATATAGCTGCATGCGAACGTTACCAGATTAAACCCAGCGTATCAAACGGTAAAGCTTTCAACTGGCATGCTTAAAGAAGAACCAGAGTTCTGTAAACTTACGTGGATGAAAAATCACAGCAGCATCATGAGCGTAGGTTCAAAACACTGCGCCATGAACACAGGGCTGACACGGAAGTGTAATTACGATAGAGTGCACGTGACACGGGGTCAAGAACTAGAACTAAACAAAGGACTATAGGAAAATAAGTGAAATAACGCCGCATACCTACACCAAAGGGTGCAAACCCGAACGGTTAATGTTAGAGGTGAATAAAGGTTCACATGTAATGCAATGTGTAAAATGGAATATGTGAAAATAAATGAAATATAAAATTCAAAAAATTCTGAATATAACAATTCTGAATATAGCAACAAGGAGAAATGTCCAGAAGCTAATACCCCAACCTGGGGGATGTATGTAAGAAAGTTTACAGATAGCATGAAAATTCGATGCGTTCGTTAAGCCCATGTGGCTTCATTGATTGCAGTCTATATATCCAATGATTTTCTCTTTGGAGCAATTGTTTGTTGTTGTCTTTTCCTTCTTCTTTGTTGATGACTTCAAGAATTGTGTATTTCAGTTGAGAAACAGAATGTCTCATTTCATTGAAATGGGTTGCTACAGTCGATTTCTGGTTCATGGTGCGGATGTTGGACTTGTGTTCATTGAGGCGTGTTTTGACTTTACGTTCAGTTTTGCCAACATAAGTCTTTCCGCAAGGGCATTTCAAGAGGTAGACACAGTTGTTGGTATCACAAGTGGCAGTAACTCGTAATTGGATTTTGTGTCCTTTCATAGAATGTGTGATTTCTGTGCCAGTTATTATATTATGACAGTTGTTGCAATTGTTGCAAGGTCTGGTACCGCGGAATTGGACATTCAATGTTTTGGTCTCTTTGAGGAGTTCTCCTAAATTCTTGCCCCTGGTGTAAGCAAATAATGGTAACGACTTGAAAATGTCATTGAAATTAGTCTCTAATTGTAGTAGTGGCCAATATTTTAGTATTATACTTTTGTAGGTGGTACTTACATTAGAAAATTTTGAAACAACGACCAGCCGGTCGCTTTTGGGTTTTTGTGTGTTTTTTTTTTAGAATCTCTTCATGCTTCATAGGTTGGATGAACGTTTTGGCCGACTCCAAGATTTGGTCTGGATATCCTCTACAGCGGAATCTTTCTGTCATTTCATTGATACGTGTTTCTGAAGTGATGGGATCTGAAGTTATACGTTTGACTCTAAGTAGTTGTGATCTAGGTAGATGTCTTTTTAAGGATGGCTGGTGGAAACTAGTATAGTGCAAAGTGTTATTGCGATCTGTTGATTTTCTGAAAATGTCTGTGATTATCTGGTTGTCCTTAAGTGTAATTCTTACATCCAAAAAGGTAATCGAGTTGGGTTCAATGTTCCATGTAAATTTTATTCTGTCATTAATGTGATTTAACGTGTCAAGGGCTGTTTCTAAGCTTTCTTTGGTGTTCTTCCACACAATAAATAGGTCATCAATGTAGCGTACATACATTTTGAGGTTATTGCTCCATTCAGATCATGACCAAATGTTTGTATGGTCGAATTCTCCCATATAGTTATTAGCGTAGACAGGAGCTGCAGAATTCCCCATGCTGGTGCCCACGAGTTGCAAATACCAGTTATCACGATGTTTGAAATAACTGTGGTATAGCGTGAAAGTCATTAATTCCATCAGGAAGATTTTAGTGGCTTCATCCAAGTCTAAGTTTAAGACCGCTTGTTCAATGGCTTCTATGCCTCCTGCATGTGGAATGGAGGTGTATAATGCACTGACGTCAGCAGTGCATAACAATAATTTTTCATTGGGATGAATATCTAGCTCTTGTAGTTTGCACAAAAAGTCAGTTGTATCTCTAATGTAGCTTGCCAGTGATTGGACCGTGGGTTGTAGTTTACGATCCAGGTACTGTCCTACAGGTTCATGGATACTGCCACATGTAGATACTATGGGGCGAATCGGCGGATTCATCAGATCTTTGTGTATCTTGGGCATGGCATATATCGATGGACTTCTGGGATGAGATTGCAAGAGAAAGTTTCTGGTTCTTTGGTCAATAATGCCCTGTGAATGGGCTTTATCAATGATGGTTTTTAACTCTGTAGCAAACTGTTGTGTAGGATTACTGGGTAATTTCATGTAAACCATTTCGTCTGAAACATGTTCATGTAGTTTTTGATGGTACATCGAAGCGTTCATAACAACAATTGCGCCTCCTTTGTCTGCTTTGGTGCAGATTATCTTGTCATTGTGAGCTATAGATCTTAAACGATCTTGGTCTTTCTGAGTCATGTTCTTGTGTGAGTTTTTGTTGTAATTGATGCTCGTCAAATCCTTTTTAATAAGTTGTTCAAAAAGATCAATAGTTTTGTGGCTTACTGGAGCCTGGAAACCACTTGGTAGTTTTAGACCCATTAATGGGTTCTCTTTTTTCTCTCCTTGTTGGATAATGATGTTATCAAAAAAATGTCTGAGTCTCAATTTTCTGACCAGTTTAAAAGTTGCTATTTCTAATTCCAATAGCTTGGATTTGCTAGCAGGTACAAACGAAGTGCCTTTCTGTAATATTTGCATGTCTTGACTTGTGAAAGTGTAGTCGGATATGTTGATAACCAACTGATAACGGCTGGTCGTTGTTTCAAAATTTTCTAATGTAAGTACCACCTACAAAAGTATAATACTAAAATATTGGCCACTACTACAATTAGAGACTGATTTCAATGACATTTTCAAGTCGTTACCATTATTTGCTTACACCAGGGGCAAGAATTTAGGAGAACTCCTCAAAGAGACCAAAACATTGAATGTCCAATTCCGCGGTACCAGACCTTGCAACAATTGCAACAACTGTCATAATATAATAACTGGCACAGAAATCACACATCCTATGAAAGGACACAAAATCCAATTACGAGTTACTGCCACTTGTGATACCAACAACTGTGTCTACCTCTTGAAATGCCCTTGCGGAAAGACTTATGTTGGCAAAACTGAACGTAAAGTCAAAACACGCCTCAATGAACACAAGTCCAACATCCGCACCATGAACCAGAAATCGACTGTAGCAACCCATTTCAATGAAATGAGACATTCTGTTTCTCAACTGAAATACACAATTCTTGAAGTCATCAACAAAGAAGAAGGAAAAGACAACAACAAACAATTGCTCCAAAGAGAAAATCATTGGATATATAGACTGCAATCAATAAAGCCACATGGGCTTAACGAACACATCGAATTTTCATGCTATCTGTAAACTTTCTTACATACATCCCCAGGTTGGGGTATTAGCTTCTGGACATTTCTCCTTGTTGCTATATTCAGAATTGTTATATTCAGAATTTTTTGAATTTTATATTTCATTTATTTTCACATATTCCATTTTACACATTGCATTACATGTGAACCTTTATTCACCTCTAACATTAACCGTTCGGGTTTGCACCCTTTGGTGTAGGTATGCGGCGTTATTTCACTTATTTTCCTATAGTCCTTTGTTTAGTTCTAGTTCTTGACCCCGTGTCACGTGCACTCTATCGTAATTACACTTCCGTGTCAGCCCTGTGTTCATGGCGCAGTGTTTTGAACCTACGCTCATGATGCTGCTGTGATTTTTCATCCACGTAAGTTTACAGAACTCTGGTTCTTCTTTAAGCATGCCAGTTGAAAGCTTTACCGTTTGATACACTGGGTTTAATCTGGTAACGTTCGCATGCAGCTATATCACGTACAATTTATTTTACACTGTTCGGGTGAACTTTATTTACTCTGTTCGGGTGAACTTTTACTTTTCACTTTGCACGCCTTCAAGCATTACTTTCTTTTGCAGTTTTCTTAATAAGCCGTTTTTCACGTACCTTTATCACCATGTTTCACTCGTTTTCAACTCTACACTGGTTTCCGAATTAGTTGCCACATAACCCCCACTCTTATTCACCACACCCGTATTTTTTATATTGAACCTACTAGGTATATATACAGACCTGTGTGCATGTCGTTCTTTTTCTAGATGCTCCCCGATGAAGGACAATGTCCGAAATGCATTGGAGCAAGAGAAATCATGTTATATAATATGTGGATAAACATATTAAAATCAAGTACAACGGATTAAAATTCATTTGGTCCAAAAGATATTCATTATCCTTGGTTCTTTATAAACTGTGGAGGCAAGAATCGCCATTTAGTGTGCCCCAGGGGATGCTATTAGTTTCCAATTGATAGCACTTTTGCTTTGAATACTACTCGTCCATAGGGCAGAGGACGACACCCGGGAGCACCTACCCTACCTTTTGAACATTTACACTGAATAGTTGACCTATAGCTGTGCACTTGTCCACTAAACTTTACTCATTGTACCCATGATGTGGACACTGGTGACAGTTCACCCGTCAAAAACAAAATCTATCGACAGGCTGATAAAGTCAAGGAAAGCATCAGATCTGAAGTCAGCAAGATCCTGGAGTTAGGGTTATTGAACACTCTGAGAGCCCCTGGGCCAGCCCAGTGGTTCTAGTCCCCAAGCCTTGTCCACAGGGTGGAAAGAGAGAAATGAGGTTCTGTGTGGACAATAGAGGGCTCAACTCTTTCACCAAGACAGATGCTCACCCTATCCCAAGAGCTGATGAGTTGATAGACAAATTGGGTGCAGCCAATTTTCTAAGTACCTTACTTAACTGCAGAGTACTGTCAAATTGGCATGGCCCCAGGAGCAAAAGAAAAGACAGCATTCTCCTCACCTGATGGGCATTATCAGTTTACTGTTATGCCCTTTGGTCTAAAGAATGCCCCTGCCACCTTCCAGAGGTTGGTGCATCAAGCCCTTGCTGGATTGGAGTCCTTTAGTGCAGCTTATCTACATGATAATGCGGTCTTTAGATCCACCTGGCAGGATCACCTGATCCACCTTGGGAAGGTTTTAAATGCCCTGTAAACTGTAGGCCTAACTATCAAGACATCAAAATGCCAGATAGGGCATGGAACTGTGGTGTACTTGGGCCACCTTGTTGGTGAAGGCCAGGTACAAACCTTACATGCCCAAGATCCAGCCCATCCTGTACTGGGCAGCTCCAACAACCCAGACCCAAGTCAGGGCGTCCTTGGCTTGATTGGGTACTACAGGAGGTTTGTGAAGGGATATGGGTCCATTGCGGCTCCCCTCACAGAACTCACCTCCAAGAAGATGCCCAAAAAGGTAAACTGGACAGTTAGTTGTCAAAAGGCTTTTGACACCCTGAAAGAAGCAATGTGATCCGCCCCAATTCTCAAAGCTCCAGACTATGCCAAGCAGTTCATTGTGCAGACTGATGCCTCTGAGCTAGGGATAGGAGTGGTCCTGTCCCAGGCCAATGATAGAGGCCAAGACCAACCTGTTACTTTTATACGCAGAAGGCTTCTACCCAGGGAGCTGCATTGGAGTGCCATAGAGAGGGAGGCCTTTGCTGTGGTTTTGCCCCTGAAGAATTTGAGACCATACATCTTTTTGGTACTCACTTCGTAGTTCAAACTGATCACAGACCTCTCAGATGGCTAATTCAAAGGAAAGGTGAAAATCCTAAACTGTTGAAGTGGGCCATCTCCCTTCGGGGAATGGACTTTGCAGTGGAACACAGACCTGGGAATGTACCATCCAGGGCACTGTGACCAGGGAATACCTCGAAGGGCTGCAGCACTTATTGTGCCACCCTTAGAGGCCCTGTACCATTACACGCACACATTGCCTTAGCAGGCTGCGTGGTTTGGTGCAGAAAAAAGTGAAGAGTCGACATGGCACATATCCCTGTGTGTCATGCCTACAAACCACTGCCCTGGCATAGATCAGTCACCCCTCTAACTGGGTGCACTATATCAGTGGTGATGGTACAAGTGCATGAGCCCTGTGCCCCTACAGCATCCAAGTCCATTTTTAGACATTGCAAGTGCAGTGCTGCCATTAAGATTATATGGTGCAGGGAGTCTGTCCTTACGAACTCCACAGCACCATAATGGTTTCACTGAAAACTGAGAAGTTTGGTATCAAGCTTCTCAGCACATTAAACCCACACTGATGCCAGTGTGGGATTTAATGCAAAATGCACACAGAGGGCATCTTAGAGATGCCCCCTGATAAAACAACCTATCACTAGTGTCCAGGCTGAGTGGCTGCTTTTAGCTGCCACCACCAGACATGTTTCTGGACCTCTGGGTCGAGAGCCTCCTGCTCTCGGGGGCCTGAAACCATGCACATCCTGGAACGAGGTGCCAAGCCTCCTTCCCCAGGATGGGTAGGGTCCACAAAGGGGAAGCTTCAAAGGCTTGCCGCCTTTGTGAGGTTCCCCAGGCCCCTTGCTGCTTTCAGCAACTGGTCCCCATGTGTTCTGACCCCTACTTTGGGCAGGAGAACTGGCGGGAAACACAAGTGAGGAAGAGAGGTGTGCCCACCTCTGCAGAAATGTCCTAGCTATCGTCACAGACATTTTCAATTCTACTAAGGACTCGGAGGCGAGGATCATGACTTCTTTCTTCCTTCAGTTCAAAGAGTTTCCATTAACTGGACAACAATAAAACTTAATTTCCCATATACACAGGGAAAGAAGTCAACACAAACAAAGTCTCAGTACAATCTGTGGCTGTCCACCTCATCAAGGGAAGTTGTCCATCTTCTCTCGCCCTCTTTCTTCCTGTTACCAATCCGACTCTGGAAGATCCCTCAATCCTGTTTGGAGGACTGTCACTGCAAGTCCGAGAGACCACCAAATTAATTCTGGCAACAACTATGTAGCAGATAAAAGAAACTTAACTGGAGAACACGAACATTACACAAGTCTTATCATAACTTGCAAGATACATGGCTTAATCACCAGAAAAAACTCTTACTCCTGTAAACTGATCCAAGAACGTGGGTGGACCCTTATTCCTCCTAGGGTGGGCTAATCCTCTCCTCCGAGTCTTTAATAGAATTGAAACTTTCCGTTGTGATAGCTAGGAAATAAGAGGCAAGGATTATGCTTGTTCAGAGCTTGTCCACCACCAGGGCTGCAATGAAAGACTTGTCTGAAATAAAACCTTTTAACAGTTAATATCCTCCAAACGGGCTCCCAAGGTGCTTTTGAGGCCATTTTCCCTCCCCACAAAGTGAGCATTGAAACTCTTGTTATCAATGCCCGCCTCTTGCATTATTGCACGGTTTCCTCAAGACAATCAAAAGCTCTCTCTCCTAGTGTGGACGAAACTCCGCTTTCGCAACCTTGTAAGCCTTGATACTTCTGACAATTCATAGCTTGGGCACAGCTGGAAAAGCCGGATAAGAGATCACTCAGGAATTACATTTGGTGCGTCTAATAATGTGGAACATAACTTCTTCCGGAGTGAAGGACCTTCCCGAAATTTTGAACGCCCGTATGTCCGACACTCTCCTGCAGGAGATCAGACCAAAAAGAGTAGCCAGTTTGGCTGGCAATAGCTCCCTGGAGAGATATCTATTGCTTGGACAATCAAACAGGAGCTTCAAAACCTTATTCACATCCCAAAGGGTCGAGTATCTCGGTTCTGGAAGCAGAGACAGTCTAAGACCTGTCTTTTTAACTAGGGGATGTTCTCCCACCAGTACACCAGCAATCACAGCGTGACCTGCGGAGTTTGCCGATCTAAAAGTATTGACAGATCTATACGCCAGACCCTCCGCAGCCAAGGCCACCAGGAAATTTAAGATGTGGACAATGTCGCCCCTACGGGATCCAGACTTTGTTGCAGACACCACCCCATGCAGTGAGACCAAGCTGATCGATACCGCTCAACTATACCGTCTGCCCAGGCCTTGGTGAGGAGGAATGCAGAGTTACTCGAAAGGCCCATTACTTGCCATTGTGACCTGTAATCTACCACACTGCCTGTTGTCACCATCGGGTGAGGATTCCAGGAGGGATGGGTCAGGAGATGAAAATGATAATGGGAAAGTAGGCTGAAACATGGAATGGGACGCAGCTAAGGCAGTCATTGAAGGAGAACTTATATCCCACACAGCCCGTTTCACTCGCCTGGCGGCCCAGAAGAAAACTGACCTAGAAAAGGGGATATAAACCCTAGAGATTTGCCATAAACAATCAGGTTCGACATGTACATATAGAGAGCTGAGAACCACCCAACTGGGATTACAACACTTTCTAATGAGAGACCCCAAAGAAAATTATTTACACTAACCAAAAATACTGTGGGAAAGGCTACAATTGCCTCAAGTTTTTCTTGGCAAACTTGACAACCAACAGCCCGCCTCAAAATCACTGGCGAACTCTCACACCCTAACGTTATTGATACACACGGTGCAGGAATGCCCACTATTCATGACAATTTTTGCCCTCACTATGGAACCCTTAATACAAAATACAAAAGCCAATCCTGCAGTCTGAGGCATCAAGATGAGCCAGACAGAATATAAATTGGCTTTATTTGCACATGATCTGCTTTGCTGTCTGACTGGTCTGACAACTGTTCCTGAACTGGCTAGAAAGCTGGCACGCTTTGAGACAGTCTCTTATTCAGGGTTAACTACACAACATCTTTCGCTCTAGGGATCTCAGATCCCCAAGAACGCTCCAAGCCGGTCCAACAGAGGGAGGGTTTTCACTTGGAGGACCACTCGCTCCGCTATCTAGGCATCATAATAACAAAAGACAAAGAACACGTTTACACGGTTAACCTCCCTCCTTTATTGAACATACTATTTTAAGACCTTTATCAGTGGAGGAAGCTAAACTCTCATGGCTGGGAAGAATAGCGAGTGTGAAAATTAATTTTCTACCCAGACTCTTATATGTCCTTCACGCACTCCTGCTCACATGCTCCCTTTCAGTCATATCTCAGATCCACCGGAAACTCCTGGCATTCTTCTGGGGTAATAAATCATCAAGAGTCTCTAGACCGACTATGTTCAAGAATCCAGCGGAATGGGCCCTGGACCTGCCAAATCTATCTTATTATACAAAAGCAGCTCAATAGTGCTCAGAGTTGGATTGTTATCCGGTCCCTCACAAGCTACTAAACATGGGAGTGGAACAAAACTATGTAAAATCCCAGCTAGCCACTATATTGTGGCTATCGCACCGGCATGGACTGAAATCACACACTATACTCCTCTCACTTGCAATACTTCTGGACCAATGGGACTCTGTTATCCACAGCTGCCAACTGACTCATTTTCCATACCTCTCTAATCATCCACAATCCAGAATTTCTACCAGGGCAACAGAACTCTGGTTACTTACGTTGGAATGAGGAGATCCCCCACCACAGTTAGGCAATTCCTCTTTTGGGCCACCAGCGGATAGGGCCACATGCATAGAACGCTTCCACCTCCGTTCACACGATGATTATAGACGTACGAGACAGAACTCCAAATGAACGCACTCAGACGGGACCCAGATCGAACAGCTGTTTTATAACAAAACAAAGAACAAGGGGACTTCTCTTTTAAACGCGACCCTGAATCACTCTCATATCACCCATCCACCTACATACATCTCCGCATGGAGCAGGGCCATAGATCATGAACTGCCAGACAATATATGGGAATACATTTGGACCAGAGCAGCAAGGTCATCGATATATGTGCAGAACAAAGTGCATACAAATTTTTAACCAGATGGTACCTCATGGCTGTACGATTAAACTAGCTAATGCCTGTTCTCAATATCCCCTTTGCGGATAGCTCAAGAGCGGGTGATGGGCGGGCGAGCTCTGCAGCCGGGAGCATTACTGGTCCGTGTAGTAAAGGCAGTCGTCCCCAACTGCACCTTCCAGGTCGGGGAGGAAGGCCGTTGTAGGTGGGTGGAGCGGTCCTGCCCAAGACTTGCTGTGGCCCTCGGGGGCCCTGGCTATGTGGGCAAAGAAAGGAAGGGACATCTGGTGTTGAGGCCCAAACAATATCCAAGCACACCCCTAAAATGAGGAGAGACGTGCTGCAGGCCACAGAAGGATCTGGCCTTACGGCAGCTTGTGGCCTCGCTAACGTCGATAGGCCGCTCACCACGCAGCCTCCGTTAGCAAGTGAGGAGAGCGGGTCTCACCTAGAAATGGGACATGAGCCTTGTAGGACGTCATGCAGAAGAGTAAGTGCATGAATCTCCATGGCCTGCGACTCACCCGGTCGTCATCTTGGCCTCGTCCCTGCCCACCACCAATTCACACACATCAGTTTGAGGGAGAGAGCACTGTCACTGGTGCCTGGGCAGCAGGCGCCAGCACACTTTCAGAGTCATAACGATCAACATTGGGGAAAAAATTGTGGCGGGCTGACCATACAAAAAGGGCACTTTTCTACAGCTAGTAATAAATCAGTGCAAATAGTGTCCCAAGACACAAATTTTAATAGCTCCACCATGGGCAAGACAAACCGTGTTCTCTGACCTCATGGAGCTGTCACAGGGGAAGGCAGTACATTTCTAAGGACCTTTTTGAAATTCAAAGAGACCATGCCTATTGCCAGATCCAACCAGCATCTGTCTAGGAGCATGGTTCTTGAAGGTTTCAAATTTGGACATTTGGGCCTTCTTCTGAGACCCATGGATGTTATAAGAGAAGCCAGAAAAGTAAGTTCAAGGAAATGTTATGCCTCTAATTGGAAAATATATGTCCTTTAGTGCAGCAAAGAGGACCTCTTTGACAATACAACACAGAACAGCACAGTCATTGGGTACCCAACTCATCTGTTAGATGAAAATGCAACTTATGCTTCACTAAAAGTCCAGCTGTCATCCATAGCGGCATGCGCGAGGGAACACAGGTAGAAGTATTTTTTCAGTACACTAGTCATCAAAAGATTCCTAGAAGGAGCCCAGAGAATGAAAAAAGTCCTAGCTATCGTCACAGGAGTTTCAATTCTACTAAGGACTAGGAGGCGAGGATCATGAATTATTTCTTCCTTTATTCCAAAGAGCAGCCATTAACTGGACAACAATAAAACTTGACAACCAACAACCCGCCTCAAAATCACTTTAATGAGAGGCACGAGGCAGGGATGCCCACTATTCGTGCTAATTTTTGCCCTCACTATGGAACCCCTAATACAAAAGCCAATCCTGTAGTCTGAGGCATCAGAATGAGCCAGACAAAATATAAAATGGCTTTATTCGCAGATGATGTGCTTTGCTGTCTGAGTGGCCTGCCAACTCTGTTCCTGAACTGGCTAGAGAGCTGGCATGCTTTGAGACAGTCTTTGATTCAGGGTTAACTACACAAAATTTTCCGCTCTAGGGATCTCAGATCCTCAAGAACGCTCCAAGCCGGTCTTACAGAGGAAGTGTTTTCAATTGGAGGGCCACTCGCTCCGCTATTTAGGCATCATACGAACAAAAGACACAGAGCACGTTTACACGGTTAACCTCTCACCTTTATTGAACATACTATTTAAGGACCTTTATCAGTGGGGGAAGCTGAACTCTCATGGCTGAGGAGAATAGCGAGTGTGCAAATTAATGTTTGAGGCATATGAGCTGCAGATTGTACACTTATGCATAGATCGCCATCTAGTGTTGGGCTCGGATGCTTGCACTTTGTTGTCTTGGAAGAGTCTTTTTTACTCACGACATAGGTGACTCCTCCCTTGGACGATAGTGCTCATGGGCATCGACTCCATCTTCAGATTGTTTTTTTCCGCCATCGGGTTCGGATGTAACTTTTGCACTCTGGTTCGGTACCGTATTTCCAAACCTTTTCTCCACCGCGAACTAGCTACAATTCAATGGTATTTTTCTCGATTGCGTAATCTTCCACGCGCATCTCAGATATTCGATTCCAGTCGTCGCGGGCGGCTGGGCCTATCGACGCCGTTCGGACCTACAGCTCATGGAAAGGACTTGGGTGTTGTCAGTCTACGCTAATGAAAGATTCACAGCCGTGATACATGACACCAGAACAAATTTGTGCGATACAGGGGAGAGCCCACTAATAAACCCCGTCCTCCAACGCTCCACATAGATATAATGTTCTGGACCCCGGAGACCGACCGCTCCAACGCTGAATGAAGAGACGGGGACAGCGCATGACTCTACAATTGCGTCATATATCTAGCGCTTGGTGTTCTTTCACTCCACAGATCCCCACTGGGATGTGCGCACCCAAACACCTTGCATCTCATACTCATACGATGGCTGCCACAAAGCCTTGTAATAATGATCAGTGAAGCAAAATGTATTACTTTGACATGTTCACTGATACTTCATACATTCCATTGAAGTGGTATATGAAACTAAATAAAAAGATTTAAGAAAAGATAAAGTGTAAGGCATTTTCTGATGACAATTATTTGCATAAGGCCACATAGATTGGTTGAAAGTGTGAGTTTATATCTTAATGCCCAAAGTGGTTGGACTTCTGTGATAGCTGTGCTGGGTTTTTAATCTCAGCAGAACTCTCTCTGCCAAACTGTCTTTTTGGATTTGTGCTGAGTTGCAACATATAAGATGTGATAACTACAAAATCTGTGTGCAGTATTGTAGAAATTGGATGGGGAATGTTAACATACCTATTGTGTTGCTGTTTCACAAACTATTTCGTACTAAGTTAAAAATGCGACGAGTGACTGACTGGCAGTGTTAACAGTGTGCAAAGCAGATTGTATTGCAGTACCACGCATCAATTTACGATGCATGGAAAATTAAGATGATTGTTTGATTAAGAATATCGAACATCAAGACTCGAGAAGAAGCTGCTCTTGAAGATTTAAGGCACCTGGTGTGATGTACCAGCTAACTTGAGATTCTGTTGCTTCTTTAATCTAACAGTTGTGTAATTTAAAAACATCTTGGACTAATGCCCATATTAAAGCACCCAGAGGGCGAAGTTCATGTCAATGTATCCTGCAATTTTAAATATTGATATTAAAAAAAAAAAAATATATATATATATATATATATATATATATATATATATATATATATATATATATATATATATATATATATATATATGAATGATGAAGTGTAGTTAAAGTATTATAATACAGATAGATATTTTTTATTATATGCAGTTTGATTATTTTTTGCTTGTTTTGTTCATTAATTGTAAATTATTTGTGGGGCTATCAAGCAGTAATAAAAATAATTTTGGTGAGGTTGTCAGGACGAGCCTGATGGCTATTGCAATATCTGGTTCTCTATTGGATCTTTCATAGATTCACATGCTTGAATCTTCCCAATCATCGAGCTGGGAGCCCCACAGCACCATCAGAATAGCAGTATAATGTTAAACATAGCCCAGAGCTTTGAAAACTGTCACTACAGTAGCTTACTCATCATAAAAAATAAAAAAATCATTTTAGCCAATCACATTAAATCACATTAAAGCAGACTGAAGGCAAAACCCTGTAGATCACATCATCCCATGGTTTTCGCAGTACTTCAGATAAGTCTTTTTCCTATCCTGATATTGATATTTACATCCTATTTGAAGATTATTAGCAGGCTTTCCTCTACTTATTTTGGTCAGGATAACTCTCTAACATGCCCGTATCTACACAAATCGAACCTTATTAGATCTTGTGGGATAGAAACACTTCTCCAATGACCCACACGAGAGCTACATTTACTGTTATCCATACCACAAATTTAGGGATTGCAAAACTTTCAGTAAACTTTCTATAAAACCCTAACGGATAGGAGAGGAAGACTTTTCCAGTGGCTACATAAATCCAGATCAGAAGATGCTACTTCCTCCAATAAAGATTCTGATTCCTCTTCAGAATTGTCTAAAAGAGCCAATAAAAAGTCCATAGCTCGAAAAAAAATACTTGGAAAGAGCCACATAAAAACTAATGGAAAAGAGTTTTTGTCAGGCAATACCGTTCATCTCCTTGCAGCAAGTCCTTTGGTAAAAAATAACACGAAACAGCTGGCGTCATGCTAAAAAGAAAATAGTGAAATTCCAAATCTGACTTATTCTCCACATCCTGTGGCACATCAGAGGTAAAAATGTCAGGACTGTGATGAGGTAGAAGTGCCCCCCATCACAAGACCAAAGGTGGGCTTACAAGAAGAATCTGAACAAGATCCTCATTAGTGGTGTCCACAAGACCGCTATGAACCATATTACAAGGAAGAAAAATATTCAGACCCATCCATGATACAAATGCCCATTGCCTTGGAAAGAAGGGATTTGAGAATGAGGACTCACTTTTTCAAAATATTCCTGTACAAAACATCAGGAGCCGGGAACACCAAACTAACAAACATCAAACTGCCCTATGTCTCATAAGTCGACTGTTTTTTCCAACAGCGTCAGCAATAAATGTTGGTCCGGTAAGTGCAACTCTTGTGTCACTGACCCAGACAGGATACATGACTGATGATAACCAGCAAGACAGAAATCCTTGGGGATTCACAGAGCATATCCCCTGAATGGGAAGTTTACATAGCTCTACCACAGGATTTTCCTATTCCAGCTCCCACTGATTCGCCACCAGATGATCAAGCAACTTGTGCTATAATGTGAAAAGCATTTGAGCACTTTGATTTGGCGATTGCGATGAGAGACATTGTTTCCTCTAATAATTTAAACTCTCTCCTAAAAAGTAAGACGGGGCAATCTCTATTATTGATCATATTTGGAAAGAGGGTCTAAAAGTTGTGCAAACTCCTGGTACTGAGGCAACAGTGTTTCCTCAACTACATAAAATCAATCAATCAGTAGATTTGTATAGCTTTTCTTGGCTCCTGTGAGGGTATCTAGGCGATTTAGTTATGACGTAATCTGCACAGAGAAGATCAATAAGTCATTCAACTCCTTGTGCTGCACCAAGAGAGAGAGAGAGACACGCTCTAGATAAAATTGGAAAAGAATGTCTGGATTGACTGCAACCTCTAGCTTGCAGCTAACTTGGTAGCAATAATAGGTCAATATGGTATATTGGAATATCTGCCTAACCATAAAGAGGTGGATGCAAAGAACATTTTGCGATTAGCGCCAGCTGTAATATTCGATGCATCATTGGATGTTGCAACCACAGGATTCAGACAGCTGGCTCGACTGTCTGCATTAAGTAGTCAGTGGTGGCGTTGCTGCATGTCTTTTGTACTCAAAGTGCTTAGCAGAATTTTGGATATGACCATCAATGGGAAATAATTATTAAGAAAATAGACAGAACCCTTCATGGTATAAAATCAGATACAGACACAGCTCGAGTGCTTGTAGTCTTGTAACGGCGTTGTTAGCAGCCCTTTCAAACACATAGAGGAAGATGACATCAATCCTCATAAAGCATGATGTCAGTTATAAAGTTACCAGCTCTATTACTTCCATCATCAGACGTATGGACAGTGGTATCCAAAGCAACACAGGCCTTGTGGATAAGACAATTCCATCAAATATAATAATTGGAAAGCCTTGGTGCCACCACGCAGTGTTTGCTCATTTTAGGGGTCGGTGTGTGTAGGACAGTTAGTTTTGCACTGCAGTGGAGAAGCGTGGCTCAGTGGTTAGAGGCGGCAGACCCGGAAGCTGAGATCGGCCGTGGACCAGGGTTCGATTCCCCGCCTCGGCGGGTCTCGGGCTCAAAAATTCCACGGACTCGACAATTCTCGCTCCGGTGCCTACTCGACTCACGGGGTCACACTCTGCGACTCTGGGCAATAGCTTGCTTAATCTCCACTACGGCCCCTCGCGGCGGGATGCCTGGCTTTCACCTTGTGGATACCCTGCTGGGGTATCTCACAGGGGAATACCAGGACGGGTTCCCTAAGCAAGCGCCTTGATACCTTCGGGTGATACGTGCGCTATATAAGTCGCAATACATTTACATTTTACAGGGCTTTCGTATGCACGTGAAAGTCACTACAAGCACTGTAAATAAGCGCTACATGTAAATGCAATTCAAATCCGTGAGTGCTGGGGGGTGGTCAATGACGTGAGTGAGATCCAAGAGCAGATCATAGGTTTCGGGGAAGAATATAGTTTTCAGGCAAGAAAAGCACATTTGTGTTGATTGTGGAAATAATACCTTTGCAAACAATGGCTTTGCAAATGGCTTGCGATCCTTGTCATTGAATACTTTTTCTGTCCTAAGATCAATAACTTTGACATTTGTGCTTATAGCTACTCTACTGTGTCCTTCTTTTATTCCAGTTACTCCTTTCAAAATACGTGGCTAATTAAAAAAATGTAAAAAGCCTACCTGTTGTGCTGTTCGGTAACTTTGCCCTACGGCTGCGAGAATATTTGCTGAAAGAACAAGCGGGAGGCGGCTCGGGCGCAGCACGTCTTCCGGAGACGTGCTCGTTCACAGAGCTGAATCGGCTCGTGCACAGCTCTAGCTCCCTTGCCAGTTAACACGGTGACTATAGAACTCGCTGGCGGGAGCGCTTCGCGCTCCAACGCCAGCTCGACCTAAAAAGGCTACCAGTCAGTAAAGATCAGAAAAGACTAGCGGAACAGCCCCTACCCTGAATCTTTTATAATGCTTGCTATTGTAATAATCTAGGTGGTTATTATTATTGCTGGGATCAATCTGGAATGCATGCATGGTTACGAAGTGCATTATTTCTTGTTTAATAATTACTGTACCAATCTTAAAATTGTTGCGGTGTTGAAAAATCTCTGGTCTGCCAGTAACTACCTTAGATATCATGTTAGTAAATGTAATGACAATTTGAATTATTTGGAATTGTATTGTTTCATTTGTTTGGTTTAATGTTTTACAGAATCTATCAATTAAAACTCATTACTGATCGATATAGGAAAATCATAAAACTGGTAGTTGTCTTTACTGGTTGTCTCGTATACTAACTTGGGGTCACTCTTAAGTTGTGATTCAAATATTGTCACTCATTGCTCTGCCAGGTAACTCATTCCAAGCCACCAAGAAGCTTTAAGCTGCCACTAATAATCTCTTGTCAGTTTGGAATTGCATTACACTTCAGTTCCTTAGCTTCAAAAACTGAATAATGTAGGCCACTGCCTCTTTGGCCCCTAGATCTCTCTTCACCCGTATTATTAATCCCTTCATTGTTTTTAACAGAATGCATCTGAAACCATTTACTATTTCAACCACCAAATTCCAATAGCTCATCATAAAAAGAACCCATAATACAATTATTTTTCTGATAACAGAGTCCTTACCAATGGGGTATGATAGGCTGTGGCATGGGTATCTGTATATCACTTACCCAGTGAGCTACTGAAGCGGTCTGTGAATGGGTTGCATCGTGGTCTCTGGGATGTGTACGAAATTAGAAATTTAATTTTGCTTAAATAATCTGTTTTTAATTCTGTTGCATATTTCCACGTGGTTTGCGAACTCTGTCATGCTATTTCTTTGGTACTGTTAAGTTTTTCTTCATACAGTTACCATGTGGACTATTAGCTCTGTGTCATGTTAATTGTTGTGCTGTGGTAGTTTGTCATACTGATTGTCACTTACATATTACATGATAATCGTGATATTAAAGGCTGTGGGATTGTTGTAGCTGTGTTAAACACCAAATGGGTCCTCTGTGGTATGCTGGTGTTGAGCAAATTAGATTATTGCCATTCCTGCAAATAGGCGTCCCTCAGTACACCTTTGCATATCGCAATAAAACCAATAATTTTTTACATTTTATCTTATGATTCCCCTCCCAAGCCCACAGGGACGAGACTGGCTCTCGCAGCCAGAAATAGTTATCATGGTGTTTAAGGCCTTCTGCATCACAACTCCCTGTTACCTTTCCCAACTTCACACACGCAGCATTATTGTATTTCATTTACATGTAGGTTGCTCATTTCTCCTCACAGTTAGATCACCTTGCTCATAACTGAGGTAGTGACCCTTTGAGCCCTATAACTGCCCTCCCTGAATTTAAATAACTACAACCAATTTTATTTAAGCCAAGATCCTCGACCTAGGATGAAACCGTAATAAGCTTCCATTTCCTAGGCAGTCCACTTGCAAACTGTCTATATTAAAAGGTCTGTGTGAGACTGCACTTGTTTGCCATCCTGTTGTCTTGCCCTAGAATAGCCATAAGCAAATTACATGAAATATTGGTCCATTTATCTATCCCAGCATAAATTCAGTAAACTTCAATTGTGATTGGCCAAATGATTCTCATGTTTTTTACTTTCTTTTTCTCTCCTTTCTCTTCACATGGCTGCTCCTTCATCATTCATGGGTCTCCAGCCCTCCAGCACCATATATGCACTTTGGCTCCCACCCGCCTGTGGCCATGCCCATTCATGCGTCCATGGCCACACCCACCCTGACTGTGCCAGCACCTGTTCCACTGGTCCCTGCACAAGACGATGAGGAAGACTATGACTCTTAACCGAGGGTTTCTTCCCTCTCCAATTCCCACCAGGATATGGGGAGAAAAGGAAAAGAAACCAACCCGTCATTTTTATTTCGTTTTAAGTAACTGCATTTGGAGTAAGCGAAAAATGCAGCTCTTAGGTTTATAAAAGGAAAAAGTGTTTTACCTTTTATGCATTTGTTATTTTTCATCTAGGGATCGGAGGCAGCATGCAGAAGTGAAATGGAAACTCCATAATTGCAAGACTTGATTTCTTACCATGCCCTTTTAAAACCTACATCCCCATTTCTTTTTTCAGGAGAAGGTGTCTTGTAGATTCACAAGTGGTTGGGTCTTGGTGGTCTCTTGTGTTAATTTGGTGCGATTGGGCTTGGTGAGTAGAGCGAGACAGAACAAACGGGTCGGAGGCTTCTGATTTGCCTACTTTAGCTGATTGTTTTAGGAGAATCTGTGTATATCCAGAATGTGTTCTTGTGGTGGGGACATTTGTTAGTGTGCTAACAGTGAGAGGGGAAGTAATTGATGGGGCAGAGACTTCCTAAGATATTAGAGAAATATGATGTCCTCGGGAACATTTTTTATTTTTATGAAGCAGTACATGTAAAGAAAAGATGAGCAGACTAAGTATTTGGAAACCATAGTAACTTGGTTGTGTCAAGGACTTTTAAATAAGGTAACATTCGCCCCTAAATGACATGAGGCATGATCTTCAATTTGATGCCTGGCACATGGTGACTGGTATTTATGTTGGACCAGATTTGCCATAAACCCGAGTGCTTTTTTTCCTGTAGAAGATGGAGGACAATGAAAGGCTCATTTGGTTCGTAATGTCTGTCTGATGTACTGCTTTCTCTCATGTTGGGAAGGAAAGAAGTATTGATGGAAGCAGAAGAATAAATTACCGTGAGATGTTAGCAGTGTAAACTATTGCTTGGTACAAATTCCACTTGATGGTATGCTTTGTCACCCGAAACACATTTTTTGATTCTAGGATTTGTTATTAAAACATCCCATTAATCATACCAACCAGTACAAATGCCAATTGTGTAAATAAACGTTTTTATGGAATGCTCCCTCTGTTTAATCAGTTGCTGTTTTCATTAGCGACCTCACCCGCCCCAATCCCTCCAATTTGTTTGCAACACGAGGAAAAGACACTCTATGGTCCATATAGCATGCGCTTTGCTTTCATCCCTATCCTCATTTAAGCATCTTATTGGGTTCTGAGAATCTCTGGGTAGTAGTTCATGTCCTGTCCTGCACATCGTGTAGCTTGGACAAATTTGTTTTAAAGTTGCGTTTTATGCTGGAGAGCATACGCCCTGCTGGTAAACACCCCTTACTGTTCTAAACCCTTCGCATTCCCAGTTGTGCCGAAATATCAAATAATACAAGTAATTTTCATTTGATAACTGACACTGTACTGAGACAAATACAATATAGGACGAAATTTCCCCTATTAAAAGAAAAAACAATGTTTAAAAATGTTTATTTCTCTACTAGAAATATTGACATGGTACTCAGTTTTAAAAATCCCCGGTAGCTCGGTTTTCAGCGATTGATAAAGTGATTATAGTATAAATATGTCTAGACCGTTTATTGTAAGAAATAAAGAAATCACCTAAAGTTTTACAGTGCAAGACGAGAAGAGTTTTCAAAATCATAAGAGTGAATTGAAAAAACTAAATCATCTAATTAGGCTGAGGCCTTCTATGTCACTTTATTTTCAGAAACATCACTCAACGTAGCACAAACCCAAAACGACAAGCCCGCTTGCCACTGCTTCTCCAAATGCAGTATCCTCTTGTCTAAGAATGTCAACTTAAACTCAGAATAGAAAAGTGACAAGGAGAGTTGCTTAAGTGGTCTAGTGAAAAGCTGTTTGTTTTTACACCTCCATGTATTTCAGCATTTTGCGTTCTCCCCATTGTTTTAAGGAAATATGAGTTTGTAAAGGGGAACGGCAAATGGAAAATTGCCTTTCTACCATATGATGTTGTTTTAATTTTTACTACCAGTACTTAATATTCTAGTAAGAACCATGTAGTTTAATCTCAGAAAAAGTAAGACATAAATGCATTAAAAAATGTGCTGTAAGGCAGACAGCGCAAATATGTTTTAAAGATTGTTACGTGTTGCTTCATATGGTAACATATCAGCTTTGTGTTGTGACTAGGAAACCATTCCTACCCTGAATCTTGTCATTATCAATGCAGATTGGTGACTCTGCATCGCATTTTGTTTTTGAATAGCTGTTCAAGTCTGTCCTTGAAAGAAGATTCACAACAAAAGTGTCTTGTACATCTACTGAGACGAGAATGTTTTTCTGGAACTCTAAAAGGTCTGCATTCCCATGGAATGCAGAAGTTAATAGTCTCTTACAACGCTTAAGGAGGTCTGGATATTGGAGCTTTGCTTGGCGGTTTTCCATGAAACGGGCCCAGTAAGAGCTGAACATGTGAGGGAAGTCGTGCTGCTTTACAGATGAGCTCTCAGGTATTTTATTGTGGACTTATTCCTCTTGTACCACACCAACTATTTAACTGCTAACCCATTCAACAGATGTTACCCTACAACTAGTGCCTGCTACAAAATAGCAGAATTCTGCCATTGCTCCAATATTTGGCATAATCAGTAAGCAGTTATATGTTTGCAGGGATGAGGAAGGATTTATCTAAAGGAAGTTGTGGTGTGATGTAGCAATTTGTCATATTTTGGTTCTCTAGTCACAAGCTTCAGACATTTTTAATTGAATGTTATCTAGTCCGCTTGTTTCCTAGCTTTTATGAAAAGTGTGTGGTCTGTGGTACAGCTTAAAGAAGCACAGTGCTCTGATAATGGCAAATATTGATGCTGCCTTCTGAATGCACAATCTAGGTCCATTGGGATCCTTTACGCATTTAGATTGATGTATGGTTGCTATTTATTCTTCATACACCTGTTCCTCATGAAAGAGTATGTGATACAGGGAGGCATACCCCAGTTTCTTAAGCTGAAAATGTTCTTCAGGTTTGGTAGGATTGAAACTTCAATAATTGCTTAATTCTACTGCTTTGTACTTCTCTGGGTGCGGTGGCTCCGATCAGGAGGAACAGAATTCAGCCCTCTGCTCATCCTTATTTCCGTTATGCTGATGTGCATTGGGCACCAAGTTTTTGTTTTATTTAGATGGTGTAGAAAGCAAATGGAATCCTGGTGGTTGAGTGCTGCTTACTATATAGTTCGAAAAATGTCCTTCTGCACCCTCACTCCCACCCCTCAGTAAGACAGAACTTTAGTTTTGCAGCATGAAAATCATTTTCTGGATTCACATGCTGTTAATTATTCCCGCTATCTAGTGGTTGGGTTCCGGAATAGTCTTTGTAGGTTTTTGGGGGGGGGGGGGTAGAGGGGGGTCGCCAACCGCCATTTGGTGCTAGGTCCATCCTTTGTGTGACTTCAGACGGCGCCCGGGAAGTTCCTATGCATGGTAGCCATCTACAGATTATTTCTTCCACCATTGGGTCTGGAAGCAAAGTGAGACAATCCGAATAGCCCAGCTCGTCACGTAACATGCGGTTTCGCAAAAGTCAGCGTACGAGCGGAATTCCGCCCGCACGCATGCGGTTAAACAACAATGCACATGGATCAACAGACGGCAAGGTGGGGGCTATGGAAAATACCCCTTTTAAATGTACCCAAAATGCCACCACAAGTTTGCTCAGGCGATCCACACGACGTTTGTAACCTCTGCCTGCCGAAGGATCACAAGGATAAAGACTGCGAGGCCTGCGCAGTGTTCGTGTCAAAGACACTCAAGGTATGCCGAAAGGAAAGGGAGGGGTATTACGCATCCATGCTCCAAAGCCAGAAACAACCTTTGAGGGACTTAGGCCTCTCAAGAGACGAGGACATCAGGGAGTACCCGTAGAATCGACACACGGGGGGATCAGAAATTGAGTTACTCAAAGGGGACACCGAGAAGAGCCGTACGACCAAGAAAGTGACAAAGGACACTGAGAAGAAGACTGACAAGGTAAGAAACCCCAATCGTCGGAAACCAAGGGCCATGAAAAGAAAGTGCAAAGGCAGCCCAGACGTTGAAAAAAATGACTAACGATGGTCAGCCACAACCAAAAGAACCCCACAGACCCCACACCAGGGATACCAACGAGGGACGATCGTCAAAATCGACAATGGCAAGCACTGAGCGAGAGGCCACAAAGGGAAAGTCCACACCATTGGAGCCTGAAATCACCACACCCAAGAAGAGGATCTCCCTGGCCTAAGACGCCGAAAGAGCACTCGAGGTAGAGAGAAAGAAGGGAAATTCGGAAGCAGAAATGGCAGCACTCCTTCAAAAGAAGGAGTTCGATGAGGCGCTGAAGTAATTCCGAATTTTCATGAAGCCCACCAGCGAAAGAGGAAGATATCCTCGAATCACTGGCAACACCCGAACCGCACAAAGAGAATGTCGAAGAGGAGCTCGACGCTCAAGAAGTGGAGGAAGCCTCGGGGACTTTCAAGGAAGCATGGAGCGACTTCGAAACAGAAAGCCCAGAAAAAAAGGTCTGTAGCTATCCCTCTAAGGCTTCTCCACCAGACGACATAGCCTTCTACAACAGCCTCATCAAGAGAGCAGCTGATACCTTTAGGCTCCCCTTGGAGGAGGAAATAGACTCCTGCTTCAACCTAGAGATTTTGGCACCATCCACCAAGGGGATGCAATACCTCCCAATGCTTCCAAGCACCAGGTAAAGGAGGCTTTCAAAGAGCCTGCCTCAGCAAAAGTGGTAACACCAAGGGTGAAGAAAAAATATAAACCCTCAACAAAGGACCATAAATACATTCAGGGAAGCACAGTGGCAGACTCCATCATTGCCACCACGGCAGGAAGAAGGGGCAACGCCCACTCCTCCACTGGTCCACCTCCAGAGAGAGAAAGCAAAAGAATCAATGTGATAGGTAGAAAGATGGACAAAGAAACTGCATACAGTGCTGCATTGCAAACTCCAATGCTCTACTCAACAGGTATGGCCACCAACAATGGGATGACCTTTACGAACTGATGAACAAGCTCCCAAAGGATGATAGAAAGAGGGCAAAAGCCATCAGACAGGAGTGAAAGAACATAGCTAACACCTGCCTGAAATCAGCCCTAGACACAGCCGATACAGCCTGCAGACAAATGTGCACAGGCACATCGTTGAGAAGGCACACCTGGCTCAGAGTGTCAGGCTTCAAGCAAGTGGTCCAGACCTCCATTATTAACAGACCCTTCACAGGAGACGCCCTGTTTGGAAGTGAGGTAGATGAATCACTTCAACAAATAAAGGAGGACAATGAAACAGCCAGGGCTATGGGAGCCCTACAACAGGGGGGACCTACAAGAGAGGAGATTTTAACACCAGTAGACCCTCAGGAAGGTGATTCTTCTCAACAGGGCAACAACAACAAACTTGAGGCGGTGGACAGCAGTCAAACTAGCAGTCCGGATACCAAGCCTGGCAACAGCAACCAAGGCAGCCCTTGCGAGGCAGAGGAAGAGGTATGGGACAACCCTCAAGAGGTGGAGGAACAAATTTCAAATGACTTGCCCACAACAGAAGACCCCCACACAGCACCAGTGGGAGGCAGGATAGCACACCACCTACCTCAATGGGAAGACCTCACCAGAGACAGTTGGATTTGAACCAAGCTGACAAAAAATACCTCCGGTTCCTCCACGAGAATACTCCCTACCAATTCAGTCCTGCCTTTCGGGATAAAATCAGTAAAATCAGCACCAAGAGTCTTCACAAAGTGCCTAGCAGCGGAGGAGAGGAATCCACATCTATCCCTACCTAGATGACTGGCTGGTGAAGGCGAATTCAAAGCAAAACTGTTATACCCATGTCCATCAGGTGATCAGGACACTAGGACAATTTAGGGTTTCAGTAAACCACAAAAAATTATCTACAAAGCCAGAACAAGAAAAACCTTAGGAGCAAGATTAGACTCGAAAGTTGCACGGACATACCCGACCCAAATGAGAATGCAAGCTATCAAACAAGCAACTCACCTATACCAGAAGGGTCAGTCTCTGACAGCGAGGACTGCCATAAAACTCATGGGCATGTTTTACCTCAACAAACAGGGAGGAACAAAATTATTCACCCTAAGCAAACTAGCGCAAGAAAAATGGAAATGTACCAATTCAAGGAAAATCAGCCTACACAAAATTCACCTGCCAGAAAAAGACAACACAGAAGCGGATCTACTCAGAAGACAGAACAGCAGCTCGTATGAGTGGGGGATAAAACAAAGGACCCTGCAACAAGTCTTCAAACTCTGGGGAACCCCCGAAATAGACCTATTCATAACTATGGAGAACAAGAAATGCCAATCCTTCGCCTCCAGATTTCAACACCACCTATCAAAAGGGAATGCCCTGTCATTAACTGGTCATGGACATTTGCCTACACTTTTCCTCATATTCCTCTACTATAAAGGGTTCTAGGGAAAGCCAGACAACCAGGAACAATTCTAATCTACATAGCCCCTCAATGGGCAAGAGAAAACTATTACTCAAGCCTACTTGAACTGTCCAAGGGACAAATGATCAAGCTCAAGGCAGACACTGACCTCCTCACAATGCAAAGGGGCAAATCTTTCACCTAGAATCAGCGATGCTCAGCCGAGCAGACTGATGCCTGACACACCTTGGACGGAATCTGCACAAACTTGACCGCCCTAGATGCTTCTACCCCTGTGCCACAAATATGGACAGACCACTGCCTCATTCCCTTCTCCATCAATAACACAACCTTGCCCTCCCCCCCCATGAAACTTCCTCACACCCCCTTCCCCATTAATTGGAAAAAGGTAGCTGAGTACATCAAACTTAACCCTCAACCGGCTGTACCCCCCCCCTTCCATCACGGGTGATGCTTCATTAGATTCCACAAATTTCCACATGTGGATTGAGAGAGTAATCTCAGCCAATGCAAAACCCGTCAACCAAAAACCTGTCCGAGGAAAAAAGAAACCCAATGCTCCCTGGTATACTCCGGCCCTCGCTGACTGCCACCTTAAGTGTAGGCTTTTAGAGAGAGAATGGAGAAAAACCTACGATCTAACGTCCAGATCCACATACATTCTCCAGAGAAAGCAATATCTCTCTAATATAAAAAAAGCAAAAAAGGCATTTTTCACTCATGCAATAGACTCTGCTAAACAGAAACAACAAACGATTTTCAATATCGTAAAATCTTTTACTCACCCCAAAGCACTGGCACTTGAAATCCCCCCCTCGCAAGCCCTCTGTGATCAAATTGCTGATTTCTTTGAGGAAAAAATTAATAATATCCACAAGGACTTCCCCCCTGCTCCCAACCCCACCCAGGGGCCTCACACAACGTTTCCCTCACTAAACCAATTCAAAACAGTCTCCCTATTGCAAACGCGTAAAGCCATACTAGCCTGCAAATCTGGTGCGCCCACGGATTCCTGCCCCCCAGTCATCTTGCACCATCTTATTGAGGCCGTTAACCCTCTAATCAATGCGATCGTGAATGAATCCCTTGACTCCGGCATTGTCCCCCTTGAGTGGAAGAAGGCAACAGTTAAGCCCCTCATGAAAAAACAAAATAAATCCCCTACCGATTTGTCTAATATGCGCCCAATTTCACTTCTCCCTGCGCTAGGCAAAATCACGGAACAACTAGTCCATGAGGAATTAAAGAACTTTGTGGAAACTCACTGTATCCTGCACCCACAGCAATCTGGCTTCCGCTCCGGCCACTCCACAGAGACCGCTTTGATTGAGTTGTCAGATACCATCAAGTTCTTACAGGATGAGGGCAGGCAGGCTGTCCTCATCCTGCTCGACTTAACCGCGGCCTTCGACACCATCTCACATGCTATTCTAATTAATAGGATGCGTGAGATTGGTGTCTCGGGCCCCGCGCTTGCTTGGATAACCTCATTCCTGTCCAATCGCTCCCAAACGGTCTCCCTGGGTCCCTTCCTCTCCGGTGAACGATCCATCATCTCAGGGGTACCTCAGGGTTCCATCCTGAGCCCCCTCTTTTTCAATGTATATATGGCCCCCCTTCTCACGTTGATTGAGTCACATGGGATTCTTGTGACATCCTATGCTGACGACACCCAGCTTGTCGTCACTATTGATAAAAGACTTCCGGACGCAGCCATCAGATTTCAAAACTGTCTGTCAGAGGTTTTTTCTTGGCTTAACCGGCATCACTTAAAATGCAACAGCGCCAAAACAGAAATAATTCCCCTAGGTAAAGGCACACTCTTTTCCCCCAAAGACTGGTGGCCCCATAACTCTGAAGCACCACCAAGCGCGGTCGCCTCAGCACGCAACCTGGGCGTTCAATTTGACGCGTCCCTCAGCTTCGACGAACATGTGCGTATTACCGCAGGGCGCTGTTTCAGTTTGATTAGGCAACTAAAGAAATTTTTTAATTTTTTGCCTATCACAGCCAGGAAAGCAGTCGCGGTGGCACTTATCCTCTCCCGGCTGGATTATTGTAATGGCCTCCTTGCAGGCATCAAGAAGTCCTCTCTGAAAAAGCTGCAGAGTGTCCAACATGCGGCAGCTAGGCTTGTTTTGAAACTTCCCCGCAGGTCCTCAGCCTCTGCAGCCCTTGACACTCTCCATTGGCTACCCCTCCATAAGAGAATCTTATTCAAGCTCTTGGTCACTGTATTCAAAGCCAACAGGGGCTTGGGCCCATTCTACCTGACCAAGCGCTTCCAACGTTACACTCCAACCCGCTATTTGAGGTCATCTGGTGCCAATTTTATTTCTGAACCCCGTATAAAACTAAAATCCAAGGGTGGAAAGACCTTTTCTTTTCTGGCGGCTAAGGCATGGAACCGTCTCCCCCCAAGCCTCAGGCACGCTCCCTCAGAAAGCCTATTTAGGAAATCTCTGAAAACTTGAATCTATTCTCAGTCTGACTCCTTGGTTCTTGCAGCTATTTGATCCATGCCCCCCTAGATGACCTTCTGTGTGCCCAGCGCCAAGATGCTCCCTCCGGAGCGAAAGTTAGCGCTTTATAAATGCCAATAAATATCAAATACGCAGAGTTTGGACATTTAAACTTACTTCAAAGAACAATGGAAATACTGAAGTAGGCAAGAAAACAGACCACAAGGTAATGCTACGAAGCAAAGTGGAAATGGTGAACCATATGGTGTACAAAAAAACAATACACTAAGCTCAATTTCTACACAGGAAACCGTGCTCATATATCTGACACAGTTGCTTGACAGTAACATCAACTACTCAAGCCTCAAGATGCACCTGGCAGCAATTGCAGCTGATACTGGGTGAAATTAATGTATAAGCTTTTCCACAGCACCAATCATCAAAAGATTCCTTGAGTGGTCCAAAAGGATTGCACCCCCAAGAAAGGCTCCAGCCTCAAAGTAGAGCTTAAGCACAGTTCTACCATAACTAATGACAGGACCATTCGAGCTCATGCACAAAACCGAACTCCAATACATCACCATAAAGACTGCCTTCTTAATAGCCATAACATCTCTACGAGATAAACTACAAGCGTTAACGATTGAGTAACCATACATGCAAATCCACAAAGACCAGGTTATCCTAAGGACAAACCCTCAATTCCTACCTAACGTAGTAAGCAAATTCCACATGAACCAAAGCATACAGCAGCAGATTTCTTCCAAAACCCGCAAACACGACTAGAAAGAAGCCTTCATACCCTGGACGTAAGAAGTGCTTTATATAATATCTATAAGAGACAAAACAACTCCATAAAGGCAATCAATTGTTCGTCTCTTACTCGAGGTCCAACAAGGCAGCACCTGTGACAAAGGGCGCAATTGCACATTGGATTGTAGAGGCAATTGAAGTATGCTATTCCTCAGTAGGAAAAACTCTAAACACATGGCCAAAGGCCTACTCAGCAAGGAGAAAGGGGGCAACCCTGGCCTTCATGGCCAACGTGCCAATGGACACCATATGTGCTGCGGCGACATGGGCATCCCCACACACATTCACCAAACATTACTGTGTGGATATACAGATGACTGAGGAGGCTTAAGTGGGACTAAAGGTACCTGTTTGCAAAGTGTTTCTCATTTTACCACAGCTACCTCAAGAAGGGGCAAAACGCTACATATTCTGATGCACAGCATGTGAATCCAGAAAAGGATTCATGCTGCAAAACGCAATAGTTGCTTACCAGCAGGAGTCGTTTTGCAGCTTGAAGAGTTTTCTGGATTCACATGCGACCACTCACCTCCTCTAAAAAGGAGGAATGCTAACAGGTGGGACCACCATTTCACTGAAATCCAAAAATTAACATCTAGAGACAACAGGATTTAAGACCTTCCCTACAGAAAAAAGGGGAAAAAAGAATCCGAAGATTGCTACCAAGCACAGGAACTTGACTTGGGTCCAGGACAGACTATTCCGGACCCAACCACGAGATGGTGGAATAATGCATAACATGCAAATCCAGAAAACTCTTCAAGCTGCAAAACTACTGCTACTGGTAAGTAACCATTTCGTTATAGAAGCATGCTGCTGGTATTCTTGTCTTGTTGCAGCTGGAGCAGAGCCTATAAACTATGGGCATAGGTGTGAAAATGCCAGTTGTATTGTAATGGGTCACTGTAGAAACCAAAATTATTAGTTTTTTCAAAACCTTGGGACACTGCTATTCATTCAGTGCCTTATTTTGGATAATCGGTCTCCCTCTGACATGGAGGCACGCTATGCTTTCACTACCATTAAGAAATGGAAAATGATGCTTGTTAATGTTAAAAATGTCAGATGTGTTAGAATGATTTCATTCTTAAGTATGTGTGATTTTACGTTTTTTACTCTACATTCTGTCCTACATAGTCTGACTCCTGGCATGTGAATGTACAGTTTAAATATTCCACATAGATCACACCACTTGTCTTGCCCTTTTTTTCTATGGTGAATCCATCTACTTGCTTGTAACACAAATGAAAGTCTCCTTTGTTGAAAGGATCTGGGGTGGGTGGGAGAAGTTGTTGGAAGGATAAGAGTTGTGCTTTGGATTGGGGGTTCTTGGTATGCGTTTAAGATGCTGTTCGATCTTCTCTACTGGATTCCTTCCCAGTAGTCCTAATACTTGTCCGTCGTTTTTAGCTTCTGTGAATTATAATAAAAAACAAAAATGACCAAACGTTTTTTTTATATATCGTGGGTTGTTGCACTGCTTTAATTTTGAAAAGCTAATGGGATGTAATTTTAATGTGGCACTGTGTGTTTTAGTATGGTGTGTGCGTGTAGTGTCTGTATTCAGAAATAAAAGTACAATATATTTTATATTGTTCAGTTTGCTGTTTTAATACTAAACCGTTTTTACATTGCATACATGTGTTTTGGAATTTGATCAGGTTGTTTTCACACCTCCGTTGAAGAGCTGCGCCATCTGTTGACTACAGGTTTAAATGGGTTTCCTACTTTCCAGACTCTTTAAAATTACCAGTTATTGGACACTTGACATGTTAGTGCAGCTGCAAGGTCATTCGGTTTGTAGTATGTGCCACGATTATAAATGTATTGTAGTATGTTAATGTTGAAACAGTTATTTTCTTGCCAGTTCCTCAACATAAACTTTCTCCCCACATTGTTGGCTGGATCTGGAATCCTATTCTTCACCAAAGGCAGTTCATCTGTATGAAGGGGTGCAGTTGTACTGCCAACGTGGACTTTTATGGGTATGACAAATAAAACATATTCACATGCTGTTGATTACATAAGTTCATATTTTCAGCCACAGTCTCTAGGTTTTTTTTGAGTTCTACCATTTTCAGTCTTTGAAATTAGATTTTTTTTTCAGTACCACTCTTCCCACAAATTGAATAGTTTAAGCCCTTTCCATATTGTCACATACAAATGACTGGCTAACCTACACTTGTGTTGGCTGTAATGATTAGTCCAGACTGTAAAGCGATGAGGTAAGCTCTAGTGCTCTTTCTACCCTAACGCACCTAAAGTTGACTAGAGGAAAGCACAGTTTTTTTTTTCTTGGAACTACGAGAGGTTCAAAGCAAAATATAAAACTACCCTCTTCCCACCAACTTGCAGAGCTGATATCCTCATAGAGATTAATGCGGACTGTGGCTGCAACTCATAGTACAGAGTCCAAAGAGGTGTACTCAGTTTTCTTTTCTCTAGAGCTTACTGCCTCTGGAACACCTCCAAACTCCTATGTTGGGACTTCTGTTATCACAGCTAGTTTTCGTCCCACTGGGGCAGGTGCTTGATGTACAGGAGGTCACAATTGTTATCTTTAATCTGCATCTGCAGCTTTTAATATTTGGTTGGTGCAGAGCCATAGCATTTCCCTTTACGGCTACATTCAGTAAAACTGACCTCTATTCCGAAAATAGCCACTGGGCCAGTCTACTCTAGGCACTTTTCATCTTCTGCATAGGACATGAGTTCACTGGTGTCAGAATGACCCAATTCCAAGAGCCTATTTGGTTCTATGGTGTCTGCGAGATGATTGGTACCAGTTTTGAGGTGCTCTTCTTAAACCGCTGAATGGTTTAAGCCTTTAGACCATTAGGAAGAAGTTGTCAAATAACTTGTGGAGGAAGAGGTGATGCAAATAGTGAACATTACAAGATCAAAGGCTTTTGGGATTCCTGGATTTGTTTGGCTCATACTCTTAGGCTTTAGGGTTACTTAGCCCATCCCCGGTTTTCATGATGAGGTTTGAGTGTGGCTGGTAAGCTCCTCCCACCTGAACATTCTACATACCACCTCCACTGGAATAAAAATTGTGAGTGATGTGTCCTCTCAATTGGAACTTTATGGGCACGAGGGACCACTGTTGGAGGACTATATATATATATATATATATATATATATATATATATATATATATATATATATTAGAAACTGCAGCTGGTGCTCTATAATTGCTCTTCTCACTGGCTTTGGTGACAGTTAACAAAATGTCTATCACACACATCTCAAGATTGAGCCCCTTGTACCATTCAATGTGGTGGGCCTGGGTGCCATCAGTATGGCATGGGAAAGCCTACATTCAATTCTAGTAGCCAGGAATATTAAACCATTACCTTTAATCTTATGTGCCTCACAGCAGAGTAGTCTTCGCATCCTTGACCAGATAGAAACATAATGTACATCTTTGGGCTGCAGTGGATAGAAAATCCAAGAGACTAGAAGCTTTGAAATACAAAGTCTTTGCCTATCATGCTAGTAGTACCTCATGCCTGAGTAGCAAGCTTCTCACATTTGTTGTGGGATATTGCCTTTTGTTTGCCAGATTACTTTAGCACCCTCTCTCATCTCCTAAAAGATTGCAAGAGGGCAGGCAAACTGTATGCCATACACTGTTTGTTTGCATAGTACCGTAGACTTGCAGGCTTCTGTTGTACAGGCCAAGACAACAACCTCTGCCCCTACAGTCGGGGGTGGGGAGGGTGGGGTTAGGGGGGGGGGGGAGCTTTACTAAAGACATTATACTCCCTGTCCACTACAAAACCTCTTTAGGGCTTAATTCTTATTTTTTTGTGATAATCCTATTTTATTGGTTTTACATTATGAGAAAAAGAACAAAGTGACACACTATTGACACTTCAAGTAGGATTAAATTTGGCAAATGCAAGCAGTGACAGAAAATAAGTAAACACATAATTACATTGCGGTAACAACCCTAGCACGGCAATCCCAGAAGCATACTTCAAATGTATAAGTCCAGCCATTTCCCCCACACACAGCCGTCTTTACAGGGGTAGCCCCTAGACTCATAAAGAGGCAGCACCTGCACTGCGCACCAATCTACCCCACAGCACCACTGGGAAAGAGTGGTAGGCGCAGGGGACTTCCGGGCTGCAATGTCCCTCTTTGCGACCACAAGGCCCGTTCCCAGGAATGTTCGGTTAGTCCTCATGCCATCCAAGACCTTGAGGACCCCAAGCAAAAGCGAGAGGGGAACCTCCCATCCCAAACCCCCAAATAATTCTGCAACCAGAACCCCTGAATGACCAGGTACAACCACATGGTAAAAATCAGAGGGAGCATCAGCACACCGGGGACAGGTAGGGTCTAGGATAACCCCCACTCTGTGGAGCTGGGCCAGTGAAAGATAGGCACCATACCAGTAGTATGTTTGGATCAGGCGTAGTTCAGAGGAAGTGGTGATTGTTCTGGGTGCCATCAGTGCGTCGCACCAATCATCCTCAAGGGTACCAACCATGTTTCCCACCGAGTCCTAAGGTGGTCCAGGTTATCAGGGGTGCTAATTATCAAAGAGCAATACATTTTAGTGATTCCTCCTTTGCCCAAGCTACCCAATAACAGTTTAGCCTCCGGTGGATTAAATTAAATCTATATTCTTATAAAGTTTCTTAAGTTGTATGGGTCTGCGGTTCAGTCAAAGAGCCAGGTCTTGAGGTCTTTCCTCAATTATAGCAGCAATGGTGATTGCCTGAGGTGCAGAGGCAGGGAGTTCCAGGTCTTCGCAGCGAGGTTGGAGAAGGATCTTCCTCCAGCCGTGGTCTTGTGGATCCGTGGGATGGTGGCCAGGGCCAGTTGGGAGGAGCGGAAATGTCTGGTGGTAGTGTTGAAAGAGAGGCCGTTGTTGAGGTATGTAGGTCCGGCATTGTGAAGGGCTTTGTAGGTGTGTGTGAGAAGCTTGAAGGTGATTCTCTTGTTAACAGGTAGCCAGTGGAAGTCTCCCTGGTGGCCGGTGATGTGGTTGCGCCGTGGGATACTCAGGATGAGCTCAGAAGTGATGTGTCCAGATCGAGATGCGATTGAAGTGCATGCCTCAACTGGAGATACCCATAGAATTGTGTGTGCGGTAGGGTGTATGTAGTTTGAAGCTCCTGGTAGGAGCGCACATGGGTCCCCGACCATACGTCTCCCAGTTTTGAAATCCCAGTGATGTTCCATCTCCAGAAACCGTGCAGCGATGTCCGCTCTCCCAACCAGATGCCATGCCAAAGAGGTGTTGACTGTGTGAGTTGGGCATCCCAGTGAATGTGTCGTAGAGTAGCTCTCCACGACTGGACGGACAGCTTGGTCACCGAAGGCATGGAGTTAGGAACAGGGGAGCTGTATAACATAGATAAGATGCAGGGAACCTCAGCAGGGTGAGTTCCAGGCAGTTGGCCAGGTCCGACCACACTCCATTGAACCAGTCATGGATGACCAACAAGTGTGGCACTAAGTAACAGAGGTATAAAATCAACATACCCAGGGTCCTAAGGTCCCTGCTGGCGGTGAGCAAATGCTAGGCGTGCCCTTGAACTGTGCCAGAGAAAGGATATTGCACTATTATCTAGTGCTCTAAACCAGGTCTGCGGGATACGAAGTGGCACATTTTGAAAGACATAAGGAAAACCGTGCAGAACCATCATTTTATGAAGAGCGATGCGTCCATTACATTTGACGGAAGGGGTTGCCACTTGTCCAAGTCAGCCCTGGCCCTCTGAGTAAAGGCTCCCAATTAAGAGCCCAGGCCAGCTCAGAGTGCAGTGAAACCCAAATGCCCAGGTATTTGAACATAAGCCAAAGGCTGGGTATTGTGTCTTGCCAGTCCATGCAGTCTCAAGAGGGGCCCAAAGGTGCCAGTACAGGCTTAACCAGAATTATCTTGTCTCGATGCACCTCCAAAACATTGTAAAAGATGAAGACAGTGAAGCAGAACATCGTCCCCGTACAAGACAATGCGGTCTTCGTGACATGCAGTCCATTTCCAGCCAGTAGTCAGCGTGTCAACTCGAATGAGATGCTCCATGGGGCTTGATCGCCAATGCAAAAAAAGGAGCTGGGATAGGGAACAGCCCTGCCTCGTACCTCGACCTATGGAGAAGATGTGGAAGAGGACACCGTTAATCTGAACCCTTGCCCTTGGGTTAGAGTATAGTGCATGGACCAATCCCTTGAAGCGGGGGCCAATCCCAGCCAATGCCAACGCCATTTGGCTTTAACCCCTGATCCTCGTATCGAATGCCTTTTCAAAGTCTATTAGAAGTAAAGCTAGATTCTGGTGTAAGAGATGACTCTGGGCTAGGGCCACATGTAGGTGTCTGAGACAGTGTCCCGAGTCTGCATAAAACCACATTGATCGAAATGTACCAATGTGGGGGGACTCTCGAGCTGTGCAACTAACAGCTGCAAAGATCTTGACTTGCCCATTAATCAAGGAAATTGGACAATAATTCGTGCAGGAAGTAGATTGGGGCTGTGTCTTGGGGATCACCAATAACATGGCAGTGTCTGTCTGCAGGGAATGTACTCAGTTCACCTCTTCGTAGAGGGCAAGGAGGTATGGGCTCAGAATGTCCCGGAATGCTGGGCAGGGAACCCATCAGGTCCTCGAGTTTCCCCAGGTTAGACGCTGGACAGGGCCTCTTCCAGTTTTTCCAACAAGAAAGGTTCATCTAGAGCCTCATCTTTGGCCTGTGGAGGAGGAGGAAGGGGAACATCCGAAAGAAATGAAGTGGCTAGAGTTAGATTCCAATCAGGGGGAACCGCTTAGAGGCAGTGATATAGCGAGCAAGGGCCTGCATTATCTCTGAGAGAGACAGAAGGGAAGCACCGTGCTAGTCGGTGCCCTCCTGTATGACCCTATTCGCGTGATGGTGAGATGCCAGCCACTAAAGTATTATCCCATTCCTGTACCCTCACCCATAAATCCTAGCCATTGTGGCCTGCCACAGATGCTTGGCTGCTTCCAGGCGGGGAGGTGAATGTCCTTGTAGATTAGGGCCAAATGTAGGGAGGAACCATTGTCTTGTTCTGACTAAGTCTGGGATTTTAAACGGAGGGCACGTTCCTCCAATTGGATAATACACAAGGAACGTGCAGGCTCCTGCAAACGGATTCTTCCTTCCGCAAAGCCGCGCAGTGTAGCTTTGCTAGCAGCCGAGAGAGTACCCACTGCAGCAACTGACCCTTTATTGTTATGAAAGTAGGCTTGTAGTTAGACTTTTATGGCCTGTACAAACTCCCTATCCTGTAGATACTAGGCATTAAGATGCTACATAGGTTCGTTACCCTCCCTGGGAGAACCCAGATAAAGAAGGACCTGGGCATCGTTGGAAATACCATGGGCCAGTATCTGATTGTGACTAATACTATGACAGTCGGATGTCACTAAGAAAAAAAAGGTCTATGCGGGAGTGTGAGTGAGGCGCAGCTGAGGAATGTGTATTGAGGGACTCGTGGACGCCATGTCCTCCACGCATCGCAGAGCCCCAGGGCCGTGGCCCAATCAGAGAGACAATGGGCCCGGTGCACCGTGAACCAGATGGAGGGTCCAGTTGCATTAGAAGCAGGGACAGGGAACGCGTTAAAGTCTCTCCCATTACAGTCAATCCCTACGGTAGGTCTAGGAGTATCTTAGTAAGGTCCTAAAAAATACAGCGTGAGCTGCAGGAAGGGTGAAAACACTCTATATATTGACTGTTTGGCCGACAAGTGTCCTTGTGATTGCAAGAAAGCGTCCCTCTGTGTCACGGTTTTCCTGGGTGACCGCTAGATGAAAGGAGCACCACAACCCTATAGCCCCGAGCGTTTCTTGCATGTAAGACCCAATCATATCCTCTGTGTGCCAGGAAGGGGCAGTGATTCCCCATGAGATGAGTCTCCTGGAGCAGAATGGCTGCCGGGTGAAGGCGGTGAGCATAAGTAATGACGGCAGTGCACTTCATCTGGTCTATGAGGCCATAATATTCCGAGATAGTAAATGGAAGCACGCCATCAGGGGGAAAGGAAGATGTAAGTGCCACTAGACACAGTGGTCCCGTAGCCATGTGAGCAGGGTGGAGAACAACGGGCCAGGTACAATTAAATGCTAGCGATCTGGGTGCATTGCGCAGTATAAGAAGTGCTTGTGTCTCCGAATAGAACTGAGGAAGCAACCTTAAGGCTGGTCATGAAAAACAGTATCAATCAAACAATTAGATAACCCCACCCCCCAACTCCCCCCTGTAGGAAGCTTTCTCTGTATATACTATACCAAAGAAAGGTATAGTGTGAACAGAGTCCAGGGTGTCCCTATAGGTATATCAGATGTTAAATTAGATAAGTGCTAACAGCTTTCTTTGTGGTAGTGTGGATGAGCAGTTAGCCTATCAAGATTGTGTGTTAAGCATTTATTATATTCACTCAATCAAGGACTGATTTCACACACTCGGAGACAGAATCCAGACCAATTGGGTAAGGGGTAAGTATAAAAAAGGTATACATACGTTTTATTTCTAGAACCAAGCAGGACTTGGCACAAGTAGGTAAAATGTATTTGCAATCGTAAACCTTTACAAGGTAAGGCAATTGGGGATGGAGTCTTTACAGGTTTATGTATGCTTTGAAAGCAGTTTAAATTACAGAGAAATTACTTTTGATTACTTTTACGTTACTTTTAGGTTTACATCCACTACTTGGCGGGGGTGGTATGCCTAGATACCACACCGTGGATCCTACAATACAAGGTAAGTAAAACTTTTTCAGGGTTGCAATATAGTTACTTTTCTGTCATACGAAAAGTTCAGCTCAACAGAGCATTTTTAGGAATGAACTCGTAACATTGGTTCCTATGGAGAAAAAGGATTAATGGTTCTCAGGTAAGTAAACGGCTTATGGGAGTTTTGGGGGTTAGGACCAAGGTTTCCTAAGGTCCAGTTGGGCGCTCAAGTTGCACCACATATGGCACTGGGGCGGCCGGGCACAGAGTGCCTGGGCCCAATGTTGACCAATGGGGCTAAGGGAGCCTTCGGTCAGGGACCGCTTACGAGCAGACCACTCTGTTGTGGAAGCAAAGTTCTTGGTGTTAGGATCAGCACTACAGGGGCCAACAATCCACACAGGAGCTGCACCCCCAGCGGCACGGGGTGGCTGGGTGCAGTTCCAAGGCGTAGTTGGGACCCTGTGGATTTCAATGGAGATCTCCGGTTCCGCTAAGATGCAGCAGGCTCGAGCAGGGAGGCTTCCTAAAGGCGACCACCAGCTAGAGAGGTAAGTTCGGTTCTTGGAGGATGTCTAGACACTGTTGGTTGGTCCACTCAAGGCCTTGGAGCATCTGGTGCTGGGGTGTCTTTTGGTGTCTAGTTCTTACCAGTTCCCATTGCTGTCGGGGGAGGGGACCCTTCAGGTTGAGGCTGCAGGCGGCGTCTTGAAACTTGAGGGAGGTTGGGGATTACCAGATCAGGGTCCCTGAGGAGCCCTCATCATGGTGTTGGGCCACTGAAACTCAGGCAGTGGGCGTCTGGTGCAAAGTGGTGCAAAATCCCAAAGATGCTTGGATCCGGATTCTGTGGGTGAGTCTTTGCCTGAGAAAATCCGGTGCACATTGGAGACAGAGGGGCAGATTTACAAGCCCCTTGTGCCACTTTTGCGTCACTTTTCCCATGTTAAAAGTGATGCAAAAGTGGCGCATGGGGTTGTAAATCTGCCCCGAGTCTTTAGGTTGAGTGCAGGGCAGGTTTTCTGGAACCACCGGGGTTCTTGCTGTGGTCTGGTCGGAGTCTAGACAGGCCGATAGGCTTGGCGCAAAGCAGTTGGTGACCTCTTCTTCCTGGGTCAGCACGGCTCTTCTGTCCTTCTTTCTTGAATCCGAGGAGGCAAGGCTTGGGGTTGCCCCTCAATAGTAAATTTAGGAGCGTTACAGGGGTGTGAAGGTTGGGACCAATGAGTCCCTCCTTGGGGTGAGTACACACCTATTATGCCACCCTCCAGTGGGAGGAGGGACATGAGCCTCTTTCTAATTGGCTGTGTGCCCTCATCTTCAAGATGGAGGGGACTGAGATGTGTGCTTCACTTGGCCTCCCCTACCTGAGGTGTGGGGTTGGCAAAGGTGGGCACACCTCTCCTCCTAGCTCTGTTTTCCTGCCGATTCTCCTGCCCAAAGTGGGCATCAGAACTGGTGGGAGCTGACCGCTTACAAAGGCGGCAGGCCTTTGAAGCTTCCCTTCTTGGGCCCAACCCATTCTGGGGAGGAGGCATGGCACCCCTGCCCAGAATGGGCTTTGTTTCTGTACCCAGAGAGCAGAGGCTCTCTACCCAGGGGTCTTGAAACCGGTCTGGTAGTGGCAAATGGCAGGCAGACATTGAGGAACCACACCAAGACTGGTTGTTTTGCGTGATGCATCTTAAAGATGCCGCCTGTGTGCATTTTACATTAAACCCACACAGATGCCAGGGTGGAACTTAATGTGCTGTAACGTTTGCTACCAAACTTCTCAGTTTTCAATAATGTCATTATGAAGCTGTGGGGTTCCTAATGACCAACTCCAAGACTTTATATTTTTTATGGCTTAACTGCACTTTAAATGTCTAAGAATGGACTTAGACACTGTAGGGGTACAGTGGTCATGCAACTGTACCCTCCACTGTGGTCTAGTGCACCCTGCTAGAGGGGTGGCTTACCTAGGCCACAGGCAGTGGATTGCCGTCAAGGCACACAGGGATGTGTGCCATGTTGCCTCTTCACTTTTCTCTGCACCAAAACAAGCAGCCTGCAATGGCAGTGTGTTACGGTACAGGGCCCCTAAGGGTGGCACAATAGGTGTTGCAGCCCGTAGAGGCCTTCTCTGGTCACGGTGCCCTTGGTGTCCATGGTCCCTTTTTACAAGGGGCTTACCTGTGGCCAGAGATGTGCCAGTTGGGGTACCAAGAACGGATATCTACTTGCCATCAAATGGAAAGGGTTGCATACAATAAAGGACGTGTCTGGTACAATCGAACACCATTACACTAACAACACAGTGCAGGAGTCAACAGTAGAACAAGGTCTTGTAATGTCCCAGCTGGCAACAGGATATCTCTTTAATATCAGAACTGGGTTTGCATGAGGTGTCGATCGCTCATTTAGTAGTTAGATGCTTATTTTGTACATCAGGATTTTCGCATGTGTTGCATTCAATGGTGTTGGAGAAACACCCTATTCCCCTGATACCTGATGCTCAAAGTACGGCCCTGGGGCGGCATGCAGCCCTCCTGACCTTCACCTGCCTCCCCCAGCTAAGTGACTGCACTGAGCTGGTGTTTACTGCAGAAAGCACTAACATTCAAAAATAAGTTAAATAAACGGGAAAGCTTTTTTTTTTTTACAGGTTAACTGAAGTAAATGAATAGAACCAAATAAAGTGCCTTGAAAGACGTAATTTTAAGAACACATTCATTTTTCAATACATCTTGTAACAAACGTGTAAAAATGACAAAGTTGCTTCAAAATTGGAAAAGTGTATTTCATTGGCATGCAGAAGCGTTACACCTTAGTACATCAGAATAGATAAGTGCATTTAAAAGTATTTTATTTAAAACTGATCGTTTTAAAAAATGCGTGTAGAAATATCCACACCTCCTCACACCCTGACAACAATGTCAAAAGTCAACTAAGAGGCAAGTCAGCTGCCATGTGGAACCCTCTGGGTGTCCAGGGTGTTGTTATACATGTACAACAGTATAGTTTATTAAATCAAACAGCAGAGGTCTGTATAGCATATATCCTAAACTCGTGTATTTGAAGGTGCTCTTACTTGCCATAATGAAAAAAAGGAGGTAAAGAGAAATTAGGCAGTTGCCTAGGATCAAACAGTTGGGTCAAGTGGAGAAGCCGTGATTGATCCTAGATTTTCTGGTTACTTTTTACACTTGCATATCCCAAGCTTGCAATAGCAAGCAGAATGGCTTACCCCAAGGTGCGGTAGCGAGATAGCAATTTAGATACAGTATAACGCTGTATTATCAAATGCATGACTCTACTAGAGACAGGGGACTTAATTTAGAGGGCAGTAAGGAAAGAACCCTTCAAACCATTCCATGACTCACTGGCCACACAATGTATGTGATTTGCTTCCCTTACGTCCACCTTAATCCCCCACTCCCACCGTGCTGCCATTAATGCTAGCCTTGGGCACGCCACAGACCATAGTTGTGGCCCAGGGAAAATGTTTGAGTGTACCCATGCCCTGGTACAATCCTACGATTGGTGAACACATGCTATTTATATGAAGCACACGCCATTCAAATAATTTATAGTTTGTTCTGAAAAATGGCCAGTTCAAAGTATTTGGTTATGCAGCACAATATCCTTGGTGCAACAATGTCAACCGTTGCATGGCTAAACACTTGTAAGGTCCCAAAGGCGAGACCTATTGTCTATGCAAATGCTTGTTTTTATTGCAAACATGAGACCCTGCAGGTGATGAAAGCTTCATATTTAAGTGTCCGCTATTTTGTATATATATTCTGAGTTAATCAGAGCCAAACAGAAATGGCCTGTTTAACACAACTATAGATGCCACTGGTCAGACTTAAATGTAAATAAAATATTTACTGCAGGGTAATCTCTTTTATTATTTTTCTTTACTAATTCAGTGAACATAAAAACAAAGACAGCTTGCTTGTAAAACGAACAAAATTCCGTATTCTAGTTAAAAAAAACACATCGAAGTAAACATTGTTTTTTTTTTTATTCATTTGAATAAAATTACAAGTGCACTCATTCAGTGGATATAAATAAAAAATACTTGAAGCGCAAGTGTGCACATTTGGGAACACTCAGGATATGCGCAGTATTTAAAGGATAGACTTGGTGAAGGAAGGTGAAGCTTTTGTTCTTTACCTAAGAGATTGTTACAAAGCCTTGGGCGAGTTCTAGAGAATGGGAGACTTAAATGCTTTAAGAGCGATCTGTGAAAAAAAATCCCTCCAGAGGTAGGCTTGGCTAGAAAAAACACATTACTGCACACGCTGCCGTTTAGCTCAGAATTGCAGGAGGGGAAAGCAGTAGGTGAAGAGAAGTACGGGGAATGGTAGGAAAGAGAAAACAAGAGCTGATGCAGAATCCGGAATTAAAGGAAGAACAGTGGGGGAAGAAACGCAAGAGAAGCCTGGGAGTTCTGTGCGAAAGTGATCGCTGTGCACTTTATGAGGCCAGCAGAGTGACTAGATCTGTGGTGGGTGAGGGGGAGGGAATTGAAGTGCAGAGAGAGGCATGCAAAGCGCGCGCCCGCCCACATGCACTCAAGCTCTAGGCCGGCCATGGCAGCATTTTCTGAAGCCCTTACAAAAAGTCTCGCCTGTCCAGCTCATGCGCTGGGTCAGGCGAGACCTAAAAAACATAGCTTCCTCTTAGAATGGTGAAAAGCGGAGGACGGCTGCAGGTCTATTCCGTATTGTTGTGCGTGTAGCGGGTTAGTAAAGAATGAGGAATTGAAACCAAAATTGATCCGTTGTGTCCAGAGGCAATGTGAGAATTGCATTAAATAGATAAATTGCAGACCGGACTAGAGACAAAGTGATACTAATGTCAGGCAAGCGATGGCCATACAAATAATAACTGATGTGAAAATGCTCCGACTAAGAGCATGACGTCACAGTGTAAATGGGTGAGTGTGGGCTGTCAATGCAGTAATCAGCCTTGCCCGCCTAGAAATGGGCGCCATGTTGCGGTAAAGAGATATATGAGAATAAGAATCATGAGAGGCACTGTCATCATGAGGAAACACGTTGGAGAGGAACTAATGAAGTGCTCTCGGGGAACATAAAGTGGTAGGAATAAAATATAGTTCTAATGCCCATAATGTGCGTGTTTGATATTGAGGCCAATGTCAGGCAAGTGACTGGCTAAGAATGGTAGCATAAATCGACATGCAGTATATTAAAGGATAGTAGGCAGAAAGACCTGTTAGTATGAGCGAGTCCTGCTGAACTATAAGATAGGAAGAGACGCTAGTCACCGCCCTTGTTTTTTCATCACTAGATTACTGCAATGGTCTTCTGCTTAATGCACAAAACAGAGTTATCAAAAAATTACAGACCGTGCAGAACGCAGCGGCACGCGTGCTGTCTAAAAAACCTAAATTTGCACGCATTTCAAACACTCTGAAAAGTTACCACTGGTTAACTATCGGAAATAGGGCAAAATTCAAATCGTTGTGCATAGTTTACAAGACCCTGCAGGATCAAGGCCCGCTTTTTCTTAAAGAGCAATTAATCCCCTACAATCCATCCAGAACACTTCGTTCTTCCTCACTCAACCAACTAGTGGTCCAACGCAGTAGAACAGTTTCTTGGGGTGACCGCCGTTTTTCAATCGCGGCCCCTAAACTCTGGAACACCTTACCAAACCATATAAAAACAAGCTCTTCACTGTTGCAGTTTAGGAAAAAACTGAAAACATGGTTGTTTAATCAGTAAATCCAGCTTCTAAATTTTCTGATCAGGGAGAGATATCATCGCATATTAGCGCCGAGACGCCCACGGGTAATTGTACGCGCTCTATAAGTGTCATTAAATAAATAAATAAATATAGAACATGAGGAATACCTTGGGAGGAAGTGAACCTGTTGCTATCCGTGACAAAGTCGTCGGGATCGCTCCCATTGTACAACGGAACACGTGTTGGCTAAAAGAAGGTCACCGGGAGAAAAGAAAACACAACACTTGAAAACAAAACTGTATCTGCTTCGTTTGCTTCTTCGCCAGAAGCCAGGTTTCTGTCCGACGGCGAAGGGGACAGCTCCTGCTCCGCATTGACTGGCAATGCGGTTTCTTCTGCGCAATTTGGCCGCCAGCGTGTTTCCAGGCAGTCCCCTCATTCCACACCCCAAAATGAGGTCTCTATGTTACTTCGAAGGGGTTGGTCCTCCGTGATCTACATCCACGCTGACCCTGGAGTCTCAAAGAAATGGGATTTGTTGGTGTGGATTACTTGGAGCTTGGCTTGAAACAGGAGGCGATATTGGAGCCCCATCGCCCTGAGTTTTTAGTTTTTAGTTTTTCTCGGTGTAAGATCGGCGCCTCTGCTGCACCATGAAAACCTCTGCATCCATGCAGCGAAGTTCTGGCCTGGCGCGCACTTTCTGAAAAACCGCATCTCGGAATTTCAGCATCTGGGTGATAATAGACCTCAGAGATGCACCTGGGGGAGACTTTGGTGTCCAAGCATGGTGGGCCCTCCCTATCACAAACCAGGAGGAAAGACGTTCAGCTAGCATGCAGGTTTTCATTCATGTTTCAAGAAAGTCTGCGACTTGCTGGGGTACAACCCCTCGCGAATTCCGATCATGCACACATTATTGCGTCGAGAGTGGCTTCTGGCGTCTTCCATACGTCTGTACAGTTCGGAGGTGTGTGTGAGAAGGCTGTTGACTTGGACCTTAAGGGATATAACCTAATCTTCCACTCTAGGGATTCGCTCTTCTGCCTCTGTGATCCGCGCTGTAGCATATCTGAGGTCCTGGCGGAGCAATGCCATGTCCATGTGCACCTCACCAATTTTGTTTTCAACAGCTGCTTGGGATGTTTGTATGGCTTGGAGAATTGTGGCTAGGTCGGTGGTAGAGGGTGCACAGCTCGACCCCTCCCAGGCGTTCCGCTGTTGACTGCTCGTAGACCCAGTAGTGAACTATTCCATGTGGGCCTGCAAGATTGCTGGTCTCACAGATTTGTCTTTGCCTATGATGATATGGTTGTGTTCCTGTCAGATTCCCTTCATGTGAAAGCAATGATCTGTCTGTTCCAGCCTTGCAGCAGCCCACTTGGCTATCTGAATGCTTGGCGTAGAGCTTCACAGCGAATGGGCTGGACAGTCAGCCCAGTGTCCTCTTAAGGCTGTCATGGGCAGTCCGGATCAATCCATGCCGCAATCCCCCATGCAGGGCTAAGGCGAGTGAAGTAGGCAGAGAGCAGAGCAGGCTGCGACCCCCACGCCAGCCGCACCGCAACCGGCGGAGCAGGAGCACTCCTGAGAGAGAAGTACAGCAGGGTTTTCCGTAGCGGAGGGAGCACCGACAGCTGGACCCCGGGATACAAAAGTGTGGAGGGAGGAATCACCACAGGCCGAGGAACACAGATCATCGGCTGCCCACTGCCGCACCTGACTAGGTATGGGAATGCGGCAGCAGGCTTTGGTGGTGCAGCAGGGGGATTTTCAATCTTCAGTCAGCATTACCCATAAGACTCGCTGGTGTTTCAGACCAAGGAGTATGTCCTTAGGTCAGCGGACAGCGCCCCCTACCCCAACGGCCCATGGGGATGGGCGGGGGGAAGCCCAGGCCAAGGATGCAGTGCGATCAGGCCTGGACCCAAGCACCAGGCCCACTTCTCTTCCGATCAGTGTGTAGCTGCCAGGAGTCAGGTCAGCACCGCCTCGGCAACTCCTCGGGGTGCACGATAATATGGGGACCTGGCCCACTTCATAAGTCTGGGGTTCCGGGGGGGGGGAGGTGTCCCACCTCCACACACGGCACAGTTGTCAGGGGAGGCTCCAGGGTGACCTCGACCACGCTGCCCATGGGCCTCTGTGCCCGCAAGCAAGATGGCTGCTCGATCGATCCTCTCCAAGCCCCCTCACCTCTGTTCTTCGCTGCCCTCTGTCGGCTTCAGCAGTCTGCCACTGTGGTTCTCTCTGCCTGGCAGATACACCTCATCCTCTCCATGGGCTCCACAAGCCTGCCGCCTCCTCTCCGCGGCCCACACAGACCCATGGCATTTCTGTCGATGTGGCGGCTCCCACAAAAAGCTCCCAGTCCCGGGATATATCGCCATCTGTGCTCCACCTTCAAGGTTGTCAGGGTGAACTTGATGGGTAGTATGGCAGTTGGGAGGATGAGGATCAATACAGAGCTCTGCTAAAGAACAGCCACCTTGTTCGCTCTCCCTGGGGCTTAATTCAAACTGCTATAACTCCTGGTCACAAATGGAATGATGGCAGTCTTTGTTGAGGTGAAGTGAGATTTCCTCCAAGTGGTGAATCCAGTGTAGACATTCAAGTTGGGGGTGCTCCCTCATATTTCAGAAAAGTCCTCTACCCATTGCTCCATCTTTCTTGTACAGACTTCTTGATTGAGGACAAAGTGTTATTTAAAGAAGCGTTAATGTTACTAGTTCAATTCCTAAAAGAAGGGGAAAGATTGTTTCACCAGATGCTGCTTATTATCCATGTAATGTAGGAGTTTACCCCTAAGATTCCCAAGCTAATATCTAAGAAAGCAGTAATTAAAGCACCTCACAAAGTGGATGGGATGCTGTCCTCGGATCGTCCTCGTTTGTTTTCCAAAACATATTAACCGCTACCGCGTTTTCCCACTGTGCGCTGATTTTTGAAAAACGCGCGGTTTGTGACAAAGCCAGCTCGTCATCCGCGTAGCGCAGGTAACGCCCATGACGAGCTGGCTTTGTCATCAGCGCGGAAGGGGTTAACACCTGCCAAAGACGATACTTGAAATTTGTGATTGGAGGGGAAAACTACCAGTTTTATATCTTCCTATGTGTCGTATTTCATTGGCACCAAGTGTTCACTAAATTAGTGGAAGTAGTGATGGCAAACCATCTCCAAACACATTATGCATATCCTTAGATGCCTTGGCAATAGAGGCTAGGTTTCCGAAAAAAGTAAGCAAACCCTTCAAATTTCACTCCCTTTTTTGCATTTGGCTAGTCCATAAAAAGGAAATATGCTTCCAAACCAAAAAATGCAGTTCAATGGTGCCGTGACTTGGAAAATGCTCGTTACAGGCTTTCCTGCCAAATGGAAAGTGATGATATAGCCAGAAGATTATCCCCCATGGGCATTTAAGAATACTGTAGAATTATTGTTTTTTGGTAGCCTTATCATAAAGATCAGAATCACTTCTATGTTGGTTTGGCATCTTTAATAGTGGAGCCTGCCAAATAGTTTGAGTGGCGGGGGGGGGGGCTGTTTTTACCCCATGACCACAAAATAATTATTATGATACTCAAATGTATTGGTTTTCAAACAATGAGACACAACTTTTCATTATATTGGATAACACCCATTCGCTGCCGAACATCCACTTTACTGTGCTGTTGGCCCTTACAAAACCTTTGGAACACAGTACAATTCTTTAGTAAGATCAATATTGAAGATCCCCATGCCCCGTCCCCACCCTTTATTCCAACAATCCCAACCATTTACCCCATATTCGTTTATATTTGGTTGGGCAACCCCTTGATTCATATACAGGTTGTTCTTGTGCGGCACACCAGTCTCGTCCTCTCTGCCATTGGGTAATTGTAGGGGGGGTTGGGTCTTTACATCTGGTCGCTATGTCTCTGCCTGACTGGAATGAGGTATGCGCAGTGGAGATAATAGGTTTGGATCAATCTCAGCTGAGCTGAGAGAGTGATTACTCGGGGAGCCATAAGGGCATCCCCCAGTCCTCGTCCTCCATAGATCCTGTCCGTCTTTCCCATCTGGATCTCAGGTGATATAAGGTTTTGGGGAAATTATTACCAAGGGTTCTGTAAATCTGGGAGATCGGGAAGAGTGGTACCCCTGGTGATATGTATCGGGAGAGCGTGCCGAAGCTACAGGTATTTATAGAATTGTGTGTTGTTGAGAGAGTGTAAGTTTTGCAGGTCTTGAATTGTTCGAAGTTGCCCCCCTTTCCATATGTCGCCTATTTGAGTGATGCCAATAGGGTCCCATTTTTGGAACCCTTCTAGACGCACCACTTCTTACAACCATGTCCCCTGACACAGGGGTGTTTGCAGTGTGATTTTGGCATGCCATTGGGTTTGTTGCGAGTGCCAAGCAAGGAAGGTTGATCTGGTTACGATCAGGATGTTGTAGGGAATTGGCGAGCCATACAGCATTACTTGGATTTGTGAGAATCCCAGAGCTTCCAATTCTAGTTGGTATGCTGGTTCAGACCACCTCCCTGAAAACCAGTCGTTGATCACCAGCAGGCGCATAACTCTAATAGAGGAAGAGATTAGTTATACCCATCCTACCATCATATAAAGCTTTTTGGCAATGGACCAACGCTACTCTCGGTCATGACTTGCCCCAGAGGAACGAGGTTGTCATTTTATCCAATACGCGGAATCAGTACCGCGGGCTATGAAGAGTTGTGTTCTGCAATATATATAGGAATCGGGGAAGTATCATTTTGTATAGTGCAATTTTACCCATCAGGTTCAGTGGGATATTACTGCCATTTTGAAGGTCGTCCCTGGTCTTTTTAAGTAATGGTGTGAGAGTGAGGGACCATGTTCATTCTAGGTGAAGTGTCACCTAGATCCCCAGGTAACGAAAGTTTAACCGTCTGATCGAAATGTTAGTTGGCCAGTCTACACAGTCCTGGGAGTTGTGCAGAGGAACCAGTACGGATTTGGCTGGGTTAAGCTTCAGGCCGGAGGCCTTCTCGAAGAGTGCCAGGATTTGCTGGCATTGGGGGCCCGAGTGAGCAGGGTTGGCCATAAACAAAAGCAAGTCATCCGCGTATAGGGCGATATGCTCCTCATGGGACGCGTTCCATTACCATCACTGGATTTGGCCGTGGCATCTGATAAGACTGGCTAATGGCTCAATAGCGAGGGCAAAAAGTAGGGGGGGGGAGAGGGGCAGCCCTGCCACGTCCCTTGACCTATGTGGAATTCATCCAACAGGAGTCCGTTGGTCAGGACGCACGCAGATGGCTTGGAGTATAATACCTTTACAAGCCCTCTGAAATATGGGACAAATCCTGCACAAGTCATACAGCCGCCAGGTAGCACCAGTTCACCGTATCGAAGGCCTTTTCAAAGCTGATCAATAAGAGAGCCAGATACAGTGAAAGGAGGTGACGGTGGGCCAGGGCCACATGCAGGCATCTCGGGCAGTGTCTCGTAGTACGGCAGGGCATGAACCCGCATTGGTGTGGATGTATTAGGGTTGTAATTACTCTTTTGAGACGGGTTGCAAGAATAATGGCACATAATTTGACTTTATGCATTGATTAGGGAAATTGGACGATATTCCGAGCAAAGGTCAGAAGAAGGGTCCGTTTTAGGGATGACCACTATTATAGCCACGTCTGTGTCTCAGGGAAAGGTCCCTACTTCTTTTGCCTCCTGGTTTAGTGCCTCAAGTTGTGCTACTAGGATCTCCCTAATTCCAGGTAGTATTCAGCTGGGTAGCTGTCAGGGCCTGGGGTTTTACCTGTGACCAGTGCTGATATGGCATGAGTTATCTCTTCCTGTGAGAGGGGTTGGTTGAGCATTTGACTATCTGCTTCTAATAACTGCGGGAGCGGAGGGTCTCTTAAGAATTCAGACCCAGCATCTGAGTCCGGATTCCGTGCTGTGGAATGGAGGCGGTTGTAATAGGACACAAATGTCTGGGCTGTCGCCTCTGATGCACTCTGGGTATTCCCATCAGTGTCCACTATTTCGGGAATTATTCGAACGGCTAAGTGGCGAGATTCCTCGGACAAGCGTGTGGACATTTGCGACCAGACGGCAGTCTGGGGCAGGCATGAACAAATGGTCGATCCGCGATAGGGTATGATGGGTGGCAGAAGTGTGAGGTTATTGGCAGAGACATGGGTTCTATACTCTCCAGACATCACATAAGCCAAGCTGGAGGGCCCAGTCTGCAAATTTCTTATCATTTGCGCTCCTGTGCGGGTTGGGGGCGCCCGTAGCCTCCGTCTGCTTTCATGACAGCGTTAAAGTCCCCTCACATCAAGGTTGATGCGTTCTTGCATCCATCACATTTGGGGGCGATCGATCATATTTCTGGGCTGCGTGAAAGGTCTGAGTCTCCAGTTCCATTAAGCACCAGGGTTGGTGATCAGGTCCGGGGCGCCTCTCCACTCAAGTACCACTCTTGCGATAAGGCACCTGCTCTAACTGGTGGGGGAGAGCCGGGGGCACTTCTCATAGTCGCCTCTGGTGAGGAGGATTTCTTCCTCTGTGTTTCGCCCCCGCTGGGACCAAGTGCATCTTAGCTGCAGTTTCACCGAGCCTCCCATTGCGGTCTTCAATTTCCTGTGTGTGAGAGAGAAGGATACCATTTTGCTCCCAGCAAGGGGAACTTCCTCTGTGGCCCATGTCCACGCCACCTCCAGGGAGTCGAAGAAGTGTCTCTTGCTATTGTGGATAACCCTGAGCTGGGCTGGGAACCGTAGTCTGTATGAGAGGTTTAGGGCTCGTAGCTTCTGCTTGACTGCCATGTAGGATCTCCGCTGTGCCTGGACCTCTTTAGTATAGTCTGGGAATACCATAACTTTGGACCCTTGGTAGGAAAGCTCAGACTGCGAGTGTGATTCTTATAGAATAGTGTCTCTGTCTTTGAAGTTGAGGATGTGCGCTATAATGGGCCTGTGAGGGGCCCCCGAAGTTGGTTTAGGTGCAAGTGAGCGAAGGGCCTTCTGCACCACAAACCATGTGGAGAGGCGTTCCGCCGGCATCAAAGATTTCATCTGTGTTTCAATTAAAGTTGACACCTGAGTGGGCTCCGATATACCTCTGGAATTCCCACCAGGCAAAGGTTGTTCCGGCGGGAACAATTTCTGCGTCTTCCGCCTGCTTGTGTAGCTCGGCTGTGTGATAGAGGAGTTTTGAGACTTGATGTTTCATTGCTGATACCGCCTCCTCAACGGTGGATAGACCGGATTCAGCCTCCGAAATCCTAGTTGCAACATTACGGAGATCTTGCCTAATGAGTGCCACATACACATGCACCGCACAACTTTTGTTTCCACTGAGTCTTGTGAGGCACAGATCACTTGAAGGATAGTGGCCAGGTCACCTGCAAGCACTGGAGATCTGTGTGAGGTAGCTTTGTGAGTGTCCATGTTGCACGTGGCATACTGCTCCAATAGAGTCTGGGAGGGAGGCAGCTTTGTCTGTCTGTCCTTGCCCATGCATGGCTCTCGATCTTCTCTCCAGTCACCAAAGCCCAGTTGAACCAGCTCGGGGTGGGAGTCTCCCGGGGTTTTCCTCACGGTCTTCTATCCACCCCGTTCCGGGTGTTCTCCACCACACCGTAGTCAAGTCTCAGGCTAACAGTCTGCACCAAGCCGCGCTCCAAGTAATAACTTACTTTCTGGGTCTTCCGTCTGTCCCAGGCTGGATTCCTCTCTTCTTCTCCGGCTGTCTTGTTTTTCCAGCCGTAGTTTTCTCTGGTCGGAGCTTCGTTTTGGGGTTTCCAGTGCAATTAGGGAGGGAGTGCCAGCCTGTGTAGCAGCCGCGGGGCCACATGGAGCCCATTCAAGTCTTCTTCCTCTCGGAGTGCTTTTTGTTCATTAGGATCCTGACTCCCCACTGTGGGATCTGGGACATGCTCCCTCTAGGTGCCGCAGCTGAGGGCACAGTCACTGATCATTTCAGGTTGCTTGTGGTACAGAGAGAGAGCTCAAACCGGGGAGCTGCCAATGCCTTCACTGCTGGCCCAACGCAGTCATCTCGACACTCCTTTCAGCCCTATGGTCATTTTAACCTGGTTCACCTCCCCGAGGACCGGCGGTCCCGCCTTGTACACAGCTTTGGTATTTCCTGGGTGGATAGAGGAGTGAGATGGAGATTCCTGCTGTGACAGGGCGCCTAGCAAAGTCTTCAGTCCCCCTGAGGGGGCACCTGCCACTGCCTTGCTGCCTCACTGTCACATCGAGGCGGACTCATCCCACGTGAGCAGACCACCGGATTGGGTGTCGGCCGGAACTCTAGGCATGTGTGTGTTTGTGTGTGGGGGAGGGGGGAAGAACCTCTCCTTGACCGTCCCGGTGCTCCTACTGACCCCCTTTGTGCAGACGGCTCCAGCTCCGCAAGATAGGCATAGCCCGTCACTAGTTTTAGCTGCCCATTTCAGCCGGCCCGCTACTCCTTACCTGCAGGGGCGGTGATTCTGGAGTGGCCGGGCCTTGGTTGGTGAAATGACACTTCTCTGGTCCTCTCGTTATGGGACCTTCTTTAGTGGGCCCACCACGTCTTCTACCTCTCTCTGGGGGGGCCACGGTTGCAAGCGGTGGGTGTCGCGCCTCTGGTTTGATTCCTTCAGGGTCCCTCGTCCTTTCAGGTCTCCCTTGGGTCACTCTGATCCACTGCATTGCGGAGGGAGCCCTCATTGTCCACAGTTTAGGACCCGGCCCAGCCATGATGTCTGATCCTCGCTGCAGGCAGTTGCTCAGAATCACAGTTCACCTCTGCCTTCTGTCTGTTCTCAGGCACCTCGTTGCTCTTCTGTGTCCAGCAGTCCAAAGGTTAGGACTGCGGCGGGCTGTGGCCCCGATTAAACTTAATTACCCCACTCCCAATCCGCTGGTTGTATTCGCACCGCCTCTGGACCGGAATTTACCACAGCCCGAGCGCTGCCATTTTGTGTCCGTGTCTCGTTATTCCTCCGGAGCGGTCGCTGGACTTCCCAACCGCCAATGTGGCTTAGGATACCCCTGTGCCTGATAAGGCATTCAGAAAGGGCTGGGGACAGTTCTGGCTTCTTATCTGTGGGCTGGATTCGAGCAGATGACGGAGGGGCCCAGAGCACTCTCCGAGTGCGACCGCCATCTTGACGCTCGCGGCCACCCCCCGACTATAATTTATGAATTTGTGGTCGTGAACCGGTTTAGGCGTATCGTGACCCAGCACCTATCTGCTCATCTTATCTGAACTACTACATTTCTGCTGATGTACAGAACCGCGTTCCTTCCGTACCCCCAAAACAACCCTTTTTGCCAGATGCCTTTGATGCTGACACCGATATTGTTGCAGATTACCTCTGCGTTTTAGTTAACCTAAATATTTATTTTGATGAACTATACACAAATCAAAATCCAGAGCCTTCCTTTTGAAACTTGAAGCCCTGAGCATCTTCACACAGGTCTCTCATCCTATACATATATGTGGATAAACTCTTGATGAAGTCCTCACAATGGTCTTGCAACCCACACATACAGGTAGACAGACTCTTGGTGCAATCTTTTGCCCTGCCTGGATACAACAGTGTGAAAAAAGCCCATCATACGGAAAAATTACTAAAATTAGCTCTTGAGCAAATCTGATGGAAAACACTGACCTCTGTCCACTCAAACTTCTCTCTCGCCAGCAATTGAAGCTGATCTGGAGTAAATCTGTACTAGAAGTACTACTAACTTGCTAGGAAACCCACGCCAAGCACAACCATTAAGCAGTATCCTATATACCACTACACCCTCTTCACAGAAACTATCATCAATGAATCCATAGGGTCGGGTACGTTTCCCAACAATTTCAAGACACACATGTGATCTTAAAAACAAAAAAAGACATCAAACCAGCAAGTCCCATCCAGCTTCAGACCATTCTCTAGAAAACTGTTCCTAAGCGAGGTCATCAAAAAGAGTAGTTCTCATCAAAGACAGCAACTTTACTGGGTGATTGAAGAGTTTTCTGTCCTAAGAGAAGTATGGCCTCATTCTTGATTGTGTTTTTGGCTTATTTGATGACCCATGCCATGATACATTCTAGTCTCCACACCACTGCTCTAGAACCTGCCTTCTTTCTTTGACAAAGTGCATTACCTCACCTTAATTAAGAAACTGAACAAACTCAGTTTTCCTGGTGCCGCACTCATCTGGCTATCTTTCTATCTCACCAAAGATCTATGTTTTTAAGCTTTCCATGTTCTTAGTTCTTTTCAATTTTTAGGTCATCGCTTCGGGGGGATTCTTGGTTCTCCCCTTGAAACCAAATGTCAGCCTTCTAGTGGACCTCATCAAATCTTTATTTTTACCTGATAAAAAAAAAACTTAGAGTATACATCTGTATCTCTAAATATATATATCATCATGGAGCTTGAAAATTCCACAGGCCTCAACTCCTGCTCCTAGGCCAATGCCTGTAAAGAGTGGGCCACTGGATGCTACTCAGCCGCACCAAGTTCATCTTATCCAGAACAGCTTCTCACTTGTGGAATCTGGCCTAGTAGTTCACATACTCACCATTCGCCTAAATGCAAGGGAGGAATGTGAAGATGATCATAGAAACCAACTTGTAGCTTACACTGGAAACTCTACTGGTCAGGCTCCTGACCAGATGGAGCTATAATCCTGTGAGAACGCACCCTGACAGTCAAGCAACTGGACAGACAACGAGTAATCTGAGGGGCAGTGTTTTTTGACTAATAAAAAAAAATTCTGTTGGCACTTTGAGTGGTAGATATTTGGAAGAATACTTCCTACAGAACCATACGCTTATTATTCGGGCATCTATTACAAATTCTCACAAATTGACTAATAACAAGACAACTTGATGCCCAGAATTGCAAGAGGGCAGTTCCTTAAATAGGGAGTCTCATTATAGTCCGAGCTTAGGTATAAGGGGATAACGAGGTGAGGGGATAGAGGTTGACCCCTGGTTTTGGCCAGATAAGGAGATAAACTCCTTGGGGAAAGCTACATTGGATTACTTTCAGACCAACAGTGAGAGACACTGCTCTGAGTTTATCGCCTGGGAAGCCTATAAAACGGATTATAAAAGTCACGTAACCGCTCAGACTGCTGGGAAGAGGTGAGAATTGAGCAAATAGAAAAACTGCTGCTCCGGGTGGAAAAAGATCACCTAGAAATGGGTAATTAGAGGCCACAACTTCTCCTCAGCCTTGAGGAGTTCCAAGTGTTAAGAATGAGGCCAGGAATCCATATTTGACGCTGCTAGAGAAGCTGTATGAAGTGGGCAATAACGCTGAAAAATGATTAGCCTGGCTGGGACGGAGAGAACAGGGCAACTGATGGGACTAGATGGCATTAAAGTGAGCAGTAACAAAAACGTACAAGCCTTCAATAGCCACATTAGGTAACTGTACATCACTTAGGACAAAGGGAGCTCGGGAGACATTTGGGAATCCCTCTCTAATCTTCTACTGTCAGACTCGATAGGGAAGACTGGGAGAACCTGGAGCAGGATAACACCACAGAGAAGCTAGTGTGAATTATTAGTGGAATGCAAACAAGGAAGGCATTTGGCCCAAGCAGCCTGGCAACCGATTTTCTTTTTTAAAGAAGGCTAGCCCACTTACAATCCCGAGAGATATGTTTAGTGTGTCCGGAGATGAGGGACGTTTGTCCGAAAAGCTGAAACTTGCCAAATCGTAGTAATCCAACAATAGAGGAAACTCAAGCAAGAATGTGCTTCATGCAGGCCAATTTACCCCCTGAATATAGAAACCAAAATACTGGCCAAACGATTAGGGGACGTTTTTGTTACAATTGTGCGCCCAGATCAACCTGGGTTTACGCCCTAAAGAAGCACTGTGATGAATATTAGGCAATTGTTCGGCTGCCTGGCTGAGAGGGGCTGAAAGAACTTGTTGTAGTGCGGTCATTATACATTTGACATTCTTGATTGGCATAATGTGATGGAGGTGCTCCACACCACGGGGTTTGGTACACAGTTTACTACATGGATGTACATCCTGCCCATGGCCAGAGTGAGGGTAAATAATGTAATGTTGGGAATACTCCCCATGGGAAGGGGCTGTGACAGGCAGGGGTACCTGCTGTCACCATTGATTTCTGCACTGGCTCTAGAGCCGCTGGCAATATGGGTCAGGAGGGAAGTGTTGATTTGAGATGGGAAAAGACCTGAGAGGATTGTATTGTATTGAATGTAGATGATGTCTTCCTATATGTGATGAAGCTGGCGTTCAACTTGGACACAATACTGCGGATATTTGACCTCTTCGTAAAGTACTCTGGCTTCAGAACCTACTAGGAGAAATTGCTGCCTTTCCCCGATGGTTCCGGGGACTTGAAAGGGTCTTAAGGAGTCCCTAGAAGGACATTGGAGCGATGGTTCTTTAAGGGAGTTTCAGTATTACCATAGAGAATCAGACCAGGTGATGTATGGTTTGAAAGTATATAAACCCACGAAAGAAATAGGTCCTGAGTTTTGTGTCAATAATCACATACAGGGCAGGGCTCCTTAACACAGAAGGAAACTGCCATATCGCACACCACAAGTTACTGATATTGACATTTGGTTTACATTTTACCAAGATAAAAATTATATAAAACATAACAACGTGACTGTTTTGAACCCAAGCCCTTTGCACTGCTCCACTGCAGCATCTCTTCTGCCACATCGCTCGCCACCACAATTGAGACCCATGCAAACCATGTAATCTCTCCCCCACTCTGCATCCCATGTGTCAATTAAAATGTAAATGCTCCAGTTAAGAGCGCTGCCTCCAAGTACAGACCCCGTAGTCCGCCCATCATTTCCAAATTTTGGGGTACTTTTGCAGGCATCCCATGGCCTTAAATATCGGTATCTTTAAGCCCATACAGTCTAGTCCCTTCTTCCGGGCTGTCAAAGAAGGTGAGGCAGGTGCCTTCCATAGCCTTGCAATATCTCTTTTGGCCAGGGTGAGCCCCAGCAGCAATAAGTGCAGTTTATAGATTGTGCCCCCAATACCCTCCATGATCTGTAGAATTGCCAATCTTGGTGAAGCGGGGACCTCCCAACCTAATACTTCCGCAAGGCATGTCATAACCCCCTGCCAAAAACGTACAAGCGCCATACATTGTCAAATTGTTGGATGAGGGACCCCTCCTCCCGACCACACCGGGGATGATACCAAACCTGCCCTCCATGGCTTTAACCAGGTGTAGTAAACCCGGTGAAGATCTTGAAATTTAAGGCGCAACCGGATTGCTATTGCCGCCCCCAGTGGGGAGGCTAGCGCTTTCACCCAATCATCCCCATCTATCTGACTGAGATCGAGTGCCCCTGCCTCTCTAAGCTTGTCCAATGTGGTAGAGCTATTAGTCACAAGTGATTGATACATTTTTGTGATTTTGTGATCATTCAGGTCGCCCTTACTCACATTGGCTTCGATGGGATTGAATTCAGGAAGGGCCTCTAACTCCAAGATGCTAGGGGAGATAGCATGTATAAATTGAAGATACTTATAGAATTAGGTTCTAGGCATCTTGTATTCTTTTTGGAGATCTTGGAAAGATTTCAAGGTTGAACCCTGCATGAAATCCCCTAGTGTAGAAATCCCTATGTTATCCCGCCCACAAAACCCAGATAATGTGGCCAGTGGTGGTAGTCTTCCATTATTCCACAGTGGGGTTTTCCCCGTTAGTCTGCCTCACCACCCAATGTTGTGGAGGGATTGTTTCCAAAGCTATAATACCACCTTTGTTGCCAACGGCAGGGTTCGGCACAGGGATGGTGAGTATAAAATGGTATGAAGGGTTGCATCTCCCATCCGCCATCGCTCTACCGCATAAGCGGGGTCTTGCCTTTTTCCATACCACCATTCATTCAGCACTAGCAGATGGGATGTGGCATAGTAGGATTGAATGTCCGATGTGACCAACCCCCGCAAAACGTAGACTGAAAACAGGTCTGCAACGCGACACGGGAAGATCACCCGCCCACAAAACCTGACCCAACGCTGCATTGACCTGGCGGAACCAGGCTTGTGAAATAGGATATGGATGGTAGAGCAGACGCGGAAGAGATACCATTTTGAAAATAACCGAGCTACCATAGATAGAGAGGGGCATATGTGACCAAGTTTTCATCTCCTCGCGTACCCGTGTCCATACGGGAGCAATATTTCTGTCCCTCAAAGTACGTTGTGTATCTGACAGGAAGACTCCCAGGCACTTTACCACCCCCCATGTCTCTACCTGTACTGCCGATGCCCAGGGCCCCAGTCCACCAATCCCCCCAGCACCCAAAGGGTAGACTTAAGGGGATTCATAAAGAGACCCGAGGAATCGCCAAAGATTTGCATAATGCGGAGCAATCTCAGGCCCGTCCTATTGAGGCTGTTAAGAACAATACATTTTCTGCATATAGTGCTATGCAGTCTGAGATTCAGTGTGTCCACTCAAAGCCCTTTACCTGTGCGTCGATCCGCACCCAAGCCACCAATGGCTCCATAGCTAAAGCAAATAAGTACGGTGACAGGGGGCCTTCCAATTGGAAAAGTGCAAGAGGTGGATCCCGCGACAACGACCAAGGCCGTGAGGTCCATATATAGCAATTTTAGATATGACAAATATCGTGGCCCAATGTTGAGGAGACTCCGTAATGCGAATAAATACACCCATCTGAGGGAGTCAAACGCCCCATCCATGTCCGCTAATAGCAGGGCATCCGGTTCCCCATCTCCCTGGATGGCCACAATTGTGTTGTGGGCCCTGCGGATATTAAGACACGTAGCTCTCTGAGGCATGAAGGCAGCCTGATCAGAATGGATCAGATTTGTTATATGCGGTTAAAGGCAATTGGCCAGCGCCTTGGCCAATATTTTGGCCTCAACATTCAATAGCGAGATGGGGCGATATGATGCATGCTTTTCCGGAGGCCGACCGAGTTTGTGACAGACAATCACCTCGGCGCCCTCCACTCCCGTGGAAGGCAACCCCGATCCACTGCCTCGTCCACCACCACGAGAAAGTGGGGCCCCAATTTGGAGTAGTATTTCTAGAAGAATTTACATGGGAATCCATTGGAACCCGGCGCCTTGCGGGAAATCAAATCTCCCAATGCAGCACATAGCTCTTCCGTGGTGAGTGGGCGTCCAGGTCCACCCTTGCCTCATCCGAGAGTGCCTGAGGTGGTAAGTCGTCTATAAACGTTGTATTGTATCCTCCTGTAGGAGCTCCTTAGGGGTATAAAGCTCCGCTATCAATGAGGGGTCACTGAGAACCCTCCTATCTGGGACAGGTATGCTGGGGACCGCCTGGGGGTGCAGAGCCCCTTGGCATAGCCTGTGTAGTAGTTTACTGGATTTGTCCCCCATTGACTTATTCTGCTACGTGATGTCAGCCATGCCTCGTCCATCAATACACTAGCATGAGTCTGCTGCACGAGCAACAGCTGGCGACGCACCTCCTGAGATTTTGTTTTAACTCTCTAGTTGACAAGCTGTGGGGAAAGGTCTGATCCACGTAAATGTACCCTCTGTTCTGATGGCATGAAGAGGAACAAGCTTATCCTGACTGAAAACCTTCAGATCAAAAATGGCACTTCCAAAACCACAAGGTTCCCACAGCTAAATCTCAAAGAATGTCTCTGAAAAAGGATACAGTTGAAAACAAGGGAGTGGACACTAGCTGCCCTAGAACTTGTGGCAGAAATCACAATACCTGCCTGAATTCAAATCTCTCCTGTGCCGATAGGAGACTGAAACTTCCAATGTCATTTAAGTGAATCAGAGGTAATGAAAAATTTCCTAATAGACACAAAGGAAAGTTTCAATTCTATTAAGGACTCGGAGGCGAGGATTATGCTCTACTTTCTTTATTTTTCATCACCAGCAGTTTTTAACATTAACAGAAAAAACTCTCTTTCCCATGAAACATTGAGAAAGGTCAATCCAGGACGTCAGCCAATCAGCATCTGCACACGTCCTAAAAGGTCAGGCTGCTGGGATACTTCCTCTTTCTTGACTGCGATAAATCAGCCGTCAACAAATTCCACTAGTCTGTTTTAGTAGGTTCTGATCCTGAAAGAAGCCAAAGTATATCGAGATGAACCAGAACTTAACAACCACAAGGAACACAAATAACATAGCACCTGAGAGGATTAATTATCGGGAAACACAATGCCGATTGAGCTTTAATTCATGAAACAAGACCATGTTTACATAGAAAACTGATAGAAAAAATACTTACCATACGGAGTGCTGATCCAAAGTCGAGGGTGGGTAAAACAACTGACTGAATCCTCAGAAACTCTGGGTGGGAATAATCCTCGCCTCCGAGCCCTTAATAGAATTGAAACTTTCCTTTGTGTCTACTAGCACATTTTTCATTCTATGGCAGGACCGGAGGCGAGGATTACACTTGTTCAAAGCTTGTCCACCACCAGGGAAGCCATGTCAACGACTAGTTTAAAATAGAATCTTTTAAACATAGAGTCCGATGACCAGTCAGCGGCATTGATAATATCTTCGAGGCGTGCCCTGAGAAAAAATGTTTTGGGTACAATTGCTCCTCTGACAGAGTAGGCACCGAAGTGCGAAATGTCAATGCCTGCTTCCCGCATGACCCATCTGATGCATCTTGCTATGGTGGGAGAAGAGACAGCCTTGAAGGGTTTCCTGAGAGAGATCAGCAGTTGGTTCACGCCATGAGGGCGATATTGATCCGTCATGCTCTCATAAGCCTTGAGGCAACGCACCACACACAGCTTAGGGTGTTTATCAAAAGCCGGGTATGAGATTACCCTAGAATCCGACTTAGTGCGGCGGGAAATATGGAAAGTGACCCCTTGAGGGATAAAAATCTGACCATGGAGATCGAGGGCCCTCACAACAGAAACGCTCCGGCAGGAGACCAAGCAGAGAAGCATGGCTAACTTAGCCGAAAGCTCCTTGGGAGACAGGTACCTATTCGAATGCCAGGACTGAAAGAGGAATAACACCTTGTTGACATCCCACAATTTAGAATACTTAGGCAAAGGTGGTAGGGATAAGTGAATTCCCCTCATCACTTTACAGACATAAGGGTGTTTTCCTATGGCGTTACCCTGTATCGGATCGTGGCCTGCTGAGATTGCTGACCTGTACAAATTATTTGTGTACTACGCCAAGCCCTCCATGACCACTTCGCACCCCACAGGATCCTGATCCCAGCCAAGACACCAACCCACCCACCTGGACCAAGCCGAACGGTATCGTTTGTTGGTGCCGCCTGCCCATGCTACAGCCAAGATGTTCTGAGCTTCTCCTGATAAGCCTCCGAGTCTCCAAGGTTACCGGAAATCCGCCTAGCCATGAGGGGCCGGTTCTGCAGGACCAGTGGATAAGGCCCTCCCTGGGGATCCTAAAGAATCCTCAAATCGCGGGGTAGAAGGATTGGAGAATCCCAAGAAAGTGCCAGAAGAAATGGAAACCATACTTGAGACCTCCAATAAGGCACATTATCATGGCGAACGGGGGAAAAGCGTAACCCGTCTCCGTCGACCAATCCTGAAGGAAGGCATCCGTGGCCGCCGCTAGAGGGTCCTGCTTCCAACTGAAAATCCTGGGTATTTGGTGATCCAGGCAAGAGGCAAAGAGGTCCACCGAGAAGGGGCCCCAAAGGTCGTGGAGTCTCTGAAAGACTGGTATCTAATTGCCAGAGGCTCACATCCGACCACTCTCAGGAGTACGCTGTTCTCCAGGCAAAACGTCCAGAACTCCTTAACCATGTCCACTAGCACCTTGGATTTTGTGCCCCCAAGGTGGTTTAACTAGCGGACAGCCGACACATTGCCCATTTTGAAAAGGACATTGCAGCTGATTTTGTCCTTCGGCCAGCATTTGATGGCGACGGAACCGGCCAAAAGTTCCAAGAAATTGATGTGAAGCCGGTGTTCTTCTGCTGACCACTTTCCTCCTGAAAAAAGTCCCTGCAACGCGCTCCCTAGCCCGACCTGCTGGCTTCCGACTCTATGACGATGACCGGGACCGAGCCGAAAATGGCCCTCCCATTCCAGGCCTCCATATGTGCAGCCACCACTGCATCTCTAACCTCACCTCGTCTGTGAGAGGAACAAGCTCCGTGTACTGAAGACCCTTCCTGAGGTGAGTGCTTTCAGCCGTTGAAGGGCTCTGTAATGGAGAGGCCCCGAAAAAATAGCCTGTATGGACTATGATAGCAGACCCACCACCTGGCAACCTGCTGGACAGAGATGGTTTTGCGAGCCAGGGTTTGTCTGAGTTCTCTACAAATTTTGGAAACCTTCCTAGAGGGAAGACTCAGGGGTATATTCACAAGAACGTGTGATAACTACTGCAAGAGTAGCGTAATGCAACTTTCAACATTGCAACCTATCGCGGGAAAATAACCCTGTGGCAATGCGGAATTCACAATGCATGCGATAGTCTGCCGAACTCGCGGACGATACAACCACCTCGATGGAGACAAAAACACAAACCACAACACCAAAAAACCTGCTATGGGCCAAAGCATGATGAGGAAATCAGCGATAAGCAGCGCCAGGCCTGCAACACACACCTGGGAGGCAGTAAAAATCACCATAAAAGTAGAAAAAACACCCAAACACAAACTGACCAACACCCAAGCACCATGGAAGCAGCCGGAGCAGCCGCAGAGGACGAGCGCAACCCCACAAGCACCCCGGATGACCAGCCTATGACCTCGGGCACAGGGAAGGGCAAGGACAAGAAGAAGAGGAAGACGAAGTTCAGTCTGCAGGTGAACAGGATCATAGTCACGTAGGTGATGGAACACCATCAACAACTGCTCGTCCCCTCCAACGTGTCATTGGGCACCAAAAATGGAATCTGGCGGGACATCGTGGACAAGGTGAATACCATCGGTGAGCACAAGAAGACAATGGTCGAGATGAAGAGGCGATGGAATGACATCAAGCGGAGGACCAAGGAGAAACTCTCCGCCAACCAGAAGGCAGCAATGCAGACTGGAGGTGGGGGCCCACTGCCACAGTTCGAGCTGGATGAGATGGAGGAGCTGGTGTTGACAGTCATCAGTGTGGAGACTGTGGCCAGAGTCGGGGGATCGGACACTGCGCGACAGGACACAACCGCAATAGGGTGAGTGACCACTAGATGGGCACAATGGCACACATGCACAATCAAGCAGTGCATAGTGCACACCCACAATGACTCTGGGTCCTCGTCCAGATCTATAAACTGTCACAATGCTTTGCTGTCTGATTGTCAACATGTACCATGCAGCTACATACATGTAGACACATTGTAATACACCATCTCCCATTCACATCACAGGGGCACAGTCAACACCTCCTGCAGAGCCGTCCCAGCCACTCTTCACTGATAACGAGGAGGACAACACCAGCATCGACACCCAAACCATCCAAGACATCATTGATCTCATCAGCCACACACCTCCAGGATCAGGGCAGCCTAGCTACATCGAGGAGACCCCCCCACACTACCCAAAACACCCAGCAGGAGGCACCCATTGCCCGGCACTCCCCCAAGACCCCCAGGAACAACTCATGGCCTTCCAACGCCATGTGCTGGAGTGCCAGAGGGAGACCACAGAGCAGGTGTGGTTGGGCTTCGGCATCATAGCAACCAAACGATGCCATCCTTGGGTGTGTAGGCCCGCTCCATGGTCTCCAACGAGCCCTGACCGACAACGCTGGAGTCATGACGCAGAGAGAAGAACATCTGTCCGCTCAGAGTGGCTCCAGCAATTCCAGCCGTGAGCTGGCACACATGCGGAGGCTCGTGAAGGACATGGTGCGGATGGAGGCGGAAAGGATGGCAGCCACCGCTGCACATCAGTGGAATGTAGCTGGGATCAACCATGGCCTCCAGATCCTCATCATGACATTCCTGCCACAAAGCGTGGCGATGATGAATGCTGCTGCCCCCACACCATCCACATCTCTGCCCCCTGGTGTGCATCTGCCTCCCAGTGTGGTATGTCTATCCACTCCGGCACCTGATGTGTCAGTGGCACATAGTGCCGCAGCCAGGACTGCAACACCCCCAGGTAGGGCAGAGCACACATCCGGGGACGAGGACGTGGATGTGCCTGTGATCAGAAGGACTCAGTAGCATTCATTTCCGCCACCTGGCCTGTTTCTGCTTGATCCCGCACATAGCCTCAAGACCTTCCACTGACCCCTGATTCAAACAGATGCACTCAACTTGAACTACGACATGGACTGCCACATCCTGTTTGATGACCAATGACACGGCGACCAGCCTGCGGACTGCACCCCTCCTCTTCCGCAGTACTGGTCATCCCCGGATGGACTCTTGCTGTCCCTCCACGAGTTTTAGTGTAGTGTGTTTGCATTGCCCTGTACCGTTCCAGCTGCAGAACTGCACTGGATGTGCAATAGGCATGCAGTGACGCACTGCTGTGTCATGTCTTTCATCATTCATGTATGTATTTGTGGATGAATTTAGGGTCAGTGATTTCCTTTGCGTCAATGATGCTCATCCTGTGGGATGCCAGTTAGAGGGTGCTACATAGCAATTTGTGTTACGGGTCCCGTGGACACCACAACAGGGACACACGCATCAGCCAGTTTCTTGTCTGGACATTGACTGAACCATGACTAGAGCCCCCGAGTCATTAATGCAGACCCTTCACTGGTACAGCATATGCCAGGCCACCCCACTCCACTTGCGCTCCGAGCGGGGCCTCATTGCTACCCTTCATAGGCCTACTCCCTGGTGGTGTGCAGGTCACTGGTCTAGTTGTCAGCATGTAACAGCCAATCCCTGAGGGCAGGCTTGCACGCACACCACACCCATCCTGCACAGGTGTCACAGGCCATGTGACCCAGCAAATATAAGGGGCCAACGATGTCACATATCCCTCTGCCGCTGGTGACTGTATGACAGACCCGAGGCCTTGAGGCAGGCACGGGCCCACCAACATGTGGCCCTGACTGGGGTTGAACAGGGTTTGTGGCACACGCTGCATTGCGGCCGGCACAGGCACTACGCCACGGGACGGTGACTTTGGGTGCACGGAGTCATTGTTACCTTAAGCTGCTGAGCGGGTGTGCAGCCTGCGATGATGCCCCATCCCGGCGATCTGGACTGCTCAGAATTTGTGTGCCTTGCTGGACCGCAGTGTAGGCCGAGCCAGCGGGCTGTGTGGACCTACCGCCATGTGGATTAGCTTCCGGGATCACAAAGTTAGTGGCACCCATTGGGCTGAGCGGCTGTGCAGGCTGCGATGATGCCGGGTGCCCTGGTATGTCCTATGCCATGGTGTAATCAAGACCCAGCACCAGATGTGAGACCTGGTTGCCTGGGCTGCGTAGCTGAGTGGTGTGGAGGGTGCAATGTCTGCGGGCCCCCGGCTAGTGGCTTGCAGCTGCACATGGTGGGACCTGCTGTCTACACGCCGGTGGCGGAAGGTGAGCAGTGCGGCCCGGATGTGCATGGGCGGGCATGCTTCGATTTGCGCCAGGAGGGGCTGGGATGCCTCTGCCTCGGTGTGCATGGGCGGGCGACATTGTCTTGTCAAGTGTGTGTACTGTGCCAGTCATGTATCTGAACTCTGTTTCAGATGATGGCTCTGACTCTGATGTGTGACCTAGTGTACTGCTGTACATACCAGCAAGTGGTTGGAGACACACCGGTGGCAGCAGGTGAGCAGTGTGGCCTGGGTGCGCAGGGGCAGCACTCTCTCTCTCCCCCTCTCTTCTCTCTCTCTCCCCTTCTCCTCTCTCTCTCCTTCGCTCTGTCTCTGTTCTTTGATGTGCGCAGGACACACTCTCTCATCATGTTTTTTGTCTTGCAGGCTGTGACCAACGGATTGTCCCAAGGGGAGCCGCCATGTATCTCCATTTCATTTCTGTGTTAATTTCAATAAAGTTTCATTGGTTGCTTCGAAAGTGAATGTGTGATGCTCATTTCTGTGATGACACATGCATGTCACCAGTTGTGATTGCACAACATCAGGCGGATTATTTTGTACATGTTTAGGTGTAGCTGATATGGCATGTCTTTGGTCAGGGGTGCCAGGGAGGGGTTGGTCCGTGGTGTTGGTGGGTGTTGTGGCTCTCTTGGGTGTCCGTGCTGCATGTTCAGTTGCTCCATGGCATCTGTTTGTCTTCAGGTGTGGCTGTGGGCAGGCTCCGTTTTGTGGTGCAGGCTGTGGTCCGTCTTTAACACCAGGTCGGAGCAGGTTTTAATTTCCAGCTGCTAACGCGCCTTATCGCGTGTTTTGTGTTCTTATCGCCGATTTGGCTGGGGTTTGTGAATGTTGATGTGTCGCTTTGTCGTGGCTTTTTGCACAGGAACGCCTGCTCTGCATCTCATTAGCGATAGTTGCGGGGGTCCTCTGTGGCAATGTTTTTTGCGGCTGCTATCGCGGGAAAACTGGTGCTGTGGGCTGTTAGCACCAGCTTGTGAACGGGGCAGTACATTTATCACGATTTTGGCTGCAATAAAATCTCGTTAATTTGGCGATAGCTCCTTGTGAATATGCCCCTCAATGTCTTGTTGACGGAGTCTATGACGAAACCCAGAAATGTAGTGTGCTGGGCCGGGATGAGGAGAGATTTCTTCCCGTTGTTGACGAAGCTGAGGTTCTGCAAGAGAGTTACAGTTGTCCGCAGCTGGTCTGTAAGCACGGTTGGGGATTGAGCCCGAAGGAGAATATTGTCTCAATAAATGATGAGGTGGAAGTCTCGTGCTCTGAGATATTCCACTACCGGCTTGAGCACCTTGGTGAAGCACCAAGGTGCAGATGAGAGGCTGAAGGGCAGTGTCTTAAATTCATAAACTTGCCCTTTCCACTGAAACTGAAGGAACCTGCAGTGCGGAGAAAAAATCAGGACGGCTAAATATGCGTCCTTTAAGTCAAGTTGCACCATCCAGTCATTTGGATAAAGGAGGTTGCGCAGCTGTTGAATTCCTTCAAATTGATGACCGGGCGTTGCCCCTGTCTGTTTTATCTACAAAGAAGATATTGCTCAGAAAACCCCTTGGATGGAGGGAGGAGCACACTATCGCCCCTTTGAGAAGGAGATCCTGAACCTCATCGTCCACCAGTGCAGTCTGGGCTGACGTGAATACTAGGGGCTGTGGCCGGGAGTTCTGTATCGGGGTCCCGTGAAACTATATGAAAACCCCTGATGGTCTGAAGAACTCATGAGTCTGAAGTAATGGTCTCCCAATTGTGAGCGAATAGAGCTGGCCTATCCCCTACAAACAAATGGGGGTAAGGGGAGAGACTCAACTGATTGGTTCTGGATATGGCCTCTGCCTCTGGCTCCTCTGCCTCTGTTGTTTCTCCGCGACTGGAAGAATTCCTGCTTGGGCTGGTCGTGTGCCTTCTTGAAGCCTTTGTTAGGGGCTTGAGTGTAGACTCGGCCGGACGAGCACCCCCGGCAATGACCGACCCCATTGAAAACCTTAGGGTGGAACACTCGCTTAATGTAGGCCTACGCCTTGTCCAGGGTAGTGAAGGTAGAGACGAACTTCGTGAGCTCCTTCACAAAAGACTCTCCGAAGAGTCTCCCGTCTGCTACAGCCCCCGCCTCCGAGGTGGCCAAATCTCCGAGCCTGGGGTCCACTTTAAGTAACAAAGAGCATCTCCTCTAGGACGAGAGGGCACAATTCGCATTCCCAGGAATACGATAGTCCGCTGGGCCCAACCTGACACTGACTCTGGGGAAAGCGTAGTACCGGAGGCCTTTGCCTCCTCCGCAAGGTCTAGTATCTTGGTGAGGGGTCCGCAGGCCTCCAGGAGCTTATCCTGACAAGTTTTCCAGGACCTATCAATCCCTCTTTTGGGATTGCAAAGATGTTTCTGGAGGAAAGTGGCCATTCTGACATCTATTTCAGGAGTGACGGTCACCTTGCCCATCAGGGCGGGGCGCGGGAATGCCGCCCACAGACAGACCCTAACCTCCTTCTCTAGGGGCTTCTTCATCCGACTCACGACGAACTGCGCCACCTTGTCACCCGGGGTCCACTCAGAGGAACGAGGGTGCAAGAGGTCCTCGGGGATGAGCATGTCCGGAGGAAGTTCTGTCACATTCGTGGACGGGCGCGAGGGCCTAGAAGGGCCCGGTTCCTCAAGGGACTTGGTGAGGGAATCCTCACCATCATTGTACCCCCACCCCCGGGATAAAGGGACCACCTCTTCTACTGGTTCTACTTGTTCTAAAGGAGGGCACACCAAGAAGGCGTTTTTAAGGCGGTTCGATGGACCCCATATCCACCGCAGTGTCTGGTTTTCTCTTAGGGGGGAGCGAGCGGTTCAACGTTCCCCAGATGCACAGAGTAGGCAACCTGCATGATACGCTTCTCAAAGGGACCCATAGCTGAAGCAACTGCATGGTGGATGGAAGCATCCACCGCGTCACAAAAATCATCATCTAGGGGCAAAACCTGGACAGTTTCTTCTTCAACATAGTCCCTTTCCATGGCCACTGCAGGGCAGCAATTCGGAAAGACTTTCAGGTCAAAAAAGTTTTGCGAACCTGAGGTTCTACGAATTTTGCGGGTCTGAAACCCTAGATTTGGCCTACAAAATGCAAGAATTATGGGTAACTACCCTAGGGGCTCAACCCCAACTGATTAAAAGGGGTAGTGAAAGAAATATGGGAATAGCTGCATGGGCCAGGGCCATTGAATGGTAATGACAACCTAAACAGATCGGCTTCACGCTGAGGAGTACTCCTCTTGTGACCCGATAACGGGCGTCAGGCTGCAAGTCTACAGACCCGGGAACCGGGCATCAAGGCTTCCAGGCGTCCAGGCTTGTTGCTCGGCGGGGGACGCACTGACAGGAAAAACGCGTTCCCGTCGAGCAACGAGTGTACGAGACGTGATACTCGGGCGCCCCCCGAAAACCCTTAGGGTGAAAACCTTAGGGTGGAACACTCGCTTAATGTAGGCCTGCGCCTTGTCCAGGGTAGTGAAGGTAGAGACGAACTTCGTGAGCTCCTTCACAAAAGGCTTCACCCTAAGGCTCCTGGTGGCCGTATGTGTCACCGTGAGCCTGCAATGAAGCCACGAAAGGAGTGATGAGGAACGTTCCTGCGGCAGGGAACCACCCGGCGAACAAAGCCGCAGAGACACACTTGCGCAACCTTAACACAATCAAAGCGCTCACGCTGCAACCACAAAACCGAAATGAGCACTTTATATTAAAAGCGCTATAAAACCATAGAGGAATTAAAAGCGACTTAACTGCTGGTTGGAGCAGGAAAAGAAAGAGGAGGTATCCCAGCAGCCCGGACCTTGTAGGACGTGTGGAGATGCTGATTGACTGACCTCCTGGATTGTCCTTTCCCAATGTTTCATGGGAAAGAGAGTTTTTTTGGTAATGTTAAAAACTGCTGGTGATGGAAAATAAAGAAAGAAGAGCATAATCCTTGCCTATGGTCCTGCTATAGAATTAATAAAACTCACGTTCATATGTAAGGGGACATTGAGCAGACTATCTCTTTTATATTCTGTGCTCAATTAACAGATAACCACAATATGATACCGTCTGAATAAGATTCACCGCCCCCACGAGTTGGAATTATTGCTTCAGTTGAAGATTACTTTATAATGGGAGTCTTGTCTTTGTCAGTGCCCTAGTTGCTTTCTGGGTGGTAAATCACAAAGTGGACATAACAGATAGTTTAAAACCAATGGGTCAGGACAAAAAAAGAAATTCCACTTGTGGCTCCATTGCGTGGTGAACCACTGATTTAAAGGTAATATTGTAAGAAGCAAGAGGCGAAGAAGGATTTAAAACTAATTCTAGATGACCTGAAATATTGTAATAACCCCTAGCCTGTTGACAATGGAAACTCTATTTTGTCCAATTTTGGAGCTCCAAATATCCTGGAGATGGGTACTAGACAATTGGAACCTTAAACCACCATTGCAAAATCTGTGTAGATTGAAAAGAACAATTTACTTACCTTTGTTACGCTTTTCTGGTGGATATTCTAATTGCAGATTCCTCACCTTTTAAATCCTCTCTACTTAAATTCCTCCAGGCACCCCACTTCATCTGGATCTTGTTTCAACAATTGCTCTCATGCAGCGCTACATTGTCCCATCCCCTGAATTGACAGCCCAAAGCTATATACTTGAGACACCCCTCCACCCTTACACACCCATAGAGGTGTAGAGTCAGTAACAGACTCAGAGTAGCAATAGTGCGTAGAGCCACATGGACCCTTCTCAGCATCTAAACGTGCACTCTATAGAATAGGGTGGATGCATGTTGGTGAAAAATCTCTGGTTGGTTAGGAGTATTCCTCTCAGAGAAATAGGTTCCAACCTATTTAATCCCCCTCAATTGTTTTTTGGATTTGTTTTTCGACAATCCAGTTTAAGGACTTCTGCCGCAAGTCTCACTGTCTGAGTCTTGTTCAGGGTAAGATCTGTTAAAATAGATTGGAATAGCTTTTGGAATTAAGGTCCATTGTTGCTAGGTTAAACTCTGGCTGGTTGCACTTGAACACATGCGCGCAAGTGTATGCATACTTCGGACTTAGTCTGGTATCTGTAGATAGGTAGCATGTTGTAAGGGTAAGCTTCATGGATTGGTGCACTAAAATGTGTATGTCGTTTGCTGAATTGTTTACTACGGGAGGAAAGTTTCTAAATAGTTGGGCCTAGAATCTAGGTTGAGGCACCAATATTATGGTAAATCGGGATCCCTAGTGTGACCTGATGTTAATTCTACATATCTTCACCACTTCTGGAACTTCAACATTCATAATTTCTCTCTGCTTCAGATTCTGGACTTGAGTCACCCTACTGGGCCAAGTTAGTTTCTCTGCTGAGCAGCCAGAGGATCAAAGTTCTCTCCACACAATAGAGCCATTTAATAATGATCAGGCCTGTTCCTGCGCGAGGGACGGTCAGGATCAGGATCAGGATCAGGATCAGGATCAGGATCAGGATCAGGATCAGGATCAGGATCAGAATCAGAATATGCTTGTGCTCATTAGTTTTCAGTCTGCACCTGGCCTGGGAAGACCCTATCCTACTGAAACAAAGGAGGGTAGTCTGACCTCTGGAGCGAGTCTGAGGGTCTCTTATTTGAAGTTTTGGAGGGAAGGGACCAGGCAGCTTTTACCGTTAGGAATGGGGCTTAGGCTCCTATAGAAGGTCTTTCAACACATCACTTTTTAAGTCAATTTATTGGAAAATCCCAAACTGTTGAGCAGGAGGGTTGGGTTATGGGTGGAGTGTTGATGTGTGATTTTAGGATTGGATTGCTTACCTTCTAAAACTTTCTATCCCCATTTAAAAACTGTTGGACGGTAAAAGACTTGAACATAATCTGGACCTGGGGAAGCAACACCAGAGGAATGCCTAGCTAAAGCAGAAGCGATACCTAACCCCTGCTGCCAAGATGGACTTGACTGCTTTTGATTTCTGCTGGCATCCCAGTGGCACTGCCCTCCTCACCCTATGGGGGACAGTTGAGAGATATACCCGCTGGGGCAAAGCCTTGATCCTCTGTTGACTGGTCCTGTAGGAGATAGACCTCTAAAAAAGAGGTGCCCCTGACATCCACTGGCACAGGTGTCCTCCAAGTGGTCTAAGGAGGAGAGGAACCTGAAAGGTGTACGGAGGGAACTATGCTGTGTAGTTCAGGATGTACTGTTGAGGAAGACCTCCTTTCCAGTAGATTTGCCAGGTGCTGAGACAGGTGACCATTCCTGTGTAAGGTGCAAAACGGCACAAAAACATGCCCTGCGCTCTCCACTTCGTCAGCAAATATCTTTTGTAACTTCATATATAACCAGTGGCTGGATAGATAGCCAATGATTAGAATAAAAGTGATCAATGAAATGCCCAGGGTCCGACTTCCCCTGGTGTTGTCACACAGTGGCATCTTATAGTCTCACCTGTTCTGTAGGTGAATGCCCATCCGAGCTGATCTGGAAGCGAGTACAAAAGATTCCCCTGAAGCAGGAGGTGTTCTGCAAACCGACCGAATGCTGATTTGTTGTAGGCTGCATGGGAAGAAATGAGTGACAGTTCCTATAAAAGGAAACAGCAGACCCCTTCAATGGAACAGAGTTCAAGGCATCAGGCCCTATCAGCCATCTTTCCCAGTCAGACGGTGCTCCAATGTGCTGTTGGGTCACCACGCTCATGACATGCCTGCACTGTGGCGGGGCTGCTCTGCCTCCATGTTTGTGTGACTTATTGCATCACACCATCCCACTGACACATCCCTAGCTAGACACTCTGACAAGCCTGCAACAAGACAAGCTTCTTACCTAGCCCTGGTTGTCAGCAAATGTATCAAACACGCTTCCAGCTCACTTCCCAAACCCTTCATTTTACTATGGGATGAAGGCAGTAAATCTTGTTTTATTGAAGTTTAGAAACAAAACCTCTCACATTGAAGGTAATCTACCCTAGCAGTGAGTGCCAGCTGTTGGGAAAACTCTCTTTAGAGCTGCACAACTCGTTTTTGCAAAGGTGAATGTTATGTTATGTTATGTTAAACTTTTATATAGCGCACGGCTACTCTAAAAGAGTGTCCCGGCGCTTTCCACAGGCAGCTCAGTACCAAATAACACAACAATGAAATCAAATACAGAAAGCAAATAAAACAAAACCCGCCCGAAAGGAACTACAGATTAAAAAGCCACGTCTTCAGGTTCTTCCTAAACTGGAGCAGATTGGGGGTACTGCGTAGTGCCAGTGGCAGAGTGTTCCACAACTGGGGAGCCTTACAGCTGAAAGAACGGCCCCCTGTGCGGGCCTTCCTCACATGCGGAACCACGGCAGTAAAAAGAGATTCTGACCGTAGCGAGCGGGTTGGACGATAGAAGGCCAACCTACGCCTTAGGTACCCGGCCCCTGAGCCGAAAAGTGCTTTATGCATCAACGTCAGGGATTTGAACATAATCCGCTTCCGGATAGGTAGCTAATGGAGCATTTGCAGCAGCCCAGACGCTCGTGCTCGCCTATGCAAACCGAAGATGGCCCGGGCAGCAGAGTTTTGAGCCACCTGCAGGCGCTGGACAAGGTAATCAGGGAGGCCAAGAAAAAGGGCGTTGGCATAATCCAGCCTGGATCCGATAAGCGCCTGGACGGTTATCTGCCTGTGCTCCGCAGAAAGCAGTGGAAGAAACTTGCGGAGCATTTTCAGAATGCCGAAACAGGTGCCGGCCAGACCCAGGACATGCGCTCTCAGCGAAAGCTTATTGTCTAGTTTAACCCCAAGATTTTTTGCGACAACTGAAGACTGTGCGGGAGGGCACATTTCAGACGGCCACCATAGCCGCCACTCAGGGTCGATAGCACAGCCGAAGAATAAAACCTCCGACTTGCTGGAGTTAGCCTTCAGGCTGTTCCGCTGGAGCCAATCGAATACCATGCCAAGACAACCCCGGATATTCTCTCCATCGAATGCTAGATCTTTACCGCATGTGAAGAGAAGTTGCGTGTCATCGGCGTAAGACACGATCCGGGCCCCATGAGCCTCCACCGCCGCCGCCAGAGGGGACATATAGATGTTGAACAATGACGGGCTCAACACAGAACCCTGTGGAACCCCTACTCCCAACGGCGGCATCTCGGAGGAGCTCTGGGAGACCCAGACCGTCTGGCGGCGACCTTCCAAAAAAGATGTAAACCATTTGAACACCGTCCCCCTGATGCCGATGTCATGGAGCCTGGCAAGAAGAATGTACCCGCTTTCAATCTGTAGAAGCATACTTGGGCTACTCTACTGCATAATTTATTTTGAATAAACGCATATTTCCCAGACGTAGGGTTAAACATTGGGCACTAGTTCTTGGTCGTACATAATGATCCCCTTATTATAATGGCAAAGATGTTACAGATTTCCCGCCATTATTAATTACTTCTATAGTACCCCGTCGTAATTTCCTTTTAAATCTATTGCTTTGTAACCAAAGTGTGTTTGCTGATTAGAGAGCACTCTGCTGGGGACTTACTTGTCTTGCCTGTCGACCCACTGCTCGCGGTACCCGCTCCGCGGGTCCCGCATCGCGCTGTGTGAACTTCTACAGCCTGGAGATTGGAGGGTCAGCTGGGGGAGATTACTGACGGGGCTGCGAGCGGCGTGCGCTCACGGAGGGACTTCAACTCCCAGGAGCGCCTGCCAGCCCGGAGGACCAACACCTGGGCCGCTCTCCCCGACCCCTCCCACCCTTCCACCGACCGTTTTTAAGCAGCATTTCCCTGTGAGCGAGTGGGACGCTTTGCTGATTAGAGAGCACTCTGCTGGGGACTTACTTGTCTTGCCTGTCGACCCACTGCTCGCGGAACCCGCTCCGCGGGTCCCGCATCGCGCTGTGTGAACTTCTACAGCCTGGAGATTGGAGGGTCAGCTGGGGGAGATTACTGACGGGGCTGCGAGCGGCGTGCGCTCACGGAGGGACTTCAACTCCCAGGAGCGCCTGCCAGCCCGGAGGACCAACACCTGGGCCGCTCTCCCCGACCCCTCCCACCCCTTCCACCTCTTTCTACATTAATCCAATACTACTCCCGCAGCGCGGGAGAAGCCCAGGACAAGGGCGGGACCGTCTGTGGCCGTCCGGGGCCGCAGGAGGCCGGGCAGGGCCACCCATCTAACATTTATTCTTTCCTAACTGTGGCTTTTACTTGGTCTTAATATTTGGTATTGTATATTAATATTTTGAAGTATATATTATGTATATTTATTAATTGTTTATTGAGACCCGTGACATCTTAGATTCTTGTAATCTCTTTACAAACATGCCCCTAAGGTCAGGTAAAGAAAGACATGTTCAGGTTTCCACCTCAAATGGCACTTTTACCGGGACTATTGATCAATTTTTTACACGCTCTACTGCCGTTTTGGAAAAGGAGATAGCCTTGGTTGAAAAACGTCTTTCGCTTGATATTATTACTGGCAAGCGTTCCTCTCTTGGTAAAATTAGCGCGGTTGTCTCTCCTGTCCCACTTACATTGTTGACTACAAATAGTAACGATATTAATGTGGAGTCGTTATTGTTAACTGCTCCCGATAACTATTCTGTGGAGGTAGTGGGGACAAACCAAGAAAGTGTATTTAATACTGCACAAGGCAACCTTTCGAATGGTGGGACTACCGATTTAGATGTGGTTAGTGAGAAATCTGGCCTTTCAGATTCGCCTAATTTCAATGTCAGTACTGAACATATGGATTCCACTTTTAGTTCACAACATACATCTTCCCATAACCGTGGGAAGCGTAAAAGGGTAGATTCACCTGATACAGATGTACAAACCGAGGGTGCGGGAAATTTTATTTCATCCCCCTCGCAGCCACCTAATACTAATCTGATTGTCCATCCTGAGGAATGTAATCCCACAATTAGTATCTCAGAAGAAATTTTCCTGGCCAGGACTGAGTTACTACTCAAATCACTTCTTTTACCACTTTTCGAAAGGACTAGACTGTTAAACGATAAAATGGATGCCTTAGACAAGTTGGTTAAAGATAATATAGTGTCATCGAATAAAATCCTTGCTAGCTTAGTGCCAAAAGGATTGAATCCCCCCGCCCCTCCCACTAATTTGCCTACTACTATGGTCAATAATATAGGGGTCAATAATAATCATGGTAATAATAGCAAAAACACCTCTAAAGCGGGGTTATCTATTCCCAAATCAGCACAAAATATAACAGTACCAGTTCCCAAAAAAGTAACCTTGGAGAATTCAACTGGGCTAAAGTCTGCTGTAAACCCGCAGAATCAGAGAAACCCAACTCCTACACAGAATAAGGCTTTAAGTCATCACCCCAAATCTATCCCAAGGAAGCATTGTGTGAATCTCCCCCCAGAATCAGTGCCGTATACTATTATTTTAACTGGTGTGGCTCCCCTTAGTAGCGGCACGAGAGAAACACACAAGGATCTTTACAATAAGGTCATATTCTGGCTTAATAAAAACCGTCCGCTTCCCCCTGATCTAAAACCCGAAATCCTTAATGTAAGGAGGGTGGACTGGGTAGGCTTTGAGAAAAAAGACCTTGAGGGTGACTGTGTGGTTATTAGTTTTAGAGAACCATGGGTAACTGAATTTATTAGTAGGGAAGCAAGATTTGGAAGAGTTGGAGATGTGCAAACATTATCACTGCATTATTTTTATCCTGCTTTACACGCAACTAGACCCCAAACTCCAATTCACCACACAAGAAGGGATAGGTTTAGAGGCAGATTTCAACCCGAAACTCCGATCTACCCAATGTTTTATCCTCGCCTTGCAAATCGGTTTGCACCATTGTCAGGGCTGGAAGGTGTAGATTGACAAGATGTTGAATCTTTAGATATTGGGGTATCTGAAGATGTAGTAACCCAGCCCCTAAATAATGTGAAAACCCCTGAAATGGAGATTGCTTTAGGGTCCATTGACGTAGTACAGAGGGAGATAGAAAGGGATATACACCCTAATTGTACACATAGTCCCTTGAATACAGTAGAAACTATGAGTCCAACGGTATTTATGGGAGAGAAACCACCTCATATCCTGACAGTTTTATCATGGAATATAGCGGGATTGAGGGGGAAAATGTCAGAGGCTGAGTGGTGTTCCTTTATAGATTTATACGATATAATTGTTCTGCAGGAAAGTTGGTCAACAGAGCCCATTTATCGAGTTGGCTATCTTAACTATTATAAACTAGCCTGCAAAGGATTGAAGGGACGTCCCTCGGGTGGCCTGGTCATCTGGATAAAACAATCTTTAGCCCTTGCGATAACAGACCTCCCCACCGCAAGTACTGATATTCTGGCCCTGAAATTATGTGGTGTAAATAAACAGGTTTTTTTCCTTATTAATATTTATGCAAGAGGGCTACCAGGAGGGAAGCCCGCGAGAGTGGTAGCTGAATTAGAATCTGTATTGAATAGTATTAGTAGAGATAAATGTGTTATGGTGGCAGGAGATTTTAATTGCTCTTTTGAACCTTTTCCTAGCCTTGATGATGGGGGTTATGGGGAGATTGACCAGTTATGGAATATCCCTCATTTAACTATTCCACCAGTTAAAAAAGTCACTGAGGCTGCTATGCAGTGGTTAGGTCTGTGCCTTGATTGGAATTTGCGTGCAGCAAATGGCAGGACCAAATCAGACACAATGGGAATGGTTACATTTGACAATTCCCTGCACTCGAGTCGCATTGACTATTTCTTGTTAAGATTAGAATACTGGAAATTATTGGAGGATATGGCGGTGGTCACCAGATCTGAAAGTGATCACAACCCCCTGGCCGTAAAACTATTATTGCAGGAGGGTTTGTTTTTGGATCCTGCAACCAGCATCTTTACTGCAGATGCTGGTCTTACGAATGACTGCAGAAGGGTAAGATGGGCCAGGTTATTAGATAACCCCTCTATTTTCAACAAAGTTGCCGATGAGGTCATAACTGCAACAAACCTGATAGTACCCTTATTTGCTGAAGGAATCTCACCTGATCAAATTGGGATGATTCACGAGTCTCTTTTTAATAAAATTAAATCTTTTTTTATTGAACCAGTTAAAGGAAGGATAATAGTGCAAACTAAGTCAAAGTGGTACGACAAATCTTGTCGTGCCGCCCATAGCTCTTTGTTATCTGCTATCAAATCTAAAATAGCCAGGGATATAAGGTTGGCTAGGGCAAACTACAAGAAAGTACTTAAAGAGGCAAAAACCAAATGGGATGACCAGCGTTGGTTGGATTTAAATCAGGCAAGCACCTCATCCAACCAACAAAAATTCTGGGAGGTTGTTAAATGGGGTGGGACGGGTGATATGCATGTTCCTGTTAATTATGTTCCAGTTGAGCAATGGGTCAAGCATTTTGAGGCACAGTTTAGTGTCGCGGAACGGATCTCCCATAACAATAGGGAAGATGCCAGCGTACAGTTTCCTGTGCCATCTCATGATCACATTGTCTTTACTAAATCAGAAGCGATCACCGCCCTAAACCAAGTGCAGAATGGTAAAGCCCCAGGTATGGACTGCATCCCTGCGGACCTTTTTAAGTATGATCAATTGCATTGGGTCCCGTATATAACACTTTTGGCAAATGCAATAGCTAGAGGGACTGAGATTCCCATTTCATGGAAAGGGGCAGAGATTCTGCCCGTGTATAAAAAAGGGGACAGAACTGATGCAGGGAACTATAGACCCATCAGTCTTATTGATGCCCTTCAAAAGGTTGTAGCTCGAATGCTGTTAGGAAAAATTCACTCATGGATGTCCGAAGCTGACATTCTGTCTCCCATGCAGGCGGGTTTTAGGGAATATACTAGCACAGTTGACCAGATATTAAGATTTGTCATGATTTTCTGGAAAACTGTATTCCTGAGAGGTGGCACGATATATGCTGCATTTGTGGACCTCAAATCAGCATTTGATTTGGTCCCAAGAGCAAAGATGTGGTCAGCCCTGAGAAGGATGGGTGTGCCTGCCGCACTCCTTGATCTCACAATCAGGATGCATGAGGGAAATTTTGCCAGAGTTAGATGGGGGCGGCAGGGTCAGGTCACAGATACCTTCCCCGTGACACGTGGAGTGAGGCAGGGCTGTGTCCTGGCTCCTACCCTGTTTATACTCTTTATTAACCAGGTGGTGAAATTCCTCACAGACACTCCGACTGATGCCCCTTCATTGGGTGGGACTAAATTTCCTCTTTTAATATTTGCAGACGATACTCTTATACTGGCTAAAACACAGAAGGGTCTGCAAGTGGCTATAAATAAATTTGTGGACTTCTGTAATGAGAATGATCTGGAAATTAACATCAATAAAACTAAGTTCATGGTCTTGACAAAAAATAAACCGAAGAGGGGTCATGTTACCATGAATGGGTCTAGTTTGGAGCAGGTTGAAGCTATGACATACCTTGGTGTTTCAATAGACTATAGATTAAGATGGAAAGAACAAGTGGCTGCGCTCAGTTTGAAATTTGCTCGCTTGTCCGGTTGTTTAGTAAAGGAGCAGCGATGTTCTCTTACTAAAAGAGTTTTACCGGCTCTTAAAATCTATAGTGCCAAAATTAGTTCAGCTATTTTATATGGGGCCGATATTTGGGGCTGTGTGGATCTGTCTGTCTTAGATAGGATTCAGAGCAAATTCCTTCGAAACCTTGTCAGCCTGCCCCCTTCAACACCAGTCCTACCACTATTAATGGATATGGGCTTGCATTCTATTAAACATCAAGCCCTCTACAGGATGGTGGCACTGTGGAGGCGCATATGGTCTACTCCAGAACTTGCCATGTTTGCCCGAGAAATACAGGATGTGAGAATGCAGCAGGGGGCTGGTGACATACCGTGGTTTAAGCAAATTAAGATCGCTTTGATCAAAATGGGTCTTCCTTTGCTCTGGTCTGAGCCGGGTTCTAATACTTTCCCTACAAAAAAAGACTTCAAGCTACTTTTCTGGTCAACGGTAAAAGTAGAACATGTTGTTCTAACGGAGAAACAGAACTTGACAGGTCAGTTTCTGCTTCACAAAATAGTCCCTCACATAGAGATCTACTGGGATGTTATTCCTAAAACATTAGATAGAAAATTATACCATCAGTTTCGTGTGGGAACACTTCCACTGAGGGTTTTTACTAATGGTTGGCAGAAGACCGAATCATCCCTTTGCCCCTGTTGTACTGTCTGCAGAGAAACATTAGGTCACTTTTTATTTGTATGTACTGCTTACAGTGAACCACGACGTAAATGGTTGAAACCAGTATGCTCCAGACTTAATACCCGAGTGAGTAGCGAAGCCTTGTACATTCTGAGAACAAATACTGCTGAATGGCTATCCATTGGAATGGCTAAATTTCTTGGATGGGCTTGGCTAATCAGGATCAAGTCAGTTCGAAACTTATCGTCTTGAATAACTTTGAATAGTATGCTTTTGCATTATACCACGGTCTGATCAGAACTGATGTCCAGTTTTCTCTCATATACAAATGTATATTTGTAAGTTTTTTTTATATTTTTAGTAATTTTTGCATCTTGACGTCTATAAATGTATGTTTAATTGGGAACTTTTATCTAATTAATTACTGTTACTTTTTATTTGCTTGTTAGTATTGCTTTGATACTTCATGATTCTGTTAAATCAATTTGTACTGTTTGTTTTGTATGTGTGTCTTTTATGAATAACAATTCGCAATAAAGACGTTAAAAACTGAACTGAAAAACTGTTAAAAATTTCCAGTAAATTGCACGATTTTGCATAGTGGTCTTAATTTTCTCCTACTCACTTTGTCAAGTAGTCTTGCTTGGTTCATCAATATCAATCACTCTCTGGAACTTGCCACCAACACTACTGCTTCGCCACCTTCACGTCACCAGCCGCTTCTGCCTTTAACATTCCAGATTAAGATTTTCCTGAAAATTAGACGTGGCCCTCGATAAAACTGAGTGCAACACAAACCAAAAACAAGGGACAGAAATTCGGTTCTTTTCCTTATGGTGACTCATTCCCCTGACACCATAACATTTATTTTAGGACGTAATTTAAACATATTTTGTTCACATCGTTCTCTGTTACAAACCCCATAGATACTAACCCACCTTATCCTGATGGGACCCCCAAAGCTGTGCTGCCACTCTCCCTTCTCCGTTGAGCATATTAGAATACTGAAGGAGAGGAGCAGAACGCGGCGAGAGTACAGCGACGAAAACTACTGCAACACCGAACAGCGGATCGAGCCTGGATTGAGCCCCACAGACAGTGAACCGGGCCCCCAGCCTGGCCCCCCTTCACCAGAGGTGAGGCGAGGCGATCAGCAATTTATCACGGGGGGAGGCATTTGGAGCCGCGATGGTCTGCTGGGTCGGCACAAGAGTGTAGGCAAGCGTAATCAAGCTAAACAAGTGCTTAACCATGGCGGCAGGAGCCGTGGGGTGTGCTGCCCAGCGGAGAGAGCTACTCAGCAGGAGCAGTGAAAGCTTGCTAAACGAAGCAAGAGGTTTTCATAACGTGGACGGAACCACACACTAGAGGGCTGTCTATGCCGAAATAATCTTACCTGGTGTTGTGGAATACGCAAAAGTTGGATCAAAAACACAGGCACAGCATATTGGAAAGGCTGTTTTATCACAGTAGGAGCCGCGAGCTAACTCAAAAGGAGACGCTTCGCATTTTGGAGAAACTCACGAGCAGCAGTTGGGGGCACAACTCAAAGCCCTAGAGAGCAGCGGGGCCGTGCGAGGACCGGCAGCCCCTCCCTTTACAACACCTGTGGGTATTTAATTGTCCGCGGATTCCCGTGTCGCGGGACGCGCGCGGGCGTGTGCCAGGCTAAGCCCGGGCAAAGGGCGGGCCGTCTGTGGCAGGCTGGGCTGGGCCACCCCCCTTTCAGCGTTGAACTGGATTTATTTGGACCTGGTTAGTCTGATTGCAATATAGCTATTTTGGTTATAAGTGTACACATTAGAGTGTAACAACATTGCTATTGGGTTGTTCACTCCATCATGAGTAGGGGTACCCGCAAGACGGGAGGGGGTCCAGGGGTTGTAGGTACTTTGGATGCATTTCTTCTACGGGTTGAATCAGTCTTAAATCATGAAATACCGCTAACACAAAGGAGATTATCCATGGAACCTTGTTTTACCCTGAAAGCAGACCCCCCAATCAATCCCCCAATACCTATTGATTCAACATTAAATAGTAGTGTGCCCGATGACGAAAGGTCACTACCAATTGTTGTCGAAGTGGCAGTACACCATGATCTTAACCCTCCTTCTCCCACCCCTTCTCCTCCTAGACAGGTTTGCACCCGTAAGCAACTGCTGGTGCAGGCGAAGGAAAGGGTTTGTGTTATTCCAAGCAAAAAAAGGAAAGCGGCCACATTACCAACAGCAACTTCTCAATCTAACAAAATAGCTAAAACGAGGGGGGCGTCCAGGGCGACGAAAAATAACTCTATATTGCCAACTACAGGTAATCTTTCTAGCCACCCGGGCGACAATGTCCAGGCCCCTCTTACCCTAACAGTGGAAGATCAAGTGGTTCATTTCCTTGGTAAATTAGAGGAGAGGCTAGCGATTTTACTTGAGCCCGTACTAAACAAATTATCAGATATAGATGCAAGTTAATTGAGCAACACACTTCCCGCCCCAAACACTTACCTAGTTTAGAGGGTGGTAGGGTCCCTACTGAGACTAAACCAGCTACAGTGTGTCCCAAACCCTCTGCCTATTCGGATGTCATAGCTAGCACTACTAAAACAGTGTGTACTTCTATAGCTAATTCGACAAAATTTCAATCTACAGTAGAGAAGGCACGGAATACGACAGAGCACACAGAGGGTAGTGACCCGGTCAACTCAGGGGTGGGTTCGACACATAGGAGGGAATCCTTAAAGTTACCACCCGAATCCACACCGTATACAGTCATACTTACCAATGTCCCATCACTTAATATAAACTCTGTGGAACATTGGTCTTCCTTCAAAAACAAGGCCCTTCACCTACTATATAACAGAACTGGTTTGGGTATGCACCTCTTTCAAAAGTTCAAAATGCTACGTAGAACTCTGTGGGTAGGTTTGTCACCCAAAGGGCGTAGTGGTGATTGTGTGGTTCTGAACTTCGGGTCCACGAACCTTGTAAGGAGGATCTTGGAAAGGGCAGGGGCTAGGCATTTGAGTAGGGATGGTATTTCAATCATGCCACTCGGGTTTTTCTATCGTAAATCTATTGCACCCATTCCCAAATCGGGCAGTCAATGGAGTGATCAGCAGGCCCAGAATCACTATGATTACAATGTGCCCGTTTGCAATAGATTTGACCCATTCTCCAGTCTTGAGGAAATTGACTGACTAAGTTGTTTACCTCTATCACAGCATAATTCCCATACCGAATCTGAGCCGGGAAAGGGTGAAGTAGTGCAAGACCCAACACCTGTAGTTGCTTCCCCTTTGCGTACTTATGATGTCTATCGTTCACAACCATTCACCATTTCAGGGTTTTATGGTAACTTTGCTTAGTTCTGGTGACCCAGTGGAGTTCGGCCAAAAAAATGTTAAAAATCATCTTCCATCAGGGTGTGGTCTAAACTCTATAATAAGAGTCACTGAAAACCCATGCGCCAAATTGATCTCCTGGAACATAGCGGGCCTTGAGGTTCTGTAATTCTCGAGTCTGACTCCATTTTGTTCTGTTTCACCATTTTGTGTTGCCCTCACGTAGGCCTGTAAAGGTAGCCTGGCGAACAAAGTGGCCTGGCCTTCTTAGTTCATGTATACATTAACTAGGTTTCTTTTTGACTCTGAAATGAACTGTAAGAAACTGACCTCTTCACCTGAAACTGACCTCGTAAAGCCGATTTCCCTGATCGATCTTTGTCTGAGATTGCCAATCAATGTTCAGGACATCATTAACTTTTTAGTTTCCTTGCACATGCCTTATCTTGTTCAGCATCTGTTACTGTTTCTTTTTTTATGTTTCTTCATTACATGGGTTATGCTTTCAATTATAGGTTTGTCCGGCTTGTGGAGATTGAATTTGGGACAATCCTAATAATTAACTTTTGGGTTGGGATACTGTAAATTGAGTTTTTGCTATGTGATACTTTGTTTGAAAATGTATCTTATTGGCTAGAATTTTGTGCAGTGGGTGTACATTTATAATGTGAATATTGGGTATAAAAGGAGACGTCTCGCCTTAGTAAAATGAGCAGTCTCCTGAGAATTTACACCATGATGTATTTCTAGGATCACTGTTACTAGCTGCAGCTAATAAACTTGGTCTCTGACGCCATCCAGAAGTATTCCGTGTCTTTGAATACCAAGACAGGTGAACTCGAAGATCTTAGGCGTGCTCCTGACGCCGCTGGGTTAAATGTAAATGTAAATGTCATGGTACTTATAGAGCGCACTGTCACCAGATGGTCACCTTGCGGTGTCGCCTTTGCGGCTTCCTGGCGCTGATACTCATACCGCTGTGGAACCCCTCCTGGCTTTCCCTGTGAAGTGTCCACTCCGGGGCACCCCCAGGGTGAAGCCAGGCATCCTTAGCGCTGTTGGGGCCGGTGTGGAGGCTAAGCAAGCTATTGCCCAGAGTTGCAGCGTGGGGCCCGTGATTAGAATAGGCACCGAGGCGAGAATTAACAGGTCAGAGGAAATTGAGCCCGAGACCCCGCCGAGGCGGGAATCGAACCCTGGTCCCTGGCCTGAACTCTGCATTAGGGTCTGCCGCTCTAACCATTGAGCCACACTCCTCCATAAACCCCGGTTCTTCAACTGGCGCCCAACGTGGGGCGACTTCAGCGGTACTGGTCCAAGCCTGAAGATTGTGAGGAGCCCCGTGAGGAAATTCTGGAGGACGGCCGCCACTTCATTGACCCCTGCATGTCGACGTGGACCGAAGGTTTTTTCTGCGAGGCTTCCCCTTTCCGACGGCTGCGAAGGACTGCTGACCTGACTGTCGCCCTGTCTTGGACCCTCTTGTGATGATTTGCAAGGCGAGACGTTAGACGATCTTCTGGTGGCGTGACAGACATTTTGGTTAAGTATAAGTGGGTCGCTCCCACGACTTTGTTTTGTTTCTTGGTTTTGATTCGGCCATTGCAATAGTCGAAGCCGAGGGGTTCGTATATTTACGAGTGTATCATTTTTTGATAACCCCTTGAAGTTTGAAGCAAGACTAGTGAGCTAAAGATGTCTGGTTTTGGCAAAATTAGGAAATGGTTTTGTTGTAGTTGTAATAAGGATTCCCGATTGGAGGACTCATTTCCGATACCTCCGGTTGGAACTCCAACTTATGAGCTCTATTCAAAGCATGGTGTGGGTCCCATTACCTTTAATGAAGTATGGGTCCGTTATCCAAGGAAAGATGGTGTTTTACGATGGCCCCAACATGGTAGTTTTGAATCCGATGTTTTAGATAACCTAGAAGTTGTGCTATTTAAGAAGAAAGCCCGGCCGGCGATGTTTGACTCTTTCCGCCTTTGGTGTAAGGAAGCCAAACAGCGAGAAATTAAGCAAGCTAAGAGAGATAGGAAGGAAAGGAATATGTCGGTAATGCAAGCTGCTAGGCAGTTTAAGGAAGATGAAGAAGATCGTGCGATTGAAGTGTCAGATAGACAACATTGCATGGCCATTGACAAATGTTACCTGGCTTTGCCACCTCCCCTTTCAAATGTGACTGAAGACCCTGAAAAGGATCCTTTGATGTCACATTTACTGAGATTACCACCCCCTTATGTGCAGGGTGCTACTGCACCTCCGTTACCTCCAGTTGTTGCACCCCTTGTTGTCGTTCAACCCCCTGCAGTTGTTCAGCCATCTGTTGCTTCACAGGTGGTTCTTCCTCCCGCGGCGCAGCCCCCTCCAGGGCCGCCAGCTTTGTCACCAGCCTTGCCTCAAACTCCTTTGCCTTACACTCCTTTATCTTCGACTGCTCTTATTTCTGTCCCTACGTCTCTCTTGCCTCAAAACACTTTGTCTCCTGTCCTCATGTCAACTTCTTCTCCTTCTGCTCGGCAACGAATGACTGAGACTGTCACTAGTCTTTTGTCTCCTTTCTTTGGGTCACTGAATATGACCCCTGTTTCTGAACATAAGCAGAGACGTAGTCAGCTTCCTGGTCCCGAAGAGCGGGCAGTGTTAGATCTCCTTGCTAGTAGATGGGTTTCCAATGCCTCCAAGTACGGTCCACAAGTGGTTATGGATATCTTCCTACAGTGGGAGGCACCAAAACAAAGGTATGTTTTTGATTTCATGTGTACCTTCCTTCGTCAGGAGTGGGAAGATAATGAGTTGGGTTCAATTCCAGTGGAATTGATTAATGTTCAGTCTGAATTTGCTAAAGGAACGATAGTGGGTTCGGATGTTGAGGAAGCAGTAGAGACACAACTCACTTTTAGGTCTAGACTTCCACCTCAGTTATTGTTCAAACCTGACCCTTCTGTTCGGAGAAAAGGGAAGCAGTATCCTATGAGAGAGGTTCCCCCTGTATGGAGAGAGGCAGTTGTGGCTGATGCCGCTCATGGTATTACGGCTGCACCGGCTAATTTTGAGCAAATGTGGGTGCATATCCATTAGAAGAGACCTGAGGTCCTGGCTCTTAAGCAGACCTTGCCTGACCCCCGTAAAAATCCTGCTGGTTATTACAAGGAGTTGTCTCAGACAGTTGATGCGTGTGTTATGAATTTAGCTGACATAGATATGTTGATGGGTAATGTAGTTCCTCAACCCTTGTGGGCGAAGATCCGTCACTAGGATCATGCGCCAGAGTTAGGAGATAGGTGGGTTAATATAACTTCTGCAGATGGTCGGCAGGTAGGAGGTGCCAAACCTGAACCCTTAGTTGCAGAACTACCTGGTAGGATTATTAATTTAATGGAAACTATGATGCCTCCTTTGCGGGTGAATTGGGACAAGTTAGCAGCATGCAAACAAAAGAAAGATGAGAGTGTGTCTGATTTCTTCACTAGGTTTGAGGAAACATTCATTGATCATAGTGGTCAGGACATGAGTACAGAAGGTGGTCAGAGGTTGTTTGTAGATAAGTTTGTTTTTAATTTACTTCCTGAAATTTCTAATACGTTAAAGGACTCTGAGAGTTCATGGGCTGTTTCTTCTTTGGCCCCTATATTGGCTACTACACAATACTATGAGAATAGAGATAAAGATGAGAAAGATAAAGTAGAGAAGAAGACTAGAGAATTAAAAAAGAAAGTTCTTCTGCAGCAGGCTTATCCGGCTCGCCCTAATCAGCGTCAGTTTCAGCGACCCCCTCAGTTTCAGAAACTGTTGCAGAAGCCTGAGTCTTTTGCTTTGCGACTCCCGCTAGGCTCTAATCAGTGTGCTTATTGTAAAGAGGAAGGTCACTTCAAGAATAGTTGACCGATCTTGCTACAGCGTGCGAATGGTATGTCTGGTCTGAGAGGTCGTGGTGGTTACCAACAAGTACCTAGGGGTAGGGGACGTGGTACGTTTCCCCAGAATGAACGTTCCTTTTCCCCTCAGAATTCTATAAATTATTTTGACCAACAGAATGTTCCGACCGTCCAGTCCGTTCAGTACTACACTGATGATTATTATGTTGTAAGTGAGAGTGCTGGTTTTAATGATAGTTAGGACAGCCATGGACAAAGGGAGGGAGTAGTGTCAGTTCCAGTAGACCAGAGTGGAGCTTATGTTGAAGTGATTATATCAGGTGTGGCAGAACCTTTTCTTTTGGATACTGGTGCAGCAAAGAGTTCTGTCATGCACTCTAAACTCCCTGGCGCACTTTTGTCTGGCTTGACTAATGTTTCGGTAGGATTTTCTGGCGCCCCAGTTCGTAACCCAGTTTCTTGTCCTTTGCCCCTTTCTATTGGTCCTTGTGAATTGGAGGCTCCCCTTATTCTAACGACTGGCTGTGGCGAGAATTTCTTGGGTTTGGACTTGTTGAAAAGATTGCATGCGACATTACATTGTTCTCCTTTGGGAGTACAGCTTACAGTGGGTAAGAAAGTGATTTCCCCGATGTAGCTGTCTAAGGATCGCCTTCCACTGGAACTGCGTTCTCTCCCTGATACACTTTGGGCTGCAGGTCCTAATGATGTTGGTCTCTTGCAGATTCCACCCTACGTTGTTACCCTTAATTCGAATGCTAAATTACCTCGCATTCCTCAGTACAAAATTTCCAGTGATGGCGAAAGAGCTCTTTTAGCGATTATCTATGATTTGGTTGAGAAAGGTGTGGTTGAAGAAACGAGAGGTAATGTGTGTAATAGTCCTGTTCTGCCTGTCCTTAAGCGTACTGACTCTTCTCAGCCACCTGTGTATCGGTTTGTGATCGACCTTCGAGAGGTCAATAATATTGTTGTGCCACAGTTTCCTGTTGTCCCAGACATTACTGCTTTATTGACTATGATCCCTGCCTCAGCTGCTTGGTTTTCTGTAATTAATCTGAAGAACGCTTTCTTCAGTATCCCGATTGCTGAGGAAAGTAGGGATATTTTTGGCTTCTCTTTAGGAGGCCGCGGTTTCCGGTTTAAAAGCGCTCCTCAAGGTTATTGTGAGAGTCCCTCCATTTATAGACAGGCTTTGAAAACTCAGCTTGATACTTTTGCATTGCCTTCTGGTGCTACTCTTATCCAGTATGTTGATGATCTGTTGGTTGCCGCAGATGATGAAGAGATTTGTAAAGAGGTTACTCTTTCTTTGTTGCGACACCTGTCTGCCCTTCATCATAAAGTGTCACCTTCGAAGTTGCAGTATTGCCAAGAAGTGACCTACTTAGGTCATCTCTTGTCGAAGGAGGGAAGACGATTGACCCCAGAGCGTATTCAAGCGGTTGCCCAAATGACTGTGCCATGCACATAGAGAGAGGTGCGTGCCTTCTTAGGTATCACCTCGTATTGTAGACCTTGGATTCCGAATTTTTCTTTGCTAGCGAAACCTTTGTTGGCACTTACTCTTAAGGACACACCACACCCTCTTCCTTGGTCTGACGAATGTCAGAAGAGTTTTTCTGAATTGCGTGATGCATTGTGTTCTGCTCCGGTGTTGGGTACCCCCGACTATAGTAAACCTTTTACACTTTATGTACACGAGAGAGAAGGTTGTGCGTTGTCAGTGTTGACGCAACAATTTGGAGACAAGCAGCGCCCATGTGCGTATTTTTCAGCCACTTTAGATCCGGTAGCTAGGGCGTTGCCCCGTTGTCTAAGAGCTACAGCAGCAGCGGCTGTTTCTATCCGACAGTCTGCTGGTTTGGTATTGGATAATACATTGATTGTGATGGTTCCACATGCAGTGGATACCCTATTGAACAGAACAAAGACTCAACGTCTTACCAGTGCACGTTTGTCAGGTTATGAGTTGACGCTTTTGGCTAGCCATGTGCACATCAAGCGGTGCAACACATTGAATCCAGCTACATTGTTGCCAATTTTTGTAAAGACAGATGTTCAGGAACAGCATTACTGTTTTCTCCGGACAGAGGAGGAAACGAAGGGTAGAGTTGATCTGAAAGATACTCCTCTTTCGAATCCTGATGGTACCCTATGGGTAAAGGGTTTGTGCTTTAAGCTTCCGAATGGAGAGACGACTGCAGCATATGCTGTCACAACTTTGCACACGATTGTTGAAACAGCACGTATTGCACAGAATTCAGCACAGGCAGCGGAGTTGATAGCATTGACTAGAGCGTGTGTGTTGTCAAAAGGAAAGAGAGTGAATGTTTTTACTGATAGCCAATATGCATTTGGCGTGGCTCACAGTTTTAGTCGTTTGTGGAAATTGAGAGGATTTCTTACTTCCCATGGTACGAAAATTCAGCATGGACAATTAGTGAGTGAACTTCTTGAATCACTTACTTTGCCGACCCAAATTGCGATAGTAAAGTGTAGTGCGCATAAGAAGGTTACGGATGATGTGGGTCGAGGGAATGCGTTTGCAGATGAAGTAGCGAGAGAAACAGCGAAAGATGTGACAAGTCGGATGTATGTTGCAGGTCCTGCCAGATGGGTTGTGGAAGGAGGAATGTGTGAAGATACAACAGAAAGTGTGAAGATGATTCAGGCAGAAGCTACTGAGAAAGAATTGAGTATGTGGAGAGAGAGTACGGGAATGTTGGATTCGACAGGCTGTTGGGTTGAGTTGTCAGAGCACCGGCGATGGTTGTTGCCGGATGCATATGTGCTCCCGGTGGTTACTATGGCTCATGGGTTGGCTCACATTAGTTCAAAAGGGATATGTAAGTTGTTGGCTCCGGTATGGCAGAATGGTGGAATTCCTAAGTGTGCTGAGAATTTGGTTAAACACTGCATAATTTGCTTGATGCATAATCCTGAAAAGGGAACCCCAACTCCAGAGGGTCATTTTGCTCCTCCAACGTATCCGTTCGAGGTGCTGCAGATAGACTACATTCATATGGAAAGATGCAATAACTTGAAGTATGTCCTTGTGGTTGTTTGTGCCTTTTCCAGATGGATAGAGGCCTACCCCTAAAGGATAATACTACCTTGTCTACAGCCAAGGTTTTGCTCAAATAATTTTTTGCCAGATATGGCTTGCCGAGGATGGTATGGAGTGATAATGGAAGTGAATTTGTGGGTCAGATTATGAAGAAAGTATGTGCAGGTCTGGGTATTAAACAGAAATTTCACGCTGCGAATCACCCCCAGTTAGCAGGCCTGGTCGAGTGCTATAATGGCACTCTGAAGCTGAAGTTGGCCAAGGTGCAAGCGAGCTCATGTCTTACATGGCCCGATGCCTTACCATTGGCACTTTTGTCCACGAGAATGACAGTACATTCTCGCGTGGGACTTAGCCCATATGAGGTTGTTTTTGGACACCCGGCGAATGTCTGGGGTGTGCCGAGGCCTAAGAAGTACAGTGATATCGAGTACCCTATGTTGGTTAACTACTTACATGATTTGACTGCTAAATTGCGTGTTCTTCACCAACAGGTCCATGACACTTTGCTTTCAGTTTCTTTAGACGCAGCCCACACGATTCAACCTGGCGACTGGATTCTAGCCAGGAATTTCCAGAGGTCAAAGAGATTGGAACCAAGATGGACCGGTCCATACCAAGTCCTGTTATCAACTTGGACTGCTATTAAGGTGTTCGGCAAGAAAAACTGGGTACATGGTACCCATTGCAAGAAGATACCTTTGCCCTTACCGTACGATAAGTGGGTCCGGGAAGGTGTTGCCGATTCCGAGAGTGAAAGGGTTCCAAGATTTGTACCTTTTAGCGATGCACATCTGGAATGGACTCAGGCAGAACGTGCGGATAATGAAGTCTTGCAAGAAGCTGTGCCGCGTGTTTGAGATTTGATACTACGCATCCAGAGACACTCTTTCAGGATCAAACTGCGCCTGGTAAAGAACGCTACAACTTAAGGTCTAAAAAGAACAAATAAAATCAGATTTTTTTTTGTGAATTACACTCTTTCAGACAAGAGACTATTTTTCTTTTGCTTTTTTGAGCCACCATCCAGGTTCAGCTGCAGGGTCGCGGTATAAGACTTAAGGGGTGGCCCGCGTATTGACGAAAGGTCTGCGGTTCTCGGGACTTCTAGGACGGCTGGACCCACACTTGAGTGAAGAAGGAAAATTGCCGCGAGCAGCACGTTAGAGGATGGAGTCTGTTGTAACTGAAAGAGATGTTGAGAGAATAGATCTTAAGACAAGATTTTGTACATTGATATATAGCAAATGTTTTATAATGTGCTTTTTGATGATGTTTTTAAGTATCACATTAGCTTGTGTGGGTTGGATTGTCTATGTTACACAACAGACATCTGCACCCACCTCCCAACCTATGCTTTCTTTCACTACTGCTTCTTTGCACCAGTTTTATACGTTGCCTGAACATGAACAAACAAGGAGATCAGAATTTGTCAACAACTCGTTCATACAGTTGTTGCATCAGCATCAGTTAGTAGTAAATTCCACTAATTGTTGGGTTTGTGGTCTTATGCCTCATACGACAGATAAAGGTATGCCATATTTGGTTTTGCCTTTTTCTTTTAATGGGTCTGTGTGGGCTTTTCAGACCATGTTTATCTATGCAAATGAGGTACGCCCCTTACGTTCCCTTAAAGATAACTCCAGCAATAGTGCCTTGATAAGGGGAATAGTAGCTATGATCCGAGATATTGATGCATATAATGCTATCCCCAAGGATGGGGTGCAGGCTTATGTTGGTTGGAACGTGACTGGATATAGTACCAGCTTGACAGAGAAGGAGAGACGAAAAAGGTCTCTCCCTATTTGGATTGTACCCCACCGAGGCCATTTTTGTTTGCAAGGTACTGGTCGGAATCCGAAAGCTCAGCTAGGTAACAGTGTGTGTGCTCAAACCTATGTCTATTCATCCCGGATTTCTCCACCGTTTGTGCCAGCTAAAGGCACATATTCTGTTTGTCATGACAGCGCCTACACATGGTTGCCACCTGATTTTTCAGGAACATGTTATGTGGCGTTTTTGCTTCCCCCTACATACACTACTGCTTCAGACTATCATAGAACGAGATATGGTAGAGGTGTCTTCAATAAGGAAGATACTGCAGCACACGAAGTAGATTTCTTCAAGGGCTTCTTGCCCTTTTGGGGTCCTATGATCAATAGTAGGCATATTCGACAGCTTTTCCGCGTTGTTGAAGCTACTATTAATGAGACAGCAGGTGCTCTTAGTAATGTTACAGCTGAGCTTCAAGCGGACCGCCTTATGACTTTGCAGAATCATATGGTATTAGACATCATACTTGCAGATCGAGGAGGAGTATGTAAATTGATTGGATCCAGTTGCTGTGTTAACATACCAGATAATGTCCCTACAGTGTACCAAGCCATCTCTAGGTTGCATAAGCTCTCTGAGTCTATCCATGTAGACGAAGGAGACTGGTCATTGACGGGATGGTTTTGGGGACTGCTGTCCAAATGGGGATGGAAGATTCTGACATTCCTTGGTATGGTTTTAGCCATCCTTTTCTCTTGTTGTCTTTGCATCCAGTGTGGTCCCGCCATTTGTAGTCTTTGTGCTACTATGTGTGTTCGGAGATCTCTCCCGAGAGAAGTAGAGAATAATAAAATGATGCTACAGCAACACTTTGATGACCTAATGAATATCGATATAGACCTAGATTCAGATTAACATGAGTTTTAGGTTATTGCCTACGTAATGGCAAAAGGAGGGTCTGAGGTTCTGTAATTCTCGAGTCTGACTCCATTTTGTTCTGTGTCACCATTTTGTGTTGCCCTCACGTAGGCCTGTAAAGGTAGCCTGGCGAACAAAGTGGCCTGGCCTTCTTAGTTCATGTATACATTAACTAGGTTTCTTTTTGACTCTGAAATGAACTGTAAGAAACTGACCTCTTCACCTAAAACTGACCTCGCAAAGCCAATTTCCCTGATCGATCTTTGTCTGAGATTGCCAATCAATGTTCAAGACATCGTTAACTTTTTAGTTTCCTTGCACATGCCTTATCTTGTTCAGCATCTGTTACTGTTTCTTTTTTTATGTTTCTTCATTACATGGGTTATGCTTTTAATTATAGGTTTGTCCGGCTTGTGGAGATTGAATTTGGGACCTTCCTAATAATTAACTTTTGGGTTGGGATACTGTAAATTGAGTTTTTGCTATGTGATACTTTGTTTGAAAATGTATCTTATTGGCTAGAATTTTGTGCAGTGGGTGTACATTTATAATGTGAATATTGGGTATAAAAGGAGACGTCTCGCCTTAGTATAATGAGCAGTCTCCTGAGAATTTACACCGTGATGTATTTCTAGGATCACTGTTACTAGCTGCAGCTAATAAACTTGGTCTCTGACGCCATCCAGAAGTATTCCGTGTCTTTAAATACCTAGACAGGTGAACTCGAAGATCTTAGGCGTGCCCCTGACGCCGCTGGGTTAAACCCCAGTTCTTCAGCCTAGCGAGTAAAACGGCCAATACCGAATGGTCCGCATTTATAGAAGCGCAGGACATTGTATTTATGCAGGAGACCTGGCCCATGGAGAAACTTTTTCGTCCAGGTTATTTAAACTTTTCAAAATCTGCCAAACAGGGACAGCGAGGTTGGCCCAAAGGGGGATTGGCTATATGGGTAAGGCGGTCCCTCCAATTCAAGCTGGAGGAGATCTATATTGAATCAAGGGATATCCTTATTATTAAGCTGTTCAAGGGAAGTCTCCCAGGTATGTTACTCATTAATGTTTATTCCAGAGGAAACCAGGGTGGTAAAGCTTCGGAATCGGTTGCCATTCTAGATTCTTTGTTGACCAAGAACCAGGGGAGAGACCCAGTCCTCATAGCGGGAGATTTCAATTGTACTTTCGAACCTCTTGATATCAATGATATGTACTTCAGTGTTGAAGAGGATGGATTGTGGTCTATACCCATACTCGACCTCCCTCCTATTAAAAAATGGTCCAGCGCCGCATTACAATTGAATATTTTCGGTATGGAACATGGGGTGAGAGCAGCAAATGGGCGCACTAATTCGGATAAATCAGGGATGGTAACTTTTGTAAGTGGGCACCGTGCAAGTTGTATAGACTTTTTTTTGCTTAGCAAAGAACTTTGGCCGAGCCTAATGGACATGGAGGTAATTGTCCGTATTGAAAGCGATCACAATCCCCATCTTCTTTAATTATGCTATAATGGCTCCATGCACGCAGAGGGGTTGGTAGGTAGTCCAGTCCATGTAGAGGCTCACTTGACCAATGATACTCGTCGCCTCAAATGGTCCAAGGTGGCGTTAAACGCCAAGAGTGTGACCCATATGAATATGTTGGCTTCCAATGCTGTAGCAATTCTTCTGCCAGAGGCAGCACAAGAAGTACAAAGCGATAGAGCAGTGGATGTCCATGAGCACCTTTTTAACGATCTTAAAATGTATTTTATCACCAAAAATAAAATATCCAATAAACCGGCACGATCGAAAGCAGCAGAATGGTACAATTCATCCTGCCGGACAGCTTATGGATCGCTAGTTGCGGCTATAAGGTCTAAAGACAGGGCCTTAATAAATAAAAGTAGGTCTTTATACAAGGCAGCGCAGGTAGCAGCCAAAAGGAACTGGGATGAGGAGCATTGGGCAGCCCTGCTGGAGGCAAGTACCAGGAGAGATATGACCACATTCTGGCACTTGGTGAAGTGGGGCAATGGCGTTTCGGCTAATGTACCATCTAACCATGTGGAGCCGCAGCAGTGGGTCTCCTATTTTGGAGGTCAATTCACCTGTGATTCCGTAACCAGTGTCTACACGGGTATGCCTTCAGAAAGCCCCTTTCTTCAGATTACAAAGTTGGAAGTTGAAAATGCCTTGCTCCGGGTCCCCAAGGGTAGGGTGCCGGGGCTCAACTGTATCCCCGCTGACCTGTTCCTCCAAGATACAGGACTATGGGCTGAATACATCCAGCTCCTAGCTAATGCTATTGCCAAAGGAGCTCGCATACCCTGTACCTGGGCTGGAGCAGTGATTTTGCCCATCTATAAAAAAGGGGACAGATCCTTACTGGCTAATTATAGGCCCATCAGCCTAATAGATTGTATCCAAAAAGTAATCGCAAGGGTGGTGCTGTGCAGAATCCAGGCCTGGCTAGAGGAATCTGCCATTCTTTCGAATCTCCAGGCAGGATTCCGGCAATGCACAAGCACTGTGGACCAGGCTATGAGGTTCATTCTGTTATACTGGCGCACTGTGACAATAGGGAAGGGTACCATCTATGCAGCATTCGTGGACCTTAAGTCTGCGTTTGACTTGGTCCAGTGCAATAAGATGTGAAGCACACTACAACAAACAAATGGGCATGCCGGCCGACCTGTTGGCTTTTGTAGTGAAACTATACACTAACAACTTCGCACAGGTTAGATGGGATGAGAGGGGCAACACCACACAAAAATTCCCAGTTGACAGGGGGGTGAGACAAGGGTGTGTCCTTGCTCCCACCCTCTTTTCTATATATATAAACGGGGTGGTAAACTTTTTCAGGGATTTCCCCACAGATGCTCCAACATTAGTGGGGAACAAGATACCACTACTAATGTTCGCGGATGACACCCTCATACTTTCTAAGACCAGACAGGGCCTCCAGTGTGCCCTGGCCAGATTTGAGGAGTTTTGTCTGGAACTTGAACTTGTTGTCAATGTTGACAAGACTAAGTATATGGTACTGACGAACTTCCCCAAAGTGGTTGGTGTTGTCCGGATGAATGAGGGAATCCTTGAACAAACTGAGACCTTCTCTTACCTGGGTATCTTAATAGACAGGAAGGTTACTTGGAAACCGCAGGTTACACAACAAGCGGTTAGACATGCTCAACTTGCGGGAGCCTTATTGAAGGAACACAGACAATCCCACACGAAACCCACTGCACCGGTGTTCCAGCTCTATATATCCAAAATTGGTGCTTCGATACTCTACGGAGCTGATCTGTGGGGCTATGCTAATGTTGACAGCCTAGTCTTGGGTCAGAATACATTTCTGCGTTCTATAACTGGTCTTCCACAATCAACCCCTCTAGTCCCCTTGTTTTTGGATCTAGGATGCAACTCTTTCAGAGAAGTGGCACATTATAGGTTGGTGGCCTATTGGAGAAGATTATGGGTTAACCCAGAACTTATCCACTATGCCATAGCCTTCCAGGAATTCAAGGACTTAGATGTCAACAAGAAACTGGGGTGGTTTAGGACGGTACATAATATACTATCAGATTTGGGTTTGGTCCACTTGTGGACATCTCCAGCGGATAGTACATTTCCTTAAAAATCTGAGTTTAAAGCTGTCTACTGGGCCATGGTCAATTTGAAACGTATCCAGTCCTCCTCTGGCACCTCTCTTTCTAGTGTCTTTTTGGATGTCAAGCTGGAGCCCAAACTTGAGGAGTATTGGGATATCATTTCATCGACCCATGATAGGAAGCTGTTCCACCAGTTTAGAGTGGGGTCGCTCCCTACCAATAATTTTACAAACAAGTGGGCCAACACACAATCCAGTAGCTGCCCATTTTGCGTGGACACAGTAGAAACAATAGGTCATATTTTCTTTGCTTGTCCTGCATATAGCAAACCAAGAAAGAGGTGGCTGAAACCAACCTGTGCTAATATGGGTATTAGGTCTAGTTTTGAGGCCCTTCGAATTCTTAAAACTTCTGTGGCTGTTCCATTGTGGTAGCAGTAGCAAAGTATCTAGGGTGGGTATGGGTGCTTCGCTGGAAAGAGAAAATGCAGAAGCGAAGGCCCATCCCCAGTGAGGCCTCTTTAAATCTGAATTATCCCCCAGTACTAACCCCCTAGATTAAATGTACCTCCAGTTATTGCTTTGAGCCAAAACTTAGGCTTTGAATTATTTGCATTTTAAAACGTGTCAATGCTTTTTTAATTATTTATTAATATGAAGTTTTAGATTTTCAAATAAGGTGCTAGACTGTAGATACTGCATTCTTTAATATAACTAATTGAGCTGCCCTGTCACTGTTTTCATTATGTATTTTGTATATGTGTTTTAATTTTTATGATTTTATATAAATCGAAATAAAGTTATAAATGAAATGAAATGCATATTAGAATGAAATACTGAACACTGTGAGGAAAGAGATGATGGAACAATGAGGGTAACTCACATCGTCCTTGAAAGATTTCCTCTCTTTTTTCGAGAATTGGTTCAAGTGCACTGCAGACATATGGCAATATTTGTGATCAAAACCTTTACCTTTCCCAGAATATGAAGTAAGAAGGGGAAACTGATTTTCCTTAATCACTAAACTTCCACTTCCTTTAATTCGTTTCCTTTAATACATTTATCTGGTTGAATCAAGATTTGAGCTTTCCCTAATGGGAAAAGTTTGCAGAAAACACCTTAATTAACACCTCACGTTTCTTGGTTCTTCTTACCTTTTCGAGAAGCCTAGGTAGGCTCTATCTGTAAGTACAAAATGTCTGTCTTCAGATCGGCACAATTTTCTTTTCATTAGTACCTACCTCATCGTGCAAATTTTTTTACCACAAAATCTTTCAATGAGGTGTTAATTTCAGCCTTGCCAGAAATACCAATCAGCCATTAGTCAGTCTAGGTGAACTACTTCTCCAAATGTTCTAGAGCATTTTCATGCCAAAAACCCCCTTTCTCCTAAGAGGACAAATAATCCTTGTTTTCTTTAAATCTGCAAAAGGTGTGCTAAGTCTGAGGTTCTGAGCAGATAAAGTTACTGTTCTATCAAGTTTGAGATCTTGGCTTGCACACTACTCAATGACTTCTCAATGTTGCTTCAAATCAATTTGAGTGCCACCATGATCTCAGCCAGAAAAGCCTCTATCTTTTCCATACCAAGAGTAGTGCGGAGTTTCCTACTTGCCCTCTCAGTTTGTTCAATTTCTTCAAGGTTTCCGCATCATCCTCATCACTTTCAGCCTGGAAGTAGGAATCATACTCACGTTGGTTTTGTTTTCTAAAATTTCCACTCTTCCTACATCTAACACGTCTGATTTAAAAACTGTTTTCTGATCTAAGGTGTCTTATCAAATGAGCCTGTTAACGAGCCAGACCAAGAGCTTAGGGTCAATGAAGTTATGCCAATCAACCCCATTATAACATATATGGAGATTCCTGCATCTCCTGTATCCTTCAAACGCACTACATAAAGGGTCTGAGGGACTTTTAAAGACTCTCACGGATTAAATCCCCCTACTTCCATTAATCACAAAACAGCCAAATAATCTGTGGTCTATGAAGAACGCTGTTACCCTAGATACAATTCTAGAATCACAATACGCCAATAGTGCTATTATACTAGGTGCAAACAAAGAAGATCAAGATACAGAATAGAAATTCATGAGCGAAGTGAAAAAGAAAGAACCCATTCAGGATTATTGGTATCCCATCATTTCACTTAAAGTGCCCAGTGTCATCATCTGGGGTTCCAACCAACTCTTCTTCTTTCCTCAACAGTCATAGAGGAATAATGAATGAGTTGTAACCTCTTGTTAAGTTCTTACCAGATTAAAAAAGAGCATAAAGGGAAGTCTTTTAAGATCATTCCATTCCTTACCTTGCTGTCTGCCCCTTCCTCCTTTTTTTTATTTTACCAATTTCTAAAGGATTAGCTGCTTGCAAGACAGTTGGAGGACTCAAGGCATTACTTTTATTGGTTTTTCATTTTCAAAACAACATCCAACAACATGTTTTACCAAAATAGATATGGCACACAAGTTAGACATGGGCAGAAATGTATAACCGTTGTAACAGAAATATTAGCTTTATCACTTGCAAGGGAGGTCCAGGCTGACTGAGTCTCAAAGTCACTAAACTTTTGCAGCACTGTGTGAAAATTTGCTGCACTGTTTTGAGCAAGGATTTGAAAAAAATGTGCAGCATCGTATTTATCAATAGTGCACTGATGATGTCATTAGCAGTGCTTGCGTTTTTTTGTACTACACTAAGCATTGCACCAACATGCAAAGGTGAATGGGTAGTAGATTCGTCAACTTCTGAGTATCCTCCGGGTGGGAAACTTGGTACAGAAACTTTCCCCCTCAGCTCTCCAGCTTTGGTGCCACCATGATGTTTCAGCCCTGGATGATTTGCACCCTCAGCCCTGTAAGTGACAAGACTGGAGAACATAATACATCAATAAGCAGACGGCTGTCAGTTTCTTGCACTTTTTCTGCGCCCCATTGAAATGTGTGGCAGGAAATAGATACGTCATTTGTGGTCTATGGTGAGAGCCATGCAAACAGGAGGATCTTTCTAAGCTAGGGTATAGCAGAAGTTAATACAAAGTATAAGCCCACCGAAGCCCACAAAGAGTTCCTCCTCTCTTCAGTCCTGTTGAGTGAGGTTAGCGTAGTAGGATAACGCACGCCTGGGGTCCAGTCTAAGGAGCTGCTCTTTCTTTGCTGAGACGAAGAGGTGGGAAGAAAGATGGAAGAGTAATGTGCTGGCAATAAGAAAAGCAGATACCGCTTTTTAATAACTAAATGTTATTGTTTTAATTAATCATAAAGTCAAATTATAAAAGTTCCACCATTTTCACCAAATCTTGTGATGTTTGTGTAGGTAGCCCCTCTCTTTTTTGTTGGGTTGCTCCAGTTTTGCGCACCAGACCATTACTGCTTGCCATTTGACCATAAGCGGGGCCCAGGGGACTTCTAGTGTCAGACAATATCTTGTTTGGCTATCATCATTCTAATCCCAAACAAGGCATGTTCTCTTGTGCAGCTACCCAAATCCTCCAGGTTACTCCAGTTATTCAAGAAAGAGAAGAGGCTTTCAGATCAGTTCTTAACCACAACCGGACAATACCAGAACATATGAAAAAAATTGCATTCGCTGGCATTACATCTGGAGCATAAGGGTGAGGGAGGTTTGACTTTCTGCCATAGTCGCATGTGGAGGGTAATTATTGAGTTGTACGAGACGTAGCCTTGGGGAGATGGCAAGCTCATTGGGCACCATCTTAGTGCCCCTACGATCAGCTCAGCACTGCCATCATTCCCTAAGCACCATTAACCAGTGTGTGGCATTGATTTGTAAATGTGTGATGTACTTTTTTGCCTAATAGGCTTAGGAGGATTTTAGCTTCCAGTGCAGGCTCACTCAAGGTGGATTGGTGAACCGCCAGTAGGTGCTGCAGCTGTAAGTACCTTTAGAATTGGGTATTGCAGAGGTCAAATTCTGCTTGAAGAGTCTGGAACAATACTGATGGAGCATGATTTTTGAGAATAATTTTGCTTGATCAAGTCTGCTCATTTAGGGCCCGATGTAGGTCGCCAATTACCGGTCGGTAACGGCCGATTTCGGCTGTTACCGACCGGTATTTGTGATTTGACATGTAGGTAGGCTTAATTTACAGAATCGGTATATTTACCGATTCGGTAAATACAGATGTAGGTGGCACTGAAAACAGTGCCACAGGCCATTACCGATTTGTTATTTACCATGTAATATTATTACATGGTAAAAAACGAATTCCAGTGTACATGCACATCTGTGCATGTACACCTGTGCCATGTGGCACAAAGACATGCCCTAAGGGCATATATGTGTGTCACGTGGCACACAAGCCAGAAACAGGGGTGCAACAGGGTGTCAAAGTGACACCCTGTCCCCCTTGTAAAATCGGTAATTTTACCGATTCGGTAATTACCGAATCGGTATTTGCTATTGAATTCTATGGGCTTCAAGGCCCATAGGAATCAATGGCAAATACTGATTCGGTAATTACCGAATCAGTAATTTTACCGATTTTTTTTTCCTACATAGCAACTACCGATTAGTAAATACCGAATCGGTAAAATTCGTTATTTACCATTCGGTAATTTGCTATTACCTACATCTAGCCCCAGGTGTGAAAACTAATATGTATTTTATAGAATTACTAATAGTGTGGTATTTTTAAGAAACGTGAGTTTGGTTTAATAAAAGCACAACGCACAAATGTGCAAGAATAACATAACATTCATTTAGTGTTCGAAAAGCTGTATTGAGAGGCATGCAGAAGGGTTGCAAACTGGAGTGATGAGAGACATCTTTTTTGTCATGGGAGAGAAATTTATTAAATATACTAAAGACTATAGTGCAAATGTAAATTGCAAATGGTAATAAGAAATATGAAAATTAAAAGGCCTAATAATAACTGATTCTTGCTTATGTTTCCCCTGAACATGAAAGCCATAAATAAGTGGTTGCATACACTTATAGAAAAATGTGTATTAGACTATGCTTATAGGTTTATTTGAAAGATGTTCTTTATTATATTGTTTCTTATGTATTCACTATTTCTCATGCATTATTAATAGTGGTGTGTTCTTATTTCTTAGAAAATTATGATTTCGTGGTTTTCCCTGTTGGCCTCAAAACCTGTTAGTTTTATTTCTTTCCTAACGTAGGACTTAGAAAAATGTATTTAGTCTTTCATTATTAATAAAAAATGCTGATCTATTTGCCTCAGTTATGAATGTTTATCTTTAGAGTTTCCTTCCTATGGTTAGAGTATTTTTTTCTATGAAAATTGTGTCTACTATATTGCAAGCTAATGTGGAAGCGAGCACGTGGATATGAAAAGTTTCGATGTGCTTCCTATTTCCGAGGTGACATGACGTTGTGCGAGTGAACAAAAGCATCTTGTTAAAGTTCTGGATGAACTAGACTGGAGAACGATCACACCATGGTTTCTAACCAATGGAAACGTGTACAATTGTGAAGAAGCTACATTTGGGGGCTGGAATTGCAAACATTGAGGGGGTATAACTACTCCGTAAGAAAAAGAACTCGAGCTGGCCTGGCTGGGTGTCTCTGACTCGCTCAATGCTTTACTGGCTGCCAGCTATTTCCTTGTGACTCTGGACATGAGACTGTCAGACCGAATTTTGACTCTTTCCCAGAACTGAACTATCCTGATTTTCACTGCACTTCATCGGCTGGTGATGTTGCACAAGCTATACCTTTTCGGCTGAAGGGTTAGTTGATTCAGACTTTTGCACGCTGTGCAATAGTTCCTTGACTTTAGGTTTGTATAAATCTCGAATTGCATACTGAAATTGCAATGTGTATCTTTTGTTTGTCTCTCTCTCTCTCACCCTACCCTCATGCCAGGTATTGATTTTTGATGTATTTGCAATGATTTGTATTTTATATTGTGAATTTACCTGCCATTATTTGAAATAACAAAAATTTGGAACATACCAGTGTATTCTTGTGTATTGACCAGTCATCTTGAATCTTAGATAAAGGTACCTTGATAAATATACAGAGTTTGATTTTTATTTGCGAGTTTTAACTGACATAATATGTTTGACTGATTGTTGTTTGCTAGGGATTTTCTTCATTAAGGGTCCTCATAAAGAAATTGCATCCATCTCTAATTATCTGAGTCCCTATTAGCTCTTACGAAGATCTATCCGTCTCTAATTATCTGAGTCCCTATTAGCTCTTACAAAGATCTATCGGAGGACCTCATGATTTGTAAATGGTTATAGAGTTTCTATGTGCCCAAACTATTGGTGTGGTAAATGATTGTATAGTTTGGTTCATAGTATATTGGATATTTTGTGAATGTTTATAAAATGTACGCTGCTTCCGCTGGATCAATACTATTTGTGCACCCTGACAAACATTACCAAGCTTCAAAATTCTGAGTCATCATTCCAATGGAATCCCTATACCCAGGCTTCACAATCCACTCATACCACCAGAAGCACCTCTACTAGAGCAGAGAGGGGCAGTGGGAGAAGGTACCCCTGCCTGGTCCCTCTATAAATCAGGAATAGGAGAGACAGGGTGCCATTCACTTTCACCAGCTCTTGGGGTTAAGTATATAGCACTTTCACAAAAGACATAAAGTGAGGCCCAAATCCCATTTGAAGGATTTCTTGGAACAGGAAAGACCAATCAAGGGAGTCAACTATTCCTCTCGAAATCTATGAGCATTAAGTGCAAAGAGGTCTCTAAGCTTATGACGCTGCACCAGCGCAATGTGTACCTGCAAATGCAGTGTGGGGTATAAAATCACAGTTGTCCGGGTCAATAAGCGAGGTTATCACCTGGAAGAGTCTGTTGGCCTGGATTTTGGCCTAGATCTTGGGCTCCGCATTTATGAGGGAAATCAGGTGATACAATGGGCACTGGCCCAGGTGTCCTACTTTGTGAATGACCAAAATTGTGGCCAAGTTAAGTTCAGAAGGATTCTGGCCCTTCTCTATGGCTTCCATATATCTATGCATGAGGTGGGGAGAGAATATCGACTTGAATTTGTTAAGGTGTTCAAGCAGGAACTCATCTGGACTCAGTGTCCTTACAGACTTCATATCATCTATAGCTTTCTGATTCTCCTCCAGTGTGAGGGGTTGGTCCAGGGGGTCTCTTTGCCAGTGTTCACAGGGTCTCCAGTAGGATATCCTCAATGTGGGGGTTGGAGCACACAGAGATACGCCATGCATAGAGGTCTCTATTGTAGGAAGCAAAAGCAAAAGTGATTTCAGTTGATGTGTTGATCTGTTTCCCAAACAAGTCCCTTATTTCAGGGATCAGTCTGGAGGCAACATCTCTGGTCACCAACCAGTAGAGCAATTTTCTAGATGTATTACCCCATTCATAGACATGTCTGTTTGAGGCGATCCAGCACTGCAAGGATTCCTCTGGCAAAGCTGGCTGAGGAGGTCCCTGTCCGTCGCTAGTTGGTGCTGGATTCTCTTGTCTCTCCTAGAAATGTATTCACGCTCAATTGCCAGGGTTCTTGCCTCCAGGTCAGACACATTATGGTTTTTCCCGAGCACTCTGTTAATTAAGTCTTTGATTGCAAAAGTTCATAAAACTCTTATTTATCTTGATTGACTGATGGCACCTACATTTTCAAAGGATCTAATTGTATGAGGAATATACGGATCAAACCGGTGACCATAACGTTTACGACTAATTAAAGACCACTTTACAAGTGGATGATTTTTTTCGTTTGTCTGGTTAAGGACAATCTAAAGTTTCACATGCAATGGGTGATGCATGTAATTGGTGTAGGTTTCCTTTTCTTTTCAAAGTTTCCTCTATCTTTCCACTGGGACCTTCTGTTACTACTCATTCTTTAACCTTACTATTTGCTAAGTGTCAATGGTTGGAGAGGGGGTCCCATATATTTATGGATATTATTTCCCTTTTGGGTTGCAGCCCTGAGGAAGTCAATGTGTACAATAATCACGACGAAACACGTGTTGGTTGCATCGTTTGAAGATACCATTTGTCTATGATTAAACTTCAATGTGAAGAAATAAAAGCTGTTGGAATATACACTCCGGGATATGGAAATTTGAATTTGGACTTGGTGCTTGTGTCAATCAAGATAAATAAGAGTTTTATGAACTTTTGCAATCAAAGACTTAATTAACAGAGTGCTCGGGATGAATCTGTTTGGTTTGTGGTTCTATTGAGGTAGAGCCTTGTGGATGTTGGTAACCACATCCTTTCCCTGGAAGCACCACGTGACAGTTGAACTTTACTTACCCAGGATTTGCAGAGTGCCCTTTTTTCTGAGTGTTACCACCCTCTTCTTACATTATAGTTTTTGTCCTTATGCTTCCTTCTGAGGAAGGTCGTGGCCTTACTGTGCAGTGTGGCTTTCCCTGCAGCGCAGAGTGCCCCCGTGGACTCTATGTAATCAACTAAAAAATCAAAATAGGATATTAAACTTTCATTGCTGGGTTTAATGCTGCAGCATAGCTAATGCAAATACCAGCTCTGGATAATGGACCTGGCCCTGCTATTAGGGAAGCGGTTTATTGCACAAAATTGGATACCCATGAGTGCCACATGTGACAGAGAGCTCTATAAATGGGCAGCAGCAGAAGGGAATACTATTGCCTGGCAACAGAGGCAGAATATGGGCCATACCTCATGAATACAATAGGATGCGATGATGCTGCCACGTCTAAATGAGATGCCCCATCCTCCTAAAAATATTGTATTATCTATGGGCAGCCACCTGACCATTCTTGTTCCGCTCACAGAGAGGGTAATACTCCAAGTCCAGGAGACAGTCTTCCATTTCAAGGCGTTCTCGTATTGCTTTCACCCCTGCTTGTTGATTGTTTTACAAGTAAAGGATGCTCCTTTAAGGCTGCCATACGATATGATTTGATGATGTTGGTGAATGTCTGTAAGTGCAAGTTTATGCAGTTTTGTTTTTATGCCTTGATGTATCTCTTATGACATTGGATTTTCTCCTCCCCTACCTACGTCATGCGGTACCCATGCCTATACTTGTGCTGGACCTCGGGCCCACTCAAAAATTATCTCCAGATCAAAGATCGTCATAGCTGCATGAGAGGTACAGGGAGAAAACTATCACTTCTTAATATCTCATTACATTGTAACCAATGTGGTCACATAGTACTAGTCCACTCAACAACTTTGCACCACCTTTCCCACATCAATAAGTTGCCACTTTGTTCGTCCTTGATCATTCCTCTCCTCCTCCGTGAGAACTCGCCTCCTTGCTCGTTACAGCTCTTCTCCTTATCAACTTCATCTTCTAATACCTTGCTATCTAATGAAAACAAAAACCTTCTATGCTAACTAATGAGGCTTTGTCTATATTTGCAGTGGAAACAAAATACAAGCAAATGCATTCTGCATTGAAGGTTAAATAAGCATTATATGTTAGATATTAAACGTGAGCATGAACTGAACTTCTTTCTTGAGGCCCACTCTAGTCAACTTTAACGGTGCACAGGGTTACGGAATATGTGCACATTTTCGCCACACTCGTACATACAGTTTCTTAAGACACATACGTAGTAAAGGATTACAAAGAAGTCATTCTAAATACACCTGCATTGAAATAATTCTTGTCACACGTATAATGGTTAAACGTTCGTTTACACATACACATTCAAGTTTATTAACCTCACAATGGGACACATTTTGTTAACTTGTCCTGTCACATTAATATATAAATGTTATATAGACCTTTATTAATTACGTTCTATACACAAATTCTCCAGGAGGAGTACTTTAAATATGCAATACTTAACTCTCCATAGTAACATTAATCGCACAGTATATATTAGAGTGCTGACTACTCATGATTATGATGCACTCCTGCGGTATTTCAGATGGGATCAAGATTACACTTCTCCACTTGATACATCTCTTGGCTATTCTTTCCTGTTAACATTTCTATATAACTTGCTAAAATCGAAAAATTGGAAGTTCATTAAAAAAAGGTTCAAAGTAGCATTTCTGTTCCTACAACAAGTACTTTGAGCTTTGCACATCGACTAGGCAACATTAATTCATAAGTCACACTGGCCGGAATAACATCCTGGACTCCACTCAAATTGTAACTGGAGAGTGATCAGAGAGTCCTCAACAAAGTATGTCTGTTGCTGTCTTACACAGCACATCTGCAGCTGGAAGGAAAAGATAATGACTTGTAGACATGCTTACATGCACTACTAAGCATGGGTGTAGTCAGCCATGCGTAGAGGCCATACTCCCTAGACATCACAAAAGCACGGTTCATTCTGTCAGGCAGCACAGCATTCCTCTGTGACTTTGCTGCCTCTGCGGAATCTAGTGTGGGGTCTAACACCATGATGAAGTTCCCGCTTGTGATTGTCAGACCTTGGGGTAGGCCCAAGACTACTTCTCTATGCATTTGCCGAGGGAGGTTTTTGCTAGCTGCAGAGGAATGTACGTGCTAAAGAAGTTATATTGAAAACCAACGACAAATTGGCGCTACTGGGAGGGGGCCTTAATCTAGTGTTTGATAACTCCCTAGATAGATCGGCCCAGAGGCATGGGCAAGCTGGAGCCCTGTCTGGGGAGGGCATGAATGTATGAGGGATCTAGGGTGGGAGGACAGTTGGAGGACTAACCACCCACACACCTAGAAATATTCCTTTTACTCAAACGCACACAAGACTTATGCTAAACTAGACTACTTGCTAGGCATGAGGGAATCAGGGACTGTCACAAAGGCCACAGAAATACACACAGTGGTACTCTAAGACCATGGACCGTGACGAGCCCGCTGTCCCACCCCACCCCCCCAACGAACCCCCCTGCCAGCCATTGGCACCTACATGACACCCTGTTACATCGTCAGGAGGTTAAGACACAGATCCAGCAAGCAATCATAGACTATCTAACACACAATGACACCCCAGGGGTCTCTGGCTGTATTGTGGGAGGCACTCAAGGCAGTAATTCAGGGTGAATCAATAGCGGTTTCAGCGGTGGATAATAAAATTTGCAAGGAGAAAAGAGAAGACTTTACAAAACAAAGCAGAGAGCTGGAACGCATGCACCAGCGCACAGGCACCCCAAGAGTATGGCACCAGCTATATAACACTTGCTCCAAACTAGCAGCAATAGACTTAGACCAAGTGGAATATGCCGCTCTCCGCCTGCGTCACTCCTTTTATTTAGGAGGGGACAGATGCGGTCAGGGTTTGGCTAATAAGCTGCAAGCTAAATGACAGAAACAGGGAGTCCACTCGATTCGCACGATGACATGGCCATAGCAAACGTCTTCAAAGATTTCTATTCCCACTTATATACAGATCAACCTCTAGATCCCAAAGCCGGAGCCCAGTACCTCCAATCAGCGTGAATGATACCCCTCACCCTAGATGGGGAGATCCATATAGAGGAAGTCATATAAGCCATCTCTCTGCTGAAACTCGCAAAGTCATCTGGTCCAGATGGGTACTCCGCAGCTTGTTACAAATCCATCTATCCTATCCTTGCGCATATACTGGTGCGACTACTTAACTCTTTCGCGGACCCAGGGTTGATCCCGGCTTCAATTTTTGATGGACTCCATAATAGTGTTCCCCAAACCAGGCAAAGATAAATCGCACTGTAGCTTGTACAGACCAATCTCCCTCCTAAACATAGACCTGAAACTATTCACGAGTATTATAGCACATAGGCTCAACACAGGCGCATCCTGCATATTATTGAAAAGGCCTCCAGCACTCAATGGGAATATATGCTGCTAGTGATCGACGCACGGAAGGCCTTCGACAGGGTTCACTGGCCTTACCTTGAACAAGTTCTCACTCACTTTGACATCGGGGAAAAGTGCAAGACACGAATCCTCAACAGTTACCATGCACCCATGGTGACGGTCTGGCTCAATGGCTAAACTTCCACTCCCTTTCCAATCAATAGGTGCACACACCAGTAATGCCCCCTGTCTCCCCTACTATTCACTCTTTACATGGAGCCAGTGGCCCACAGAATACAAGACCACCCCATAATTATAGGGGTGACATTCAGAGGCGGCTGCCACTCCATCAGCTTGTACATAGATGATGTGCTCGGGACACTAGATAAACCAACCACAGCCTTGCCAGCTTTTTTGGATGAGCTCGGGTCCTGTGGAACAGCTTTGGGCTTCTAGGTTAACGTCAGAAAATCACAGGCACTTTGCCTTTCTCTGTCGACCCAACTAGTGGAACAACTGGCAAACCAAATCCCATTCAATGGGCTGCTGAGATGATCCTGTACCGGGGGATCAACCTTGCCACGACCACACAAGAAACAGCGGTCAATTACTAGTAAATATTACTCTGGCAAATTCGTAACGACTTTGGGAGGTGGAAGTGCCTCCAGATCTCCTGGCTGGGAAGGATAGGTGCAACCAAAATGACCACCCTCCCCAAGATACTGTGGGGCTTATTTATGAGCCCTTGCATCACTTTTACGCCGCCGGTGTGTCACCTTTTGTGACGCTCCGGTGGTGTAAAAAACGCACCATGTTGCGCCCTGTTTACAAAGTGGCGCATCTAGGCAGATGTGTCACTTTGTAAACCCCTGTGCCACATTATACCTGCACCAGGTATAATGTATCCAGGGTGGGCTTTCCCCCACAAAAAGCCATGTAGAAATGGCCTATTGAAATCAATGAGATTTAAGTTCGCCACTTGTAGGACGCCATTGCGTCAATATCTTACGTATGCCTCACAGCAGGCATAAGACTGACGCAGGCCCAAGCCCCATGTGAAAGGACACATTGTTGGAGTTGTGTCTGTTTTCAGACACATCCCAGCAATGCCTCACTTTTACCCCAACAGATACATCAGAAATACTGACGTATCTGTAACTCCTTGCAGCATGATGCTTCACACAGTAAATATGACGCATCCACCATGTCGCAAAGAGGGTGCAGTGAAAACTGTTGCATCGCTGTTTTCATGCAGCGATGCGTCAGATTTCATAAATGAGGCCCTTTATCTCTTTCAGACTCTCCCCCTACCACCTCCCCCGGGCACTTTCACAGTTCATTTGGCAGAGCAGGAAACCGCGCATGAAGAAGACCTTGAGCCACCTCCCCTCGGAGCCTGGGAGTTTGGGTATCCCTGACTTCCATCTCTACTGTCAGGCACTGCAACTACGCTACCTAGTCGAGTGTAGCTGAGCCGATTCCGAGAAGCACTGCTTGTTTCTGGACAGGGTGGTGACTGGAACTTACCTATGGAAGGTCCTCTCCTTGAAGTAGAAGCACAGACCACAAAATCTATAGCTATTGCCGATCACGAGGGGGACTATGACAGCCTGGGATAAGACCACCACTAGGCATGACTGACTACCTTCCCATCTCCGATTACCCCAATATTTGATAACCCAGACTTTGCTCCAGGGATGGAGGTGGAGGGGTTCGCAGAGTGGAAACAATCGACCTGCCGTTCCATGGGCCACATACTCGATTGCAAGGGTGTGCTCTCTTTCCCCCAAATGCGTGAAGAATATGGGCTCCGGGAGTCAGAAAGACTTCATTACCTAGTAATATGACATTGGATTGTACACCCACAAAATAAACCTAATGCACAGTGGCACCTCACCCAATACGAGAGATGGCTTCTCGCTAAAGATTCGGATAAAGGGTTACTATCCGAATTAAATGCTTTTTTAATCCAATACAATAAACATGAACATAATGCTGGGCAGGCTAGGGGGGAAGACAAACTGGGGAGGCTATTGAGTGCCAAGGTGTGGGGAAAGATATCATACAAATCCAGACACACGGCTAGCAGCAACGCCCTTACAGAAACCCTCACAAAAGTAGCCACATACTGATATTATACCCAGTGAGACTACACAGGGTCAAGCACACATAAAGCGTGAGTTGCTGGCGGGGGTGCGGGATGCGGGGGACACTGACGCTCATCTTGTGGGAATGCCCCCCCAAATCCAACAGTACTGGTCCCTGTTACTCGAAGACAAAGATAGGCACCTGGACACCCAATTGCCGCGTTTCCCTCATACATACTTCTGGGCCTTCCTAATCCCTTAACATACCCTCTGAAATCCAGAGGCGGGCGGCAAATAGGCATGGCATTGGGAGCTGCCATTCAAAACATTCTCAGCCACTGAGGCTCATCACAGACCCCCACTCACACCAAGTAGCTCCAAAGGCTATGGCACATCCTGGTTATGGAAAAGATCACAATGACTCAGGTCGGGAAAGAAGCCGTATTCGGGGATCTGTGGTGTCCGTACGTGTCCCTGCTTTCACAGGAATTCAGGGAATTTACATGTTCAAGATACCTCCGACTACTGCATTTAACAGAGACGAATCAACCGCCACTAACCTCAAATCACTGAGCACTCACTGCTGAACATTTCAAGATTCCCTATGTGGGGTTGTGGGGGGATGGGAAGGGTGGTGGTTCGGAGGTAGGGCTTTATCCGCTAACATGACATTAGCAACACTAGGCCTCATCAGTGGTTATGTATCTACTGTGGATTGAGAAAACTGCTGTTGACAGTTTGTTTTGCTGAAATTCTAATAAAAAGAATTGAACAATAAAGAAGTTATATTGCTTCCCTTCCAGTTGGTCATCTACAATTGCATGTGTACCAAAGACGTCTGTTGTGAGTTGGGTGATAGACAGTGGGAACGTTTTGTGCAACAGGATTGCATTGCCCCTAAAACTTGAATGGGCTCTACATTAAAGACCCTATCATATCCAAATCTTGTCAGGACGAGGCAGTGTGTACCGAGGAGGTGCGTTTCCTACAGGAGCAATGCAGCCAGGGAGAGCCATCTAAGAGTCGCACCTCTCTGTACGCGATCATTGAGGTAGCTGATTCAGATATCCCCCAAAAAATATATTGCTCTTTTCGGTGCAGTTTAGAGGTTTTAGCCAGCGGCGACAACTGCTAAGGCTAATCGAGGTGTCTCAAAACATTGTATTGTTCCCTTTGCAGCAGTGTGGAGTGTTTAGGAGATACCATCACCAGCAACAGCAGCAGCAGATCCTGTCCACACTATCTTCTGTTGGCTCTGCTGCGTCAACACCTCTCTCACTCCATTCTCCTATGCTTCTGGGGGACGGTTCGGGGAGAGAAATCCAGCTGACTTGCAAGGGCGTGCCCCCGTCATGCTGTCTTCTCTCGTCTTCCCATTTGCTCTGTCAACCTTCCATTTGAGCACATCCTCTGGCAGATGCCTCCGTTTTTTAGGCAGAGGTTCTTGCTCCGCTGAACAAAGCGGACATAGAAGTTGTGCCATTTGAAGAAAGAAGCATTGGATTCTACTTCCTGGTCCATAAGAAGGAATTAGGTGTGAAACCCACCAGCGACTTTTGTCCTGCCGAGAAAAGAGGGTCCAAGAGGAAATTTCAAGATGCTGTACATGAGCCAAGCACCTGCTTTCCCCTCAATGTGTGCAATTAACTGCCATCCTTTAACCTCCAGTACAACTGTCTCCATGTACTAATCTTCCCCGACCCTACCACAGATATTACTTGAGGATCACCAAGGGTCCCAACACTCATAAGTTCATGATCCTGCCATTTGGACAGGCAACTGCACCTCATGTTTTCACATAAGGGCCATCCAGTTGTGGCAGCTTCACTGCAAAGATTAGGAGTCGATGTATTTATGTACTTTGAGGACTGACTGACGAAGGTAGGGCCTCCAGTGCTGGTCATGGATGCCCTTCAGGGTACTCTATCTTTGTTTCTTAACTTGGACATTATGATCAATGTCAAGAAGTCGCATCATACACCCGTACAGATGAGCAAATTCATAGTGACAATGCTGGATAGGAACTGCATGAACACGTTTCCTCCTCCTCTGAGGATTGAAGATATTTGGGATATGATTCTGATGTTTATGACTTGGACACAGATCCAGGATCTGAAAGTTCTATGCCTGCTAGGTCTGCTGGCCTTGTACAGGCCGCTGTTAGTGTACCCCAGGTGGCAAATGAGAGCTCTTCTCTGGTGCCTTAGAAAACAATTGCTCCAACATCATGGGAGCTTCTTGGTTCAGGTGAAGATCTTTGTCAGTCCATCCAAATCTGCACTGTGGATCTGCCCATCAATCTGTCTGTATGTTGTCCATTCAGTTCTCTGCAGATGTAACCATCCATAAACTTGGGCACCTATGTGTTGGGCTAGCACACCATCTGGGTGACATAACAGTACATAAATTTACTGTAACTGTGGGTGTTCCATCTTACAAGAAGGCCTCCCTCTCTTCCATCTTAGAGAGCACCACAATTATATCAATAGGAAGGGCAGTTTGATGTCTTGGGCCCTCTGTGAGAAGGCAATACAACTGTGGTGGTGAACCCCAGCAATGGGTTATTTCCCAGTGGCAGCACACCTTACACGCTCCGAGAATTTAGTGGGAGCTTCACCCCGAAGTAGCAGAAATGAAGTTAATCAGATCGATGCGTCCATGTGTGGATCTCTTTGTCACCGACCAAAAATTGAAGTATCCTTGTTGTGGCATACAATTCCCTATGAACGGTGCTTTGAGGTTTACCTTCAATCAATCAATCAATCAATCAATCACTGCATTTATATAGCGCGCTACTCACCCGGGAGGGTCTCAAGGCGCTGGGGGAAGGGGTGTGATACTGCTCGAACAGCCAGGTCTTGAGTTGCTTCCTGAAGGAGAGATGGTCTTGGGTACGTCGAAGGTGAGTGGGGAGGGAGTTCCAGGTCTTGGCTGCCAGGTAGGAGAAGGATCTTCCTCCGGCGGTGGTTCTGCGGATGCGAGGTACGATGGCGAGTGCGTGGCTGGTAGATCGTAGCTGGCGCGTGGGCGTGTAGAAGGTCATTCGGTCGTTGAGGTACTTGGGTCCCAGGTCATGTAGGGCCTTGTGTGCGTGGGTGAGGTGTCTGAACGTGATTCTCTTGCTGACGGGGAGCCAGTGCAGTTCTCTCAGGTGTCCGGTGATGTGGCTGTGTCGGGGGATGTCCAGGATGAGTCGTGCGGAGGCGTTCTGGATTCGTTGGAGTCTTCTCTGGAGTTTGGCTGTAGTTCCGGCGTAGAGGGCGTTCCCGTAGTCCAGTCGGCTGGTGACGAGTGCCTGGATGACGGTCTTCCTGGTTTCAGTGGGGATCCATCTGAAGATCTTACGGAGCATGCGCAGGGTGTTGAAGCACGAGGAAGAAACGGCGTTGACTTGTCTGGTCATTGACAGGGAGGAGTCCAGGATGAAGCCCAGGTTGCGTGCGTGGTCTGTAGGTTTGGGGGCGGTGCCCAGGGCCGGGGGCCACCAGGAGTCGTCCCAGGCGGAGGGTGATGATCCCAGGATGAGGACTTCCGTCTTGTCTGAGTTCAGTTTAAGACGGCTGTTTCTCATCCAGTCGGCGACGTCATTCATCCCTTCGTGTAGGTTGGCTCTGGCGGTGGTGGGATCGTTGGTGAGGGAGAGGATCAGCTGGGTGTCGTCGGCGTAGGAGATGATGTTGAGGTTGTGTTGGCGTGCGATGGCTGCGAGGGGGCTCATGTAGACGTTGAAGAGGGTCGGGCTGAGAGAAGATCCTTGTGGTACGCCGCAGATGACTTCGGTGGCCTCGGATCTGAACGGAGGGAGGCGGACTCTCTGGGTTCTTCCGGTTTATGAACGAGATGATCTATTCCAGTGCTTTCTCTCGGATTCCGATGTTGCTGAGGCGCTTCACTAGGGTTCGGTGGCAGACTGTGTCGAACGCTGCGGAGAGGTCCAGGAGGATGAGGGCTGCTGTTTCCCCGTTGTCGATCAGGGTTCTGATGTCGTCAGTGGCTGCGATCAGGGCGGTCTCGGTGCTGTGGTTGGCCCGAAATCCGGACTGTGAGTGGTCGAGCGATCCGTTCGTCTCGAGGAAGGCGGCAAGCTGTATGTTGACGGTCTTCTCGATGACTTTGGCCGGGAAAGGAAGGAGCGAGATGGGACGGTAGTTCTTGAGGTCAGTGGGGTCCGCTGTTGGTTTCTTCAGGAGGGCGGTCAGCTCGGCGTGCTTCCAGATCTCCGGGAAGGTGGCGGTGTGGAAGGAGGCGTTGATGGTGTCTCGGAGATGGGGTGCGATAGTGGCGGCGGCCTTGTTGAAGACGTGGTGTGGGCAGGGGTCGGTTGGTGATCCGGAGTGGATGGAGTTCATCGTGCGGGTGGTGTCTTCGTTGCTGATCGGGGTCCAGTTGCAGAGGGTGGTGGTGGCGGGCGTTGGTTCGGTGGTAGGGTGCGTGGTCTGTGAGTCGAAGCTGTTGTGTATGTCGGCGATCTTGCGGTGGAAGAACGAGGCGAGGGAGTCGCAGAGGTCTTGCGTGGGAGTGATGTCGCTGGTTCCGGCGCTGGGGTTGGAGAACTCTTTGACGATGCTGAAGAGTTCTTTGCTGTCGTGGGCGTTGTTGTCCAGTCGTTCTTTGAGTGTCGTCTTCTTGGTGGCGCGGATCAGTTGATGGTGTTTGCGGGTGGCGTGCTTGAGGGCAGTCCAGTTGTCTGTGGTGCGGTTGAGCCGCCAGGCTTTCTCGAGGGTGCGGCAGTTCTTCTTGGATTCCTTGAGTTCGTCGGTGAACCAGGGGGTTTTCTTGCTGCCGGGTCCGCTGGGAGGGTTCTTGAGTGGTGCGAGGTCATCGGCGCAGGCGGTCAGCCACTTGGTGAGGTTGCTGGCTGCTACGTTGGGGTCCGTTGTGCTGGTGGGAGTGTTCTGGCTGAGGGAGGCGGTGAGTTGCTCGGCGGTGATCTTGTTCCAGCTGCGGCGGGGGACCCGTTGCGGATGGAGGTGGGTCGTAGTTCTACTGAAGCTGAAGTGGACGCAGCTGTGGTCTGTCCAGTGGAGTCCGGTGGCGTGGCTGAAGGAGACGTGCTTGCTGGATGTGAAGACAGGGTCCAGCGTGTGTCCGGCGTAGTGGGTGGGGGTGTCCACCAGTTGCTTGAGTCCGAGGTTGGCGAGGTTGTCCAGCAGGGCGGTGGTGTTTCTGTCGTTGTTGTTCTCCAGGTGGAAGTTGAGGTCCCCTAGGAGGATGTAGTCGGCGGAGGGAAGGGCGTGCGGGCTGATGAAGTCTGCGATGTCTTCGCTGAACTGCGTGCGTGGTCCCGGTGGTCTGTAGATGAGGGTGCCTCGGAGGGTGGTTTTGGGGTCGGTGTGTATCTGGAAGTGCAGGTGCTCGGCGGCGGGGAAGGTTTTGTCGGAGTTAGTCGAGATGCGGATGGTGTTCTTGTGTACGATGGCGATGCCTCCTCCGGTCTGGTTGACGCGGTCCTTCCGGGTGATCTTGTAGCCGTCCGGGAGGGCTGTGGCGATGTCGGGCGCTGAGGAGGCGTTCATCCAGGTTTGAGTGCGTTGAGAGTGGTGGCGTCGTAGGTCTGTCGTGGAGTCTTGCATCGGCGGTGGGGACCAAGGGTTCTGGCGCTGGGCGCGGTCCAGGCGCGGACAGGTATTGTTGGTCACCCGTCCTGTTGTATGCATTTCCACTGACTCTGCTTCCTTTGGGAATCCAGCGGAAGATGCAGGAAGATCAAGCCCAACTGACCCTGTTCAGCCTGCACTGCGCAACAGGGGTATTGGTATATTTATCTGTTGGCATCCAAAATTCGACCCACTTCATCTCCCGCACAGTGTGAAGCTGTCAGGAAACCCATCACAAATAATATTATGCAGCTCACTCAAACAAATTTGTTCAGTCGTTCAGGTCTGAAGACCTTAACCCATTTCATTAACACCTTACCTGTGGTCTGCGGATCACAGTTTCTCTTGTCCAGCAAGACCTAGCAGTGGCCACGTAAAAAAGTTATTTAGCTGTCCTATCCATTATCAGGTCTCTCTACTATCTTTCTCTTTTTAAGTTGCCATTAGTGGCACATTTACTGTACTTGTGTCCTCTTACTCCATTGATTATTCCTCAGTGGGAATTGAAACTTGCGTTACTTTCTAGAGAGCTGCGACACCTGACCCATAATATAGGCTCCCATCCTGCTGCTGGCATAATTCAGGAGCTATTTTGCCAAGGGAGGCCCATGGGTAGGGGGGTGCTCCAGTTGCTAGAGGCCCAGTCTTCTTCCTTGGACATTACCAGTGGCAAAAGTAGACTTGTGCAGCTGGCCCGCCCCAGGAGGAAGCTGGGCAATCGTGGCAGTGAGCTGCACCGGCCCTGAAACTGAAGATGCACCTGAGGCAGATGATACCTTGACTGGATTTGTGCCATTGCTGGCCCTGTGAGGGCCGGTTTCGTTCACCCTCACTGCTACGATTAGAGATAAGAGCCACTCCCCGGAGAGGCTGCGAGGGCCTGGAGTGGTCTGATTTTGCTGTAAACAAGCCCTGAAACGCATTGGCAGCCCCACGGAGGGGATTTCTCTGCTAGAATGTCGCCCCACTCCCAGCCTGCCCTGATCTTACCGCTGCTATCCTTGACCATGCAAGATTTACCTTTAGTACCCTGTTACCATAAATCAGTTACTGGGCCCAATGACTTAGGGCCGCCTCGGACCATCCCCAACAAGCCCAATCTGCCTGAGGAGCCCTCTGGGTCCTCAAAGAAGATAGGTGTCATATTCTTGGTTGTCAGAGTTGTAGATGTTGCCATAGTCAGAATAGAAGGGGATACCTGAGACGCCACTGTCACCGCCAATGAAGCAGTCATCGGGATAATTCTCGCTGACATTTTCCGTCAATAGCTCCTTCAATGGACTAACAGGAGCAGATAGAGGGGAGAAGGTAGAACTTCTGTGAGAGGGAGAAGGTTGAGCACGTTCCTTGCTTTTCGACCTCTCAACACTGGCCTCCGTTCTTTGGCATTTAGCCCTTGTCAGATGTGGAGGACCCCTCATTTTTCTTTTCTCTGAGGAATAGAGTCCTCTTTCTTCACACTCCGATTGAGACTGGGCTTACTTTTTCTGGAGCCAAAGAAGCAGTCTGGCCTACCAATCTTTGAGGGTCTTTGCTGAGAAAGTGCGACAATACTTGCACTCCTTCGGTTTGTGCTGTGGGTAAAGGCTGTACAAACATTCCTTGTGAGGGTGTCCTAAGAGAAGAGCCCTGATTTCCCACAGGACTTACAAGGCCTGAAAAGGCTCTTTTTGAATCCCTCAGACATGGTAAAAATAGGAAATAATACCACCTACTTGACCTCAGATATTTCCTGCAGGTTTGAAAGTCGATTGGAGCACTTTCTGGGAGCATTCAGCCGGCCGTGAGGGAAACGGCCTCCCAATCACCTCCTCACTTTCCAATCTCGCCGTGAGGGGAACGGCTCCTGCACTTGCCGCCAGCCACCCGGTGCCACACGCAGCTGGGGAACCACAACACCCAGCAGCCCCGGGGCTCGCGCGGCAGGAGTGACGCTCTTCACGCGCCAGGAGGCGGCTTATCAGCAGGAGAGCCTCTCACACCCGCGAGTCGTGCGCGGGAGCGACCGGGAGAAGCCCGGGACAAGGGCGGGGCCGTCTGCGGCCGTCCTAGGCAGACCGAGGCAGGGCAGGGCCCCCCTCCTTTCGAGTGACTTGGACATACATCAGGGCACATTAAGGTACTGTGAACAATTCATAGGTGTATACCTCATTACTGGTCCTTCCTCGTGAGTGCATCATTAGCCACTTCCGCATTAAAACATCGTCATAGCAACATGGGGAAGAGAAAAGCCATGGAGGGGGTGGGAGTCGCTGTTACTACAGTAAAAAAAAGGAAGAAGTCTAAGAAATTATCACATGCTGCTGTCAATTGTGTAATGTCAAATATAGAAAACATTGTTGCAGACTGTGAGAACATATTAGCGACCGCTACGGCCTCAAGTAATGTGGATAGAGCTGATCCTGTGGTGGAAAGTTTATTGCTTAGAAAGAGTAAAATTATTCCAGCTATTTTTACTAAAAGTGCAAAATCTAAGTCTTTACTGGATAATACTCATACTGACTCCCCTAACCCCATAGAGGTAAATGTTATTGAGGCAGAAAAAGGGGTAAATGTTAATGCTGTCATAGAAATGCCAAATGTGAATGCAGAAAAGTCCCTGTGCTCCATAAAAAAGGAAGTGGATATTACGTGTTCCAATCGATTTGCGGTGCTGGAAGGGGGGTCAAGGTAAATAGGTGAGGTCTTAATGCAAAGGTTGGGGGAGGATATGAAGGATAAGAATAGCCCAGATGGCTGTCCTAGATGCTCGAACTTTAATCATAGGCTAATGGGAAAAGTAAAAGGCCTGGAAAGGTATATAGCCCAAATCAAGGAAATGATGATGGACCTAATAAAATGTAAGGCTCCACAAAAACAAATCTCCCCACACCCAGTGCTAGCTCATAACCCTGTTAAAGCTCCCATTCCACGATTGACTCCATTACCCAAGATTGTAGAGACAACATCATCTAATCACATACCACGAACTGCTCCATTGTCAGTTGGCAAAATCGTAGGGGATTTACGCACTATGCACACAGCACAATCATCCCTTGCCAAACCCATAGACAGGAACAACACCACAGGCCGAAACCCCATAGTAGTAAAACAGAAAGATCTAACACTACAACGTAGGGAGCTCCAGGGGCACGCCACTCACTATGGAGATAGGGATAGATTATCCTCTGGGAGCAGGGTGACAAAATTCCCCAAGGGCACTGTCTACATGACTGGGGTTACTAAGCTGGAGGCTACCAGTAACTATGAGAATACTGATTCTCTACGTAACAAGGCCATACATTGGCTTTGCCACGTTAGAGGGTGCAGGTTAGTTATTAGGGAGGACATGATCAACATTAAGAGGCTCTCTATGCCTGGATCTGTAACAGACTGTATTGAGATCGTGCTTGGCAATCAAAGAATTGCTGAGAATTTAGTAGCTTTGGAGTTTAGGACTTACCCCCCCAGGAATTCCAATATTCAAATCAGATCAACGTCACTATGGTATAATTGTGGGCACAGAGATGAATCAGGCCTTGATCTTACAAATTGGCCATCAATGGCCAATTGTTTGAACAATACAGCACAAAAATATGATACACAAAGCCCTGAGCATCAGACTAACTGCTCTGAAAATACTGTAGACAAGGAGGGCAGGGCAACTGATGCTGAGGTTATGCCACATGGGGATGAAAGCCCTAATGAAGTGCCCTATGTTGGTGGGCATTTAACTACAGCCACAGGAGGAATAGCCTCAGATATAAACATCACCAACTCTAATCCAAACATGAAAACAATTAAACTGATTTCTTGGAATATAGCGGGCCTCCAGAAAAATATGTTAAATCCTGAATGGAGTGAATTTATAGATACGTTTGATATCTGTATGTTTCAAGAAACGTGGAGCATATCCCCCAATATAAATGTGGATATTCTACCCACTTTATTCTGGCTGTTAGTACAGGGAGAGGTCGCCCTTCGGGGGGTTTACATGTCTGGATTAAAGTAACGCTTAACCTGGTGGTTATTGTTCATTCCTTGCCATCTCAGGATTATTTATTATTATTATTATTTAAGGTTTTGTAGAGCGCGTAGTAACCCGTGAGCATCCCAGCGCTGAAACCCAGAAAATCCGGAGGGAGTGGCAGCCAATGAAAACGGAGAGATCAGGGGAAGAGAAGCGTTTTCAATGATTTTCTAAAAAGGAGAAGATTCGATTCCATTCTCAGTTTCCTGGGAAGAGCATTCCAGTGTTTAGCCGTATTTACAGAGAATCGTCGTCCCCCAGACCGGGCTTTCCTCACTCTATGGACAGTAATGAAGTTTCGTGGTCTGAACGGAGCGATCTAGCGGCTTTGTACGGAATGATAAGATTTCCGAGTATGGGGGGGCCTTTATTGTGAAGGAGTTTATGTGCCAGGCAGAGAGCTTTGAACACAACTCTTTCTCTGACTGGCAATATAGATATAGATACATATATATATATATATATATATATATATACAGGATATACTGTACATCTCTGTTAAGGGCAACCATTGCATAAATTCCTTCGAGTTGTTCAATGTGTATGCCCGAGGGTCCCCAGGAGGCCAAACCTCACCCACTATAGCCTTACTCGAGGGAGTGTTGACAGATATTCCTTCACAGTCCAGTGTCATCATAGGGGGTGATTTTAATTGTACCTACGAACCCCTAAGTGTTGCCGATATTGTGGACATGAATGAAGATGATTGTAAAAAATCTATCCCGCCTCTGACCCTAGCCCCAATCAAAAAATGGACCCCAAGAGCGATCCAATTAAATGCTTGACAACAGAATATAATTTACGTGCCCTCAATGGTAGGACAAATTCGGATCCAAATGGTGCCAACACCTATAATGAACTTAGCTGTCCTTCCAGAATTGATTATATTCTGCTTGACATAGGATCTTGGAGTAGACTAATTGATATGGAAATTGTACAGTCGCAGGATAGTGATCACAACCCGCTTTGTATGGAAATACAATGGGGGCTGGAGAGGGATTCCGAGGATGACTTATTAATGATAACAAAAGTTCTAGTCCCATCCAACTGCAATCGCAGGCTTAAATGGAACAGGGTGTTGTGTCAGGAAGACAGTCTATTGTGTATTAAAGACCTGGTGGAACAAGAAACCAGGGAACTTGTACCCAAAATCTGTGCTCAGCAAGTTAATCCAAATTTCAGCCTTAGAGACTCTTATAATACCCTAATAAAGAAAATTGGCTCCTTTTTTACAATAAAAAATAAAGGGGGATTAAAAAATAAGAATCCAGCAAAACCCAGTACTTTTTGGTACACGGTACAATGTAGGGAAAAGAGAAGGGCCATAGCAAATGCTATTAGGAAAAAGGATACCACAGCTGTCCGGTTGGCTAGAAGGGAATACAATCTGTGTATCAAGAGGGCCAAGAGGGAATGGGAGGAGGAATATTGGCAGGAACTTAGGGTTGTAGCCAGCTCAAAAAACACAACTCTGTTTTGGAACCTGATAAATAAATTAGACAGAGTAGGCACGGAGCCCCTTGCCAACCATATAACTGAACAGCAATGGCACTCACATTTCACAAATTTGTATTATGGTGAAGATGAGGCAGGCTCATTTGGTAGGGCACAAGTTAACCACAGTAATGAGGGGTCTGCACCCGTAGAACCATTCACAACCCGGGAAGTCCAGGATGCAATTAAAAACATAATCCCCGCAAAAGCGGCAGGCCCGGATGGGCTACCGGGTGATTTATTTATACATGATCCCAAATTATGGTCAGATTTTATTACCCCCATTATGAATCTAATTCTCAACGGTCATTCTGTACCCGACTCCTGGAAGGGTGCGGAAGTGGTCACCATACACAAGAAAGGTGACAGGGAGGACCCTGCCAACTACAGACCGATTAGTTTAATCGATGCTATGCAGAAAGTAGTTGGCAGGGTCATTGTAAATAGAATGGATAGATGGTTAGAGGAGGGGAATATTCTATCCCATTTCCAGGCGGGGTTTCGTAAAAATGTGGGTACAATGGACCAGGTTTTTAGGTTCTGGGCAATATACTGGAAAACAGTAACTATTATGAAGGGCAATCTCTATTTGGCCTTTATAGACCTTAAAATAGCATTCGACTTGGTCCCTCGTGACAAACTCTGGAGGGTGTTGCAGGACATGGGGTTCCCGGGTTACCTCCTGGAGATGATAGTCAAACTCCATGAGGGCAGTTATGCTAGGATTAGATGGGGGAGACAAGGACAGCTAACAGGGAGGGTGTCTGTAAACAGGGGGGTACGCCAGGGCTGTGTGATGGCCCCGACATTGTTCTCCCTCTTTATTAATGGGGTGGCAGACCATTTGAGGGAGTGCAGTGCCGATGCCCCAGTCCTGGCAGGGGAGAAAACACCAACTCTCCTCTTTGCGGACGACACCCTCCTGTTGGCCAAAACCCCATCTGGACTACAAAAACTATTGGATAGATTCAGCTTGTTCTGCCACGAACGTGGGTTGAATATTAATACGACCAAAACCAAGTTGATGGTTCTGCCCGTTCCAAAAAATCGAAGAAAATTGACATCACTTTTGATGGTTGATCTCTTGAGGTGGTTGAGGATTTTGACTACCTGGGGGATCAGAATCAATAGCAGAATGAAGTGGGATTCCCATGTGGCTAAGATGCTGCTAAACCTCAAGAGAGTCTCAGGTGCTATTCTTAGGAGCCAGCGGAAGTCAGTGAGTAGACCAATTGCCCCAGCCCTTGCTGTCTATGAGGGGAAGGCACTGCCCTCTGCGACTTATGGGGCGGAACTGTGGGGAGGGGAAAACGTCCCAGATTTGGTGAGAGCAGAGAATAAATTTATAAGGGACTTAGGGGCATATTATCAAGGGAGTTTATCTCCGCTTTTTTGGCTTCAAAAGCCAAGAAAGCGGAGATAAAATTATCTCCCTATTACCTAGCTGTCGCTAACACCAGTTAGCGACAGCTAGTAGGAGATAGCGACCATCTTGGGCCCCACTTTGCATGTCAGTGATATTTATCACTAATGACATGCAAAGTGGGCGTGCCAAGATGTTAGCGACTGGAAACAGTTGCTAACATCGCTATCTCCTATTACCAACTTTTGGAGATATTCGCGCTAAGCGCGAATATCTCCAAAAACTAACACCTGGCCTGAGCAGTTCTTAGCCATGTTATCCAATGGGAGGTGGATAACATGGCTAAGAGCATTAGCTCGGTAATGCATGAATATCGCTGACTTTTCAGCGATATTCATGCATTGCAGCCGTTTTTTATCGCATTTGCGATAAACCTTGATAATAGCAAGGTTTATCTGCGATAATTTCTGACGATGCTTAGCGGTAAAAAATTAGTTGCTAAGCATCGTTAGCGATAAATATCGCTTAACGTTGGTAATATGCCCCTTAGTTTCCCTCCCTACCTCAACTCCGCTTAAACCGCTCTTTCATGACATGGGCAAACGTTCTATCCTTGATATAGTTAATCTTCGACCCCTGCTGTTCTGGGTGCGCCTGAGGAGGACCCCTGAACTAGCAAACTATGCTCTGGTTATGGATGAACTTATTGCTTTGAATAGTGGGAATAAAATACAGTGGGTAAATAAACTGAGACAATCGATCATAAAATTGGGATTGGCTGAATTTTGGATTTCTCAGAAGCCCCCGCCCAAACAAGTAATTAAGAACATTTATTGGGATTGGGTAGACGCGATGGAGCAGAAGAACCAGAAATGGGGATCACTGACCACACAGTTTTTAGATCATAAGCCCACTAGGAAGTTGGAACCGTTTTTGGATTTCATTAGAATACCATGAGATAGATCGGTCTACCTAAAAATGAGGTACGGGATATTACCCCTCAACAAATTTACAGAAAGATGGAAATGTTCAAGGGCCTCAAATAGCATTTGCCCTTGTTGCCCGTGCAAATCAGAATCGTTACCCCATTTCTTGTTTGGCTGTATGGCTTATGAGAGGGCTAGGCTGGGATGGTTGAAACCAGTGTGTAGAGAGCTGGGAGTCAGATATCCGGGTTGCCCTACGTATCTTTACAACTGATACAACATCCCTCCTTACTGTATGTGGAGTGGCTAAATTTTTATCCTGCGCCTGGCTTATCCGCACTAGGATGTTAAATACTAACAAAGCATAGATTTTATATATATTGTTATTAATTCATTTCTATTTTCATACTGTTGTACTCTAGTATTGTCATCAAATTCTTTTTATAACTGTAAATAACATTTCATTGTTTTTAATGTATGAATTACATATTTTTATTAATATGCTTTTATGATATGACAATATCGAATAAAGTATTACAACAACATTACAACAACGATTGGAGAGCTGTCAGGTCAAAAGTTAAGATCTGAAATACTGTGACTGAGCAGACCTCAGGGAGACTCCCTAACACACAACGTGCAAAAAGGATATGATGGCTCTGCATGGGATGAGTTCTTCAGGGTCTCTGCTCGGATTGGTTGAAGTTTGGATGTTTTAAGAAAATGTGAATTGGCTACCAATGTCTACTGTTTTCAATTGGGACTTAATGCTGCTGCTTTAGCACTGCTTATATTACTATTACCGTTGGGCTCCCACCATGATGACGGGGAAGATTCAAGCATGTGAATCTATGAAAGATATAATACTGGAGAAACCTTTTGCCAGGCCCAAGCCTTCCCTTTTAATACATATAAGTTACCTCTAAAAAATGGCCCAGGACAGCCCAGAGGCAGGGTCAATGTGTTTAAAAAGTAGGATATGGGCTTTCAACTTTTACATGCCCCGGTAGTGAAAAACTCTGAATTTCTTGTTTCTCTACAGCAAGGCCTATATCTCCAATAGGATAACATTGGGATTACCATATTAGAGTTTCAGTGTAATTTCCAATAGGGATGATAAAACTGATTCAAGTCTGGTGTCTCTGGAATCCTAATTTAAAATCCTACCTTATGATGAAATTGGATTTCAAATTGTAATTCTGAAAATGCCGCTTTTAGAAAGTTGGTATTTTCTGCTTTAGCCATTTGGTGCCTGTAGCCTGTCTCTGATCACATGACTGGCTGTAGTTGGCAGTTGGGCTTTGTGTATTCCTCCTGGAAAACCACACACACTGGGAGTTTAGGTGTGCCTCAATGGGCCATCTCTGACAGAATAGGAGGGAGGAGCTGGGCACAGTCTCACTTACACCTGACTAGACTGTGTCCTGTCCACACACAAAGGGCTGCATACCCCCTGTAGTAAGTCTGGAGCCAGGGCAGGAATTAGGGGACATCTGTGCACTTCAAAGGCATGTCTTTAAAGTCTCCACCACTTCAAAGGCACCACTGGGTATAAGTACTGGACATTAAGACACCACCATTGAGTTCCTTTCTGGATCTATGGATACTCTGTCTGGAAGAAGAACTGATGGGAGGCTGACGGATTGCCACTCTGCTGGACTCCTGCTTTGGTGTGCTGATCTGCTGCCCTCTAGTCTGGATGAGAAGGATTGGACCTGCATCTCTTGACCCCAGAACCCAGAGTGACTCCAAGGGCTAGTTGGCTGGACTCTAAACTGAAGTCTCAGGGACATAACAAGCTTCCAAATTCTGCACCTGGACTCTGCTATCTCTGAGACTACCCTGCCAAGTGGTACCACCCCAGTCCTGGACCCTTGGAAGTGGGCCTAAGGTGCCTGCCAGTGGAATCAACACATCTTCTCTGCTGAGCAACGCATCCCTGTGCAGAACGAACGCATCTCCTTGGCCGAGTGGCACATCCCTGAGCAGAATCGATGCTGCTGTCTGGATTGGACCAGTCACAAAACACTTGCATCGACACTGCCTTCCGCATCTTGGTACGGACGTATTGCCCTAGAACTTGCGTTGCGTGGCGCCTTTTCCGGCACAAGTCCTCGCAGCCCTCATAGACGGTGTCTCGATGACTATGCCAAAACTCTGTATTGCAGCTTCTCCGCTCATCGAACTTGACTTATTTTCTCTGTTGGGCCTCGCGTCCTAGACCACGGACTTCACATTGTATGCCCCATCAGCAAGATCCTCGATGTGGCCGCATCAGAACCTCCCACTGCAGCCTCGTTGCATCTCGTGGTCGAAGATTGCTGAGAGATGCATCTTTGACCTGGATCCACGCAATGCTATGCAACCAGGATTTAAGGTACTTTGTTCAGCAGGCCTAACTGGGTCCCTATATCTGGCCCACACTCCATCGTGGTTGGCCTGAACTTGTGACTTTGTCCCGGTCCGTCGCAACCAGATATCCCCAATAGTACTTTGTGCTCTATTTTTTAGGAAGAGTTCAAAGCTGACTAGGATTGTGGTTGCTGCTTGACCAGGGCTCATACCAAGGCAACCAGTAACCCAACTTATAACAATGGCTCTAGTTAACGTGGCATTTTTGTTTGGCGAAAGAGAAATCTGCAGTAGAAAAGGAGCAGATCTAATCCTACCCTCAAGGTATTAGGCATCGGGCTCTTGGTGAACACAGCATATCCCAGGTCTATATTCCACTGTATGGGTCATCCCCTGTAGGGAAATGGACAACCTCAAAAGCTCTTGGGGTTTTCACCCTTCATCTATTTAAGCCATAAGAGCGGTGTGTGATCTGTCTAAACAATTAAGTGAGTGCCAAACAGGTTTTCGCCTCAGCTTCTTCAATGCCCTGACCACAGCAAAGGCTTTCCTCTCAATGGCTGACCAACAATTCTCCCTTGGGGTCAACCTTCTGCTGATAAAAGCAACTGGTTGAACCTGGCCCCCTACCCCTATCTCAGGGGCATCTGTCTGGACACTGAAGGTTTTAGAGTAGTCAGAACTTTGCAGGATGGGAGCAGTGCAAATGGCCTGCTTCATGTCATCAAATGCCTCTTGACAGCTTACTGTCCATTGAACTTTCTTGGGCATTTTCTTAGATGTAAGATAATTCAGGGGAGTCACTATGGACCCATATCCCTTGACACATCTTCTGTAGTACCCAGTCAGGCCCAAGAAATCTCTGACCTGAGTCTGGGTAGTGGGAGCAATCCAGTCCACATTGGTCTACATTTTGCTCGCCAATGGTTGAACCTGGTCTCCATCTACAAGGTGGCCCAAGTACACAACCTTACTCTGCCCTATCCGGCACTTGGTGGCCTTGATAGTGAGGCCTACCTTCTGCAGGGCCTCCAGAACATTACTGAAGTGGACCAGGTGATCCTACCAGCTGGAGCTAAAGACAACAATAGCATCTAGATAGGCTGCCCTATAGGTTTCCAGACATGTGAAGACTTTGGTCACTAACCTCTGAAATGTGGCAGGTGTATTCTTCAGATCAAAGGGCACCACAATACATTGATAAAGCCCACTAGGGGTTGAAAATGCTGTTTTTGGCATGTCATCCACAGCTAGTCTGTTCTGCCAGTAGCCAGCTGTCAGGTCAAATATACTCAGGAATTTGGCTGAGGCCAAAGTATCTATAAGTTCATCTGCCCTTGGAATAGGATGGGCATCAGTCCTAGTGACTGCTTTAAGGCCTCTGTAGTCTACACAAAACCTCATCTCACTTTTCCCATTCTTGGTGTGAGGTTTTGGCACAAGTACCACTGGACCAACTGAGGGGCTTTATGAAGGCTCAATCACCCCCAATTCCAGCATATTTTGGACCTCTGTCCAGATGCAATCCCTGACGTGGTCAGGATGTCTGTAGATTTTACTCTTCACAGGCAGGCTGACACCTGTGTCTACTTCATGGGTACGCCTGGTAGTTTGACTGGGTGTCAGGGAGAACATATGTCTGTACTGATTGAGGACTTGCCTACAATCAGCTTGCTGTTGGTCAGTGAGACTACCTGCCAAGGCTACTCCATCCACTGACCCATCATCACGGTTCTGAGAGAGGAGATCAGCGAGAGGGTCACTCACTTCCTCCTGTCCATCATCAGTTGCCATGAGCAAGGCCATGTGAGCCCTGTCCACAAAAGGTTTCAGGTGGTTCACATGAAGTACCCTATGGGGACTTCTTGGAGTACCTAGGTCCACAAAGTAGGTGACCTCACCTTTTTGTTCAAGAATAGTGTGGGGCCCACTCCACTTGTCTTGGAGAGCTGATGGGGCCACATGCTCCAAAACTCATACCTTCTGGCCTGGCTGGTAAACAGTCAAGACAACCTTTTGGTCATGCCACGCTTTTTGGAGTTCTTGGCTGGCCTCCAGGTTTTTACTGGCCTTCTTCATGTACTAAGTCATGAGTGAACGCAGGCCAAGTACACAGTCCACAACATCCTGTTTAGGAGGTTTGAGAGGTAGTTCCCAGCCTTCCTTCACTAGACACAATGGACCCCTAACTGGATGTCCAAACAGAAGTTCAAATGGGTTGTAGCCAACCCCCTTCTGAGGAACCTCTCTGTAGGCACAGAGAATGCAGGGTAGTAAGTCATCCCATTTACGCTTAAGCTTTTCTGGGTGTCCCATAATCCTACCCTTTAGGGTCTTGTTGAACCTTTCAACAAGCCCATTGCACTGTGGATGGTAGGATGTGGTAAACTTGTAGTACACTCCACACTCATTCTCTCATCTTCCCTGGTAACCAGTACTTAGCGCCAGGACACCCCAGGGTAACCGTGCGCTCTATAAGTAAAAATAACATAACATAACATGGGAGTGATGTAACTAGACATGACGTTTGTAACTCTTTCTGTTAAGACCTCCTTAGCAAAACCCACCCTGGAAAAGATTTCCAGGAGGGCCCTGGCCACTACAGGAGCTGTAGTGGTTCTAAGGGGAAGAGCTTCTGGGTACCTAGTGGCATGGACCACCACCACTAGGATGAAACTGTGCCCAGATTCAGTTGGAGGGTTCAAGGGACCAACAATGTCAATCCCTACCCTTTCAAATGGGACCCCAACCCCTGTAAGTGGAATTAAGGGGGCCTATGTGGTGCCACCTGACTCACCACTGGCTTGGCAAGTGGCACAGTAGCGACAAAAGTCTTTAATGTCTTCAGACATATCGGGCCAGTGAAAGTGAGGGACATGCCTGTCCCTATCTTGCTTTGCCCTAAGTGTTCTGCAAGAGGAATATCATATGCTAGGGACAGGAGGAAACCCATGAACCTCTGGAGTATTACCAACATTTTGGTGGCACCAGGCTTGGGGTCTCTACCTTCAGAGTATAGAAGCCCATCTTCCCAATGGATCCTATGGGACCCACTGATATTCCCTGCTTCCTCAGCAGCAGCTTTCTGTCTGAGGGGTTCAAGAGATGGGCAAGTCTACTGCTCCAAACTCAAGCTTGCACTGGAAGGGCCCCTTGCCCCCTCAAACCTCCGGGATAGTACCCTCACAGGGGCTGAGATCATCTCCCTCAGAAGGCTGATCTTCACTGGGAGTTTGTGAGGAGGAAAAAGCATTACCCTTCCTGCTTCTTCTCTTGGGAGGCACCTGGTCAATTTTTCCAGGATCTAGTGCCTTGTCAGTGCTGAGCTGTTTGGCCTGAGCCCTGGTGACAGCAAAAACACTGGCAAAGATGCCCATCATCTCAGCATGAGTCTTGAAATCTACTTCAGCCAAGGCTGATGTTTCTAGATCAATCTAAAGGTAGTTCTGGAGACACAACAACCTTTTTTTAGGTCCAGTTACCCCTCCCCAGCTAAGGTTCACTTCTGCCAAGGAATGGTTAGTTCTGACATTGCTAGCGTTGGTGACTTGGTACATTTGTCCAAGTATGATCTGATCAGGGGACACAAGTTTATCTGTCACCATAGTGACACTGGCCCCTGTGTCCCTGTAAGCCATTGCTTCTTTTCCATTGATGAAAGGCTGTTGTCTCGACTTTCCCAAGTTAGTGAGACTTACCAGTAAGGTGGGAAAGTCAATGCCACCATCACAGACTAGAACAGCCTGAGCTGGAGTTCTGACTCAGTCAGAACCCATCTAAGAACCCAAGGTTAACCCGATTAATCCCTTATTTGCTGTACAACCACTTGTGCTAGGGGGAGCAGGTGTCTTAGGGGCAGTGGTAGTAGGAGTTTCCTTGGCATTTGGACAATCAGCATACCTTGTCCAATGGGTCTTTTCCTTGAAAATGTAGCACCAAGGTTTCTTTTTGCCTTTCTTGGAATTTTGGGTCTCACCCCAGGTGCAGGTTTTTGGGGCCCTGGTGAAGACTCGATTTCACCTTTACCCTTGTCCCCACCCTTATCCTGGGAGTTAGAAGAATTTCTTCTTCTGGTCACCTCCATTACCATGGGTTTTCTGCTTAACCCTGGTGCGGACCCATTTGCACGCCTTCTTTCAAAATTCTTGGGGAGAGGTCAGATAAGAGTCCACCTGGTACTGATGCAAAAGTTGGTTCTCACAATTATTAAGGATGTGCCCCCTCATGATCAAATTGTACAATCCCTCATAGTCCTGTAGCTTGCTTCCATGAAGCAAGCCTTCTAGAGCCTTAATAGCACTGTCCACAAAATCTACCCAGTACTGGGTGTGTGCCTTCTGGGTGTCTCTGAACGTAATCCTATACTGTTCTGTGGTTAAAGCCAAACCCATCTATGAGAGCACTCTTCAGTACTGAGTAATTGTCAGCATCCCCTTCTTTAACAGTCAGGAGCGTATCGCTTCCTTTGTTGTTAGCAAAGGAGAACCATGGGATAGCTCCCCACTGACCTTGAGGGCCCTTCTGTACCTTAAAGGCCCTCTCTAAAGCAGAGATCCATTTGTGGATGTCATCCACCTCCTGGTAAGGAGGGACTATCCTGCTCAGGTTCCTAGTGTCAAAGGAGGGTTTCCTGATCCTAAGGACACTGGGGTTGCCACCATGGGACTTTAGTCCCAAATATTTCCTAACCTTCTGTACTTGCAGGGACTCCTTGTCAAGAGCCAACTGATCCTTCCAGAGCCTGAGTTTGTTTTTTCCAGGCAGATCCTTTGGTATTCCCTATCTATGGAGTCATCCCTCTTGTTAGAGATGGCTGTTCCTACAGAACGTTCAGAGGCAATGGACTCTGCAGAGGAGGAACTAAGCTTCCTTTGCCTACCATGTACCCTCCCAGGTGGAATAAAGGCGGACCTACTTCTAGGGACACCCTCTGTGCCATATGCACTATCCTCTGGGGGATCTGAGTTCTCCAGGGGTGGGGGGAGTCATTAGACTCTTCCTGGTTAGGGTCAGAATCTAGGTCAAAGAGGGGGTTCCCTCCTGACTCATCTTCTGTCCTTTGCCCACACACTAGGTCCTGCTCCTTAAGTTTTCTAGAGGAACACAGGGCTCTCAGTTCCTGGAACGTGAAGCCAGTGTATCTAGAAGGCAGAGAGCCACTGGCTTCTCCTACTGAAGACATACTAGGTGTAGTGTGGTGTTGCACCTACCTAACCTAGTGGGAACTAAACTCTATGCGGTTGGAGAAAGGTTTGTGCTAGCCCCTTAACTAACCAACCCTAAGTTCAGTAGAACTTACTTATTCTGAGCTGTATTATAAGTGCTTAATATTAGTGATGTTTTTTCAAATAATCCACACCAAGATCATCCGGTAAAACAATGCCGGCTTGACTCCCAACCGCGGTGCACCAATGTGAGAAGTTGGTTTAGTTTATGGTGCACACTTATGTAAGCGGGCACCCTGCGCTAATCAGGCAACCCTTATGGTGATTTTAGTGATCTTAGACAACCTTATAAAGCTCTCTAAGTGGTAGCTTTGGAAAGCTGCCTTCAGGCTTAGTCCAGGAGGAGTGTAAAGCAGCTTGTTTTAGCAGAACATAATCTTATTGGTTTAGATTAAGTGAAAAAAGAACTACACATTGTATTTAAAAAAATATGTATTTATTATAAGACACTCACTAACACATACATATATCTCCTTCCCATAGATATACACAATGCACACAATACAAAATTCTGCAACTGGCAGTGTGGGCTAAAAACAAGGGCGCACTGGTGTAATATCAGGACAATTCTATTAGCATACTCTCATGCTCAACTTTAAGTGGTCACACTGCCCCAGGGCCACGTTTATGCAAAATCCAATTTTAGAAGAAAAGGAGCGCGTAAAAGTCCATCCTTGATTTGCCTTTCCAAAATTTAAAGAATAATACTGTTCATCCCTTAATTATCACCAGTCCATTAAAAAATGAATCACTTGGGAGTTTTGTGTTTTTTAGGAAATTCTACGAATGAAGTTAGGAAGGAAAAACGGGGCAGGGGGACAATGAGAGGTAAACGCAAACACCGAAAATACCAGACTGGGTACCCGAAGTCAGAACGGGAACAAAGTATAAAGCATGGCAAGGGCGAGACAGAGGCGGACCATGATAGCCACACTAATTTATCAATTTATCAGACAGGGACCTCAGTCCAAATGAGTTGTCAGTGTTGAAAAAGGGTGTTTCTTTCTGTTTGGATATTTCATGTGATTTCATGGAGCTCCAAATTGATTTGTTTAAGTTTTCTAGACAATTGAAATTAAAACTTTTTTGCGACTATTGACAAAAGTGATGTAACTCATAAAACTGGAATAAAAAGATTAGAGCTTACGATAGCTCACATGCAAGATGTACAGTTGATTTTATCAATGTTTGATGATGACACTGTGGGGGTGGAAGAATTATCAGATATGTTGGATGTTCAAATGGATTATGATAGTACAAGTGGTCTTGCCCTGCTCTCAAAGTGTGTACCTCAAGGTAGTCAATTCGCTGCCATAGACCTTTTAAAAAAGATACAGAGGCTCTACACAGATTGGAAGATCAAAGGTTAACAAAAGCTGCTCACCAGAGTAGGAGGGCTAATATTTCAAAAGAGGAAATAAGGGGGCAATATAGTGGTGATGAGGAGAACAGTCTACAGTCATGAGATTAAAAGGCAATTGAGTGATAGCAGTGGTTATAGAAAACTGACGGCGAGCCCTTCAAGGGAAGCAGGTACACTAATCACTGAGAAGCTTTTCACATGGAAGGAATTGGGATTGTTGGACGAAAAGGAATTTAAATACCTATAGATCACACACCCTAGATTCCCTTTTATTTATACATTGCCTAAAATGTATAAATCAATGGAGAACCCCACGGGGAGGCCAATTGTTTCCAGCATAGGAAGTTTAACTGAACATCTTTCAGAATTTGTGGATGTATTATTGAAGCCACTTGTGGTTAAGATGACATCATGGATGTGCTGAACAAATTGCAGGATGTGATCTGGGACCAGAATATGAGTTTTGTCACATTAGATGTTATAGGAATGTACACGTGTATTGGGAATGATCAAGGGCAGCGAGCTTTGAGACACTTTCTGGGAAGCAGGAGTGCGAGTTTACAGGAGCACTCACGTATGTTGTTGGAGAGGAGCTATTTTATATTGAGGAACAATTTTTTTCTCTTTGAAGGGGAATAGTACCTCCGGGGAACATCCTTTACAACGCGGATGTTACCCCACAGTACCGTTACAATGCGTCTTTTACAACGCAAGTCGTAACCACGACTTGCGCTGGAGGGCGCTCAAGGATACGGAATAGTAGATTTACTATTCCAACACCTTCCCTACTGTACGTAGGCTGGTGTTGGAATAGTAAATTTAACTTTTCCTAAGTCCGCACCCCTACAGCGCAAGTCGTGGTAACGAGTTGCATTGTAAAAGACACGTTGTAACGGTACGCGTGGTAATACCACGCATTGTACCGTCATACATCTGTACCACCAAATCAGAGGAACGGCCATGGCTTCCAGGTTTGTTCCCTCTTACACAAACCTCTTTATGGGGATGTTTGTGAGGGAGCATGCCTGATCCAGGAAGGCTGCCAAATGGATGGATCTCGTCCTCTTTTGGGGTCGTTTTATTGATGACATTTTGGTAATCTGGAGAGGAACTAATAATGAGCTGTTAGAATATGTGGCGTACCTTAATAACAACAGCTTTAATGTAAATTTCACGACGCCCCATAATGCAAATGATTTTTTGGACGTGCAGTTGTTTGTAGTTAACAATGAAGTACAGAGCAGATTGTTCTATAAGGAAACAGCCACAAATAACATTTTAAGAAGGGACAGCGCGCATCCTGCTGCAGTCATCAAGGGTATCCCATATAGGGAGATGATAAGGACCCGCAGAAATTATAGTAAAGATGAAGATTTTAAAAATAATCTCATGGATTTGAGAATGAGGTTGTTAGCTCGTGGCTATTCAGGGCAGAGTCTGGAGAAAGCGGAGACCAGGGTACACAGGATTAAGAGAGAGGAAACTCTGGTTCAAAAATTGAAGAAACCACCACAGGAAAGGTTAGCCTTCATTTGTACTTATAGTACAGATCATAATAGGATTTTTAAGATATTGAATAAGAATTGGAACATCTTAAAGGGGGTAGCTGGACTAACAGTATTACTGACAGGCCATTAGTAACGTACAGAAAATGTCCCAAGATTAGGAACAGGGTCCCCAGGAATTATTTGGAGTCAAATATGGACATTGGCCACAATTGGTTACTGAACCAACCAAGTGGCGCATGTACAGTGTGACGGTTGGACACCAACAATTTGAAGGAATTCAAATACAATACTGACAAATGTTATTATGTCAAGTAATTTATTAATTGTAATAGTTGTGGTGTTGTGTATGTCATTAAATGCGAGTGTGGGAAAATGTATATCGGCAGTGCCAAGAGAACATTGAAGACTAGGATCTAGGAGCATAGGAAATCCATAGTCAATAAAGACAGCAGGTCCCCCATTTTTTAAAACATGAGGGACAGCCACCCAGACAACATCAGTTTTACATTTTATGGTATACAAAAAATTGTTCCGAACAAGAGGGGAGGGAACTGTGAACTGAGACTGAGGAAGGTGGCTAAATGGATTAGCAGATTGAGGACAGTGCAACTGGGCCTAAGTATTGAAAATTAATTCGACTACTTTTTGTAATCCTGACTCCGGCGGTATGGCAAGGTCTTAGGATATGGATGTGGCACACATTGTCCTTAGTGTTATGGGTCACATAGTGGAGTTATGCAATGGATGGGTGAATGGTTGGGGCGTGAGAATGGTACATGGATGTAGTTGAAGGAGATGCATAGGAATTTGGGCTCGGCAATACACAGTCTGATTAAAGAGAGGTCATTGTGATGCCAATAACTGTCTGATTGAAATGGCACGGGCATGTGATGGGACAAAGTGATTTCAGGAGATTTGAAGGATAAAGGTTACACAGGCCATTCAAGGCCAACAGCAGTGATCGGACTGATAGAACTTGATAGTTAGGATAGGTTTACATTTTTGGCTGGGTCCTCTTTTGACTGATAAAGTGACTGACTATGGATGATAATTGAGATGTGGAAATGAACTACTGTTGCCAGAGTAGCTAGTATTGCGGCCGACAGCAGCGACTTCATTAGAAAAATGTGGCCTTCAGAATAGGTTTATATGGGGGTCTGGTTCCCTTACGATTGGAGTGGAGACTGACCACATAGGATTATTGAAAAGTGGAAATGTTAAAAATAATTACTACTGGAGGAGTGAGCACAGGCTTCTATGTTCAGTACACGCCCTAGCGTCTCAAGGCACTTTGATTGGTCGAGCGATCAGTGATTCTTTCAGAGGACAGTTCACCTTCAGGTCCGGCTTGCAGGTGATTGGCTAACGAAATGGAGCCTAATAGTAGAGGGTAAGAATAAGAACAATGCACTGGTTGTCATCCCGTGATAATAAGTTTGGAAGGAATACTCTATATATTTGGAATGGTGGCAGACATCTGGTCTCGGCCAGACATAATACGCATTTAGTGTGGGGAGGGGTGGTTTCAGTCCCCCTAGCCTTCTAACATGGGGTTCTCTTTCCGATCCGTGTTCTATCAGCTCTAGATATTACACAGGCTGAACGGTCTGTGATTTTCTCTTCCTACGGCTCCCCCTCTGGTCCGGTTCGCAGGTGATTGACTTAGGAAATGGAAGCCCGAAAGTAAGGGCCATGATAGAGATTTTTAGCCCAGAAGGAGGATAAGTAGTTTATTCTAATGAGGGTATAGAAATCCAGACTTTCTCATTGGCCTGGGAGGTAGAGTAACAGATAGAATAAATTATATGCATATTCCCTAATGAGAGGATAGAAACCCAGATTCTGGATTGGCCCTGGAGGGAGAGGACCAGATAGGGAACTTGAGCTCAACTTTTGCTGACTAATGGATGAGGGATAGAAATACAGACTTTTTGATTTGCCCGGGAGGTAGTGTAACAGATAGGGAACATGAACATAATTTATTCTAATGAGAGGATAGAACTCCAGATTTTTGATTGACCCCATAGGGAGAGGGCCAGATAGGGAACTTGCACGCAGCTTATTCATACTAATGAATGAGGGGATAGAAATCCAGACTTTTTGATTGGCCCGGGAGGTAGAGTAACTGATAGGGAATATGCATGTAGTTCGTTCTGAGAGGATAGAAATCCAGATTTTTGATTGGCCCCAGAGGGAGAGGACCAGATAGGGAACTTGTAAGCAGCTAATGCATACAGATTCATGATTGGATAACTCAAAAGTTTAAAAAGGGACGAGTGGCAACTATGACGAGTGGCAACTATGGCTCAGCATTTAACTAGATTATACTGGATGAGCAGCAGTAAGGAGGTTTCCATGAACACGTTGTTGGGACTGACAGCTTGGTATGGGAACAGGAGGAGGGAACTGTTTGTGGGGCAATTGTGGAGGATTTGCTGGAACTTATGGTGGAGGGGAACTGGAGGGAGATTGGTAGTTTTGATGGGTTTATTTAAAGAAATAGGTACAGTTGGAGAAGAGGCAAGGAGGACACCTTTAACATGGGCATGGAGAAGGGCTTGAAGAAATTGTCTAATTGATGATTCTTTTTGGCCAAAGTAAATGGACCATTTTAGCATGTATATTTATCGACTCAGGTTAATAGACAGTGGTTGGATGTAAAAGGTAATCAACTGGGTTTGAAGTGGTGTCTCTTTTATTATAGAGAACAATGAGAACAGCATATGAAACATTTATGTGAATTGTGCTGCACCTTGATAGACACAACAGAGGAATTAACAGCGTCTTCTACCTGAATTGTGATATTGAGGTAATATTTACGTGTTTTTTGCGCACATTCGAAATTTAACTTTTGATACTTTAAAGGGAGGGAGTGAAGTATTCCAAAATACACAGATGGGAGGTTTTCTAAACATTACATGGTGGTATACAGCCATTGAGGGAGTGGCTGGAAAGGAGAAAGCATATCAATATTTAGAGATGTTGATCATGCATAAATAGGGGGGTATCTAGAGAAAATAAAAATACAAATAAAAACCTTTTTGTTATGTCACTTAGATGTTATTGGACAGACTGTCCACAGTAGAGTGTATATAGGCAGGGTGTCTTGTGGGGGGATCCTGTGAAATTTGTTGTAATAATGGGAATTATGTTGTATATTTGAAAATATGTAAATTATAAAGCCAACTTCCTATGATTGATACATATGTTTTGATTTACAGTCCTGATGATGTCCGTAGGGACGAACAGCGTTGGCTTGGTTGCGTTGACTGCTTTTGATGAAAAGCATTGATTGAATAAAAAATGTTGGATCTATTAAGCAGCACAAGATTCCCAAGGGATTATTTTTTTAATGGCTTGATAACAATTAAGGAATGAAAAGTATTATTTTTTTAATTTTTGAAAGACAAATCAAGGATGGACTTTTACACAATCCTTTTCTTCTAAAATTGGACAATGCACACAATGCTTTGCAATAGAAACAGGTAAGAAGCACTAATACACAGTGGTCGTCAGGGGGAGACCTAACCATACACTAAAATAGTGGTATGCGAACCACGACTCAAGTCAAGATAATAACCAGAAGACATAGAAGTGCTGGGGACCCAAGGAACCACCTGAAGTAAGTAACCAGGAACCCCACGGAGACCATGTGCAGAGTGGGAAAACGACCGCAGGTTCAGTACAAGTCAATGAGTAAGTCACGGTTGCAAGTTGAAAGAAGAAGGACCCGGCCGGCATCAGATCGTCGGTGGGATTCTGGAATGGCCTCCCGTTGGCCCCCGATAGGCCAGGTAGCCATAGCCAAGATGGTTCCCTGGCTGTTATACAACTTCATGAATTTGCCAGTAATTCCACCCAAGCCTTTCTTTCAGGACCTAGACTCGCTCCTCCGCTCACTTATCTGGGGAGCTAGCAGACACCGGATAGCTCTCACTAAACTGTAATTGCCCACCAGGCAAAGGGGTCTCAACTCCCCTGCCTTCGAATTGTATTTGCTGGCGGCGCAGCTCCAGTGGCTGTCTTACTGGACGGCTGGTAGGCATACTGGTGAAACATATACGGCGCGGGGCCCGCTCCCCACCCCAGAACTCTACCGTCTGCTGCTGCCGGGTACCAAACCACAAGCGGTACAAAAGGGGGTGGTGATGGACGGAGCATCTGAATCAATCAAACACTCACACCCAGTCAAAAGATCTGGGTTTAATCCATCACCGTTCTTTAGCCCACTCTGCCACCCCAGTTCAGACATGGCTATATGCAAATCAGTCTGACCCTGTGCCTCATGGGAACAGTCCAGCCCGAACTGCCAAGCCATGTCTTCCCAAACCACGGTGGACGTATCCGCTGCAAGTGTCAGTGGCCCGAAGGTGTATGCAAAGAGTTCACCGCATGTCGGCAGGGACCCCACACTACTCCTCTCGGCTGCCGCTGGTCGGCTGGCCCAAACGGGAGACATACTTCACAACCACCACGCTCCGTGCATGGATGAAACGTGAGATAACCGAGGCGGAAGCACTATTCATAGATGGGCTGCTCCGTCCCTACGAACAGCTCATGGAAGAATATGATCTCCCCGGGGACAGTTTTTAACCCACCGACAGCTCATAGAAAATTACGCCCACACTCTGACCTTACTGCTGGCGAGCCAACAACACACCATCAGTGCAACAGCAGTCACAGAGTGCTTGGTGGAAGTGTAAGGATACAGACTAGGGAATTGAAGGTATAAAATACAAGTGTGCAAGTAGATACAAGACAACATGCATAGTGCATAGGGGTTTGAATCAGTTCATGCCCTAAGGCCTAATTCGCTGCATGAGTACTTGTGTACTGACTGACTGATCAGAGTACTGTAAAGAGAGTGTCTAAGTGAATATATAAGTGCTTCAGTTTTAATGAAGTAAATGGATTAGTACCATTCACACCATCCTATATATGGGTATAGGCCGGCACCTGGTTACATGGCTGTATAAGTCCATAAGAGAACTTGCTAACAGACCACTGCATGCTCTCCGAGCCACCTGGGAAGACGAATTTGGGCGACAACTACACAACGGGGTGTGGGTAAGAGCGCTGGAATTCCCCAAAATATACAGTTTTATGTTCTGCATAGAGCGTATCAAACACCAGTGCGCCTGCAGCAGTTCTACCCAGACACCCAGTTTCTCTGCCCCAGATGTCGCACACCAGACGCGCACTTTACGACCGTACTGGTCTACATTCCTTGACACAATTAAAGAACTCACAGGACTTACAGATCTACACACATGGGAAGCAGTCGCTCTAGGAATATTCCGAAGCCTGAAAACACACAAAGTGCAAGTCCGCTTCGCGGCACTAGCCACGCTCCTAGCGAAAAGAAGTATCGCCATGAACTGGCAAGCGCATTAGGCCCCCCGATAGATGCATGGGTCGGAGCAGTACAGAAATGGGCAAAGGCAGAGGAGGAGACCCTGAGGGAGGACGAAGCAAAGGGTCTGCCAAAGCACCCCATATCATTGGAGTGGGCCATGCTATCCCACCAGTTTAAACAATTGCACACGCGAACAGATCCAAACGCCTCTCAACACGACCCCACGAACTTGGCAGCACAAACCTCGCAACAGAGCATGCATGACACAGCCCCCACTGCCACGGCCATCACGTGATGTATGAGTATTCCGCTACACGCTGCACTGTATACTGCACCTAGCGACGTCGTCCAACTGATAGCCCTTAATCGATGCTATGCCACGCCTACAGACTGTAGCTGACATGACCCAGACGTCCTCCACGATGCCCACACCCTGACTCCCCCCTCAATACACCCCCAGTTTATTCTCACCAGCTCCCTCCGACATCACGTTACAGAGAAGACAAGTGGACTACAACTTCCGGTATCCCTGCCGAGTGCAGGATGTATGTCCTTTGGATGAACAACAGCATCACTGTTGCTAAATTATGCATGACATGATGTAACGTGATTCTATTGCAAAAATGTTAATAAAAATATTTATTTTTAAAAAGAAAGAAGAAGGACCCTTCCCAGTGGAATCTGATGACACCCTGGTCAAGACAGAAGTTTGGAGAGCTACCCCACCCGTGGATCCCCTCAGAATCAGGATACCTAAAACCACTGTCGAGCACAATCGAGGACTTTAGGATGAGACAGCTGTTGTAGAAGGATGAAAGAGTCTGTTGGACCACGGGTGCGGGTTTGTGTTAAAAAGTACCTGAAAGCAGAGAGGACAGAGTCTATGCCACACTGGGTATCCAGGAGGCACGGAAGACGAAAGCCACTCAAGGTCAGTAAAACAGGTCATATGATGAAGAGGCTTCAAGTATGGGTACACCAAATAGGTAGCTCTGCCTGAGCCACAGGGATGCTAAAGATGACTAAAAACGTTCGTTCAACCAACCGCATTGGCATGGGTCAGTTATAGCGGGGACAGACTCGTCAACAGAACCTTACGATGCATGAGTTGGTCGTGGAAACCAATGCGGTTACCGTGTGATGTAGCAATGAGGCGACATGGTACACAGGGGTTTGCTTGCAGAGTATTCTACGAAGGATGCTGGCCTAAACTCGACGAGAGGACAACTCAGGCCTTGAGGGAATGCAGAACCACCACCTGTCATGCTGAGCCTTTTGGAGTCCAGGGACCCAGGTTCGGGAGACCAGTCGATCACGTTATGGTGCATGCGCATGCAGGGGAGTGACTCCTTCAACCCAAAGGAGATTTCTTTGGATGCCTTTAGATGTCCACAGGCCCATGGGGGAACCTGTATGGAGCACAGACACTGATGGTGCAGCAGGTTGCAGGACGATAAGATCAGGATCAGTCTTCTCAGTTGCAGGCTCGGTCCCAAAGCAAAGGACGATGCGATTAGTCTGGCATGCTCAGCACAACTCGGCCAGAATGTCCAGACGGTCAAAGTTGAAATGGAGTTGTAGCTGAATCAAATCCCACGACGAATCTAGGGACTCACCTACAGGTAAGCCCTTAAGTACCCTAAGGAAAGGGTTGGGACGATTCAGGGTTTCCTCCCAGGGAAGGGGTTGGACAGTGGGGAGGATACTCCCATGTCCTTTGTCCAGTTTTGCACTAGAGCTCCCTGAGCTGGCTTGAACTGAACTATGCAAGGAGGGCACCAAATGTGTCCCTCAAGCAGACTGAGTGGCGCTGGCAAGCACCTTCACCCGGCCCAATATACTAAACGCTGTCTGTGAGGGGGTCTCATCTCCCTGTGACAGGATACCTATTGTTCTGCCTTCCTCTGCTTGAGCTTGGCTCAGCAGCAGGAGGGCAGAATCGTGTCTCTGGTCGGCAGCAGCCATGTTGTGCTGTCCGGGTCTAGAAGACTTGTACCGGGCGCACGGAGGGCCTCCTGGAGGAGCTTTACAGTGCATGGAATCATATCTCCCACACTATTTGTGGTGTGTGGGTATGATTCCAACATGTTTGATACCAAACATGACAGGGTTTGTTACCGCCAGTTTAGAGATGGTCATCACATAATGACGCATTGCCACTTTATGTATCATAATGGCTGATGCACTTACAACCTGGGAGAATGGACTCCGAAGGTTGTAGGGGTGTTCTGATCATGCTGGGGCAACCTCAGACTTAGAACTGAGCACCCTGCCTTCAGGATTGAAAGGCCTGCTTTAGGGGTGACGTATAGGTTTGAAGAGTAGTGACTTTAGATATAGGGAAACCTAAATCTGTCGTAAGTGGTGCTAGCACCAGCTTACACAGGTAGCAATGGCCGGCCTGTAGTTACAGTTTGAGTGATGGGAGACCACTCTTAGTATCATATACTAGGGAATTACAGGGGTACACCAGTATGCCAATTGTGGGGTGTACAAAGTACTTACCAGTCAATCTAGAGGAAGGAGCACCAGCACTGGAGTCCTGGTTAGCAGGATCCCAGTATACTACAATCTAAACACACTGCCACCAAGCAAGAAGTGGGGGCAACCATGTCAGAAATACTCTACTTTCCTACATAACCCCCCCCAAACGAAAGATGATAAGACTAACCTTGCCCAGTTGAGTCTTCATTTTCTAAGTGGAAATATCTGGAAAGTCCATCCGCGTTGGCATCGTTACTCCCAGGTCTATGTTCCACTGAGAAGTCCATTCCCTATAAGGCAATGGACCACCTCAAAGGTTTGGGGGTTTCACCTTTCATATGTTTAAGCCATAAGAGGGGCTTGAGGTCTATCTGAACAATGAAGTAAGTGCAAAACAGGTATGACCTCATCTTCCTTGAGGCCCAGACCACAGCAAAGGCCTCTCTCTCTATGGCTGACCAGAGTTTCTCTCTGGGGGGGTCAACCTTCTGCCTATAAAAGCTACTGTTGGATCCCTTCCCTCTTCATTCAGTTGTAAGAGTACAGCTCCTATTCCTATTTCAGAGGCATCGGTCTGGAAAATGAATGATTTGGAGTAATCAGGACTCTTCGGAATTGGAGCTGAGCACATGGCCTCCTTCAGTGTATCAAAGTTAATGGTCCAATTCATCTTTTTAGGCACTCTCTTAGAGGTAAGTTTATTGAGGGGTGTCACAATGGACCCATTCCCATTCACAAATCTCCTCACCCTCTATGAACCGCCAAATCAATACTGTTTTGTCCTCCTGCTTTCATGCGCTCTGCCTGCTTCGCAAGATCTTCAAGTGGATCCCCACTGAGTCCAGGAAAACGGTCACCCATGTACTCGTCAGCAACAGACTCGACTTAGGCAACGCACTCTAAACCGGCACCACTCAGAAACTCCCCCAAAAACTGAAGAATGTCCAGAACGCCGCCACCAGACTCATCCAGGACATCCCACGTCACAGCCACATCTCCAGCCACTTGTGTGACCTTCACTGGTTATCTGTCAACAAAAGAATCACCTTCAAGCTCCTCATGTTTGCCTACAAAGTCCTCCACAACACTGGACCCACATACCTCAACCACTGACTCCTCTTCGAGCTCCCACCAGATATCTCAGCCCACCCAACTGGCCCTGGCCAGCATCCACGGATCCACAAGACCACGGCAGTAGGAAGATCTTTCTACCTCACTGCGAAGACCTGAAACTCCCTGCCTCTGCTCCTCAGGAAATCCCCATCGCTACCGCAATTCAGGAAGGACCCCAAGACGTGGCTCCTTGACTGAAGACCCCCAACCCCCGACCCCTCAGCACCTTGAGACCCTCATGGGTGAGTTGTCACGATTTATACAAATTACTGATTGATTGAATCTTCTGTAATACCCAGTCAGGCCCAGAAAAACTCTGACTTGAGTTTGAGTAGTGGGAGCAACCCAAGCCATAATAGTTTGGATTTCACTCTATAAAGGTTGAACTTGGCCTCCACCTACCAGGTGGCCCAAGTATGCAGCTTTGCTCTGCCCTATCTGGCACTTACTGGCCTTGATAGTGAGACTTGCCTTTTTCAATGCCTCAAATACACTCCTGAGGTGGACCAGGTGATTCTGCCAGGTGGAACTAAAGGCAGCAATATCATCTAGATATGCTGCACAGAAGTCTTCCAGGCCTGTCACAACTTGATTCACCAACCTCTGGACTGTGGCAGGTACATTTGTCAACCCAAAGGGCATTACAGTGAACTGATAGTGCCCATCAAGAGTTTAACTTGCTGTCTTAGGTTTAGCATAATCTGTGAGCCTGATCTGCCAATAGCCTGCAGTCAGGTCAAAGGTGCTGAGATACTTGGGGCAGTCAGAATATCCACTAGCTCATCTGCCCAAGGGATAGGATGGGCATGAGGTTTGGTGACTACATTGAGACCACTGTAAGCAACACAGAAATTAATATCTCTCTTTCCACCCTAGGTGTGAGGTGTGGGTACAAGGACTACCGGACTAGCCCATGGGATGTCTGAAGGCTTAACGACTCCCAACTCTAGCATCTTCTGGGCCTCTGTCTAACATGGTCAGGCTGCCTGTAGATTTTACTCCTCTTAACAGGCAGACCTGTGTCCAAGTGACAAGGGAGTCTGACTGGGTGCCAGAGAGAAGAGTTCTGGAAACTGACTGAGTACTTGTCTGAACCATCAACTGGGTTGTGTGAAAGGAGATCAGAGAGACCCTCTCTCTGATCTCCTTTCACCCAACCCTCATCAGTAACCATGAGTTAGCTCATATCAGTCCTGTCGAAGAAAGGCTTCAGGCGGTTCACATGAAGCATCCTATCTGGGAGTCTTAAAGTGCCTAGGTCCACTTAGTAGGTGGCCCCACCTTTCTTCTCCACAATTCTTTGGGGCCACTCCATTTGTCTTGTAGTACTCTTTGGGTCACAGGCTTCAACACCCACGCCTTCTGCCCCTGCTGGTAAACAGGCAGAACTTCCTTTTGGTCATGCCATAACTTCTGTAGTTCTTGGCTAGCCTGCCGGTTTTTAGTAGCCTTCTTTATGTACTCAGCCATGTGTGACCGGAGGCTCAGTACATAGTGTACAATGTCCTGTTAGGGAGGTTCAAGAGGCTGCTCTCAGCCCTCCGTCACCAGACAAAGTGGACCCCTAACTGGATTTCCAAACAGAAATTCAAAAGGACTCTAACCCACTCCCTTCTGTGGAAGATCTCTGTAGCAAAAAAGGTAAGGTAATAGGAGATCCCATCTCCTCCTAAGTTTGTCAGATAGTCCCATAATCATACCTTTGAAGGTTTTGTTGAATCTTTCAACTAACTCATTGCCCTATGGATGATAGGGTGTGGAGAATTCATAAATCACACCACACTCTTTCCACAGAGCTGTCAGGTTACAAGATTTGAAGTTTGACCCTCTGTTTGACACCACCTTCATAGGAAAACCCACTCTGGAAAAGATTCCTAAGAGGGCTTTGGCCACTGCAGGAGCTGTAGTGGTCCTAAGGGGAATATCTTCTGGGTATCTGGTGACGTGGTCTACCACCACCAGTATGTATCAACTCGCAGAGGGTGTTGGAGGGTCTAGTAGACCAACTATGTCAACCCCTATCCTCTCAAAAGGAACAACAACTGGTAGTGGGATTAGGGGGCCTTTGTAGGGCCACCTGACTTGCCACCGGCTTAGCAGGTGACACAGGAGTGACAAAAGTCCTTGGTGTCTCCAGACATGTGGGGCCAGTGAAAGTGTGGAACATGCTTGTCCCAAGTTTTGCTTTGCACAAGATGCCCTGCAAGGAGGATGTCATGTGCCAGGGTTGGGAAGATTTCCCTAAACGGCTAATGAACGCCCAACCTCCTGGTAGCACCAGGTATGGGGTCTCTAGCCTCAGAATAAAGGAGTTTATCTTCCCAGTAAATCTTTTGGGATCCACCCCTGCCTCTTCTGTAGCAGCTTGCTGTCTGAGGCTCTGAAGAGAGGGGCAGGATTTCTGCTCCAGACTCAATTCCTCCCTTGAGGGCTCCCCTGCTCCCAGAAGCTCTGCCATGTCAGTCTCAAGCTCTTCTGGGGCAGTTCCCTCTCAAGGGGCAGGATCATTTCCCTGACGAGACTGATCTTCACTGGAAGTGTGGGTGGAGAATCATTTCTTACCATTCTACCTCTCTTTTTAGGAGCTGTCTGGGCCATTATTTCAGGCTCCAGTGCTCCTTGCTGTCCCTACTTCTTGGCCTGTGCTTTAGTTGTCACAAAAACAGTCTTGGGAGACCCAGCATGGCTGCACGGGTCTGTAACTCCACTTCAGCTCAGGCGGGAGTCTTCAAATCATTGCCCATAAGACACTTTACAGGAATGAATGAGGATACCACAACTTTTTTTTGGGACAGTAATCACCCCCCCCATCTGGAATTAACCAATGTCATGGGGTGGCACTTAGTGATGTTATCTGCATTGGTCACTTGGTAAGTTTGCCTAAGTAGAATCTGCTCAGTTTCTCAGTCACCATGGTGACACTTGCACCTGTGTCCCTGTAAGCTTCTGCATCAATACCATTAATGAAGCGATGCTGCCTATATTTCCTCATTTTAGGAGGGCAGGCAGACACAGTGGTAAGGTCAATGCCACCTTCTGATACTAGGACAGCCTCTGTGACTTCTCTGACTAGGCCAGTGTTCACAGCAGTTCCCAAAGTGAACCTATCTACACCCTTGGAGGTAGTACTGCTGCTAGTGATACTGCTAAGGGCACTAGGGGAATATGTAGCAGTATTGGTGCTTTTCTTGGGATATATAGGGTCAGATGATGTATGGTCTTTTGTTTTACAATTAATGCACCAAGGTTTCTTATTAGATGAAGAGGAGGATTTGGATCCTCCCCCACAGAGGAAGATGTTTTTGGATCTGAAGAAGACTCTTTCTTTTTGTCTTTAGGTTTTACTCCATCTTTCTCTTGGGACTTAGAATCATTCTTTTTTGTCTGGTCACCCCCACTATGAGACTTCTTGCTCACTCAGGTGTGGACCCATTAGTCTGCCTTCTTTCCTGATTCATGGGGAGAGGTCAGCTCAAAGTCCAACGGTATTGTTGCAGAGTTTCAGACTTACAGTTATTAAGGTTGTGCTCTCTTATCATCAAATTGTACAGCCCTTCATAGTCATGTACCTTACTACCATGTAACCAGCCTTCCACAGCCTGAACTGCACAGTCAATAAAATCAACCCAGTCTTGTTAGGACTCTTTCTGAGTTTCTCTAAACGTAATCCTGTGTTCCTCATTAGTACGCCCAACCCCATCAATGAGTGCACTTTTCAAGATCTGATAGTTGTCTTCTCTGTCAAAACTTTCTCTCGGATTTTGTCTGAAAAGGAGAGCCACAAGATAGCTGTCACTGCTTCTGGGGAACCTCCTGGACATGTACAGGCCCTCTCTAGAGCAGGAACCTACTTGCGGATGTCATCCCCAACTTTGTAAGGAGGGACTATACTGTTGAGATTCCTAGAGCCAAAGTGTTCTGCCCTGACCCTGTAGTATCTATTGCTGCCACCATTGGGATCTAACCCCAAATTCTTCCTTTCTCTCTTCACCTCTAGGGCTTCCCTTTCAAGATATATAAACACAACATATATCCCGGGGTCTACCAACAAGGAACACGGATACTGTGGCTGCCCAAGACTATCTCTCAAAATAAATCCTAAAGGAATATACAAAAATTGTATGGATTCCCATCACTCACCGTTCCGGTGACATGCTTCATCATCTGGGTCTCCATTAATAGGGCTGCAACTCCACCCTATTCATGGAGGAGCCCAAGGATGTTTTTATTTTCTTAAATCATTGATATTCAGAAATGAGCTAACCTATTATAGAGTGTATGGGAAAAATGCAGTGCAAATATAAATGTGAAGTTAAAATTGAAGCGTGACCAGAGCACAATTTTATTCTTGTCTGTCACGATCAAATGTTAAAAACAGTGCAAAAGAACAGTTTCAACAGATAGCTGTCCGTAATAATCAATTGGTCAACATTTTTTAGCACATATAGGTAAATATGCACCCTGTGCTTTCATCAGGACCTATCAAGTATTAATGCTACTGCAATAGTGAGAAAATGAAATGTGAATACAAATATAGAATATACCATGCATGTATCTACTGGGAAACAATACAACCTTGTCACTTGTTTCTCACAGTTCTCAAATCTCGTATCTCTCGAAGGATCTATAAGAAATACAAAGGGAATACATGGCAATAAGACAGCCTTGGGTATCAGTATATGTGTCACAAATTTACAACCTCTGTAAAAACCAACTTGTTATCGGGTTAACCCTCATTATGGGCACTCGTCCATCAATCCTTACCTCAAGAGTATGGAGATAATACCTCACCCCACCTGGCAGCGGCTCAGGGTAAAGGAGGCACCGCTCTAGAAAGGAAGAGACAGGATACACCAATATATCAATTATGGTGCTCTTCCCTCCCTTAACATTTAAAAAAAAACTAGTATCCGAAACACAGCTTGAGCAGATACAGCACTCAACACATAAAAGGTACTATCCTTCGTAAAAAGGATGTACGATTATCTCAGCACTCAGTACTTTATGGTGCAAATTATATCAAACTTAATTACACAGAAACAAGGATCCAGCTAGGTAGCTAAACATAAATAGTGTCTTGTTGGAGATCATATTTCCAATCAGAATTCAGGAGTACGTAGGACCTGAAGTCGGTCAAGGAGAAGACGAAGATACTGAGGAGCTGTCGACCGAAGAGTGGTGGTATCCGCCGGAGGAGGCTGGAGAGCGGCCGCAACTCAGGAGAGTTGTGGCAGAGCCGGTGAGTGGTGCCGCCTCTGAGGACTCGGGAGGTGACGGCGGGAGGCGTATTATGGGTAGGGGAGGAACACGGGTCACCTTGCATATTCTTCACCGTGTTTTGGATACATATTGCAACCCTGTGCCGCGCTGCCTGTAAAACCGTACATTGATGCATGATTTAATCAGCTGCTACAGTTTAGTACAAGTGGCTGCACGTGGATGTTATTTTTCTGCCATTAATAGTGAAATATGAGCACCCAAATCTTTCTAGACCACAAACCGTATTGGACTTTACTTTTATTCCTTGTTACGTCCCAATCCCGGTCATATTTCGGCACACATCTCATCGCCGCTTGATATTGTGGGAATTGAGGTTCTCTTTCCTTTTTACCCTGTGCACATTTTTCCGACTGGCCTTTCCCTCACTTCCAGGTGTGGTGACTGGTAGAGAATAGACCACCCTAAAAACAAAGTGTCTGACAGCTCCAATTTTGTCTCTCCTTCTATGAGCCTCCGGGGAGACCCCACCAAGATTGAAGAGGAGCCCGGAACAACTTCAACAACAAGTACCTTTACCTCCCCACTCGGTGCTTCAGGAGAAGATCAAGAAGAAAGACATTCTGTATTGGAAAATAACGCTTTGACTGTTAATAAACCATCCCTTTTTAGAAAATATATACAGCCTCCTCACCTGTTTATCAAGCCCGCCCTCCCACAGCCCCTAATCAGGTAAATCGTGTTTCTATATGTGTGTCCTTGGGACCCCAAAACCAAGAAATAGTCCAGTCTAGCCAATGAACACGACGCGTTGGACGCATGTGAAAACTGTCTGTCCCCCAGGTGTAAGCCAGGCCAGAGATCCTACAACCCTAGGGCCCCCAAGAACGAACATAGTCGTGGATCCTTCCTGGGTGGTCCCCCCGTCCGCACCATATGGTCAATCTCTCCATGAAGTGTCAGGTTGATGTCACCCCCTACTAGTAGCAATGCCTCTGGGCAGTCTGTAATCTATTTCCCCGGCCCCTCCTGTCCTAGCCCCTGGAGACCGGGCAGAAAGTACCAGGAGGCCAATAATAGGTGTTCCCCAAGCCAGGAGCCACCCACCGCTGTCCAGAACCCTGACAGGTCTGTCCAGGTTTTTGTAATTAGGAATGGTGTAGACCTGGGGATCAAGATCCCCGCTACCCTGGCCCCAGTGGAGTATCCCGTGTGTAGCAGTCTTTTATTCCTGCCCCTCCCTAGGAAGTCAAAGTAAGCTCCTTCAGGTGTGTCTCCTGCAACAGAATCAAATCCGGGGAATGCTGTGCCAAACAGCGCATCACCACCCCTCTTTTCAGCTGATTCCAAAGCCCATTCACATCCCATGAGATAATTCTAAGGAAAGTGTCCCTACCTATTGGTTGAGACCCCTTCTGTACCAATGCTTGCAAGTGGTCTGAGTCGTCCCTTCATTTCTTAGCCGCAACAGTACCCCAAATCTAAGTTTTATTGCTACAGCTTCGTTAAACAGGTCCCCCATACCTCCTCATGGTGCAAATATAAAACGACCCCCCAACGCTCGAGGTGCCTGTCATCCCCTCCAGCTGTGTGTATTGCTTTCCCATTGTGTCCAACTCATTCAACAAGGAGCCAGCGAGGCTGGCCCAGCGGCTCAGACTCCATCGTAACACAAAGCACCCCATTAAAACACCACCCTGATCCCTGCAGAAGCCCATCCAGCATCCTTCTTGTGTCAGGCCACCTCGTCCGCTGCCATGGAGTTAACCCTCAGGAGCTCCAAGTCCTTGACCTCTTTACCAGTCAATCCTTCCTCCAGCTGTCCCAACTACCTGGCCAAACGTTCCCACCAGTTCACTGAGGGCTGCAGAAGGCCCTATTGCAGCTCCGCGACCACCTTGTCTCACTTCTTTTGTGCCTACGCCTTGCTGGGGGCACAAAAGAAGAGGGCACCGCCGAGGGCTCCGAGTATATGCCATCCAGGGGAACAACCTCCACTGCGGTTCTGTGGCATCAGAAGGCCCTGCCTCTCCATCCAGTCCTACACTTACTGCCCCTCAGTGAATAAGTGTGCTGAATCACTCACTGTGACTTGTAGGTGGGCCGGGAAGAGCAGGGCATATTCCAGGTTAAGATGAAGCAGATGTTTCTTGCCGCCAGGAACGTCCTACACTGGTGGTGGACCACTGTAGTATAGTTTGGGTAGACACTCACTGGACTGCCATTGATATGCCAGGGCCTGTGGGATCGAGCCAGTTGCAGTATATTATCACAGTCTCTAAAATTGAGCTGTCTTGCCACTATTGGTCTAGGCGGTGTTCCAGGCACGGGGGGGGGGGTGCCCCCGGAGTCTGTGCGCACTTTCCACTGAGAACTGTGTCAGCACCTTGCCCTCCAACATGTCTGAAGATAAGCCCTTGCTCCACAATAAGTTTTGACGAAGGTCCATCTGCCCTTCCTGGCACTCCTACCAGGCATATGTTGTTTCAGTGGAAGCGCCCTACACGTCCTCCACTTTGGCCAACAAAACGTCCACCCACCTTTGCAGTTTAGTTAACCTGTCCTCATAATCCACCATGGTGGGTTTAAGTTGGGGTGCAGTCGCCTCTGTGTCTGCCAATTTTGAATATATCTGCTCTCTGGAGGCTGCCATCATATGTTCTCTGCACATGCTTTTTCTTTATAATCAGGACATCCAGCTCCAAAATCAGGAGCCTCCACAAATGATTTGTACCCCACGAGTGGCGACACCCACATTCATGTCACACTGCCTCAAGGGCAATAAGGAAGATAAAAGTTACTTATACCTCAAGGCTGGTCACTGATTACTAACTGACTGTAGATTAAACCCATAAATTTGTTCATGGCAAATTATTATGCACCCGGATGGACTGTGATGTTTTAATATTCTATGTTTTAATACTTTTGAAATGAACTATGTATATCTTTTATGGTGATATAATTACCGAAATAAAGATTTTGATGATGATGATGAAAAAAGTTACTTACCTGTAACTGCAGTTATCCAGTATTGGTATCTTTTATATATTCACATGCCTGAATCATTCCCCCGTCGTCGTAGTGGGAGTTCCACGGTACAAATAACATAGCAGTAAGTAGTAAAAAAACCCTAGGCCTAATATATGCAAACACGCATTGAATAGCCGATTAGTCTCCTTTTGTAAAAAGGACCAAACTGAAATACACAGCCAATCAGAGAGTAGCACCCTTTAGAACCTTCCCAAGACAGGCTGGGTTCCTCAGATTTTCCAACATAAGTGTGGTAAGTACCATAGTATAGAGGAAGCCTCTCCGGGGAGGAGGATGGGTGCATAATGGAAACTTATCCATAATCATATGCACTCATATAGCTGATAAGCACTATAGTGTTGTGTTTCTATCTAGGACCCTAATTTGATATTCCCGATTTATGCCTTATAAGGTTATAATAAATAATATCCTTATAAAGGCATAAGAATCATATCCATATTTAGTAATAGCCCATGCAGTCCAAATACGGCAAGGCTACTCCCTTAGACTCCTAGAACGTACAACGCGTTCTTTAAACAAACCAAGCCTCCAGCAGCCCGGGAAATCCCCCTGCTCTTGTTTTGATTTGCACAAGAACTCCTACTAGAGTCCAGAAAGAACTGTTAGTTCTTAGTGACGTCCTTTTGTCCAACCTTACGTCAAACCCGGCACCTTTCAGGTATAAATATAGGTTAAGCAAACACACGGTGGTTTGGAGCAGAGCGGCTATCTACTTTCCCGGAAGCCCAACAGAATGACCCGAATGCTATAATCATTCCGGTAAATGTAAGAAGAACTATAACTAAAAAACGTATAGAAAATGGAGTATCACCACGAGGTGGTACAGTCATATTCGTGGTAGAAGCCCATGAATATCGGCAGACAGAGGTATTTTATTCATGGGTAAACTTTCCAGCAGCAAATGCTGTAACACACGAATTCCACTATTACAAAATAGAGGAACCTCCGGATGAATACGCTCCTTTCGAGGACGTTGAAATCCCACTAACATACCAAGAGCACCTGCTCTGGTTTAAAGGCGCCCTAAAACATCAAAATCACATCACCAGGCTCGGTCCACTAGGTAGACCAGGAGCCACGTGGCTGGTTCTAGCCAGCTACACACCAGAATCCGACATTAACAAAATGTCAAGCGAAGAACTTTTAGTTAAAATAAAAGAATTAACAGAGGCATATAGAGAATTAGTTCAATTGGCAATGGACGACATAACATACCTGCAGAAATTGAAAGTAACTGATATAGCAGAACAACCATTTGAACTTGCCAGAATCATAGAAAAATCCTATGAAGAACTAGGTAGAGATAGTTTGGGTGGGAAACCAGTAAAACCCCAACTAACTGAAAAACCTGAAAAAACATTTATTAAAAATAATCTAAATACTCCAAAAAAGAGTTGGGATGGTAATAAACAATCCACTCCCAGAGAAAAACGATTCCAGTCCAGAGGAAGGTCTCCTCAACGGAGAGAAAGATCTCCGGACCGAGGAAACAAGTCTCCCCAGAGGGAGCCCTCTGAGAAAAGATACAACCTTAGAGATAGGGATAAATTGAGAAAACCTGATAGATATCAAGATATTGATACACGTCCCTCTCGATCTTTTTAGACTTCCACACAGAAATCGGAAAGAAGAGAACGGTTAGAACACAAAAGAAGAGCACGTCAAGTCCAAAGACAAGGAACCTGCTCATCAAAGTAAAAAATTACAATTTCCAAGAAAGAAGGTAGCCAGTATTAAAATAAAACATGCTGAGGATACTGAGGACACAACTGAAAAACGGAGAGTGGGCCCAGACAATGCTAGACAGCGCAGCAGAAGTGACAATAGCTCGCAAGATCTTGATGAATCTTCTGGAGACAGTGGACATGAATGAATACATTCAGGTGGAAACTGCAGACACAAGAGTTAGCAAACCCCATAAAATATACGAAATAACATTGCGTATAGAGGGGGACAAAACTAGGAAAGTAAGGGGTCTCTTTTGGGATAACCTTTCGAAAGGCTATGACATCCTGTTAGCAGAAAAAGACTGGCCACCAGAGCTTGTCAGGGAGTGCCCTCATGGCGAAGAAATGATTATGCCTGCCTTCTCAAATCATATTCCAATTCATAAAAAATATCCATTTGCAAGAAAATGGGCAGTGGCCCAAGCCCCTGCATTATATAAAAATCATGTAGGATGGGATGAGGATTCTCCTCTCCACAAAATCCAATTAAAAAATCAACCTACTGCACAAAGGCAGTACCCAGTTAAACAAGAAGCTAAAAAGCAAGTCAGGGAGATCTTAGATCAACTTGAATACTAGGGGGTGATTGAAACATGCACCTCGCAAATTAACAATCCTTTGTTTCCTTTAAGCATGAGCGGATTTAGCGAATCTGGCGTACGCGAACTTGCGTATTTACGGATTCGCAATCCGCAAAATCCGCGAATTCTCGCGAACTTGCGGATTTTTTTGTTTTTTGTGTTCGCAAGGGTTCGCGAGGATTTGTGTACCAGTTCGCAATTGCGAACTTACTTGTCGGCTCGCAAAGGCCGCGACTATGTTGTTTCTACGTCTGGTTCATCATCACAGGTTCACAGCACCCTCTGTTTCACCACTGCCACCCTCTGGTACACCCATGCCACCCTCTGGTACATCCTCACTGCCACCCTCTGGTTGGTTTATCACTGTAGATTATGGGGGTGAAAAAAAACAAGCACACCTGCCCTGCTTCAACTGCCATGAATTAATTTGGGGTTGATTAATGTGTCAGTGATTTTGAAACTTCCAGTCTGGCTGGCACCTGCTTCCTTCCTTATCTGTAATTTGCTTTCTGTTGCAGTGCAATTTTTTTTCACAGGACCTTTATGGCCTACTTGTAGCTATTCTATGAGCCTGCTGTTTGGGTCAGAGCAGGGTCATAGAATAGTTGCAAATAGGCAACTGAACTCTGGAGGGGCCCCTCAGGAAGCACTAGAGTGAATGGTTACTAATGTTAAGATTGAACTTTTGCACCTGCTGATTGCTTTCAGTTCTGCAAAAATCGTTTTTCTGCAATTCCGTGCGATTTGCGGGGCGCGAATCCGTGCGAGATCGATTTCGGAAGCCGCGAATTCGTGCGAGTACACGATTTGTTTTTTTTGCGGCGTGTTTGTTCGCGTGATTTTTTGCGTGTTCGCAAGCCTCTTGTAGCGCTATGTTTGCGAAGTTACCCTAGCGGTCGTACATGGGCGCGGCCATCTTGTTTGCGTGACGTAATTCCGTTTCCGGCCGCTATGTGTAATCTCGCAAAGTGTGCGGCTCGCTAGTACAATTTCGCGTGTGATCGCAGGGAAAATCTTGCGCGAACTTACCCACGCGGTCGTGAACGGGCGCGGCCATCTTGTTTCTCATTCATTGCTATGGTTCTGGGCATGCTCTCTGTATACTTTCTTAATCTCTGCCATCCTTTGCTTGTTTGAAGTTTTTTTTAATCTATTTTACTTATTATCTATCCCTCTATTTTTGTAGCTCTGTATTTTTGTGTTTTCTGCTTTTTTTTTTAATTTTAAACTACTTTTTTAAACGCTTTTCTTTTCTTCTTCCCTGTTCTATTTCTTCTTTCTTATTTTGCTTCCTGTCTGCCCAGACCATGGCAAAGGGAGCCGGGAAGAAGCCCGCATAGGGGAAGGGTCCCGCACCCCGTGCCCGGCTCCCATGCGGGCGTTTGAGGGGGGAGACAGTGATAGCTCGGGAGATTTTTAGTGCGGAGGAGGTGGCCGCACTAATATTTCACGTCCAGCGCTGCCTCCCCAAGACCATCATGGGAGGCGGCAAGATCGCTACCGGCTACGGCATCCGGGAGCGCCGGAAGCGGTGGGAGAAGGTGTGCCGGGCCATGTTTAAACACTCTGGGGTCCGGCGCACCTATAACCAGGCCACCCACCGCTGGACGGATGTCATGGACCGGGAACGCGACTTGCTGGACGCGCTCGGCGTAGAGGTCCCCGGGCTTGGTGAGTAGTAGTAGCTATTTCATCACTACTCTGTTTTATCCCGCTCTGTTATTTGCAAATTTTTGTTTTTTACCAAGAGCAATAATGCTGCCGATTACATTGTAGGTAAATTATATTTCAAAATCTTCTATGCATTTCAGGTGCACTGCTCTCCTTTTCAGTAGCCTTGCTACTATGCTTATTTGTTTTGTATTTTGTGTTCATTTCATTGGCCTGAGAAATTATGTATGCGTGGAGTGTAAAGAACTGCGTAATGCTAGACACTAAGGATCATATTTTCAATTACCGGCGCATCCCTGCAAAGTAGCAGGGATGCGTCAGTAATTGTGCGCCATGCCACCACCACCCATGGGCCCAAAACGTCACAGAAGCCTTACGCATCTGTGCCGTAAAGGCGGCGCATTGCTGGAGTTGCGTGCCAACGATGGCGCAGCTCCAGCAATGCTCTGGGGTGCCCTATCTCCCCAATGCTGCATCAAGCCGTACGTCGGCTTCAAGCAGGCGCAGGGTTTGAGTCACGCATCATTGTCCTAAAAGTGACTGATTGACATCTTGTAGATTTCCCTCAGCCACTTTTAGGATTCGGTCCTGCGCAGGAACTCCCTCCCTTGCGCCAGAACGCCCCCTGATGGCGCAGGGCTTTACAACGTGATGCATCTCCCATATGCGTCACTTTGTTAATATACGCCGCACCATGGCACCTCTTTTGTTCTGCCGCTGCGTCACAAAAGTCACGCAACAATGGAGCAAAAGAGCCGCAAGGGGCTTCTAAATCAGCCCCTACAGACTCAAGTCCTGTCCTTCCTTTAGACACATGGCTATAAGAAGAAATAGTGGTGGTGGTCGGTGGATTGATAGTTTGAGTATTCACTGATCTGCAAGCACGATGGACTTTGTCTGTCACTTCGCGTGCTGCGGACTGCTGCCTGCCAGGCCTAGGCAAACCTTTTTAGTATTCTGTTTAGTGATTTACATAGGAACTTTCAAAGTCAACGGTCCGCAAATCAAGCAATAGTAATAATGTAGTAGACCACATGAGATCGGTCAATATATCCCGTGGAATAGTTGTCTATCTATTTGCTATTTCGCCAAAATATTTTGTTATTGTTCTTTTGAAATGTTTGATTTGGTTGACAAATATCATCCATGTTTTCTGGTCTTTCTTTCTTTCATGTTGTACATCAGCTCCCCCCAAGGGCAAGAGGACACAGGAGGAGGAGGAGGGTGCTGTTCAGGATGCAGGCCAGGATCGGGCAGGCGAGGGCTCCTTTGCTGGCCCCAGTAAGTTTTAATTTTAATATAGAGTACCTATTTTTTCCTAGCGTTCCTCATTCAATTTTTTTCTAAATCGTCTTTGATCTTCTTGTAGACTGGATCTAAATTCTTATCCTACCTCGACTATGACTCCCTGTGGTATTACTAGATCATTCTTATTAGTCTGTCTGTGTAGCTAACTAAGATTGCACATTTGGCAATTCCATTGGACTCCCATTCTAGTCAGCAATAGCTCTATGCACTGAGTGCAGTCCTCTGGGATTGTTCATAATGTCTTTTCAAGTCTTCTAAATGTTTATGCTTTGACAATTGCCAACAATAAAAAGGTGAATGACCACCAAGAAAGAATAAGATACTACTTTACTTTTGGTTTGGATAGTAGGACAATCCATTCTACTACTGTTGCAGGGACAAATCTGCACAAACAGAACTATGGTCACTAAATAATGCATTGCTTAGCTTATCAATTATAATAGGTGCTGTTAGACTTTCCACATACCTCAGTGATTACAGACTTTGTAGTTGAACCCCCACTCTCCTTACTGACTAGATAGTGTGGCAGAGTCATTTAGCTCCCAAAGTCACCGATGATTGATCCCCAATGATGATTAGATTATCCAACGCAGGACAAGAGTACGGAGTCAGAGTCAAGAAGTGTCAGAGGCACTCATGCTTGCAAAAATTCCAAAACCTTTAGCTCATCCACTCTAGTCTGGAGGACCAAAAACCACGGAGTCTATTTAAGTTTAAAAGCTTTATTAAAAGTAAACACATTTATTAAAATCAACTTTGTCATAAAACTAAACGTTTAACTGAAAATGGAAATGTACTTAGTGCTAACGATTAATTGGACACATTTCTTGTGGTCGAGCTGAGCTCTCACCTGGTTTGAACTTGAGCTTGACCCTGCTCGTGTTTTTAGAAGTCAAGCTTCTGTTAGGAGAAAAAGTGGTGCGTGTTAAAAATAAAAAGCAAGCATTCATCAGTTGTGCCAAAAAGTGCAGCAAGACAACAGCCTTCCCTGGAAAAAGGGACATTTTTACTTTAGAGTAGACAGTTACAAATTATTACATTGTATTCAGTTTTTTTCACATTTCTTTATTCCTCCTAGACCAAATATTATATAGTAGTGAGTGGTGTATTCTAACATTCTTAAATGTACTTTGTAGGTGGAACATCTGGTGGCGGGGCCAGCGCGGAGGTGGTGGTATTGGACGAGGGGGACAACTCTGGGGAGGAGGCGGTGCAAGTGCCGGACGTTCCTGTGAGAGTTCACACGGTGGTGGCGGGAAGAGGTAAGCTATATATTCCTTACTTAGTGAGATTGAAGACTGCATAGTGTGCTTTCTGCACGGGTGTATTATATATTTATAAATCAACCAGGTAGTAGCCTCCTCTAAATGTACTTCGACTTAGCTCTGAAGTTTTTGGCGAGAAGAATCCCAATAAGATCTGAGATGAACTTGATGGATGGGATGAACGAAAAGCGAAAGAAGGGTGTAAGTAAGTGTGGAAGGACGAGAAATTTAATGATGGCTGGCAAAGAAGAATGATATGTGTTTGCTTGGTCCCCGAGGTGGCTGGGTACTTGGGAAGGAAAGAATATGGTATGGTGCATGGCTGGGTGAATGATGAAGCAAGGATAGGTGGAAGGAGAACAGCCTGGGTGGGTGAAACAGAAACTGTATGTGTGCATATACTTTGAATGGATGGGAGAGAGTAGACGGTCACTGGATGAACTAAGTGTTACCTTGAAGAGCATGTAACACCGCACCCGCACGTCCGTTCCAGTGTAGGAAAGGCAAGGAAAAGAAGTTGTAATTTTGTCCAAATACTACCATGAATAGTAGCAGTAGTTTGTATTGCAACTGCAAGCACAGCATATAATCGGGTTATTACGGTGGACACTCCCTACCTCTCTTAATAACTTTAGTTTAGTAGTAGTACGTCATTCATGTGTGGGTGTATCACTGTTCACTCAATAATAAGCAAAGCACCTAAAGTCATCCCATATGTCATCAAATACATCCCATGTGAAGTGATAGATAATCAAATTATTTAGCTTCTTCATTTTCCTTTTCTAGTACTCATTTGCACTGTAGGGTGAAAGCTAAATTAATTAAGCAGTAGCCCTTGTAACAGAGTATTCTCAGTGCCACCCGTAATAGAAAAGTAAGAGCTTCACCACCTGCATGTACTGGACCGGTACAGTAACGCAAGTCTGTCTCACTCATCATGGTGTGCGTCTGTTTTTCTCGGGTGCAAGTTCACTGCGCTGGCATTATGCCGGCTTGCATAAGATAACGTACCAATTTTCCTAAACAGGAGAGAAGAAGAAGAATAAGACTGGTGTACTGTCATAGTCGACTGTAATGGAAGTCCATAGTGCTCGTAGAATTTGTTCCTTAAACTCCTGTGGTATATAAATAAATAATACCGGATCTATTTTTGAATGAATGAATGAATAACAGATAGCTCAATAAATAAGAGTCAAAATTCGAGGTAGTAGGAGTTTTGCAGGTTTATTACAGCATAAGGACAGGAACAGGACAACCTGCACGGAATAGGATGGCAAGCCTGGCAGCGCTGCCGTGGTCAGGGTCTAGAATGGCTCACCAACAGGATCGGGACTGGGAACACTTTTTAATAACAATACATGAGCATATATACATAACGCCAACACATAGCATTGCATTGCAATGGGCGTAGCAGTGGGTGGAGCAAGAGGCATGACGCGAAACAGTCGCGAAAGATAAGGGCTAAAGAGGGTGTAACTGGGTGTGCACATTGACATGTGATGCAAATGTAACAGAATATGTCATGAATGGGCGGAAACATTGGAGGGGGCTACCTAAGGAGCCGGGACCTCTAACCTGATGGTGCGCGCAAACTGGCAATGACGTGTTACTAGGAGAAGCTGGGGGCTATGAACTCTGTGCTAGGAGCAGAGACTAAAGTCTGGAGGGTCGGAGCGACATGTACCTAAACCCTATCTGGTATCTAATGTTTAGGGAACATGTTGATATAAACTAGAAGTCATGAGGGGAAAAGCTAACAGACTCTAAGGCTAGAGCATGCATTTATTCTACATGTAGTGCGTGATGAAGAATATTAAATGACCATTAAATACAGTATTTCTCTTAACATGGGGCCGAATAGGCTAGACAATGACGGAAACTATTGATGCAGTTCAGTAGCTTGGGAATGCAGAGAAGGAGGACTAAACTGATAGCTGGAATCATAACATAGTCTTGGCAGACTCAGAGGCAGAGCCAAGCTGCACCGGGCACTGCGAGGCAGGAAGTAAGCGAAAGGTCGAGGATACAGGTGGGGGCTGGATCGCTCCTCAGCGAGGGTTCGGGAGACAGGAGCTGAATCTGATGTCCGGGCCCTGTTGAGGCCTGGAAACGGGGACTTTATAATGAAATAACGTGCACACTGAGAAACGTGGCAACATAACTTTACATAGGCCTGATACTCATATTACTCATGAGGACTGGGAAATGACATACCAGAGGTGGACACAACTATAATTGCGTCTTGAATCGGACATGGGGAATAACATATGCATATTGGTCATGCACACATAACATATGATGGATGACACGTAGGGACATAGAACATGACAAAATTTACTTTTCCACATTCCCTCCTTGTCACTACGTTTCCATCAGGAAACATCAATATTCATGATACCATCTATCATTTCATACAGTACCATTTGTTCATCTCGAATTGTCTTGGAACGAGATTTAGAACGGGGCTTGGGACTAGGAATACAAGAGGTAGCACACATACCGCAAATCGCAGGGCCACATTGTATACAGAGGCAGCAGCTGAATATGATCGCTACTGCGATACCTAGAAAGGACAAGACTTTCCATCCCCAGGCGGAAATTATATTCCAGAACCAACCGGACCATGTCCAGGTGCCTGGATCTTGGTGTAACAGATGGGCAATTTTATGAAGTCTGGTTATAGCTGAATAAACAGACGGCGCGTTATTTGGAATGAAAATGCAGCAACTGGATCCGATGAGTCTACAGGCCCCGCCCCTATCGGCCAGTATGACGTCAAGGACGAGACGATTCTGGAGCACAACAATTCTCATAAAGGATTGCTCTTCGGTTAAGTTACCTAGAGCGGAGGCAGTCTCATCTACTACAGCTTCAAGGGTTCTTGTTAACCTACGGATTAGCTTACTATTTACAACTGTACCTAAATAAGGGAAAACACCTTTATCAATATCAATGAATTGCTCTGCAGCAGTTTCAGTATAGTCGACGAGATTTCTCTTGTGTCTAGTATGTACTAGGTAGGAATTCCTATGGTAGTCAGGTGGGGCTAGAAAAACAGGTGGCAGTAGGAAGGCAATGTAACAGGTTCCCTCCCAATCGAGGGGCAGACGAACATATGCAGTTTGACCACAAACAAAATAAGAATGACGTGAAGCTTTAAAAATAGATTTCCCACTGTCACTATACTTGACAATAGTAGTACAATCACTATGTCCTACGTGTACAGAACCATAATTTCGGACACATAATTCGCCTTTGACTGGTAATACTGAAATAGCAGGTGAGTCTGGAGTAGTATCAGACTGAACATTCAGGACCATGAAATTCGACGACGTACCTAAATTGTACACTTCATTTTCTAGATCTAAACCTGTTCTGTGGGGGGGACCATGCTTGTCTGGGAAACATGTGCTGTTAAGAAAAGACATATCTGTTGAGGATGACGTTAACGTGGACCATGCTCCACACGAACCATTATGGGAAAAAGGATAAGGAAAAAGTGGCAGAACTCCCTTTGACGTCTGGAAAGGGGGGAGTCGACCACACACCCAACAATTAGTGGCATTGCTGGTCTGGTGTGAATAATGCAACATGCGGATAAAAGTATTGTTACGCATAGCGAGGCGGTATGAATATTCATGAGGAGGCAGATCACTAAACGTGTGCTCTACTGTAACATTAGAATGCTTATTTACATGAGGAACTGGAAAACACAGATAAAATGCGTAACTAGTGCAGGAAGTCAAAAGGCTGAGAAATAATATGAAACTTAGAAAAACGATACATCGGATTGAGTTTTGACTGACTCTCTCACTATGGGGGTCTATTTTATACATGTCAGAAACAGTCTAACCGTTTCACCTAGGGGAGGACTTATACAATCAAACTGGCTGACTTATTTTACTAGACCGTAGCTTTTGCTTATACTCCTGCTGCGGAGTTTTCTCTAACAGGGGAGGGGTTGTGCCAATGTCATTTGCGGGACAGTCCTTAGGAACAATGTTTTGACAAGTTTTTAAATCCTGGGAAATGTTCTTGGAGACCGGCTTTAATCCGTAGAATTTCTTGACGTGCGAAAGGTGTACCCAGCCGCGGCGTCCTTCCAATTTCACGGCTGTACGGGTGGTGAGGAGGACCTGACGGGGCTCCTTCCAACGTGGCTCCAGCGGACTTGATCTGTCGAAGTTACGTACGAGGACCATTGAACCTGGAACGATTTCATGCGGGGCCACCTCGGTATTGTCTGGAAATGCGGCGGCAACCTGTGAACGACATGAGTTGAGGGCAGACATCAAGGAAACTAGGTAATCTGTCAGCATATTACATGAAACATCAGTAATACTTCGGGTTCTAGGAGTACCCCACATGTTAGGGGGGCGGCCGAAAACGACCTCATACGGGGACAGACCTGATCTGGAATGTGCGACCATGCGCATATAAAACAAAGCAACTGGCAGAGCTACTAGCCTGGACTTCCACTGGTACCCTAACAACAGGGAAACGTGCTTCATGAGTTCAGATGAGAATGGCTGACCGTTATCAGAATATACGACTCTAGGGAGTCCATATCGAGGGAAAAACTCACGAACCAACTGCTTGGCAGTGGTCGCGGCTGTGTAATCTGGGACTGGATATGCTTCTGTCCATCTGGACAAAGCGCATACAACTACAAGAACATACTTGAAACCTCGACATCGCTCCATCTGAATATAATCCATCTGGAGGACCTCAAAAGGGTGGTCAGGAGGCTGGAATCCCCCTTGTTCCACCGGGACACTTTTACCTGGATTAAACTGACAACATATCATACAGGTACGGACTTTCTGCTTGGCTGCAGCTCGTAAATGCTTGTTGAACCAAATGTTCTGGATACTGTCTAACATTGCTTTTTCTCCTAAATGTGCTGGACTATGTGCGGTATTAATGATAACTTGAACCATAGAGTCGGGGAGAAACCATGTGGTTCTTCCCTTCGTCACCCATCCTTGATCTGTCTGGACCCCTCCTTGTTCAGACCATTTCTTGATTTCATCGGGAGTAGCATGTAACTGGATATCTATGACATCCTGGGTGGGGTCCTTAACTGTCATACATGTAGTCAGATCTGGAGTTTGTGTCTGTGTCGGATTAACTTGAATGTCTGGAGTCTGTGCTGTAAGCTTGGCTGTGCGATCTGCTAGATCATTACCTTGGGAAATAATGTCAGTAACTTTCGTATGTGCTTTGCATTTCATAATAGCAATGGATGTCGGTAAATGTATTGCATCTAACAGAGCTTGGATAAGGAAACCATGCTGAATTTTGGTTCCATGAGAAGTCATGAAACCTCTCTCCTGCCAGAGCACTCCAAAGTCGTGAACGACTCCAAATGCGTAGCGTGAATCTGTGTAAATATTAACTTTCTTTTCCTTGGCGTGTATACAAGCTTGTGTCAGAGCAACTAGCTCTGCTGCTTGAGCGGACAGAGTGTCAATGCGGTGTGTCTCAATAACTTCAGTGTCAGTAGTCACTGCATACGCGGCAACTAAATCTCCTGTACTAGTTCTCATACATGACCCATCCACATAAAGTGTCAGGTCGGGATCTAGTAACGGAATGTCTGTCAGGTCTTGTCTTGGCTTTGTCGTAATGTTGACTACTTCCACACAATTGTGTGCGGCAGAATTTGAACTAGCTGATGGCAACAGTGTAGCAGGGTTCAGGACGTTGCAGCGTCTGATTTCTATGTGTGGCTGAAACAGTGTCAATTCATAACCCGTTAAACGTGCAATTGTCAAGTGCTGTGTTTGTGTTCTATTTAAAAGAAATTCCACGGAGTGTGGAACTTGTACTGTCAGGGAGTGTCCTAAAACTATGGAATCACTTTGTCTGATAGCTAGTGCTGTGGCTGCAACTGACTTGAGGCACGCGGGCAAAGCCTGGGCGACTGGATCTAATGTGCTAGAAAAATAAGCACACGGCTTGTACTGTCCTGCTTGATCTTGTGTGAGAACAGATAATGCTGTACCTTCGCGTTCAGTGACGAAAAGTGTAAAAGGCTTACTGTAGTTCGGTGTAGCTAGAACTGGAGCTTGACATAAAGCTTTCTTTAACTCGTTGAAACTAAGTGTATGTTCAGATGTCCAAGGGAGAACAGTCGATACGGCTGCCTCCTGTGTCGTTAACTGTATCAGTGGCTTGGCTAGAAACGCATACTGAGGAATCCATTGTCTACAATAAGAAGTAAGGCCAATAAAGGCACGTACCTCCTTCTGGGTCCTGGGCTGAGGAAGACTCGCTATCAACTGGATGCGATCGGGTGTCAACTGCCTACCCCTCTTGGACAGCAAGTGTCCTAAGTAAACCACTTGCTGGACACAGAATTGAAGCTTCGAAGGGGACACCTTGTGCCCCATCTCGGCTAGGAAATACAGAACCGTCAGTGACGCTCGCTCGCAGTCACGTTCAGAACGGGCTGTGATCAATAGATCATCGACATACTGGAGCAGGGCAGTGTCAGTTGGCATGTGAATATTGTCTAGTTGTCTCTTAAGTGCTTGACTGTAAATACTAGGGCTTTCTGTGAAACCTTGAGGAGCTCGTGTAAACATATAGCTCCTTCCATTTAAACAAAATCCGAAAAGAAACTGGCTGTCTGGATGGATGGGAACACTAAAAAATGCATTCTTAAGATCGATTACTGTAAAGAACATGGCTTCGGAATCAATGGCTGTCAATAGGGAAGAGATATCTGGGACAACTGGGTACTGAGGAATAATACATTTGTTAAGTTCTCGTAAATCAATCACTAATCGATATACTGGGGGTGCATTTGGATCAGTACGTTTCATGACTGGAATGATCGGAGAGTTACATACATTGGAGTCAGTTTCTACAACTACTCCTTGAGCCATGAGCTCGTCTATAATTTTGGATAAGGCTGCTACAGCCTCAGGTGGCAATCTATACTGCCTGATTCATGGTAACACTACACCTGGTTTGAGAGTCACACGATGGGGTGTGATTTGCATGTAACCTACATCAGTTGGACCTTGCGCCCATAAATGCTGCGGGACATTAGACAATCTCGGATCAAAATCTCGTAATACATAGTGACCCTTAAAGTCACGTAGGAACAATCGTATTCCCTCGGGGGAACAACATATAACTGCACCTAACTCTTTCAATGTCTTAATGCCTAACAGATTTTCTGGACATGACTTAGTAAGTAACAGATCAGTAGTGCGGGACAATGGACCTACTTCTAGAGTGACTGGCTTTGAAATCTCATTTACGATAGGCTTTCCTGAAAATCCAAGGGAAACATTTCTAGAGCCTGAGAGCGGAGCCCCTGGAACTTCGGCGTGACTAATTGTGGTCCTACTTGCCCCTGTATCAATCAAAAACTTTCTGTCTTTCCCTAATACTTGACTGTGAACATAGGGACCCTCTTGATCTACAGGTATCTCGATGAGAGGCAAGCCTACCTCCCTCTCTAGGCTGTTTCATGAATACTGCTGATACTCTGGATACTCAGACTGTGCATACTGGTACATCTGCGATGTAACATGCTGTGTTGCAGCAATAGGCTGCGGTGCTGTAACTGTCTGTGGTGCATTCTGTGACTGAGGAGTCTGTGAAACTTGTTCTTGTCTAGGCGGACGTGGTCTTTCTTTAGTCTTACCAGTAGCTATGTTATGTTTCAGAACTGTACACTCGTTTATGAAATGACCTGGCTGTTTACAATAATTGCAGTTCCCTTTAACGGGTGCTGCAGGATGACTGGCTTGATTCGGACCCCTCTTCTGACTGTCGTGAGGAACAGATTGTGCAACTAGCACTTTCATTTTCGTGTCTTTCATACGTTTTCTTTCGTGTTCTTGTTCTTCTCTGATTCTATTCTGGTGATACTGGAGCATCTGGAGCATCTGGGACGGAGTATTAGCTTGCCAGGTACTTTCGACTTTCAGAACTCGGTTTTTAATTGGTGGACTTGAATTCTCGACTAATTTAGTAACGAAAAGGTGAGGGTACGACTCACTACTTGTCTTGAGACCACTGTTGATACTAAAGCACTTTTCAAACCTAGAATAAAAATCACTAATGTCTTCATCTTGCTTCTGTTTACAGGCTGAGATTGCATCCCAGTCTTCCTTTTTCGTTGTTAATAATCTGGGTAAAACTTGAATCAATAATTCTGGTAATTCTTTACATTTCTCTCCTAGACCAGTACCTGGTACACGTATCTTATCTTCTGCATCTAGGACTGCCCAATCTATCTTTTTCTCTCCCACCTCCCATTCTTTCTCTTTGAGCTTTTCATACACCCCGGCGGGCAACAGAACCTTTAACATTTTAATTATATCCGGGTAAGTGTATTCTCCCATACGGAGCATATCTTTTAATTCTCTATGGTACCCTGCTGGATCTTTGTCATGACAGGGAATTAATTTCTTCATCTCTAGAAGTTCCATCTTTGTGATTGGAGTGTATACAAACACTCGCTGCATTTCGCCACCCGCTCCTCTGACTGGGTGGACTTCTCGTAACGGATTCTGTCTGTCTATGTAGAATGATTTACTTTCTGGGGGTGAGACATGAACGAAATGCGGGTTCAAGAACATTCTATATTTATGGCGTTGTTCTAGAATGACACTAATTAAATCGGTACCTAGACCTCTCCATCTGTACTGGAGTAACTCGTTCAGGATATCATGTAACGGGCCTGGATCAGAATGTTGACCCTCATACAGAGTAATGAGGTGCTGAATCATATACATACCCACCAGTCGCTGCTCGGCTGGGGGCATTTTCAGAAACATTTGTGCCACTATTTCGTCTGGAAAAGTGGTAGAATCAGTAATCCATCGGACTGCTGACCGAACTATTTCTTGTTCATGCATGGTACTTAACTCACTATAACCGATTCGTGATTTCAGAATGTGATCGGTAGCTTGGAATACTTGTTCTAGGGAACCTTGTTCTGGTGCTGAATGATGGGAAATTGGCTTGTGTTCTAGACGTAAATGGCGATCTGGAAATCTAGGTTTTCCTACATACGCTATTCTGGCGGTATTCTCATCGTCTTCTTCTTCAGGATCAGAGGTACTTTCTTTCTCGCTTACTTGTGCTGCTTTACGCTGTTCGTGTATCTTTATTATCTCTCTACGGATTTTCTTGTACATACTTTCCATGGCACCAATGGTATTGTGCTTTCCTTCGGCTATATTATCACTCCACTTTGTTAGAGTTTTCATTTCTTCCGGGTCTTTAGACGGATGATCTTGTTCTCTTATTAGACAGTTAATTAAAAACTTTAATATCATGCGCTGAATCTCGGCTTTCCTTTGAGACATGGCATCACTAATACTTTGTGGGTCATCCCCTGTACGGATGAAACGATATATCCTGTCTAGATCTTCTTTCATATTCGGTAGGGTGACTAGATACTCGGTCACTCTCCTTACGCGTACGGAATATAAAACCATATTAAACTCGCCTGGAACTGGGTCATAGACACATTCGCCAAGGGTTTGCCTGATCTCTGCAACAGACTTATTATTTTTAGGAGTACGCTGTGATGCTTGAGCATGTAATTCGAGTGCTGATAAACGCTTGTATGGCGGCGGGGTTTGAGGAAGACCTCCTCCTGCAGCCCCTAAACTAGAATCATCAACTGATGCTTTTCGTCCTGGCAGGGTGGGTAATTGTAACGTGGGCTGGACTTGTATGGCGGGCTGACCCGGGGGGGCTGTTAAGGGCACCCCGGTGTCTGGGGGAGTAGGAATTACCTGATTTACAGGGACTGGCGGAGCGCGGACAGGATTTACATATTCAGGGATTGTGTCGTCCAAATAGGACGAAATAAAAATATCAGCTGCGGTCGGTTTGTGACGTAGCTTGGTCGGAACTAGTGGTGGCGGGAAATTACTGGATGCCTCTGGGGTCGCTTTTGGCAAGCCCTCGGCAAGAAGAGGATACATACCCTTAATAAGGGCATGCCTCTGTCTGTCTGATTGCTCAGTTCTAACTCGTTCACCTATCTCGATTAATTCCCTTTCTTGGGCTCGTTCTTGGGATTCTCTACTTAGTTCTGACTTTCTGATTTCTTTTTCGGTTCTTTTATGAGCTTCTTTGCGCCATAGCTCGATGGCATCTTTCTGTGATTGTCTGGCTTTCTTTTTCCATAATGCCTCCTCTACTCGCATGATGCATTCGGCATCCCATGTACCCGATACGGGCCATCTATACTTTTCTTCTAACTGTTTGGTATACTCTACCCATAAATCTAGATACAATATGGCACTTATGCCATGTCTCTGATACATAAAGTGACCTGGACTGTCCCTAGGCGGGACGGGAACTGCTGCTTCCAGCAGACCCTTTCTAGTCTTTAACTGACGTAATTTTGAGAAGAGCGGCATGACTGGACTATAATCTGGACATAATACAATACACAATAAACACGATACTTATTCCCCATTCATACCACGACATTAAAATACATGAAGGACATTTAAAATAACAGTTCGAACAGAATACTACCTGGAAATACTGCGAACAGAACACTTGAAATTTCTCGAGAACAGAACTGACTAGAACAGAAACTAGATGCACTGCTGAAACAGTACGAAACTTACCGGTCTCTTAAAGAGACACGTCAGGACCCGCATCCACCGAAGTGGACACTTCGTTTGTGGGACTGTGTACCACCAACCCACAGACCAGAGTCAATTTAAATTGACCCTGTCTAGATACCACCCCAGTAACGGTACTCACCGGGCAGCAAGAACGGAAGGCCTCGGACTGGACTGCACTGCTACGACGATGACGACGAACTTCGGACTTCAGTTACGGGTGGACCTCCGGATACCTCGGACCTTGTACTCTTGGCTTGGGCTCTGGTCGGGACTCGCCGCGTTCCTCCACCGTCTCGTTTGGATGCTGGACCGCCTCCTCCGTCTTCTCCGTGGGTCTGAGGGATACTTGAGCAGAAATATCTGCCACTGCGCAGAAGAGTTCCGTCACGACTGCAGAGGGTCAGGGGGTCGGCGTGGCTTCACCGACGCGTGGGGAAAGGGCAAGTCCCTATTCGGGCGCCATTATGTGGTATATAAATAAATAATACCGGATCTATTTTTGAATGAATGAATGAATAACAGATAGCTCAATAAATAAGAGTCAAAATTCGAGGTAGTAGGAGTTTTGCAGGTTTATTACAGCATAAGGACAGGAACAGGACAACCTGCACGGAATAGGATGGCAAGCCTGGCAGCGCTGCCGTGGTCAGGGTCTAGAATGGCTCACCAACAGGATCGGGACTGGGAACACTTTTTAATAACAATACATGAGCATATATACATAACGCCAACACATAGCATTGCATTGCAATGGGCGTAGCAGTGGGTGGAGCAAGAGGCATGACGCGAAACAGTCGCGAAAGATAAGGGCTAAAGAGGGTGTAACTGGGTGTGCACATTGACATGTGATGCAAATGTAACAGAATATGTCATGAATGGGCGGAAACATTGGAGGGGGCTACCTAAGGAGCCGGGACCTCTAACCTGATGGTGCGCGCAAACTGGCAATGACGTGTTACTAGGAGAAGCTGGGGGCTATGAACTCTGTGCTAGGAGCAGAGACTAAAGTCTGGAGGGTCGGAGCGACATGTACCTAAACCCTATCTGGTATCTAATGTTTAGGGAACATGTTGATATAAACTAGAAGTCATGAGGGGAAAAGCTAACAGACTCTAAGGCTAGAGCATGCATTTATTCTACATGTAGTGCGTGATGAAGAATATTAAATGACCATTAAATACAGTATTTCTCTTAACATGGGGCCGAATAGGCTAGACAATGACGGAAACTATTGATGCAGTTCAGTAGCTTGGGAATGCAGAGAAGGAGGACTAAACTGATAGCTGGAATCATAACATAGTCTTGGCAGACTCAGAGGCAGAGCCAAGCTGCACCGGGCACTGCGAGGCAGGAAGTAAGCGAAAGGTCGAGGATACAGGTGGGGGCTGGATCGCTCCTCAGCGAGGGTTCGGGAGACAGGAGCTGAATCTGATGTCCGGGCCCTGTTGAGGCCTGGAAACGGGGACTTTATAATGAAATAACGTGCACACTGAGAAACGTGGCAACATAACTTTACATAGGCCTGATACTCATATTACTCATGAGGACTGGGAAATGACATACCAGAGGTGGACACAACTATAATTGCGTCTTGAATCGGACATGGGGAATAACATATGCATATTGGTCATGCACACATAACATATGATGGATGACACGTAGGGACATAGAACATGACAAAATTTACTTTTCCACACTCCCACTAATGTTAGAGCAAGGATGAAGAAGTGGGAGGTTAGATAGATACTGTCCTCAATAGTTATGTACTGTGCTTTCAATTTGCTACTTGTACTGTGACACAACTTTCTGCTCAATCACTTTGTGTTATTAATCTTAAGGAGCATTGGTTACAGACTATGTCTTTCTTTCTTCATATAGTTGCTCCTTCCAAATCAAATAGACCATCACGGAGGGAGCAGGCTCGAATGGCCCGGCAACGGAGGCTGGATGCCACTGTCGCCGAATATCGGCGGCTGGTGGCCCTGGAGGAGGAGGACACGCAGTCAACCAGTACAACAACAACAACATCCACTGGCACAGCTGCATCCTCCTCCGTGCCCCCACGGGCTGCCAGCCAGCGCAGTGGTCCAGCGGTACGGAGCCGGGCTACCAAAGCCAACCGCCGAGCAGCAAAGACACCAGCTGCCCCCCACAGGAGTTGCAAGGCACGCCAGCGCCGCTTAGGACTCAGAGTGTCCTACCTGGAGCAGGAGGTCCTTAGCTATAAGAACTTGGTGGAGGGCCTTCGCTTCGACCATGCCACCCTCCGCAAGGAGTATGATGCCCTGGCCGCTAAAGTCAACAGCACCCTCCCGTAGTGTAGTGTCCCTTGCCCCTTTTTTAGAGACTTTTGGGGGGTGGGATTTGGGAGTTGGGTTCTTTTTGGGACTTTTGAAAGACAATCGTTGGGGTTAGGGAGGGTCTTGAGGGAGATTATTTTGTTAGGGCTACATAAATATACTTTTTGAAACTTTATCTGACCATACCTGTTTTTTACTGCTTTTGAGTCTGGTGGGTGGGAGTTTAACAGTAAGTTTGTTTTCCTGAAGAGTCCTAGGACTTTAGTAGTACTACCGTCAATCTCTCGTCTAGTCCTAATAGTCCATTATACTACCTCCCACCAAACGCTTATCTTACCTGTAATTTGTGTTTGAAAGTAGGGCTAGGCCCAGGGCTGGCTCCACGGGAAATGGGGATTAAGGTTGGCAATCCTGGGCGGATGGAATGTCCTCATTGCGGTGGTACTAGTGGTGTGACACAGTGGCAGTTGCATGCCTATGGAAAAAAAGAAAATGGAACCTGGTTTGTCCTTACTGCAGCATTACAACGGTACGATAGAGAATATAGCAGGTGACAGTACACTAGAACAGTGCCACAATGTAGCCTAACAAATGGTAAAGTATTGCAAGTATAACTAGTACTTGCGTTGAATTTCTTTGACATTGGCTACTACTACAAGAAATAGTACTGAAGCGGAGTTAGTCTAGAATATATCCTCGGATTCCTTCACCAGCCTGTTGCTATGACCTTATCCTCCCCAGCAAGCAAAACCACACAGCCCGGGGGAAGAGGGTTAGGGTTAGGAAAATGGATGGGAATGGGGGTTTCTTTTTGGGTAGGTTTTGTTGAGAGAAGAAAAAAAGCACAGCATGGACAAACAATAATTGAAGATAAAGAAATCTTTGGGTACAAAGCTAACCACAAATCTTTTAAGTGACATAAAGGAAGTGCATGCCCTACTGCATGCATTGTTACTGAAAAGTAAGTAGTACTAGAATGCGACAGTACAGGGCTGCAGCGTTTTCACTTGCCTATCTCTGCACTCAGAGAAACACTTCTTACATTAAATTAGGTTTAAAAATTAGCCGAAGTAAAACCTATAGAATGGCTGTAGGGATCAATTTAGAAGCAGAGAGAGATCCAAGAAATGCAGTCACACTCATAGAAGAAAACAATGGATACTGTATCTGTATGTTGTTGTAGTTGTCCTGTTGAATTTGGTAAGTAAGTTGCATGCAGCAAACAATTCCTCTTATTAGCGGCACTCCTCCATTCCAGCTGACGCTTCGTCCATCAATGTTGGTGACCAGAAGACACCCTGTCCACTGCCTGCCTGGCGGATGTTGAATTGCGGCTCGTTAATGTGAAGCCTGACTCCATCTTTTTTCCCCATTGCACAGACTGAAACCCGGCCTGTAATTATTGAACGAAAAACAGGAAGTGCTATTACAATACCACTGATAAATAAATATAAGGTATGTACGGTGTGAGGTGCAAAAAGTCACACTTTGATTTTCCTAATAGACAGTACAATATTTTTGAAAGTGCGTACTCTGAGTCACCTTTTGAAGGATAAATAAGTATGGCCAAATTAATTTAGCGGATCTTTCCCCTCAAGCTAGGTGTACTGTAAACTGTGTTTTAGAACAAATTTAGACCTTCCCAGCAGTGCTCCCACCCAGACCCTTACTAAAGCCAGTCGCAAAAATGTAGAAGACCCCCAATCAGATCTCAAAAAATGAGGCCTAGCAGAAAACTGGTGACAAAACGTACTTTGAAAGTAAAAGTAGGCCCAAATACCCCCTTACCCACCGTGGATTGTATTCAAACCACTTGCAAGCAAGCAAAAGTATCCATAGCCAGCATCGCTCCAAGACTCGAAAACCCCCCCACCCAAACACATGCAATAGAAATACTGCTAAGTGCTAACCCTAACGAGCCCTAAGTTAAGAATAGTGGCAAAGGCTTTCTTTAACTATGCCAAATCCCCCCTTTCCCACCATGGATTTTCTTCAAATGACTTGCAACCAAAATTACACATTCTCACGAGTGCTCTAAGACCCCAGAACTCAGTTGCAAAAATCTAGAACACCCCGAAACACATGCAATCCTGCTGCTAGGGCTAACCCTAACGAACCCTAAGTTACAAAAAGTGCCAAAAGGCTTTTCCTTATGGATTTAGTCCAAACCACTTCTATCTGGTATTAGACCTTCCCAGGAATGCCCCAAGACCCGCCAACCCACCCGCAAAAAAACACAACACCCCCAAACAGCCAAAAAGGAAAATCTCATACTTACAATATTTCTCGGCCTTCGGTCCAAACGCGCTGTGCAGCTAGGTCATAACTCCCGTTTTCCACCACGGATTTCCTGAAAAGCAAATGCAATCAAGATTAGACTGTCGCAGCAGTGCTCCCAGACCCCAAAACTCACCCACAAACACCCGGAACCCCGCCAAAGAGCACCTCAAAGGCAAGCAAGTCAGCAAAAACGGCAAAAAATGTCCACCTCCGATTTGGTCCAAACCACTTTTATCCGGTATTAGAGCTTCACAGCAATGGCCCCAGAGACGTCAACCCAGGAGAAAACTAGTAAAAGGCCCCCAAACAGCCAAAAAGCAAAAGTACAAAAATGGTCACAGTCATTTTCTTGCCAATTTCCAAAATCACTCCGCGCACGCTCTGCAGCTAGGCCCTAACTCCCCTCTGCCACCATGGATTTGCTTCAAACCTCTTGCAAACTAAAGTATCCATAGCCAGCAGTGCTCCCAGGCCCCGAAACCCACCAACAAACACCAGGAAGCCCCCCAAACAGGCCCCCGAAAACGCTACATTGAGCAAAATGTCAGAAATAGCAAAAATAAAATTCTGCATGGATTTAGTCCAAACCACTTCTATCCGGTATTAGACCTTCCCAGGAATGCCCCAAGACCCGCCAACCCACCCGCAAAAAAACACAACACCCCCAAATACATCCCATGTGAAGTGATAGATAATCAAATTATTTAGCTTCTTAATTTTCCTTTTCTAGTACTCATTTGCACTGTAGGGTGAAAGCTAAATTAATTAAGCAGTAGCCCTTGTAACAGAGTATTCTCAGTGCCACCCGTAATAGAAAAGTAAGAGCTTCACCACCTGCATGTACTGGACCGGTACAGTAACGCAAGTCTGTCTCACTCATCATGGTGTGCGTCTGTTTTTCTCGGGTGCAAGTTCACTGCGCTGGCATTATGCCGGCTTGCATAAGATAACGTACCAATTTTCCTAAACAGGAGAGAAGAAGAAGAATAAGACTGGTGTACTGTCATAGTCGACTGTAATGGAAGTCCATAGTGCTCGTAGAATTTGTTCCTTAAACTCCCACTAATGTTAGAGCAAGGATGAAGAAGTGGGAGGTTAGATAGATACTGTCCTCAATAGTTATGTACTGTGCTTTCAATTTGCTACTTGTACTGTGACACAACTTTCTGCTCAATCACTTTGTGTTATTAATCTTAAGGAGCATTGGTTACAGACTATGTCTTTCTTTCTTCATATAGTTGCTCCTTCCAAATCAAATAGACCATCACGGAGGGAGCAGGCTCGAATGGCCCGGCAACGGAGGCTGGATGCCACTGTCGCCGAATATCGGCGGCTGGTGGCCCTGGAGGAGGAGGACACGCAGTCAACCAGTACAACAACAACAACATCCACTGGCACAGCTGCATCCTCCTCCGTGCCCCCACGGGCTGCCAGCCAGCGCAGTGGTCCAGCGGTACGGAGCCGGGCTACCAAAGCCAACCGCCGAGCAGCAAAGACACCAGCTGCCCCCCACAGGAGTTGCAAGGCACGCCAGCACCGCTTAGGACTCAGAGTGTCCTACCTGGAGCAGGAGGTCCTTAGCTATAAGAACTTGGTGGAGGGCCTCCGCTTCGACCATGCCACCCTCCGCAAGGAGTATGATGCCCTGGCCGCTAAAGTCAACAGCACCCTCCCGTAGTGTAGTGTCCCTTGCCCCTTTTTTAGAGACTTTTGGGGGGTGGGATTTGGGAGTTGGGTTCTTTTTGGGACTTTTGAAAGACAATCGTTGGGGTTAGGGAGGGTCTTGAGGGAGATTATTTTGTTAGGGCTACATAAATATACTTTTTGAAACTTTATCTGACCATACCTGTTTTTTACTGCTTTTGAGTCTGGTGGGTGGGAGTTTAACAGTAAGTTTGTTTTCCTGAAGAGTCCTAGGACTTTAGTAGTACTACCGTCAATCTCTCGTCTAGTCCTAATAGTCCATTATACTACCTCCCACCAAACGCTTATCTTACCTGTAATTTGTGTTTGAAAGTAGGGCTAGGCCCAGGGCTGGCTCCACGGGAAATGGGGATTAAGGTTGGCAATCCTGAGCGGATGGAATGTCCTCATTGCGGTGGTACTAGTGGTGTGACACAGTGGCAGTTGCATGCCTATGGAAAAAAAGAAAATGGAACCTGGTTTGTCCTTACTGTAGCATTACAACGGTACGATAGAGAATATAGCAGGTGACAGTACACTAGAACAGTGCCACAATGTAGCCTAACAAATGGTAAAGTATTGCAAGTATAACTAGTACTTGCGTTGAATTTCTTTGACATTGGCTACTACTACAAGAAATAGTACTGAAGCGGAGTTAGTCTAGAATATATCCTCGGATTCCTTCACCAGCCTGTTGCTATGACCTTATCCTCCCCAGCAAGCAAAACCACACAGCCCGGGGGAAGAGGGTTAGGGTTAGGAAAATGGATGGGAATGGGGGTTTCTTTTTGGGTAGGTTTTGTTGAGAGAAGAAAAAAGCACAGCATGGACAAACAATAATTGAAGATAAAGAAATCTTTGGGTACAAAGCTAACCACAAATCTTTTAAGTGACATAAAGGAAGTGCATGCCCTACTGCATGCATTGTTACTGAAAAGTAAGTAGTACTAGAATGCGACAGTACAGGGCTGCAGCGTTTTCACTTGCCTATCTCTGCACTCAGAGAAACACTTCTTACATTAAATTAGGTTTAAAAATTAGCCGAAGTAAAACCTATAGAATGGCTGTAGGGATCAATTTAGAAGCAGAGAGAGATCCAAGAAATGCAGTCACACTCATAGAAGAAAACAATGGATACTGTATCTGTATGTTGTTGTAGTTGTCCTGTTGAATTTGGTAAGTAAGTTGCATGCAGCAAACAATTCCTCTTATTAGCGGCACTCCTCCATTCCAGCTGACGCTTCGTCCATCAATGTTGGTGACCAGAAGACACCCTGTCCACTGCCTGCCTGGCGGATGTTGAATTGCGGCTCGTTAATGTGAAGCCTGACTCCATCTTTTTTCCCCATTGCACAGACTGAAACCCGGCCCGTAATTATTGAACGAAAAACAGGAAGTGCTATTACAATACCACTGATAAATAAATATAAGGTATGTACGGTGTGAGGTGCAAAAAGTCACACTTTGATTTTCCTAATAGACAGTACAATATTTTTGAAAGTGCGTACTCTGAGTCACCTTTTGAAGGATAAATAAGTATGGCCAAATTAATTTAGCGGATCTTTCCCCTCAAGCTAGGTGTACTGTAAACTGTGTTTTAGAACAAATTTAGACCTTCCCAGCAGTGCTCCCACCCAGACCCTTACTAAAGCCAGTCGCAAAAATGTAGAAGACCCCCAATCAGATCTCAAAAAATGAGGCCTAGCAGAAAACTGGTGACAAAACGTACTTTGAAAGTAAAAGTAGGCCCAAATACCCCCTTACCCACCGTGGATTGTATTCAAACCACTTGCAAGCAAGCAAAAGTATCCATAGCCAGCATCGCTCCAAGACTCGAAAACCCCCCCCACCCAAACACATGCAATAGAAATACTGCTAAGTGCTAACCCTAACGAGCCCTAAGTTAAGAATAGTGGCAAAGGCTTTCTTTAACTATGCCAAATCCCCCCTTTCCCACCATGGATTTTCTTCAAATGACTTGCAACCAAAATTACACATTCTCACGAGTGCTCTAAGACCCCAGAACTCAGTTGCAAAAATCTAGAACACCCCGAAACACATGCAATCCTGCTGCTAGGGCTAACCCTAACGAACCCTAAGTTACAAAAAGTGCCAAAAGGCTTTTCCTTATGGATTTAGTCCAAACCACTTCTATCTGGTATTAGACCTTCTCAGGAATGCCCCAAGACCCGCCAACCCACCCGCAAAAAAACACAACACCCCCAAACAGCCAAAAAGGAAAATCTCATACTTACAATATTTCTCGGCCTTCGGTCCAAACGCGCTGTGCAGCTAGGTCATAACTCCCGTTTTCCACCACGGATTTCCTGAAAAGCAAATGCAATCAAGATTAGACTGTCGCAGCAGTGCTCCCAGACCCCAAAACTCACCCACAAACACCCGGAACCCCGCCAAAGAGCACCTCAAAGGCAAGCAAGTCAGCAAAAACGGCAAAAAATTTCCACCTCCGATTTGGTCCAAACCACTTTTATCCGGTATTAGAGCTTCACAGCAATGGCCCCAGAGACGTCAACCCAGGAGAAAACTAGTAAAAGGCCCCCAAACAGCCAAAAAGCAAAAGTACAAAAATGGTCACAGTCATTTTCTTGCCAATTTCCAAAATCACTCCGCGCACGCTCTGCAGCTAGGCCCTAACTCCCCTCTGCCACCATGGATTTGCTTCAAACCTCTTGCAAACTAAAGTATCCATAGCCAGCAGTGCTCCCAGGCCCCGAAACCCACCAACAAACACCAGGAAGCCCCCCAAACAGGCCCCCGAAAACGCTACATTGAGCAAAATGTCAGAAATAGCAAAAATAAAATTCTGCATGGATTTAGTCCAAACCACTTCTATCCGGTATTAGACCTTCCCAGGAATGCCCCAAGACCCGCCAACCCACCCGCAAAAAAACACAACACCCCCAAACAGCCAAAAAGGAAAATCTCATACTTACAATATTTCTCGGCCTTCGGTCCAAACGCGCTGTGCAGCTAGGTCATAACTCCCGTTTTCCACCACGGATTTCCTGAAAAGCAAATGCAATCAAGATTAGACTGTCGCAGCAGTGCTCCCAGACCCCAAAACTCACCCACAAACACCCGGAACCCCGCCAAAGAGCACCTCAAAGGCAAGCAAGTCAGCAAAAACGGCAAAGAATTTCTGCCTCCGATTTGGTCCAAACCACTTTTATCCGGTATTAGAGCTTCACAGCAATGGCCCCAGAGACGTCAACCCAGGAGAAAACTAGTAAAAGGCCCCCAAACAGCCAAAAAGCAAAAGTACAAAAATGGTCACAGTCATTTTCTTGCCAATTTCCAAAATCACTCCGCGCGCGCTCTGCAGCTAGGCCCTAACTCCCCTCTGCCACCATGGATTTGCTTCAAACCTCTTGCAAACTAAAGTATCCATAGACAGCAGTGCTCCCAGACCCCGAAACCCACCCACAAACACCAGGAAGCCCCCCAAACAGGCCCCCGAAAACGCTACATTGAGCAAAATGTCAGAAATAGCAACAAAAAAATTCTGCATGGATTTAGTCCAAACCACTTCTATCCGGTATTAGACCTTCCCAGGAATGCCCCAAGACCCGCCAACCCACCCGCAAAAAAACACAACACCCCCAAACAGCCAAAAAGGAAAATCTCATACTTACAATATTTCTCGGCCTTCGGTCCAAACGCGCTGTGCAGCTAGGTCATAACTCCCGTTTTCCACCACGGATTTCCTGAAAAGCAAATGCAATCAAGATTAGACTGTCGCAGCAGTGCTCCCAGACCCCAAAACTCACCCACAAACACCCGGAACCCCGTCAAAGAGCACCTCAAAGGCAAGCAAGTCAGCAAAAACGGCAAAAAATTTCCGCCTCCGATTTGGTCCAAACCACGTTTATCCGTTATTAGAGCTTCACAGCAATGGCCCCAGAGCCGTCAACTTACCCGCAAAGAAGTAGAACACCCCCACAAGTGCTGAGTCTTACTTCATTGGGCGTAATCCAGCCCTCTGCTTTGAGGGAAATAGGAGTCTGGAGGAGGAGGATAGAGGAGCATGTTCTTCTGAACTTGTGAACCTGAGGAATGCAGACTGCGGCACCTTCAAATCAATAAGCAAACAAGTGAAGACAGTTCTGCTGATGGGCTTGTTTTTGTGATTAGGTGATTAAAGTTTGAATTAAATTAACTGTGCAAAACAAAGAAAGACAGACACACAGGAATAAAAGTGAATAAGGACGAAAAAGAAAGTTATTGATTCATTGTCTCATTTTCAGGGCTCGGTGTCAGGGAATAAGAATAAGAGTTTGTCATCATACTCTGCGAATTCAGGCAGGGTGAGGTGAGTGTCACCAAACAGAGAACAAATCCCCTCATCTACGTTGCTGTCCTCCTCGTCTTCATGCGGCGTGCTTTCTCGTACTTTGTAATCTGGTGGTATGAGGTGCTGATTCATCTTGATCATTGTTAACCTCTCCACATTTTTGGGTGAGAGGCGGCTCCGTTTGGGAGTTACAATGCCACCAGCAGCACTGAAAACACGTTCAGAAGACACTGCGAGTGGGTAAGACAAGTAGTTTATAGCCAGGTTGGAGAGCTGTGGCCACAAATCTTTTTTCCCATGCCAATACGCCAATGGCTCAGCATTAAGATAGACCTCTGTTGAGTCATTCAGATAGTCCTGCACCATCGACTCAAGGTCCTCAACGGTTCCTCCACTTTGCTTACTTTTTGCTGTGACCTTTTGAGAACCAAACCCAAGCCAAGTTAGCCAATCCTCTTCAGCAGCCAATGTTACTGTTGTGTCTGGTGCAGATGATCCGGTTGCCGGTGTCTTTAACGGCTGAGAGGTCACTTGTGCCACAGCCACAGGTGCAGAAGTGGATTGTTTTGACTGGGGTTGGCCTGCTGATGCTGATGCTGATGTACTGCCTTTTCCTTCAATATCCTGCCGTTCTTTTTCAAACCTCTTGGCTGACCAGGCTAGCCAACGTTTGTACTTTGTAACATCTTCACCAGCAAAAGGAAAGAATGCTTGGCCTGCCAGCGCCTTTTTGTAGCGTGGATCCAGAATAGTAGCACAAATGTAATGCTGTTCTGAGTGGATCATTTTAAGACGTTCATCACCACATAGGCGCTCTAATAATTTCTCTGCCAAAACCAAAGGCTCTTTGTTTTTCTCATCTTTTTGAAACACAGAAGACACCGCCTTCAGTTGGTGCTCCAGCATGCACAACAATGGGATAGCTTTTCCCAAATTACAGTCCTCCTTGCTGACTGCACGCGTGAAGACCTCAAAAGGACGAAGCATGTCTGTCAGGCTTTTAACTAGGTCCCATTGCGCCGCATCCATCCTCAGGTCCTTCTGAGCTGTACCCTGTTTTAAGAAATAGTGATCGAGTACCGTATACTGCTCATACAGACGCTCAAGCATATAGAAGGTTGAGTTCCAACGTGTTGCCACCTCCTGGATGAGTGCTTTCACTGGCATTCGACGTTCATGTAGCAGGCTCCTCAGATGCTTCCGGGCCTTAAAAGAATGGCTGAAATGGTTGCACATTTTTTCGGCAGGTGGCCATTACCTCGCACGCTGGATTGTCTTCATCACTCAAGAATTTTTTAACAACCAGGTTTATACAGTGCGCCAAATACGGCACTCTGAAATAGTCACCCAGCTCCATGGCCTTAACTACATTGGCGCCATTATCTGTGGAAACATAACCAATCTGGCGTTTTTTTGGGGACAGCCAGTGAAAGACCTTTGTGTTAAACTCATCCAAAATGTTTTGTGCTGTGTGACGTTTCTCCAAGCCAAACATGGCTAGTGTTGCATGTTTCCGAGCAGCTTTAAAAACTTGGTCCGGGTCAACACCTGCGTTTAGCTTTGCTTTAACCCCTGAAAAAGAGACCCAGTGTGCAGTGATGCACATGTAATCAGCGCCTGCGCCACTGGTCCACATGTCTGTTGTCAGATGTATAGTGTGAACAGCACTCTTCTGCAAAGCTGCCCCAATCACCTCCAGCACATCTTCATGTAGTGCTGGAACCGCAACTCTGGCAAAATAGAACCGGCTAGGAACCTTCCATTTAGGGCAGAGCGCTGCCACTAATTCTAGAAAACCTACCGCTTCTACAAAAGAAAAAGGGAGAAGGTCCAGAGCTAGCATTTTAGCCAGCTTAGTGTTATACAGACGCGTCAGTGGGTGGTTGCGTTCATATGGCGCGTCTGAACAAAACATGGTTCTAATGTTGCCCTGGACCAAGCATTTACGGGATGATAATGACTTCTTTGACCCAGTTATGCTCGCTGATGAACTTTTTTGCATTGGTGTCTCACTCGCTCCCACACTCTTAGTGTGCCTCACATGGGGTGTGCTGCTGACAGGGGTACTGGGTGTAAGTGAAGTGTTTGACACGTCTTCTTCCTCCTCGTCATCATCAGATGAAACATCAACGTTTTCTTGACTTCCAATTCGGGCTTCCTTGATCTCCTTTAGGTGCGCAAACCATTGGACAGCGTGCTGTCTCCTAAGATGACCTCTCTGGCCATAGTTGGTACCAAACTTACCATGACTAACTGCAAGCTTACAAATGCTACAAATGGCGAAATGTTCCCTTTTTGGGCAAACACTAAAGAAGTCCCAAACTGGGGACTTGAATTGTCTGTGGGGGCCGGAGGAGGCGGCGATACTGGTGGTGGTGGTCATGCTGCTAATGCCAGATGAAGTGGAGGATGTGGATTGCCGAACTTTAGTACGTTGTGCACTTTCACCACCACTAATTGAGGTCGAGGTGGATGGAGGTCCCTTCTGGCGAGGAAGAAATATGGAAGCGGTACGAGTTGGTGTACTAGTTAACTCCAATGATTGTGGTGTTTCCACTGCCTCCTCGTCGACAACATCATCATCATCACGCTCAGCAGCTTTTCGGGCTAGGGTCAAAATGTCTGTTTGCTGCATGCCCCCTGGGGCTGCAGTGACCTTTATGATGACTGGGTCGTCGTTGTCAGAGTCTTCATCAGCAGCAGTATCCGCCACTTCTTGTTGAGCCTCATCACACTCCATAACTCTGAGACTTTGGACGAGCTTCCTTTTACGCTTAACTACCTTTGTCAGATCATGATGTGCCTCACTCTCAGACGGCAGTGGTGCTGGTTCCCAATTTTGATCTGTATCATCAGAAGGAGGTGTGCTTGAAGAAGATGTAGACACCACCCTTGATCTCTTCCTTGCTAGGGGTGTGGAAGACAATGAATGATCATCAGGAGGAGTGGCTTCCTCAAATGATACCTCGCCTTGATTGTCGATTTCCTGATGTGCCCCTACTTCGGGAGGAACAACTATTGTGGGCACTTGTGACCCTCCATGCACCTCTGCTTGCGCATCTCCTTGCGTTGCCTCTCCTTCCACATGTACTTGGGCTTGTACTTGCACATGTGGTTTTTGTTGCGGCTGTGGTTGTTCAACATTCGTCAGATGAGTTACAACAACCTGTGTTGATTGAGGGACATTGCTGCTACTTTCTTGCGATGAGCCAACATCACTGGTCGATGGTGATTGAACAACTAGACTAAGTGCCTCTGCAGCAGTCAAGGGCTTGGACTTAAGTTGGCGTGGTGGTAGTGGTGGCACTGAGCCCAATGGAGCGGGGGTGCTGCTCCCAGCTTGGTCCCCAGCAGATCCCGCTGCTGCTGCAGGCGTACTTTTTTCTTTCCTCCCAAAAAAAGGGGCGGCCGGCACACCAGTCTCCTTGGTAACTTGCTTCTTCTGCTCCTTACTGGCAACTTTCTTGCTAGAGGAGCTACGGGGAACTTTTTTTGGGGCAGAGCAGGTCAGAACAGCAGGCCGCAGTTGCACGAGTTGCAGAGTTGTCTGTGTCCAGACGTGACGTCGCGTGACGTTATGCTGCACACACACACCGCTGCAGGACTTCTTCCTGGCACTGGTGATTCTCTTGAGTCTTGTGCACCTAAAAGCAATGGAAGACAGAGGAACATCAGTTCAGTTATACACCCCAAAAAATCGAAAAACACAGAACAATCAGCACAATCCCATGCCATCCATGTTTACATTCAAGACAAGTCCTTCTTATAATCACGATTTTTCATCCAAATCCCGTCACTGTTTTCGTTTACGTAGCTGGTTCCTGAAAGATTTTCCTCCCTTCTTGTATTGGATTATTGTGGGCACCTTCCAGTAACCTACCAGTATTAGGAGGATCATCACTATTCAGGTGATTTAAATATTATCAACACGTCATTATGTACAACTTTTAGTAATAATTCTACGACAACAGCACCTCTTATGTCCATTTTTTAATCTCTAGATTTACAGCTTACAGGCTCCTAGATTAACCTAGGGTTTCACTTGAGAGTATCGGACATCGTCCCTCAGCGACATATCACTACATAGGTATGTGACGTCATGATGATCGTAATGGGTTGATATTAGAGGTAGATTAATAGTGCTCAGTTGTGTATTATGTACAGGGTCATTTATTCATTTATTTTCAAAGTTACTTCTGATTGTTCGGTACATTTTCGCACGTTTAAGATGTTTATGTCTCTATAGCAATGTATCATAAGTAGGCTCACATTGATAAAAACTTGGGAGACACATTTATTCACTGTGTTGGTATGTTTAAATAACATGGTATCATCACATGTACTGATGAATGATATGTTTTCCGCGTTTACCTCGTGTTCCATCCGATGTACCACTACATATAGATGCATTATTGCATGAATTTATGAACTGGGTTACCTCTCTGTTCCCCCTGAAGTGTCTGTGAACTACCATTTGATTGTTAACTTCTGTGATATTAGTCTGCACCTTAACCTGACATTGATTGACTGTTTGTATATATTTTAGGATTTTCCCCTGATGAAGGGTACCTCCTGGTCCCGAAATGCATTGGGCACCATGTCGTGTGAAAATTGCATCAACAGTTTTATGAGTGATTAATAATCCTGTTTCCACATCCGACCAAGAGACGAGTCAGCAAAACATATGGTCTTCAACTTATGAACTGTGAAAAGACCAATTTTCATTTATTGTTTTTTCATTTATTGTTTGTACAAAAAGATATTTTGAAAGAATATAGATATGTCATACAGATATGCTAAATAAAACACTAAATGTGTATGTGAACATTTGTGTATAGTACTAATTACTAGTAATATGTTGTTGTAGCATTGGGAAAGGGTCTCTTTTCCCCATAGGAACAGTGCACTCTACAAGCAGGTTTTCCTGCTTGCCTTTATGAGTAAAGCCCTAGTTTGTGTCAGCCAAACACAAATCTGTAGAGTAGCACCTTTGGATTAAATTCAGATTACATTGTGATTATATTTTTGAGTGCTCCTCAATTCTCACTCTTTAGATTTTCACTTTTTGGCCTCTTGAGGTAGCACCATTTACAATATTTCGAATTTTGATTACAATTATGGCTTCTTTCGATAGCATAACTCACATCACAGAAAACAGAGCTAATACCCTCCATACACAGCAGATGAAGCAACAGACATATATGCATTGATCAATGAGATTAAATTGGTAGACACCAAAGGGGGTTCAACCACCCAACGTCTAAAACAACTAGAATATGTAACCAGAAGACAACTCAACCAGCGTCTTCATGCATCAACGCTTGTCCAATACCATCGAGCCAAAAGAATTCCAAGGGGACTGAGAATAGCATTGAGACCTATGTTATTTATATTCCATTTAAATCCACAATTCATGGACAAATGGTTTTCTATCCTTAATAAATGTTCTCTAGATCTGATTCTTCTAATTATAGAAGAACTATCACGTACCATCAAAGATTTAGATGAAGAAATCTTCAACATAAAAAAAGACCTATCAGCAGTTATTGACCCTACTATCTGGCAGACAACATTGGAAGAACTTAATGCAAAACTAGATCGCTATAATCTTGAATTACAGGAAGGCAAGATTAGGAAATACCGCAGAGACACCATAGATTATAAACTAAATGAGGTTTACACTTGGGCGGAGATATATGCCAAGAGACGTTTTATTCCACGTAAAAACATGACTTCTAGCGAAGAAAGTATCACGACTGACCAGGATGTCTCAGCATCACGACAACCATTGTCAAAAACTGGTATACCGTCCACATCAGCATCTAGTTTTGCACAAGCAGGATCTTCCATGATGGCACAGCAGCTTGACAAAACTACACCGATTCCTTTTTTAGCACAGGCCATGACACAAGGGCAACCACCTCCATCGAACACAGGAGTCTCGTCAGGACCAGCAAGCGTCCCACCAGGAGAGGCAGAGGGAAAAACATTACGCAGTGGGAAAAATCTACCCTTGTCTTAAATATCTCTTCCTGTGAACTATCCAAAAAACAAATGATGATTTTGAACAAAGGTATGTCCTTTGTGCCAACTACCAACACTACATCTTTGGAAACCAATATTGCGTTTTTCAAATTTATGCGCAAACTTAGATTATGTCATTACTTCAAGAATGTCATGGAATGTCAATCTCAAACAGATCAATCACTGGAAGAGTCCAAATTTAAACCTAAAAGCAAATACATGGCTCCCACATCCCATAAGATTCTTGATTATTTTGAGGATACAGCCAAGAAAGACTTGTCCAAGATTCGGTATAAATCCATGAGACAAAAAAACTTCACGGTTCATGATTACCATACGGTTCAATCTATCACGCAACAGTCTCAACTTACCCTTAAACCAGCTGACAAGGGAGGCGCTTTGGTGATTATGGACACCGAATATTACCACAAAAAAGTCAACGAGCATGTACAAGATCTGCAAACCTATCTACCACTGGCAAGTGACCCCACCATTTTGCTTCAAAATGTTCTATCTGAACTACTAAATGAAGCATGTCAAGAAGGGATCATTACTGAGGCACAAAAAATGTTCCTCACTACACTTAATCCACGAAGACCATCTTTGTACATGACACCCAAGATACATAAACACCCCACAGATCCTCCATTTCGTCCAATTGTATCTGGGTGTAGCTCCATTTTCGATCCCATCGGGAAATATTTGGATTATTTCTTGCAACAATTTGTACAATCGTGGTGCTCGTACATTAAGGATACGACACATTTTCTAACCAAACTAGAATCCATCCAAGAATACTGGCACAAGGACTGGATATTGTGCACGATCGACGTGACAGCGTTATACACATCCATCAATCATCATCAAGGAATGGAAGCAGCTGAATGGGCTTTACTGCAGATGAATCTCCCCCAAACCAAAAGTGTATTCATTCTTAAACTGTTATCCTTTTGTTTGCATAACAGCTACTTTCGGTGGCAAGATCAATTTTTTGGACAGATGACAGGGACAAGCATGGGATTCTCAGGGGCTCCATCGTATGCTAATATTTTCATGTCCCATTTTGAGCATGAATATATCTTGATGAAACAACAATGGAATGAAGGACTAGTCATCTATGGGCGATATATTGATGACATCTTCCTGGTATGGTCCAAGAGTCAGTCAGAACTTGAAGATCTCATTGCTGATCTTAACACGAAGAACCCAAGAATTCAGTTTACTCATTCTATTAGTTCAACATCAGTACATTACTTAGATGTCCTTGTCACTAATGATCAAACCAACAAAAAACTCACAACAGACATCTATTCTAAACCCACTGATAGGAACAATACTTTGATGTTTACAAGCTTTCATCCTAGAAGTTTAATCATGACCTTGCCATACTCTCATCTCCTGAGAATCAAAAGAATTTGTACTACACAGTCTTTATTTGAGAATCAGATCCACAAGCAATGTCAGAAATTTGAAGAATGAGGATATCCCAAAGATATCCTAAACCAAAGCCTAGACAGACTTGCAATAATTGACCATCAAACATTGTTGAACCCCAAAACTAGATCTAGTAAAAATACTTTTACATTTGTGTCTAAATTCTCAACAGCTACTAGGCAAATCAAACAGAGTATTTTAAGGAGATGGGAACTTCTTCAAAATGAGAGTGAATTCAATGGTATATTTCAAGAGAAACCTATATTTGCCCACACGAGGGGACGCAATTTGATGGATTTATTACGCTCACCTCAAAGTTCGCAAATTTCTCCTGAATATAAAGGTACCATGAAATGCAAAAACGGTGTACATTGCAATAACATTATTGTTGGCAATAGTATTACCCACCCTATGACAGGTAAAAAGATTATAGTCTAAAGCACACATCAGATTGCAATAGCACCAATCTAGTTTACTGTCAAACTTTAAGTGGGAAAAACAGAACGTAAATTTAAAATCAGACTCACAGAGCACAAGAGTAACATTAGGACTAAACAAAAGAGTTCCCCTTTAGCCACGCATTGGGATGAAAACCATCACAATATATCACAATTACGAGGACAAATTTTAGAATTAGTACCCAAGAAAGAAGGCCAAGATAACTCTGCCAAACTATTACAACGAGAAACATATTGGATAGACTTTTTATGTACAGGAATTCCTATTGGTCTGAATGATAGGCTAGATCTAGGGTGCTTTTTATGAATACGTAGTAACACTGTATTGTATCAATGTCCTATTGATGCACAGCTAGTCTTACCCTTTGTCATTCGGATGATGCATTGCTATATACTGTATTTTTTCTGTTTCAATTCTTTAAGGATGTTTTCACTACTGTACATTTCTTTTTACAAAAGGTTTCCAGGCGAGTCACTAAACTAAGGATTGCCCCGTCTAGTAAAAATATTAGACTATTTAATGTTAGGAGCCCCCCTTCAGAAATATCGTGGCAAACTTCTGAAAAATTAGGATGTATCCTAATAATATTATCATTTAAAAGTTCATCTCCCCGTGCACCAGCTTTGAAATTTGAATCGACATGTTCTGTTTTAGAGACAGCTTACAACTGTAAATGATACCCTTGTAGTCATACATTTGAGTTCAATGCCTTAAACTACATCTGGTGTAGTGACTACATTTCCCAGAGTTCATTCCCCTGGGGCGGGTCCTAAGGAACTCTTTAAATTGTTGTATGGTAACCTTGCGCGGTAAAACGGTTTCACCAGACAAGCAGATTTCCAGACAGGGCTACACTCCTAGCATACAGGTACATCATTTTAAGAATAAACAGAAAGATTCTCCTGTTGACTTTATTCTAGTTATGACTAGATTATTTTTCACGTTTTTTTCCGTAGTTTGGTAAACTCTAAGTCAAGTCTACTTTTATGTCCCCAATAGATTTGGCAACGGCACGATTACAAAACCCCATACTGCAATTGTCTATTTACGTGCAAACTCTCTGCACGTTACCAGCTAGCAACCATTAAGGTACATTCCCTTTCTTCTATACTATTTACACTAGACGTGTTTGGGCGTTTATGCTCAGGACTTAAGTGACATATTGGCATTTATTTTTACAGACTAGTAGTCTGGACGAGTTATTCCTTAAAGCTAACTGGTATCCTCAGATTGTCATCGGTGACTCCTTGAAACTTACGAAGGTATGCAATTTCTCGTTAACTTTAAGCACATGGTAGGGAACAGGGTCCTTCTTATAATCACGATTTTTCATCCAAATCCCGTCACTGTTTTCGTTTACGTAGCTGGTTCCTGAAAGATTTTCCTCCCTTCTTGTATTGGATTATTGTGGGCACCTTCCAGTAACCTACCAGTATTAGGAGGATCATCACTATTCAGGTGATTTAAATATTATCAACACGTCATTATGTACAACTTTTAGTAATATTTCTACGACAACAGCACCTCTTATGTCCATTTTTTAATCTCTAGATTTACAGCTTACAGGCTCCTAGATTAACCTAGGGTTTCACTTGAGAGTATAGGACATTGTCCCTCAGCGACATATCACCACATAGGTATGTGACGTCATGATGATCGTAATGGGTTGATATTAGAGGTAGATTAATAGTGCTCAGTTGTGTATTATGTACAGGGTCATTTATTCATTTATTTTCAAAGTTACTTCTGATTGTTGGGTACATTTTCGCACGTTTAAGATGTTTATGTCTCTATAGCAATGTATCATAAGTAGGCTCACATTGATAAAAACTTGGGAGACACATTTATTCACTGCGTTGGTATGTTTAAATAACATGGTATCATCACATGTACTGATGAATGATATGTTTTCCGCATTTACCTCGTGTTCCATCCGATGTACCACTACATATAGATGCATTATTGCATGAATTTATGAACTGGGTTACCTCTCTGTTCCCCCTGAAGTATCTGTGAACTACCATTTGATTGTTAACTTCTGTGATATTAGTCTGCACCTTAACCTGACATTGATTGACTGTTTGTATATATTTTAGGATTTTTCCCTGATGAAGGGTACCTCCTGGTCCCGAAATGCATTGGGCACCATGTCGTGTGAAAATTGCATCAACAGTTTTATGAGTGATTAATAATCCTGTTTCCACATCTGACCAAGAGACGAGTCAGCAAAACATATGGTCTTCAACTTATGAACTGTGAAAAGACCAATTTTCATTTATTGTTTTTCATTTATTGTTTGTACAAAAAGATATTTTGAAACAATATAGATATGTCATACAGATATGCTAGAATAAAACACTAAATGTGTATGTGAACATTTGTGTATAGTACTAATTACTAGTAATATGTTGTTGTAGCATTGGGAAAGGGTCTCTTTTCCCCATAGGAACAGTGCACTCTACAAGCAGGTTTTCCTGCTTGCCTTTATGAGTACATTCAAGACACCCCACAGAAAGACTAGGCCCATGCAACACTCACTACCCCTGGGCATAAAGGTTGAAAGCTAGGCAAAATGGTTGCAGACTTAAGAACACTGCCTGCATTCAAAATGGCCCCCTGCCTCCCAGCACATGGCCAGGGCCTGCCTGTAGCAGCACTCAAAATGGCCCCCACCCACATGGCCTGTCCCCATGAACACCCCAAAAAAACGAAAATCACAGAAAAATCAGCACAATCCCAAGCCATCCATGCCCTCCATGATGTTTACATTCAAGACACCCCACAGAAAGACTAGGCCCATGCAACACTCACCACCCCTGGGCAAAGGGCCCCACCAGCAGCCCCAAAAAAATGACAAAAAGCACAAAAATCAACACAATCCCAGCCCATCCATGGCCTCAATGGTGTTTAAATTCAAGAAGACACCCCACAGAAAGACTAGGCCCATGCAACACTCACCACCCCTGGGCAAAGGGCCCCACCAGCAGCCCCAAAAAAACGACAAAAAGCACAAAAACCAGCACAATCCCAGCCCATCCATGGCCTCAATGGTGTTTAAATTCAAGAAGACACCCCACAGAAAGACTAGGCCCATGCAACACTCACCATCCCTAGGCATAATGGATGAAAAGTAGGCAAAATAAGTGCAGGCCTCAGACACTGCCTCTCTTCAAAATGGCCCCTTGCACCCCAAGCACATGTTGCCTGTACCAGCAGCACTCAAGATGGCCACCACCACCAACCACATGGCCAGTCCACATCAACAGTACACCCCAAAAATAAAACGAAAAACACACAAAAATCACCACTATCCAATGCCATCCAGGATGTTTACATTAAAGAGAGTGAGACCCCACAAGCAGACTCAGTCCATGCACCACCACCCCTGGGCAAAGGGCCCCACCAGCAGCCCCAAAAAACGACAAAAAGCACAAAAATCAGCACAATCCCAGCCCATCCATGGCCTCAATGGTGTTTAAATTCAAGAAGACACCCCACAGAAAGACTAGGCCCATGCAACACTCACCACCCCTGGGCATAATGGATGAAAAGTAGGCAAAATAAGTGCAGGCCTCAGACACTGCCTCTCTTCAAAATGGCCCCTTGCACCCCCAAGCACATGTTGCCTGTACCAGCAGCACTCAAGATGGCCACCACCACCAACCACATGGCCAGTCCTCATCAACAGTACACCCCAAAAATAAAACGAAAAACACACAAAAATCACCACAATCCAATGCCATCCAGGATGTTTACATTAGAGAGTGAGACCCCACAAGCAGACTCAGTCCATGCACCACCACCCCTGGGCAAAGGGCCCCACCAGCAGCCCCACAAAAACGACAAAAGGCACAAAAATCAGCACAATCCCAGCACATCCATGGCCTCAATGGTGTTTAAATTCAAGAAGACACCCCACAGAAAGAATAGGCCCATGCAACACTCACCACCCCTGGGCAAAGGGCCCCACCAGCAGCCCCAAAAAAACGACAAAAAACACAAAATTCAGCACAATCCCAGCCCATCCATGGCCTGAATGGTGTTTAAATTCAAGAAGACACCCCACAGAAAGACTAGGCCCATGCAACACTCACCACCCCTGGGCATAATGGATGAAAAGTAGGCAAAATAAGTGCAGGCCTCAGACACTGCCTCTCTTCAAAATGGCCCCTTGCACCCCAAGCACATGTTGCCTGTACCAGCAGCACTCAAGATGGCCACCACCACCAACCACATGGCCAGTCCACATCAACAGTACACCCCAAAATAAAACTAAAAACACACAAAAATCACCACAATCCAATGCCATCCAGGATGTTTACATTAAAGAGAGTGAGACCCCACAGGCAGACTCAGTCCATGCACCACCACCCCTGGGCAAAGGGCCCCACCAGCAGCCCCAAAAAAACGACAAAAACCACAAAATTCAGCACAATCCCAGCCCATCCATGGCCTCAATGATGTTTAAATTCAACAAAACAGTTGTATCATGCACCCATAACCAACCCTGGTCCTACTGGATACTGTGGCTACCCACAATATATTTTATTAAATGTTCTGAAAAAGTTCCAAAATTGTAGTTGCAGCAACTGTAATGCCCCAAACAAACTTACTTGTGAAAGTTGATTTCTAATCCAAAAGTACAGCCCAGGATTATTCTTAACAGAGTTACTACAAATATATGATGATGAGGCATTATCTTATGTCGATGACATCTATCTCACAGATGATGACCTGGAGACACACTTGAAAAGAGTGAACACCATAATACTTGGGTTCGCAGCTGAAGGGTACAAATTCAACTTTAAAAAGTCACAAATTGCTCACCTAACTGTCCTGTTTTTAGGATATGAATTATCAAGTGAAGGCAAGAGCCTAGCAGACAACTTCTTAGAGAAGTGTGCTGTACTCCAAGCACCAAAAACGCTGAAGAACTTACAATCAATACTAGGTTTCCTGAATTTCGGCAGAACATACATTCTAAATTATGCAGAGAGGGTTAAACCTCTCTATGAATTAATAAAACCTGATTTCAAACCAATCAATTGGACTCAGAAACACACAGAAATTTTAAGATCATTGCAAACAGACATGTTAGCTAAAACAAAATTGCAAACTCGCGAAAACGTACGCAACCTTGTAATCTGAGTCATCCCAGGAAGATGCGGATTCACGTACCTGACCTCTAATGAGGGAGAAATGGTACCAATAGCTTACAAATCTCACTTGTACACACAAGCTGAAATGAAATTCAGTTCTACTGAAAAAATTCGAATAGCGGTTCAAACTGCTGTAGCAAAAGAAAGAGCCCAAGCCTAAGGCAGAAAGATAACTGTTTTAACAGCAGAATCAGCCCTTGAGGCATTAACAAGCCCACACAATTTGAATGCTGTGGCATTAGATCCAAAATGGATACAATGGGAAAATTCTCTTGCTGCAGAAGACGTGAAATACTATTTTGACCCAAAAATGAAAAAACTAGAAAATCTAGAATATGAAGAAGAATATCCTCTGCCAATCGAAATTCTGTCTCTCGAACAGTACACATGTGTAATCTACATGGACAGATTTGCACAACACTACGATGTAGAGAAAAAATCCTACAACGCAGCGTGCGCGATTGTTAAAGGTCGCCGGCGCTTTGGTAAATTCAGACCAATAATCACCAAAACTGAATCACTCAGAAACTGTTCAGCTCAGCGAGCTGAAATCAGATCTTTAAAGATGGCGCTTGACAATGCCGATCATGAATTCCCGACACTAATAGTGTGCGATTCGCATTTCTGCGTCAGGTCTTACAATAATGACTTGCAGAACTGGGTTCAAAACGGTTACAAAGATGACACAGGTGCCACAATAAAGCATAAAAAACTTTGGGAACAGGCAGTTCTTTTGCAGAAAGAACTACAAAAGACTCACATGATACATACACTGAGTCATCAACGTGATGGCGTTCACGTTGCAGGGAATTCATTGGCTCTCAGTGCCACAGCAGAAGCGGTTCAACCGGCTTCCGTAGCCACAAAAAAGCATTCTAAAAAACACATAGACGGAGAAACCATGCTGGCGGTAAAAGCTTCTTTAAAAGGCGACTATGCAGCATTACCTCTGAACTATCCACTCAGTAATACATACATAATTGATGCAAACTCCGTTCCTTTTGCTCAAATCCCTGAAGTGTGGGATAGAGTAATTCCAAACACGAACAGGAGAGTCTACTTGATTGAAGCGGCACACATGGGATTGGGTCTTAGGCACCAAGAGATTGTGAAATCTCTAAAAGAATTACAATCAGAATACTGGTGGCCAGGGATGAGCATGCAACATTACAAATTTGCAAAGGATTGTCCAGACTGCAACCGAGATCGCAGTCGTGAACCGGACCAGACTACTGCCAGGACACCTTTATTAGAAAGCATTAAGCTATCTTTACGCAGAAATCCAGTAGGAGAAATGCGTCCCTGTTGGACTCGGCCTTTCCCGAGAAATTTTTCGCTTTTGACCCCCTTGCCTAGGATGTCTCCCCCATGGTAATAAACCTGTATAGGCCATGTGTGGTAGGAGTTGCCCTGTTTTAAAATTGTAATGTCATGTAATGGTGTGAGCACTTGTAAATTTCCCCAATTGTAAAATGTACCCTGGTGAAATGTTCTGTATTTAAAATGGATGCCATGGCCATGGGTTTTGCCACCTGACTGCCGTAGGTCAGCGGTCTAGATATTATTACCCAGCCACCCCTAGCTTTTGGAGGGAAAGCCTGGCACCCAGGGTGCTCAACCCCTCCCCTTGAGCCAGTTTAGGCCAGCTTTGCCAACATTCTAGAAGGTTCTGGCACTGTCTGGGAGGAGGGTATAAGTAAGGGGGATGTGCCACCAGAGAGTCAGTCAGAGCTGGGACAGGAACATGAGGGGACCTGCTGCGAGGTGTTACCGCCACATGGGCCTGTGAGCTGGGCTCTGCACCCCTCAAAAACCCCCTCTCCTCTGCTGTCCCCTGGGCCCCTGAAGTAGGAGGGTCCACCTAGGTCCCTGGCAGTGTGGGGGACCGTGAACCACGCCGGCGCTGCACCGAAGCCCCCCCTGGAAGTAAAGAGTGTGCCCCTGAGGCTGGCTGTGGAACTGTTCGCCCCCTGTGAGGTGTGCTTGGCAGGCGCTGTGCTGCAAAAGCGCTGTTTTGGGGAGGTTGATGCCCCCAAGGAAGCTGTGGCGCTGTGAGGCACTGTCTGTGAAGCGCTAGAAACTCGAACTGTGCCCTGCATAGCGCTGTGTGCTGGAAGCGGCGAAGTTGTGTGGCCCGAGAAGAGGAGCTGGGCGCCGTGAATAGCGCTGTGGGTGCCTACCCCACGTGATTGCGCCCTCTCGGGCGGAGGAGATAGCGCCGCGTGTTGGCGCGCTGATGTGGTGTTCCAAATAATTAAATGAAAGGGAGCCTACCCCTTATTGCCGCTAATATCACCGCCGCAGCCCGAGGAGTGGTGGCGCTGCCTTGCGCCGGTTGTAAATTGTCAAAAATCACCGCCGCGGCCCGGCGCTGTCGTGGGGACCTCCCCGCTGTGGTGGGCACCGTTGCGGCGGCCCCCGGTGCCAGGAGAGGGCCGCCGAAGTGAAGAGGCCCTGAAGCCTCCCTCATCCCCATCACGTGACGGGGCCATCGGCCCGGCCTCGTCATCGGCCCGCCCCCGCCGCGCACGGATTGGCCCGTGCGGCCGTGCCCAGAAGGCCGCGCAGGGATTGGCTGCCGGCCCGGGCAGGAAGAAGCCGAGCCTAAGAGCCCCGAGTCCTCATGAGGTAGGAGGGGGAGTCCCGATTGTGCCTGTCGACCGGAGCGGGAGGTCACCCCACCGGTGAGTGCCCCCGCCGGAGGATGCCGACGGAAGCCCCGGGTCCCCGTGTGGAAGAGGAGGGGCCCGGGTGAAGCTGAGGAGACACCGGTGCGGGCCCCCCTGTGCTCTGGAGAGAGCCCCGTTTGTGCTTGCAGCCTCGCGGAGGCTGCCTTAAAGTCCCGGGCCCCTGTGAGGAAGGAGGGGCCCGGCTGTCGTTAGGGAGGAGGGGGCATTGAGGAACGTGTTCGGTGCCTGCCCCCCTCCACGGAAAAGAGCCCTGCTTCCTATTGCTGAGAGCCCCGGGTCCCCGAGAAAGAGGAGGGGCCCGGGGTAGGCCCGAAGCCAGCCGGAGGTGTTTCGCGGGGCTCCCGTAGTGGAGAGGGAGCCCCGGTTGTGCAGCATAGGCCTGAGTGAGGCCTTGCGGGCCCCGAGTGGCCTGCGCTGGATTGAGGAGCTGAGAACCAAGTGTAGTCGGTGAGTGGGGCCTTGGTAAGACTGTGAGGAGGGTAGAGGGCAACAGGGCACAGGGCCGGTGTCCGCCCCCTCCCCATGACTTGGAATATTAGAGACCTTGGGATGGAGCCCAAAGTGTGAGGGCCCCCCCCCAGTTAGCCCTGCTTGGATGGTAAACATACCCTGAACTGGGCGACGGCCTGCAGTGCGAACTGGTGTAAGCTGGAGGTCAATGCTGTGCCCCTGGGTCCCCCAAGGAATTATTAAAGCCCCAAGAGCTAGGGCCAGGACTTATGCTTATGCTGGGTTGAGGTTCAGGCCGATGGTTTCGCGCCCAGTGTGTTTATGGCCTAGTGTTAATGCCCCTGTTAGTGGTGGGCATCCCCATGCGTTATGCTGCTGAGGCCGACTGCCCCTCTAGGGAAGTGTTAGTCGCCTGAAGAGGTATTTAGGGTTGCCCTAATGAAATGTTTATTCCTGCCCAGTGACCAGGTTATAGGAAATGTTTGATTGGTTGTGACCGGTTACTACCGTTACTGATGCCAATGTATATTGATGTTTCACGCCTGTTAGGTGATCCTACGCTGATTCCAGGCTGTTATACAAATAAGGTTGTGGGCCCCTGCGGATGTTATTTACCTGCCTATGTGAGCCTAATGTACGCACTGGTGAGGTGCACAATGTGTTGGATGCCCAGGGTATTGCTCAGGAATAATGCGCCAGTGTTGATATGCTTATGATTAAATGCCTAATGTCACAGCGTAATGTGTATGCCTAAGGTTCTGTTGCTTACAAGGTGCCTACTACCCTGATGAGATGGTCATCTCCCTGGCCTAAGGTGATGAGACCGATATCTAATGTTGATGTGCCCTTTTACTGCAGGTGTCCTGCCCCTGTGCTGGCCTGACGTGTCATTCCAGGCCCCTGGTTATATCCCATGTTAATGAGCAAGCATTGCTGATTTATTACAGGTGCTCCTGTCTGTTGGGATTTACTATGATGCCATGAAGTTTTCCTTTACAGGGGTCGGGTTGGAGTTATACTGTATGGGGTGTCCTGATGCTAAAGTTGTACTTTGTAGTTACAGTCTACTGCTAAAGATGAGAGCCTGAGTTGGCCCCGACATTGCGACCCCAGGTTTAATGACAATTTAAACATTCTTCTTTATTTCAGCCATGGACTTACGGACTCAGCCCTTACTTCCCATGTAAATAATCCCCCCTGATACACTTGGCTCTGGTGCCAGTTGGTGCCGTGTTGTGATACCTCTGTTCATGTCATTTTGCTTTGCTGGTTGGAGCTACACTAAACTACTTACTAATTTTCCAACGCAAGCTGGTGTCCTGCCTCTTTTGTGGTGTGCCTGGTGTGTCGTCTGTGGGTACTGCGTGAGTGCTTCACATGTCCTCCGTAGTTTGGCCTGCCCGCTTGGTTCCGTGCTACCCCCCCTGGAGATTTGGGAACCCCATTTCTTACAGTCCCCATAATATTTAAGACTAGATTCACTTAAAATGTAGACACCAGCGCTCGGCTGACGCCAGAACTGTTTGTACAAAGAGTTGCGAGTCTTTATCGGCACATACGCAATTGGCATGCTACATTCTGACCAGGGTCCTGCGTTTAGCTCTCGGGCTTACAAGGAGGCCATGGCCAGGATGGGCATTGCATTGCGGTACTCTTCTCCATTCCATCCTGAGGGAAATGCGGTAGTGGAAAGAAAAAACCGGGACATAAAGCAATCTATAACGGCGAGGGTATTAGGTTCGGGTGATGGGTGGGTCAAACATTTAACAAGTGTCCAACGTAGTCTTAACAATCTGCCAAGAAGTTCTCTAAAAGGTCTCACTCCATACGAACTATTGTTCGGTACTAGAATGCACATTCAGGATCTAGATTGTCACACTTCAGTGGTAAAAGAAAAAACCTTTGATATCAAAGACCATTTGGCTGTTTTACAGGACTTAAATGAAACAAGAAGAAGTCTGAGTAATATAAAGTTAAAGCAACAGCCAACAGCCACTGAAGAAAAACTACCTGTCCCAGCAAGACCTGTCTGGATTCCAAAGATTGGGGATCTGGTCAGAGAAAAGATCGCGGTGAAGAAGGAATTTGGGCCTTCTTACAGAAAAGCAGTACCTGTCTTAGCTGTCAGCGGAACAAAACCAGTTGTACTACTGCCCCTTGCTGGTAAAAAGGAGAACCGAGTTGTATCCATCGACCTGGTAAAACCACAATCATGTGGCCAATAATAAGTAGTAGGCCCAGTGGACTCCCAAGAAATAGCAGAAGACCAAATCTTGCTACAATCCAAGAGGTTCAAACTGAGAGACTAATCACATTTGATAAACCTACAGTGAACAAAAAAGGACTATGCAATAAAGCCATGGAACTTGTGCCTCTTGAAACCCAAATTGCAACAGTTCGTCAAGAAACACCTGTCTACAACGATGTAGCATCAGACTATGCTAATGAAACAAAGAAAGAAACAAAGACTATTGAAAATCCGGAAGCAATTCCAACAATTGACAGAACTGCATCTGGCTACTTCATCAATTTTGATGACTTTTCTGAAGATCCAAGCGAGCATGAAGAAACGCCAGCAACAAAAACTTTCAAAGACAAAGTAACTGAACTTTTTCACCAACTAAAATAAACATATCTGATTTCACCATGGATTGAATTTTGGATTGTGTTTGGTGTACTTTTCCTCCTGCTTTGGCTCATCATGGTTCTATGTTTGGGAAAATTCATTGATGGAAAATATAGTACAATGGACACAGCAAGTCAGAACATCAACTAGGTCCTAAAGCCTCACACATCCTCTCACATCGAGTAAAGGGAACTGTCATCAGTGAACATCACAGCCAATCCAATACCCGGTGGGGTAGCATGGGACAAAACGGATTATGAAATTTATGGCCCGATTGAGCTCTTGAAATATCCACACCAGTTTGGGGTTTCCTTAAGTGACTTTGTGACACCAAGTACTTTCTCTGATGATTAGGACTTTGAAAACATTAATAATATGATGTCAGATTTAGTAATGTCAGCAAAATTTACAGGACATGATTATTTGCAGGGTTCATCAAATTATGAAGAGTTATATTGTTATAATCATTTTGGTGATCACTATTTGCATAAAACTGCTCAGCCTAGAATTTTTTTTTATTATAATCAATGGGAACATTGTCCAACTCCGCCAAAAGGCAGCTCGAAAACATTTTATGAGAAATTCCAATACTTCTCAGGGTTTAACAACAGTGATCCAGAAACGTTTTATTTCAAAATGTTAAATAAGACAGGAATGAAAACAATGTTGACAAATACTAAATTGATTTATTCTGAAAAATTTTATGACAAAATGTCTACATTTGGTTTTGAATTTTGGAAAAACAACATTGAAACAAAAACCATCTGGGGTTCAAAAGATTGGCAGGTACAAGGCCTAGAAGCATTATTTAGGGCCTGCATGATCCCAGAACAAATGATATTTCTGAATGACACAATTCAACAAACTACTTGTCTTGGCCTAGCTAAGATAAAAGACTTAAATAAACCGTCTATTCCGAAGCCAATACCTGATAGTAATAGCACTACACATGTTGAGATAGACGTATCCCATATTTTACACCAAAACAGAACAAATCCTGATTGGAAGAAATGGTTGATCTGGCCCACAGACACAAATAACTGTCAAGATAGATTCCTGAACAAAACACAGGGGTTTAAACAGAACAGGCCAGACCCTAGATATTCACAGAGACAACATCCAGGGATAGTTACAACATACAGTGTAGGGAAACTATGCCTTGAGGGGCTACAGAAATCCACACTGGCTGAAATTAAGCAACACTTCACTTTACTTAAAGACGGTGCTGACTTGCGTGATTTCATACTGGGACCACGCAAACAGCGTCAAAAACGTTTCATAGCGGCCGGTATATACGCTGCATACAACGAGGCTTGGAAAGTAACACAAATTGAAACAGCTGAAAAGATACGAGAAATTGATCGTATTAATTTGGAAAAATCACTTTCTGTAGTGGACAATGGGTTAATGACTCTGTCCTCCAGAATATATTCACTGGACAGCATTGTATCATCTGCTATTGATATAATAGAGCAAGACTTACTAATGTTACAACATGGTCAGTCTCAATTGCGTTCTATTGTACAGCTTGGCTGGACGTTGCAAAATCTGCGTTCAGGCTACGTGCCATGGCGTTTAATCAACACAACGTCATTATTCTCTATCTTTAACCTTACTGATAAACAAATCAGTTTGGCACAAAAAGGAGCAGACTATACGATTCTGAGCATTGAAAAACTTGAGAGATTACCATTGACAATGTCAGAGAGACCTGTCATTGAATGGATAATACACAGAACAATTACAATTCCGATAACAACTTTCCAGTTTAAATATTGCCAAGAGTATATACCAGCAGGCCAGTATGAAAGGTTGGGTAAAGGATACATCAAGTCAACATGGAATTTACCTTATACACACAAATGTTATAGTGAAGGGAAAAAAAGAGGTATTTCTTAGTGGTAACAATTGTAAAAAATCACTAAGCGGTACACTTCTGTGTCAAGGTATTAACTTGCATGGAGCCTGCGAAGGGTCTTCAAACAACCTTTCATGTCACCTGCATGGCACTCCTGCAAAACAGATAGAGGCATTTTTCAGACAGCTTTCCAACGGCAGTTATGTTCTAATAACTGACCACAGCTGTTGTGGCATGGTGCCAGGAAAAGCCTATCTCGTGAGCGTTACTTCCATGGCCACTTGCTGTATGCAATTATTGTATCCAAACAGCAATCCAGACATGGAGGCTGCGTTGTGGCCTTTTTTGAATATCTCTTCTATTCGAATTGATACTTTAAGCAGAATGAAGTCTATTCTTTTACAGACAACTGTGCCTTTAACCTCGTCCAAAGAGACGTATGAACTGCAAGTTGCAAGGACAGTGGCAGAGATACATTCCCTATTATCAACAAATTGCCCCGTCCATTTCGTAGAAATGTTAAGTCAAATCTTAAACATGTATTTAAGAAAGTTTTTTCGGGACTGTTAGCACCCTTTGAAACAGTTCTGGGAATCTTTCCGAATTTTGTCCATTCTGTCTTCGGCGGTCTGCCTCTACTTTTGGGACTTGTAGCAGGAATTTTATTTTTGATCCTTCTGCTTCGATATGGCAAGCCAAGCCACAGACAAGACTCCAGCAACAATGGGAGAAACGATCCTAGCTATACGCTACCGGGACCGCATCATTAAAGTCCTCGGATTTGCTCGGCTAAGAGATCTAAGTACAACTTGGTTTCTTTCATTCAGACCAATCTGGCAAGATTGCATCTTACCTGTACTTCGATGTATGCTATGCGGAGAAGAATGCGTGTTGGACGTCTGTCTTACACTACCATCAGCAGTACCAATGGATATAGATACCTTGCTAGGTCCGGTAACGACTCATGCATCGTGTTGTCCCCAGCGGTTACCTATTCTGATGACGGCATTCATTGAGACTTCACCACTACGAGTAGGTGGCGGCGGAGTACGAGGTGAAAGCAGCACCACACAGGTACAACCTTCTGTGAGCATTGCTGATCCTGACATCGATGATAGCAATCATTCTCACATATGCACAATTTCAGCAGTTTCGAACTTGGTCGAACTTAGACCTGATGTTGTAGACCAATTTTTTGCAAGTCTGTCTGATATGATGTTCTCCCCTGAACAACGAGAATAACTTTTAAAAACAACGAGCACACAGCATTCCCTGAACTCTGAATTCGGCCTTCAGTTTTGATAAACAAAAGCTACTGAAAACATTTGGAACTATTTTTTCCCCTGAAAGCGAAATTATTTTTTTTCACTTCCAAAATATTTACCCTTTTTCTGGCACATGGTACTCTGCTTAAAGTAGAACTATTCTTAGAGAACAGAGCTTCTATTTTAGGATAACTAGAGACAATATTTTACCTCAGCCTCTAGCACATGTACAGCATTTGTATAAATTTGTGATGAAATGGTCTCGACCTTCTTTTCTGTATTCAGAGCCATTTCATGTGTAATTTTCGCAATTCATTCAGCTGATATATATATGGCTTTAACTGAATGATGACACTGCTTGAAAAGCGTACAGTACCAATACTCATTTTCGTGTATTTACCATATACCATTTCAAATGCAAATGATGTATTTTGGGGTGGATTGGAAAACACACATGCATCGTTATATGTTTAATATTGCTTAGTTCTTAGTAATGATGGACATTAGTACGTGGAGTGGGTGTTGTGTTTCTATCTAGGACCCTTATTCGATATTACCAATTTATGCCCTTATATGGTTATAATAAATAATATCCTTATAAAGGCATAAGAATCATATCCATATTTAGTAATAGCCCATGCAGTCCAAATACGGCAAGGCTACTCCCCTAGACTCCTAGAAAGTACAACGCGTTCTTTAAACAAACCAAGCCTCCAGCAGCCCGGGAAATCCCCCTGCTTTTGTTTTGATTTGCACAAGAACTCCTAGAGTCCAGAAAGAACTGTTAGTTCTTAGTGACGTCCTTATGTCCAACCTTACGTCAAACCCGGCACATTTCAGGTATAAATATACCAACGTTGCCTTAAGCAAACACACAGTGGTTTGGAGCAGAGCGGCTATCTACTTGCCCGGAAGCCCAGCTGATGCGAGGAGCCGAAGGACGCCACCCCTCCCTTTTGACGCACTGAGAAAGACGCTGTCTTTTTCTCCAGCCGAGAAAATCCAGCTCCGGTGTTTCCTGTCACCCTTGCGGGTTGCTGGGAGATCGAGTCCTGAGAGAGAGATACAAGACCTCCCACATTCTATTACCAAGGTACGGAGCTGACTAAACCCTTGAGAGAATTCTTGATTCAGATTCCTTGGCAAAAACAAACTTAACTTAAACTGCAACTTACTTACTCCTTCCGACGTATTAGGCTTAGGTCAGGTACACCGGGGTAGGCGTATTTAGAAGCACCAGTTGAGTACGCTAGTCAATGTTTTTATGTATGTATATATTTTATCTATTTTAAAGTATCATATGGCTAAGAAACCATATCAATGCTTTTACAGTATTATTTCATAATACTCCTTTTACTGTACGCACTTTACTTCATGATAAGTATTGCAATTGTGGCAATTCATTTCTCTTGCATGAGACAGAAGAATGCTCAATAAATAACACCTTTTATTGAAAACGCCCGTCTCTCTATTTCTCTGACCTCTGGTGAAACTAAGTATGCACGATTGACTGAGTGAAATAACCGTCTATTGTTTTCACACGACTCTAGAGATACCCTCTTTATTCTGAGGGAGCAAAGTTGTCATGTTTATGCGGTTGTCAGAAGCTAATCCCTTCTTGTCTAAGTCCGGAGAGTTAACTCTTTCCTGAACATTCGAGAAAGTTTCTAGTGACCTCTGAGCTAGCTGGCAAAACTAATTAAGTCTAATATAGTCAGTAGAGACCTAGTCGACCTCAGTCCTACGTCTACACTGCTGTTTATATTATTCCAATGCGCAGAGGGAATATAGGAACTACACTACAATAGAGGACGGTGGGTAGTGCTAATATATATTGCATAGTAACCATACTACGTATGAGAAATGATGGACGTAACACAAACACGTTCCATTACTAAGAAACAGACAAAGATGCTATATAACACAGCAAGTGCATTTAACAAAATCTACCAGTACATGGTAACAGGAAGATACATATCTACATATACTCCTTTTTTTTTACAAAACCTCTAACAAAAAATGGTTTACCTTAGTGAAAAAAATTCCGTAGTACTGCCTGTCGCACAGCTGCATCCGCTCTGTGCAATGACTACAGGCAGTAATGCTGTGCGAACGTGTGGGTTGTCTTCTACGTTGCCGCTATGCAGATTTTGTCAACTGGCACTCCTGCAAATAGAGCAACAGAAGCGGAGACTGCTCTAGTAGAGTGTGCTCGTACAGTTTGTGATAAAGGCTTGCCAGCCTTGCGTGGTAAAATTGTATTGCATTTGCTACCCATCTAGCTATGGTAGCCTTTGTGACTGCAGTTCCCTGGCAGTTTTGACCATAAGCAACAAATAACTGATTTGATTTGTGGATCTGTTTTGTACGTTGCAAGTAAAACTTGAGAAATCTTTTTATGTCAAGAGCGTGTAAAGTTCTTTCAGCCACAGTTGACGGGTTAGGAAAGAATGTTCTGAGGATCACTGGTTCGTTCAAATGAAATTGAGATGGCACCTTCGGAATGAACTTAGGGTTTGTTCTTCGAAGGACTGTATCATTAGAAAAGCGTAAGAACGGAGGAGAGATAGTGAACGCTTTAATTTCACTAACCCTTCTTGTGGAGGTGAGAGCCTTGAGAAGGGCAACTTTCCAGGTTAAGAATTTCAGGTCCGCCTTATGTATAGGTTCGAACGGTTGCCTCATCAACTGAGATAACACTACATTCAGTTGCCATTCTGGAGGTTGAGCCTTGATGGGTGGAAAGGTTCTAAATAAGCCTTTCATCATAACAAAGGGCCTTTGGGTAATCACCTTTATCTTGATATAGCAGCCAGGTGAACCCTAACCGAAGAGTGTGTGAGACCAGATTTCGCTAAAGAGAGCAAGTAAGCTAAGACTTCCTCAGCAGCAGAGTGAAAAAGATCTACAGCTTTGCATCTGCACCATACACCAAAACGCTTCCATTTAAGTTTGTATGTTCCATTGGTGCTGTCAGTTCTTGACTTGGCTATAATTTCTTTACAGTCCTGGTCGATAATTAGGTCCTTAAGTTCAAAGAATTCAGGAACCAAGCATGTAATTGCAGTGTTCCGGGTGACACACTTGGCCACTGTTCCTGGATAACAGTGTTGGTGTTGGGAGGAGGTGAATGGGGATCACTTCTGACAACAGGAGAAGTTCTGAGTACCAGTGTTGCCTGGGCCATCTGGGGGCTATGAGCAGAATGTGACAACGTTCCCACTTGATCTTTGTGAGGACCCTGGGAATCAGGGGTATGGACTCATTGCTTGCGGCCAGAATCACGGCCCCTGTGATGTTGACCTCCTTCTAGATCCCTTCCGAGAGAAACCAGATGTGGTTGGTTGGCGGTTATATTGTTGATATCCTTGTCTTGGTTGGTAAGACTGATATGACTGGGAACGCTGGTAATTGCTCTTGTAGTTTGAGATACCCCAGCCTCGAGTTCCCCGAATGGGAACCTTGCAGAACTGAAGGGTACCTAGAGCTCTAGTCGTGTCAGTATCTTTTTTGATCGCAGTCAAAGCTTCATCAATGTGGCTGCCAAAGAGGCTATCACCATCATAAGCCATATCCAAGATTTTTGATTGCATCTCCGGGCGGAAACTTGTTGCTTTCAGCCACCCTTGATGCCTCAGAACGGCAGCACTCGTTAATGTCTAAAACAGCTCCGACGCTGCTCTTTCACCTTCAGTGATGATTTTAATGAACTCATCCTTATTTTCTTCAGGGAGGAAGGATGTCATCTCCCCTACATCAGACCATAGCTGACAATCGTATCTACTCAGGATTGCTCCAGCGTTTGCTGCCCTCACAGAAATTGCTTCCCTTGACGAGAATTTCTTCCCAATGGTGTCAAGTCGTCTACCATCCATATCAGGTGGTGAGGCAATAGGAGCAGACGGATTCTTAGAACGCAGCTGAGCTACCTGAGAGATTACAGAATCCGCCTTAGGGTGACCTGGACAAAGAGGAGAGTCCTCAGGGGCTCTATATTTTTTTATCCAGTCTAGGCAGTACAGGGATTAGAGAGGCTGGTGTTTTCATCACTTTTACCCCTTCCTGCCAAATGTGGTCGATGATAGGTATTGACCTCACACTTTTTCTGGATTGTTCCTTAAAGTCATACAGAAAGCTGTCTTCCTGAAGTACCACAGTTGGTAGGTGGAACCTCTATTTAGCCCGGTCCATAATATTATGGAAACCTCCTATATCTTCAGGAGGTGAATTCAAATGGTGATGAGGTGGTGGTGAAGGCGTTGGCCCGACGTAATCATCCCATTCATCAGCGGGTGTCGCACGGTCTGGAATCTCCCATTCTTCTTGCTCTTCGTCAGAGGTAGGTGGGTCCTCTTGTGGAGGGGGAGGGAAAACAGGAGTTGGCATGACAGGAGGCGGCAACAGTGGTGGAGCCGCTGGCTGTGGTGGAGGTACTACAGTTTCCTGTTCTTGAGGAGGGAACCTCTTTCTGTAGTCCTGCAGCATACTCTGGAGGTCTAGTAGTAACGCTGGTGAGAATTGAGCAGGTTGTTGCACAGGCTGCTCCATGTATCTATATTTTCTATAGTGAGCAGGAGGGGCTTCATACTGTTGGTAGTAATGCTCCTCCTCCGCATAGTCATCATCCTCCTGACACTTAACATTCAGTTTCCAAATTGATCCTCCTCGTCGTCAGTATCTTCAACATCTAGAAGATTGCTGGGAGGCAGAGGTAAAATCTTTGGGGTTTCAAACTCCATGCGTGCCCACTGGCGTTGAAAAAGGGGCATACATAACTGCTGGTGAAATCTTCGTCATCGACGGATCCGTCATCGACGGTGATAATATTGTCGTCGACGAGGTTATCGTCGAAGGTGGTGTCGTCGTCGACGATGGGGTCGTCGTCGACGCCTGTGCCGTCTACGATAGTGTTGTCGTGGACGCCATCGACGGTGGTGCCTTCGACTGCGATATCGTCGGTGATGGTTTCTTCGACGACTAATTCTTGCTCTTCTACGGTGCGGTCGACGTCGAAGTTTTAGGTTTGGATGCCCTCAAGGACAGAGGTGTTGTCAACGATAAAGGCAATGTCGATGAGATAGATCCTTTAATACTTGCCGTTGAATAAGTCATCGTCGTCAGTCGACGGTCTGGACCATGACATAGTTGAAGTCGTGGGGGTAACAGGTAAGGCTTTAGAACCTGAGGAGGTTTTCTTAGCAGATTTGGCTTTAGTAGTACCTGCAGACTAAGGGGATGAAATCCCTGAGGAGACTTTATGTTTTTTCTCCTGATCAAAGGATTCTTTTGCCATATGAGCGGTTTTCAGTTGTTTCCTTTTCTCCTCATGCTGACCCTAGGCGACCTCTGTCTCTTATGAGACTTAGAGGAATTATCACTTTCTGCATCTGAAGATGCATCATTCTTCTTTTTCAACCATAATAAACGCTGTCCTTCTCTATCCCTCAAGGTTTTAGTAGGGAAAGTGTGCCAGATCTTACAGTGCCTTGCTTCATGCTTTGGATAAAGGCAGAAAATACAGTCTTTGTGGGCATCATCAATGGGGACATTCTTCTTCCCACAGGATTGGCTAGGTCTAAATAGTCCTTTAGAATCCGACATATTCCTGATAAAGTATAAGATATACACTGATCTGAAATCACTGAAGAACTGAGCCAGGCTCAGGGAGACTCCCTTACACAATGAAGTGCGGTGAAAATCTGAGGAACTCAGCCTCTCATGGGAAGGTTCTAGAGGGTGCTACTCTCTGATTGGTTGTGTTTTTCAGTTTGGTCCTTTTTACAAAAGGAGACTAATAGGCTAAGCAATGCGTTTATTAGGCCTATGGTTTTTTACTACTTACTGCTATGTTATTTGTACTGTGGGACTCCCACTATGACGATGTGGGAATGATTCAGGCATGTGAATCTATGAAAGATACCCCAATACTGGATAAATCATTCTTCTCTTGTTATCTCTGCTGTTATTTCTTTGCCATGGCAGACATACTGGACACAGATTCTGGGCACTTTTCGTGTGCCCTTCATTTTCTAATAGGAATCAATTTTCTTACAGTGTGTTACTAGTGTGTTAATCAGTGTGTTGTACCCTGCTAGGACGCAGCTCTGAGAGAAGAACCCTTAACATAGTAAATAGGAAAATACCCAAATGGTATTTGGCTTTCTCCTATTACATTTTCTTTTTATATATTTTTTTGTTTTGGAAATTGGTTTATGCACAATATATGATGTAGTGAACTATCTGGGGAAACATTGGACCCTATGGAGCGGAGCCTTCCCCAACCATACTTAATTTTCTTTAAAAATAAAATAAAATTCCTAACTCTTAGTAATGGTAACATACATGTGGACCAAGATATATATATACTTATTAGCCTGGTTCTGATTTCCCCATATTACTTATTTTTAATAGAGTTCCACAACATTACTATCTTCTGGAAGCTATTGTATTGTTGTCTGGTCCTGAAGATGGTGGCTGGTCGAACTTTATGCCCACACCGAAACGTGCGTGAACCGTTCTTGGAACAGTGATCCCAACTCGCAACACCTCAACGGATAAAAATTTAATCTACTTTTTCGTTTATATCTTTCTAATATATGTGCAGTATGCTGGGATGTGGTATGAAAGTTGAGTCAAGGTGTGTTTGATTTCGGATGCATATGTGAGTGAGTGGATTTGCTATGTGGGGCATTTTTCTGAATTGTGCCATCTTTTTTATATAGTAATGACAAAAGCATATTGCTATTTGTGATACAATGATTATGTAACAGTACATGGAAATAATTGTTCAAATGTACGTGGAGACTCTAAAAACATTGCAAAGATATGTTGCTCGAGATTAACAAATATGAGACACTTTGAAAAGTAGAATAAACTTCGTTTTGTATAAAATAAAATGTATAGCTATCACATTTCCATTTGGGGAACACGAAGAGGCATATGAGAAAAAATACAGGTCATGTAGGTGTCTTTTTTTCTATTTAGTATTCTTTTTCCCCTCTGCCAAGACCTAAAATGTCTTATATAAGGGGGTACCTTTGTTTATTATGAGCGCCCCCTCCCAGAAGCCTGTTTTAATTCGCCCCAGTTCTACGAGAAAAAAGAGGGAGATAAGGGGGCAACTAACAGTGCAGACCTCTTTTGGACCCAGTAGGGTCCAGCAAAAATGTGCCCCCTAGTTGTGCCTCTCACTAGTCGGGCTGGCCAGTTCCTTACAGTATCCCCGGGGCACATGGTAGAGCAGCACCGTTATCGCTATCCATCTACACTCAAATTCTCTAGAACGCAGGCCCGCACTGATCGCGACGCCCACTTGGCTCCAGGGACATCCTTCCAAGCTGCTGTGCCCTCTGGGTAGTGAGGGGCCCCCCGCAGCAATGGCCCTACTGCAGTTTTTCTCAAGCTGCTCCACGGGTAGTGGCCGTCATTTTGTTCCTCTGCGGCTCGGTCATGCGTCCCCGATGGAGATGCCACCTGGCCGATACAATATAATGTATCAAAGCATCACAGCTCGTGACCGGGCGAGATCCGTGGGTACAAATAAAGGAGCCTAGGGCTAGGGTCGCACATGACCTTCAGCTAAAAAGCAAGCTAGTGGCCGTGTATGTGTTTCCTGAAGTGTCCCACTTATGCCTCGCACCATACCTGAAATATGAAAAGTGTGCCTGCACTCCTAGTGTGTGTGAAATTAAAGTTAAATTTGAAAAGTTCAAACAATCTTGGGCTTGTATGCGTGCTACCGCTTGAAAGAGATCAGACCCCAATCTCTCTCAATGTAATAGAACAATCACAAGAGGGCTGTGGATCACCACAACCTGAAACGGAGCACAGCATGGATGGACGGCATCTGTCGTCTCAATATATTACTCATGAAATTAACAATCTTAACTCTTTTAGCTCAAAGGTATATCAATTTAATCAGACCGGTGTGTGTGTGCTATTTTTTCAGCAACTTAATTTCGAACACGATTCCTTGTTATGTACACAAAACATCAAATATCACAATAAAGTTCATCATAGTCTTCTTTACAAATCACAAAAAGATGACCAAAATCAATCATTTGCAAGAATACATTGCCAAAACTTAAACAAGAAGATCCCAATGCATTTCAGGTTCAAACACCGAACCCTTCATCAGGGGCTATATGTCAAATATTCGTAGAGAACAGGAGGTGTCCAAGTGTTCTGTCCACAGGAACCTACAACACAATTAATATAATTTTGGTACAAAATAATGACTTTCTGATAACAAGTTACAGATGTTTCAAAATTATAACATTGCTATTTAGAATTTGCACTCTCCGAAACCTAAAAGCATAAGAAAATGTAAACGTAAAAAGTGAAACCCAACCTAACAATCTAAAACAAGTGTTTATGTGAAACTGATAAGTTAAATGCCTGCCTCTGGCTCTGCCTTCAGGTTAGGTCTCCCCCACGCCGCTGCCACCTGCTCACCCCGGTCTCCTGCTGCCTCCTTCGCCGCACTTTTCCAGCCGCTGCCTCCCTGCGGCCCCGCCCCCTGATACACCTGACACCCCATTCGCCGCCCCGCTCCCGCCACCCAGCTGCTCCTCCCTCCCGTCAGCACTCTTAAGGAGTTCGCGCAGCAGCGCAGGGAGCGACCTCTGATCCTGCCTTCAGGTTAGGGCGCCCCCACGCCGCTGCCGCCTGCTCACCCCGGTCTCCTGCTACCTCCTTCGCCGCACTTTTCCCACCATTGCCTCCCTGTGGCCCCGCCCCCTGACACCCCTGACACCCCATTCGCCGCCCCGCTCCCGCCACAAAGCTGCTCCTCCCTCCCGTCAGCACTCTTATGAAGACCACTAAGCGGCCGCACCGCTGGCGGGCCAAAGGCAAGCCAGTCTGCGTTGTCCGCGCCTGGACCACACCCAGCGCCAGGACCCCTGGCCCCCGACGATGCCAGCCCACACGACGGACTTACGACGCCGCCACCCTCCACGCACTCAACGCCGGCCGGAACCCCGCCTGCTACCGAGCCATCCCGAAACGCACCCACGGACCCTTCACCTGACAAGCATGCAAATTCACCTGCCTCCGAACCTGCACCGCTCCCGCCAAGCCAGGCTCCAGCACCACTCACCTCAAGTGCATCCTGCTCAACACCCGCTCCGTCCACAGACACGCCATCGAACTCTGGAACCTCCTCGACACAACATCACCAGACGTTGCCTTCCTCACAGAAACCTGGATGAACGCCTCCTCAGCCCCCGACATCGCCATAGCCATCCCGGATGGCCACAAGATCACCCGGAAGGCCCGCGTCAACCAAACCGGAGGAGGCATCGCCATCGTCCACAGAAACACCATCCGAATCACGACCAACTCCGACGACACCCTCACCGCCGCCGAGCACCTTCACTTTCAGACACAAACCGACCCCAAGACCACTCTCAGAGGCACTCTCATCTACAGACCCCCGGGATCACGCCCACAATTCAGCGAAGCCATCACAGACTTCGTCAGCCAGCACGCCCTAACCTCCTCAGACTACATCCTCCTAGGGGACCTCAACTTCCACCTGGAGAACAACAATGACAGCAACACTGCTGCCCTGCTGGACAATCTCGCCAACCTCGGACTCAAGCAACTGGTGAACACCCCCACCCACTACGCCGGCCACACGCTAGACCCCATCTTCTCCTCCAGCAAGCACATCTCCTTCAGCCACTCCACCGGACTACACTGGACAGATCACAGCTGCGTCCACTTCAACTGCACGAGAACCACAACCCACCACCACCCGCAACAGGTTCCCAGCAGAAGCTGGACAAGATCACCGCCGACCAACTCACCACCTCCCTCAGCCAAAACCCTCCCACCAACATGAGGGACCCCAACGAAGCAGCCCGCTACCTCAGACAGTGGCTCACCAACTGCGCCGATGACCTTGCGCCACTGAAGAACCCTCCCAGCAGACCCGGCAGCAAGAAAGCCTCGTGGTTCACCAACAACCTCAAAAACACCAAGAAAACCTGCCGCACCCTCGAGAAAGCCTGGCGCCACGACCAGACTACAGAGAACATGACGGCCCTCAAGATCGCCACCCGCAAACACCACCAGCTGCTCCGCACCACCAAAAGGACAACATTCAAAGAACGTCTGGACAACAACACCCACAACAGCAAGGAACTCTTCAGCATTGTTAAAGAGCTCTCCAACCCCAGCGCCTGCAACAACGACATCACACCCTCGCAAGACCTCTGCGACTCACTCACCTCGTTCTTTCACCGCAAGATCGCCGACATACACAACAGCTTCGGCGCACAGACCACGCTCCCAACCACCGAACCAGCACCCCCCACCACCACCCTCTGCACCTGGATCCCGGTCAGCACCGAAGACACCACCCGCACGATGAACACCATCCACTCCGGCTCCCCAACTGACCCCTGTCCACACCACATCTTCAACAAAGCCGACTCCATCATCGCACCCCAACTCCGGGACATGATTAACAGCTCCTTCGCATCCGCCACCTTCCCGGAGAGCTGGAAACATGCCGAGCTCAGCGCCCTCCTGAAGAAACCCACTGCGGACCCCACGGACCTCAAGAACTTCCGCCCCATCTCGCTCCTCCCTTTTCCTGCCAAAGTCATCGAGAAGACCGTCAACAAACAACTCTCCGCCTTCCTCGAGACAAACAGATCCCTCTACCCCTCGCAGTCTGGTTTCCGAGCAAATCACAGCACCGAGACCGCCCTCATCGCAGCTACCGACGACATCAGGTCCCTGCTCGAAAACGGGGAAACAGCTGCCCTCATCCTCCTGGACTTCTCAGCAGCCTTCAACACCGTATGTCACTGAACCCTGATACAGCGCCTCAGCCACACCGGAATCCAAGGAATGGCCTTGGAGTGGATCATCTAGTTTCTCGCCAGAAGAACCCAGAGAGTCCGCCTCTCCCCGTTCCGATCCGTGGCCACCGAAGTCATCTGCGGCGTTCCGCAAGGATCCTCGCTCAGCCCCACCCTCTTCAACGTATACATGAGCCCCCTTGCAGCCATCGTACGCCATCATAAACTAAACATCATCTTCTACGCCAACGACACCCAGCTGATCCTCTCCCTCTCCAACGACCCCGCCACCGCCAGAGCCAGCCTCCAGGAAGGAATGAAAGACGTCGCGGAATGGATGAAGCTCAGCCGTCTGAAACTGAACTCAGACAAAGCGGAAGTTCTCATCCTGGGACCATCCCCCTCTGCCTGGGATGACTCCTGGCGGCCCCCTGCCCTGGGCACCACCCCCAAGCCAACGGACCATGTACGCAACCTGGGCTTCATCCTGGACTCCTCCCTCACGATGACCAAGCAAGTCAACGTCGTCTCGTCATCCTGTTTCAACACCCTGCGCATGCTCCGAAAGATCTTCCGGTGGATCCCCACCGAAACCAGGAAGACGGTCACCCAGGCCCTCGTCACCAGCCGGCTGGACTACGGGAACACCATCTATGCTGGAACCACAGCCAAACTCCAGAAAAGACTCCAGCGCATACAGAACGCTTCTGCACGACTCATCCTGGACATCCCCCTTCACGGCCATATCTCTGCCCATCTGAGAGACCTGCACTGGCTCTCTGTCAGCAAGAGGATCACGTTCAGACTCCTCACCCACACACACAAGGCTCTCCACGACATGGGCCCCGAATACCTCAACAGCCGCCTCGCATTCTACACACCCACCCGCCAGCTCCGATCCTCCAGCCTCGCCCTCGCCACCGTCCCACGAATTCGCAGAACCACCACCGGAGGAAGATCCTTCTCCTACCTGGCGGCCAAGACATGGAACTCCCTCCCCACCCACCTACGGCTGACCCAGGACCATCTCTCCTTCAGGAAACAACTCAAGACCTGGCTGTTCGAGCAGTAGCGACTCCCCCTCCCCCCAGCGCCTTGAGACCATAGCGGGTGATCAGCGCGCTATACAAATCTGCTGATTGATTGATTGCTCTGACTCCCGCTGTTCATAGACTCAAAGCCTCTCATATTTACAAGAAACCATGCCTAGATTAATAAATTGCTGAAACAATGGAAATCTTACCGGTCAATCTATGCGGGTCTGAATGTAGCGATGTTCCATGTAAAACAGTATTCCCGATCGCACCAATATTATATAAAGTCAGTCAACCAATACACAAGTCTTTTACCAAAAGGACCTCACACGGAGTGTAAACTGTGAAAAATAAGAGTAAAAAACGCCTCATTGGACTACTATGAAACATAAAATACCCCAAATGTGTACCACCACAAGAAACAACTCTTACCACGACACTATATGAACTTTAGATGGTGACCTTCAGCCATGTGGTATTGAAATGTAATCCCAAAATCATACAGTCTTATCTGCAAAGAATCACAATACAACGTGCTTTAAAACCAAACACTCTCAAGATGTACCGAGATCGGTAATACCAAAAATAGAACTGCCCTCACCAAAAACTGTCCCGTCTCTCGAACGCCAAACAAGGTTCGCTGCCACTCATCTCTCCCTTCCGCATTCAGTGACACGCTATCCCGGCATGCTTAGCGATTTTAAAGGCGCCGTGTCGTCTTCCTCCCAAAATTCCGGGGAGTTCTACAGTGTTCGAGGCTACCCACCGTTTAAAATCAAAACGTGCAAAATGCACATGAAATTACACCGAGTGTAAAATGAAATCCTAATCTTTAACGAAAAAAATTAATCATGGGAAAATATATAAATGAAATGAAAAAAGGTCATACTAACTTGCTGCTTTGTCAACTGCAACTTTATAGATCGCCTAGCCACATACAGCGAGACGTATAGTGCTGTCCTAAAAGGTATCACTGTCAAGGAGTTCCATGAACGTTAATGCAGTTCAGGAGAAAGATTATCAAAGTGAATGAGAGAAAGTACAAATAAATCAATGCCCGAAAAACGTAAATAACAGCTAAAAAACAACTGATCCAAATCATGAAACACTGAAATCTCCTTTGAGAATCCATAGTGAAAAATATATCTCAATGTGTATACCAAATATGTTAGATTGTTAAGGCACTGTGGATGAAAGTGAATAACACCACGCTATTAAAAGAGCACTATAGATATATCACAAGAAACAGGGCAGGGAAAGAAAACAGAGTGCAAATGCTGTACCTAGTTCTGAACCTAAGCAATGTGCTTCACAGAAAACATATCATTTCGTAATGGTCATTCAACCCTCCCGGAGTCACGGTACCTAAGGTTTTTATCAAATGTGTCTCCCTGCACACTAGAGCAGTGTTTATGTCAGTCCTGATCTTGGGGTAATATGCTCAAGCACCGTGAAGCGCAGCTGTGGTATGGTATGTGATGCCTGTAACCAATGTGCAGCTAAGGGTGATGTGGTGTTCTGATTGCGTATTCTACTCTTATGTTCTACTATTCTAGTTTTGATTTTACGGCTAGTTCTCCCGACATAAACTAAGCCATATGGACATTTGATGGCATAAATGACTTTGTCTGTATTGCAATCAGACCTGTGACGCAGTTTAAGCTGTTTTCCTGTGTGTGGATGCGTAAACATGTTGCCCAAGATTACGTTACTACATTCCCCACAGTTATAACATTTGCGCATGCCTAGGTGGCTGTTTATATTTGTCTCACTTGGTTTCAACAATTCCCGTAAATTTCTGGATCGGGTGTGAGCGAATAATGGTGGACCCTTGAAGATACTTGTGAAATCGGGTTCATGGTCAATGATCTCCCACCTTTTCCTACTTTTATGTCGATGGTTACTGCAAACCATAGTCCTACTTCTAAGTCAATGACCTGTCCCCGTTTTTTCTTTTGAGAATCTGGTCACCCTACCTAGGATCGCACATGACCTTCGGCTGAAAAGCAAGCTAGTGGCCGTGTATGTGTTTCCTGAAGTGTCCCACTTATGCCTCGCACCATACCTGAACAGCCCCAACCACACTGGGGGAGAGAGATGGATCGGATCCTCGCATCTCCCTACGCCGCTGCACTGCCGTTCCGGTGGGCTGCGTGTGGCCGGTTCTGCTGCCAGTGCCTCGGTGCGGCCCGCGAGCTGGCTCCGCCTGCTGTGTACTCGCTCACCAGCAACGGTGCGCGCCGTGTCACCACGAACGACGACAGGCCGGAGCACCTAAGGCCTGAGAGAGACAGGCCCTGGTTGGGTAAAAGAGCCCGCGGCGGAGCCTCAGTGCATCAAGGTGCAGCCTGCACGAGACGCGCAACGTGAGGGCGGGGCTTTAAGGCCCAAGCAGCAACTCCCTCACTGGGCCGGTTGACAGCTCGATAAAGACCGGAGATCCCTCCCTGCTGGCAGCAAGTGCCCCAACTGAGGTACTAGCTAAGAACAGAAGAAAAAATAACAGAAAGGGAAGCGAAGAATTCAAGCACATAGTGCACACAACCAGTGCAGGTATCTGCAGTCATGCAGTCAACCCCCAGCACCAGGTGGCAGTACCATCCAGCACAGCCATCACTAGAAGGGCACTGGTGGAAGTGAGCCCCCACAGCCAGCACGTCAGTCACGGCAGCCGGGAGGGGGTACCACAAAGTCCCAGAGGGGAGCACTCCTGGCGCAAGACGAGAGGGGTCATCCTCACAGGAGGCAGGACCGCCATGAAGCATCACGCTCGGCGCACATCCGTGCACTTACCACAGAGAAAGGCCAGTCCAGGTGCCTCATGGGAGACCCTCCCCACCACAGCCTCCTGCACATGCACCAGTGGCACCATACTCGCACGCATCAATCACGCCAATACCCCTGTTCAGCCAGCTTGCGGACCCGGACACAGCTGCGCCCAAATGGAAGCTCTGGGTAGATTGACAAAACCACTATTTCACCGGGACCGGAGACACCGACGGGATGGTGAATCGCTCCCTACTGATGCACTTTGGGGGCGATGAGCTCTATGAGCTGTTTGAGACACTAACCAACACAGGAGCGGCCCATGAGTACGATGCGGCCATCGCAGCACTTAATAGGTACTTCGACCCACAGATTAAACCTGATTATGAGCAGTTCAAGCTACGCCTGGCCCGGCAAACTGAGGCAGAATGTCATGATTCGTTCCCTGTGCTCTCGTACCCACCACCAGGGGGCCACATAGTGGGATTTTCCAGTCTTCTAATACGCTTCCAGACCCTCCACTGCAAGCATATCCTGACTTCCAGACATTTGGACACTTATTGGGAAGTGACATCCATTCCCAGTCCATGCTGGGTTTTGTGAAAGCCAGCCTGCTTATACTTGAAGCCAGCCTACTCATGCCTGAAACTCCATTACCCAGAATTCCCTGCTCACTGCTTTGTCTCCACCCCTGCAGGCCAAGGATGGGTGGAGGAATTCAGCTCACCTGTGGCTGGCTGCTGCTAGCCTGCTCACACCTGATGCATGTGATCACTGTGAGCTCTTATAAGCTCCAGCTCCCTTCAGGCCAAGGTTGGTCATTGTAGCTGTTTACCGGTGAGACCGATCCTTGTTTCCATTGCTCCTAAGCTTTTGCTGTTCTTGTTTCCTGAGCTTTAGTTATGCCTTGTTCCTGACCTGCTGCTGTTTTCCATGTTCCTGAATTAGCACTGCCTGAAGTGCTACCCTGACCCATGAGCCTTAGTATTCCTTGTTCCTGAACTGCAGCAGTTTCCCTTCTCATGAATTAGCACTGTTTGCAGTGCTACCTTGTTTACTGAGTTCCTGTGCTATAGTTATTCTTTGCTCCTGTTCCTGGGCTTCGGCTATTTCTTGTTCCTGATTTGCACTGCTTGCAGTGCTCTCTTGACTCCTGAGCTGTAGCTAAGTCCTCTTTCTTGAACTAGCACTCCTGTAGTGCTACCTTGGCTCCTGAAGCTTCAGTAATTTCCCTGTACCTGAACTAGCACTGCCTGCAGTGCTACCTTGACTCCTGAAGTTGTGGTAATTTCTTGTTCCTGAACCAGCACTGCCTGCAGTGCTACCTTGACTCCTGAAGCTTTAGTAATTCCCTGTTCCTGAACCAGCACTGTCTGCAGTGCTACCTTGACTCGAGCCTTAGCTTAATTCTTGTTCCTGCCCCAGACCTGCCTTCTATGCTATTTTGTTTTCTTGATTCCTTAGCCTGCACTATTCTAGTATACCCTTGTAGCCTCCCCTTCTGTATATCCCTTTCCAGTCCCTGCATTTCTTCCCAATTCCTTGGTTCCAGTTCCTAGTTTGCTGTCTTTCTATTCTTTGTCTTGCTTCTGCTGCCTTGTATGCATGTTACCTGCTTTCTGCCAAGTGTGCCCTGTCATTTCCCTCATTTCCTGTTAAGCACTCCTCCTTGCCAGCTCCTTGTCTATAGTGCTTGTGTTTAGTTTTACCCTTTGCTTTTACTGCCATGCGTGTTCCTGTTTGATCATCAGGATCCGTGGGCACAGCTGACTACCTAGGTGGTGTTTCTTGTTCACTGTGAGTATTGTCTTTGAGTTACATTTATAACATCACCATAGGTATAAAGCTCCACAGACCCTTCCTTTGCATCCATATCCTACATGTGGGTATTTGCAGTCAGTATCTGTAACAGCAATTGTGGGTAAGAAACTTTCTTAGCTTCAGCCTTCCCGTGTGGAGCTCCTGAGAGCTTTACCCCACACCCCCCTTTATTGTTAATGTTGTTTTATATATATGTCTTGCACATTCGTCCTGGGTGTAGTTATCCTGAATGCTAAATTGCCTCAAGGGTATCCCTCCTTTCTGAGTCTTAGTCATCGTCTGGCACATGCATCAACATTGGAGTTTGCGATTCCTTAATTGCGAAAAATAAGGAATCGCAATTAAGGAATCGCAAACTGCAATGCATCAAGAAATCGCTAAATAAATTGCGATTTCTTAAAATTCTTTAATTGCTATTCTCAATTTAAGAATCGCAATTAAGGAATCCCTTCCCATTCATTCCTATGATGAATGGGAAGACATTCTCATTTTGCGAATCGCAATTAAGGAATCGCAAAATGAGAATGCAATTTCAAGGGTGCAGGGGGGTCCAAAGGACACCCTGTTGCACCCCTGAAATTTGCCATTAAGTACATTTTTCACACACACATGCCCCAAGGGCATGTGTGTGTGTAAAATGGTACTTTGAAAAATGCACTATTGTGCATTTTTCAAAGTTTTCGCAAATTACCATGAAGGTCAACTTCATGGTAATTTGCACCCCTTATTTGCGAATTCGCTAATTTTAAAAGTTTGATGCATTGCATTTAAGGAATCTCAATTTCAGATTCCTTAAATGCAATCGCAATTTAAGAAATCGCAATTTTGCGATTTATTAAATTGCGAGAACAACAAAATGCATAATGCATCCCAAAAATGGAAATTGCATTCGCAAACGGACGAATTTTGCGATTCGCACCGTTTGCTAATGCAATTTCCTTTGATGCATGTGCCCGATTGTTCCTTCGTGCAGACTTCCCCTTTGGATCTCTTTTCTCCTCTAGCTTCTTGTATGATCCTGGGCAGCGCTGTACTCCTCTTTCTGTGTACGTTTTTCTACCCAGTTCCCTGACTGTGTTCCCCAAATAGTCCCGGACAGTCCCTGACACAGAAACTGTGTATATGTTCTATGCCCGACTCAGGAAGTTGGCGTGCACGTGCACTGGAATTGGCCAAAACGAGAAGATCAGGGTGCAGATCTTCCAGGGGTGCAGATCTTCCAGGTGTGCAAGTCTGTCGCACTGCAACGACAGATGCTTCGACAACCGGGGATATCTCCTACCCTGCTGACACGAACTGTCAGACCAAAGGGCCAAAGAAATGGAAACCGTTCGAGTGAGAAATACTCCATCAGCGTCAATGCAGAAAGTAGTCCAAGTCAAGGAAGAGCGGTGGACGTCATACAAAGGTGCCCGCGCCAGGACAGAGGCGAGGCACTGGGAGCCGGCCAAGTGGCAAGTGTGGGCATTGCAGATTCAACCGCAAAGAACAAGATAGGTGCCCAGCAAGAGGACAAACCTGTTTCAAATGTGGCAAGGCCAATCATTATGCCAGCGTGTGCCCCAGAGGAGGGGGCGATCTTGAGAAGGCACTTCCAGAGGGCGCCCAATGACCCTTCGACACCTCACATTCAAAGAGCACAACAACCAGGGGGAACATCAGAACAAGGCACCACCGCATATTATGAAGACGATGACGACACGTTTGTCATCTCATTTGCCGGGAGGCCAGGACGCAAGAGGCGTCCACCTCCGATGTGCAGCATCATGGTCAATGGAACCACCATACACGCCCTGATAGATACGGGCGCATCGATAAATGTAATGGACTCAGATCAATACGAGCGGCTGTCACCCAAACCACACTTGACACCTAGCTCGGCTAAGATTTACACCTATGGAGGCACAGAGCCATTACCTCTCCGGGGAATGATGGAAGACGAAGTTTTGAGCTCCGAACACTCAGTAAGAACCAAATTCCATGTGACGGAAGGAAAGAAAGGGACGCTGCTGGGGTGCCACACCGCAGATGGATGGAGCTGGTATTTTTTGGTATGTGTTTTCTGAAGCGCCCAGCTTATGCCCAGGGCCATACTTGATCAGCCCTCACCACACCCCCCATTGCCGCCTCCGGGCTCATCGTGGGAGTCACGAATCCTTGCAGTCGTCTCTGGATGCATTCTGGCTCCCACACCATCTTCCAGAGTCACGGGAATTGAGCGTAGCCTGCACCCTGTGGTCCGGCGGCGTTGGAACTCCAGGCTACAGGCCTGACTCCTTGCCACCGTGGTCGCGTCCCTCCAATCTCACAAATATTGTAAGAAACTTGATCTTTGGTATATCACTTTTAAAGCAGCCTGGGATTGTCCCCCAAAACATTTCTGTTTTTGAGTGCAAATCCTACTATAAGTATCTGACATTGTTTCGAGGATGACATTTTCACATTTTTCTGTTGTAGTTCACTTGAAGTTCACTCATGAAATCCATGCCAGCCGCATCCACTTCTTGGACATTGAGATTGAGGAGACTGCCACAGGATTACAAACATCCGTGTTTAGGAAACCCACTGACGTAAATAATGCGTTACATTTCACAAGTGCACATCCCTATTCACTCAAAAAACATCTACCGGTGTCGCAGTTCATCAGAATTAAAAGAATAACTTCAGATCCTGTGCGCAGCTCACTACTGATTGAAGAACAATGTAACTGATACAAGGAGAGGGGCTATCCAGAGGAAGTATTAACAGAAGCTGTTAATATTGTTGCAGATAAGCAACGTGAACATCTTTTTATTAAGACCAAAGAAACATCTTCAAAACGTGGTGTTTGTCTTACAACATTCGGTACAATCAACACAGATAAAAACTATCATTTTAAAAAGATGGGATATGATTGAACAGGAATTGGATTTTATTAACGTATTCCAGCATAAACCTCTGTTTGCGCACAATAGATCCAAGAATTTGAGAGAACTATTAAAATCACGTCCTTCACTAGCTAAACAACAATTTAAAGGAATGAGGATAATGTTGGAATTGCGGACAGTGCAGCAACGTCATCCCAGGAAATACATTTTCACATGGTCACACGGGCAAACAAATTTCATTACGACACACCTCGGATTGCAACACAGAGGGGGTGATTTATGCCATCAGATGCTCGTGTAGGGTTGTGTATGTTGGCCGAACTTCAAGGAAGATCAAAACACGAATTATAGAACACAAAAGCACGATTAGAAACAAGAATTTGAATTCATGTTTGGCCACACATTGGGTGAATACCTCACATACCATTCCATACCATCCCACAGTTGAGGTTCACGGTACTTGAGAAGGTAGATTTAAAACCAGGCATTGATCACCAAACAGCCTTAGCACGTAGAGAGACCTTCTGGATTAATTTTTTGTGTACGACTATTCCAGGAGGGTTGAATGATCACTATGAACTATTATGTTTTTTATGAACATCTCATGTTACATATTCATGTTGGCATATTTTCATGTACATCTGTCATCCTTGTTATAATAGTATTTGTACAGGATTTGCACTCATTATCTAATTCACTGCACCTCTTAATTTCGTTTTTAGTTAAGGCGTTCGTCACTGCACAGGCATAGTTTGCGGATATCCTCTCTCCTAGAATACTTAGGTTGAGATAGAGAATGTTTCTTTAAAAACTTCCAGGTAACACTGCATTTAATTGGCAATATTTCACTACCTATGGCGCTTCAGAATCTGCAGTCCCCGATGACCGGGTATGATTTGCCAGATGAGTTTATATTAGTGTATATTAGTTTATATTAGTGATTTAGCATTTTTCACAATAAACATTTGAGGCATTGGGTAAGCGAGCTAGTTATATCATGGTGGAGGTTATGTTGATAAGGACATGGCTGTCCAATAGTGAAGGGAAAATGGTGATGACAGAGGTTTGACTTTCACAGTGGCACATGTACTCGAGGAGTTACGTCACATTTACATTTGCAATTTGATGCATGCGGTACGTTGGGAACTAGTCATGGTGTTTTCGAGTGCAAATTCTACTATAAGTATCTGACATTGTTTCGAGGATGACATTTTCACATTTTTGCATTTTCTGTTGTAGTTCTACACAGAGGATCTCCGCCTACTGTTTTTGATGTTCATATAATCACGTTGTTATGGAATACCCCTGAAGAAGGGTTTATAATTATCCAAAATGCATTGGGATTTATTTAAAGCTGCCCGTCTCATTGTTTATAACAATTTGGTACTGTATTTAAATGGAGTGATTTCATGAATTGATGACAAAATAATCATGTAAAGTGCAGAAGCACTAAGCTTTATTTTTATATTTACAACTGTTAATACAAGGTTACTGAGTATAACCAATAATCTTTATGAGTTTGAGTTTGAATATATTGTTTAAAGTTTTTGATTAAGAATGGTTAAATATAGGATAAGACCTGAGTGTCTTAAGCTGTGCATCCCGCAGGTTTGGGGCATACAGAAACCTCAGTTTTGTTCATTAGAACTTCCCCTTTGACATTGATGTGGGCTGCCTTTATATGAGTAGACAGTGGACCACTGCATGCACCAACACCTCACCCAACCATGTATTCCCTGGACGTCAACATCTTCAAAGAGGCAACTGTCCACTTAAGGGAGTTGTGCTAAAAAATAATCTCATTTAGGTGAAGCAAATGGAGGTCTGCGGTCACTCATAGGCCTACTTAATTGTGTTCATAGCCATTCATAAAGTGTAGGAAATGTCTCTTACTTTATTAGTAATGTGGCAGGAGGAGTTGTAACGTCTGCGAATGTACATTTTACGATGTGACTGATTAGTATATTAGTCGCCTTGGAAAATGAAGAGATGGTCACAACCATATGTTTCAGCTATCACTCTGGATTTATTTAACAAACATATCCTTTATATGATGATAGAACAATGGTACTGTTAAGGAATGGTGTGTGCAGCATCAATAAAGATAAAATATATGGTTGATGTGCTTTACTATGTTTTAATCTTCAGTACATGAAATCAGCAAGAAATGTTTCTTGATAAATAGGTATCTTACAGAGAATCACATGGCAAGCAATGATGCACACAATAGTATTTAATGCACAATATTCCTGAAAATCCTCTTAGCTCAGAACAGCTGGTAGGAACTGGATTCATGACATTTCGCTCAGTCTCCGGAGGTTGGCACAGGGTATAAGAGTGTTGAAACTGAGTACTCAGTCCTTGAGGAGATGGTGCTTTAGTGATGGACGATTGTTGACGTAGAATAATCTGCTCAAAGCGGGCCAACAATAGGCGTCAAACTATACAGAAAGAGGAGGAAAATGTGTGGTTACCAATGCTGTCTTCTCTAAACTTTCTATTTCTTAAACATTCTTTTAAAATATCTTCTCATAATTTGACCTTCCATTGCTCTCCCAGTCATCAGTATAACTGCAGGTTCAAGGTAGTCTACCATGTTGCTACTCATGTAAGGATTCTGTTCACAGTGGAAAAGCTCCTCCTAATACATCCCTGACCTGCCTGATGCATATGTTCTGACTGAAGGAAAGATAAGACTATTCATGTTCCCTAGAGAGAATTTCATACGTCAAAGAAGAGATTTTGTTGACATCTTGGGGGACATAACCACTTCAGTAATGCCTTGCTACCATTGTCTGCCCCTAGGAGGAACTTTTCCATGCTGCCTCTGATTTAAGATATTCCTAAGGAAGTGCAACCATAGAAGGCGTTGGTAGTCTGGAGCTCATATGCCATGTGATAGAGTAAATAATCATCAACCCTAGAAGAGCTTAATCTGACAGAACAATCACTATTCCTTCATCATTCAACTGCAAGACTACCAAACTGGGTACAGGTGGTACCAAGGGCTCTGCTAGCAATGGAAACGATCAATCCTTTCAGCTTATTCACACCCCAAAAGCAGGTATTTTTTAAAAGAGGGGTCAGTTGCCTGAAGTATGGAAGTATCAGTTGCTTTATGTTTCGCGTCTCTGAGTCACGGTACGGAAACCTTGCCTTTCTGTAATCCTAGTTTCCTTAATGGAATCTCAGTTGAAATCATAAACTGCGGATAGTCCTGTAGTACATGAATATCTATCTATCTATCTATCTATCTATCTATCTATCTATCTATCTATCTATCTATCTATCTATCTATCTATCTATCTATCTATCTATCTATCTATCTATCTATCTATCTATCTATCTATCTATCTATCTATCTATCTATCTATCTATCTATCTATCTATCTATCTATCTATCTATCTTTCCTGTCTGTCCACTAAAAACAAAAAACAAAGATTAAAATAAAGTTATGGATAGCTTTGGTTATAATGCCTTAGCGTGTTAAAAATATCCATTATTCATCAGAAATTCACTGAAAAACCACAGTTAACTCATTAACTGCGGGTGTTGGCCAATGGTCCTCACAAGGACTCCAATTGACCTTGGTTTGATCCGTTCCTGTACCAGGCACTAGGCCCAGCCACACAAGTGGGGCAGCATTTTTATCATCACAACTGGGTTAACGCTGGGTGGTAGGAATTTTGTGGATTCCTGCTGATTCCGTTGGTTTCCATCACAGAAATGTAAGGAAAATGTGTGATGTTAGGCAAAGTTTAAGATTTGCAGGGTATTGGGGGTAGGAAAACCTTGTGGTATTCAAGTAAGGCACGCCACCCTGGTATCCCCTGATTGTCTAGCTTTCAAAAATATCTGTGATTGGTAGGTTTGCATAGGAGGTGCCACAACATCCTCAAATACCGCAGCTACTCCTATTGCTTATTTCTCAACGTAGCGCTTCAGAGCCCTTTGTGTCATGGTCTCTTGGACCGTCTACACAAGTGGGTGTGGGAACTCAGGGTTTTGAGAAAATATGTGGCTGGCTGCAGATTACAGAACTTTCTATGACAGAAATGTAATGAATAAGTGTGTTTTTTGCCAAAGTTTGAGGTTTCCAAGGGATTCTGGTTATGAAAAGCTGATGAAAACCCCGCATGTCACCCCACCCTAGATTTCCCTAAGCGTCTAGTTTTGAAAAATGGATAGGTTGGCTAGGTTTACCTGGGTGCAAGCAGAGCTAGAGCCCAAAATCCACAGCTACCCACATTGAAAAAAAAGGCAGTTATCAATGGAACAATGTGATGTGTCCATGTTGCGTTTTGGAATGTTTCCTGTTGGGGGCACTATGCTTACCCACACAAGTGCGGTACCATTTTTATCAGGAAACTTGGGGGAATGCTGTTTAATATGAGATTTGTGGCTCCCGATAGATTCCAGAAGTTTTCCTCACATAAATGTGATGCAAATGTGTGTTTTTAGCCAAATTTGAGGTTTGCAAAGGCTTATGGGTAAGGAAACTTGGTATACGCCACACAAGTCACCCCACCCTGAAATCCCCTAGGTATCTAGTTTTTGAAAATGTACAGGTTTGCTAGGTTTTCCTAGAAGCCACCTGAGTTAGGGCCCAAAACCTACAGCTACTAACATTGCACAAATGGGCCGGTTTTCAGTGTAAAGCTGATGTGTGATGTGTCCATGTTGCGTTTTGGGCAGTTTCCTATCAGGGGCAGTAGGCCTACCCACACAAGGAGGTACCATTTGTATCGGAAGGCATGTGGAAACATTGAATAGTAGAGCATGTGCTATTACTAATTGGCTTTTGCTCCATTTGTGCCTTACAAATATAAGCCAGTGTGTAAATGAGATGTACAAATAACCACTGCTCCTAAACTCCATTTCTGGTGCCCATTTCAGAAATACATAGGCTCCTTGATGCCCATTTTAACTCTACATATTTCACCATGTGAATTGGTCTATATTAGGTACACAATAAAAATTCATTGTAAGGTACAATGCAGGGGCTGGCTCTGGGTACCTAGAGTTCTTGGACATCCTCCAAACCCTATGTAGTCCCACAAACAGAACAGTCCAGCAGATAAGAACGTTGTCACAAATTCCTATTGTTACCTACCCATTTTCAATAATTCCTTATTTCAGCAGAACGTTTCTTGAATAACCTATAGGGATCTACACACATGACCCCTTGCTGAATTCAGAATGTTGTCTACTTTTCAGAAATCTATGGTTTTCCCAGATCACTCATGGCTTTTACACAAGTTTCCACCACAAACTGCAAGCACAACAAATAGGAAAAAAGGGCAAACCCTTTCAAAAATGCCAAAACTGTGATAAAAAAAATAGTTGTTTGCTACAGCTATGCATGTTTCCTGAAAGCTAGGAAGAAGGTGACTGAAGCACAGCAATCTTTACAGAGGCAAATTTGGCATGGATACCTTATGTGGGTAAAAGTTATGGAGGCCCAAGTGTGAACTGCCCCAAATAGCCAAACAAGCATTGGAAATGCAATAGGGCTCGCATTAGGAAAGTTTGAGCTATTGGTCTTATAAATGATTTTTTTTTAATTGATGTGTTATTTTTTAAAATAGCTAAATTAATAGCTTTGTCATTTACAATGCCAGTAGTTATAACTTTCGCAAACACCTATAGCATTTGTAATGCAACATGTTTTGTATTTACGTGACTTAGATGTATTGATATTACAAATAACAATGTCTTTTCATTTTTTTAAATAATTAATACTTAAATAATTTATTTAATTTGTAATGGCAATAGCTTAAACTTTTGTAAATAACTTTTGTGAAGATTATGTTCAGTGTTTTTTATTGTGACGAAAATCCAAGAACAGAAGTGAAATATTAACATCTTTTTGTGATTTGTAATGAAGCATGAAAGCTTGAAAACAGCTTGAAACATTGAAAGAACATATTTGAACCAGTGATGCTCTGGTTGCGCTGAGTGATGCTGTGGTTGCGCTGAGTGATGCTGTGGTTGCGCTGAGTGATGCTGTGGTTGCGCTGAGTGATGCTGCTGTTGCGCTGAGTAATGCTGTGGTGGTGCTGAGTGATGCTGTGGTTGCGCTGAGTGATGCTGTGGTTGCGCTGAGTGATGCTGTGGTTGCGCTGAGTGGTGTGTGCATCGGTGGAGCTTAGTGGGTGCATTGGTGGAGCTGTGTGGTGGGTGCATTGGTGGAGCTTAGTTGGAGCATCGGTGGAGCTGTGTGGTGGGTGCATCTGTGGAGCTGTGTGGTGGGTGCATCGGTGGAGCTGTGTGGTGGGTGCTTCGGTGGAGCTGTGTGGTGGGTGCATCTGTGGAGCTGTGTGGTGGGTGCATCTGTGGAGCTGTGTGGTGGGTGCTTCGGTGGAGCTGTGTGGTGGGTGCATCGGTGGAGGTGTGTGGTGGGTGCCTTGGTGGAGCTGTATGGTGGGTGCCTCGGAGGAGCTGTGTGATGGGTGCATCGGTGGAGCTGTGTGGTGGGTGTATCGGTGGAGCTGTGTCGGTGGAGCTGTGCAGTGGGTGCATCGGTGGAGCTGGGTGGTGGGTGCATCGGTGGAGCTGTGTCGGTGGAGCTGTGTGGTGGCTGCATCGGTGGAGCTGTGTGGTGGGTGTATCGGTGGAGCTGTGTGGTGGGTCGTTCGGTGGAGCTGTGTGGTGGGTGCCTCGGTGGAGCTGTGTGGTGGGTGCATCGGTGGAGCTGTGTGGTGGGTGCATCGGTGGAGCTGTGTAGGTGGAGCTGTGTGGTGGGTGCATCGGTGGAGCTGTGTGGTGGGGGCATTTGTGGAGCTCTGTGCCTATTGCTATATTTTGGATATTAACATGGTCCTAATGAGGTGCAACCAATGCCCAGACAGTGTTACCAAGTTTAAAATTACGAAATAATGAAGTAATACTGTTACAAAATGTGGCACATTATGCTGCATTATTTGCCTTTTCTTGCCGTATAATCTACTCACCCCTACCGCATAATTTGGCCTTCTCCTGCCGCATAATTTCAGTGGCCCGGAGTATAGTGCACTTCTTGGGTGAGTTGCATGAGTTAGAATGACACAATAAAAGCAAGGTGTGGCTAGTGCTGCTTCACATAAGCATTTGGTGTAGTGGAGAATGGACATTGTGCGTGCAATCGATTATCAACTTGTTGCATAAAAATAAAAAAAATCACACAACGAGCTACGTAGTGTCCACCCATTGAAGGCAATGTTAAATCTCCAAGGAAATACTGTGCAGAGGGACAGAGCACTTTTGCCATAGCAGCGATTTGTGGAGGAACCTTGTTGTTTGAATAGTGCACGTTGTGTGGTACTCATTTTGTCAACCTTGGAAGGATGAGAGGCTAAGTGGTTCAAACAGGATTTAAATCTGGGAACGCGGCATTAAACACAGATCCGTGAATACATTAGCCCGCTGTGCTACCATAACCGGCTGTTCTGGTCTCTGCGTTGTTCCCTTCAGTTTAATCGTTTTTTATCAAACAAAAATACATCTTATTTTTTGCAGCAGTTGCTGTGGCAGTTGTTGTCATTTTTAGCACTAAAAATTACAAATTTCCATAAATTCCATGATACCTATGTTATCACTCTGAGGAGGAAATTTTGAGACACACAACCTGGGATTTAGATTTAGGGGTTACTGATAGATCACTGCAGTCAGAACAAAACTAGCACACAGACACAATCATATGCACCAATGAGAACAAGAGAATTGAATTGAAAGTGAAATGAGAATTCACCACATCATGCATTGTTTTATGAACCTCTTGAAAAAACTAAGTACAAAAGACAAACTCCTTTCAACATTTCTTTTCTAATGTCATATTCCTTGTTTACTTTCAAAGACAAACATGTTTTTCACTTGTTTCTGTAACATCACAGTGTTGATTTATTTACAATTCCACGAGAGCTTGTATTTCTGTCTTTGGTAGGACAAGGCTGCAGGGCACCCGTGCCGTTTTGATGGTTTTGTCCTCTCCCTTACACATGGTTATCTTACACGAGACAGACCAGGTCGAGTGTGGCGCAGGGGGCACAGAAAGCAAAGGCACAATAGACGCGGGAGGATTACTGCACGTGAGACTGACCTCCAGTCTGGCAGCCCAGCTGACGAGGGGGAAGGGGCGGTGCCAAAGCCCTTTTAAAAAGTTCAATGGTTGTTGCGCCCCTTGGTGTAATTAATGTAAATACTTCCGAATACTGCAAGTGGGAAGTTGACCCTTGACCTTTCAGGTGGGAAGGGTTTACTGGCGCATGCTGAGTACTGATGTCATTTAAACGTGAAGGAGTGCGGAAAAGCCGCATTCCTGTGCTTGGAATGTAGCTCTGCCGGTTCCAGTCGAAGTACGGAATTTTACAAGCGCTCTTACATAGCAACGGGGCGTTCAAATAATAAATCTGCACAAAGCGAAATGCGGGGCCAAATAAACTAAAAAACATTTCAACATCATTTGACGTAGTGAACAATTGCAAGCATCATGCGATACCTAAAATATACCTGTAGTAACCGTGCGCACAACTGCCACAAACCACTGCGATGCCATGCTAATGGCAGTGTGTGTACTATAAGAGTGCTAGTTAACGAGAACAACAAACAAGCATCAAAGAGCATAAAAGGAGACACCGGCGGCGGCCGTGAAACTGAAAGTACGGCCGGCCGGCCGTGAATAATTAGAGAAGCTGTGGGAGGGAGGCTGGGCTGCCTTTGTTGTGGTAATTCGAGGCAGGCAGGCGGTTGGTGGCATTGTGCACGCGCTTTTTAGGGCTTGCGCAATGACCTAAAAAGCACATGCACTGCATGGAATCGCCAGTGGTTAAACTCTGGATAAGCCACTATAGAGATTCGCCAGCTATGCGCATGCGCATCACCAGGCGAGCCCTAAAAAGGACTAAGCACTGGGTGGGTTGTTGCCCCAGCAGCTAAGTGGTAAAAGTTAAAAGTCTTGGCTGCATTGTTCAGTAAGAACAGTTGAATGGTTGTATATATTATTTAGATATGCTGCACTCCGTGTGATTACATACTGAGGTGAGGGTATAGGGAAGAGATGCTTTTTTTTTGTTTGATGTTGATGTATATGTTGTTGCATGTTACATGGTGATAGTGTATGAAGGTATGTGTTTATGTTTCTCGTAGTCAAATTACCATAATTTTCAATTTTGCTGCATAATATAGATAATCCAGGTTTTATGCACGCAAAGCTTACACAGCGATTGTCTCTGGATCTCTAGTAGCGTGGGTGTCAACCCGCAGCGTTTACTCTCGTTTATAAACAAAGCGTTCTAAGTCGCGTACAGCTGCAGCTCTTCATTCCAAATGAAGCGAGCGCAGGGTAAGGTCATCTTCTCATCTTACCAAATATCCTCTTCATTATTATTAACACATTTCATGTTATTTTACCTAATTAAATTTAATTTCCCATTACCGACTACTGTTGATTTTTCCACCCTGATAGTGCCCTATAAAACTAGCGAGTAAACACCAACGTTGTCGCATTTCATGTAATTTCCAATTGGGTAATGCTAGTTAAAAGCAGCAATTTTTCATTCATATATTTTTACCCTAGAGAATTACTAGGGGCTTTTTCACCATAGAGTGGTGAGTAGACCCATCCTTTACCACTGCCCTTGGTTTATTTAATTGAGTCACTTTGGACCCATTTTCATATTTATATTTCATATCACTGCCATTCAGGAGTTTTTACCCTGGCATTGGCTTATTTTGGTGAGTAGTCATGAAGCTCTTTCTTCTATTAGATTATGCTGATAACTTGTTTGGTAGTGATTACTTAACTACCCTCCAATTAACCATAGAGCAGCCTTTTAGCCCCTGTCGTAGTGATTTAATTCGCCAGTTGGACTTTCTAGTCGCTCTGGAGGTGAGTTGGTAAAAATGATATTCTGCCATTCATATACTACTAAATTATGCATATCCCTTACACGAATTCTTTGACCATGCAGGATGTATACACCTCATAATGTCCTAATGAAGATCTGGTCTACTAGAAATCAACATATAATCGGTCGAAACATCAACAATAGTTGTTAATGATGCCTGAATGTACATTTTGGTGATTCAGCAATACTTTTGTGAACAGCAACACTTGTTGAAACAAGATAGTATTCTAATACTACAAATGATTTACCTTGTGACAAATTGATACAATATATAGCCCAACTAGTGTGGATCACTTCCACTGCATGTGTACTGTATTTTCTTCTGTTGACTTAGGAATAGAACTTTCTTCAGGCCTTTGTCATAAGTCTCAACTAGTAGGTTCTCAAAATGTAGCCAACAGAATAATATTTTGATTAAAACCGTATTGCTCACCCAAATTCTGAGGAATACTGGGTTACCCCCATTACCCCCATCTTAAAATAAATATAAATATACATATATATCTATAAAAAAAAAAATATATATATATATATATATATATATAATACCTACTGGCAGTCGCCAGTAGGTAGTTATAGTTAGGACCTATTATCCATAGGAAAACCGCAACATTCTATTGCCAATAACTTTGGTGTCGATTGATGAATCTTCTTGAAATTTTCCAAACTTTTGGCCAGCTCAGTTCCGCTCATACCCTGAAAGTTTGGGGGTAATTGGTGAAGCGGGGGCCGATAAAAAAGGGGGTCCCAAAACGCGTTTTCCCCATGCAATTTCTCATAGGACCTTTAGCCACGGCTACAGCTCGAACGGCGGAACGGAATTACACCAAATTTGGCAGAGAGCTAGTCCTGAGTTCCGACGTGTGCTGGTGTCAATATGTTCAGTAGTTTTTGAGAAAATTACAGTTAAAGTCATTTATATATCTATGGACACGGAGGATCCGCGGATTGTGCGAGGATTGGCCTCGTAGGATAAGCACACCCGTAATAATACGCGCTGAATTCTAATTGGCTGTCAAGCGGTTGTAAAAATTCAAAACCAGGAACTGTTGGCAGCCATTTTGTGTCTCGGTAGAAGCGAGGGTGAAGAAGTCTGTGAAATATGTTGGCAAAACGTGAACAGGGGAAGGTTAGACACACCCTGACCCCCTAGGTCTGCTCAGGGGGTGACATAGGGACCCGTAGGGCAAAAAAAGTAAGAACAATTTTTTGCAAAAAAAGTCGCGAGATGCGCGTAGGATCCGCTCATTTGGTCGCTGAAAAAAACAAAGCATGTATTCTTGAGATATATATCAAGCTTATGTGTATAGATGTTGGGTGGTTCTAGAAAGAGCCTTTGTGTTTATTGAGAGATTTTAGTAATTACAAGTAAGTATCGATGCAGAGTCTAAAGTTCATGAGGAAGACTTGGTTTCCTTCATCTGTAAAATGTACACAATCTCTTTAATAGATGCCATGCATTTTGAAACGCAGATTGTTGTGGTATATGGACAATATTCTATAGTCTCGTAGAAAAGTAGAAAGATTTATTCACTTGTTTATTCACTTATCTGCGCAGATCAGGTGTTCCAGTCTTCCCCTATCTCGACGACTGGTTGTTGAAGGGGGGCTCACCCAGACAGTCGTCTCCCACCTCCAGGCTACGGTCGACCTCTTGCACCTGCTGGGGTTGTCCATCAACGTGCCAAAGTCGCACCTGTGCCCCTCTTAATCGGAGCGGTTCTGGACTCGGCGCAGTTTTGGGTTTTTCACTCCGAACAGCGGGTTCGAGATATTTAGGCTCTGATTCTGATCTTTCAGCTTTTATCCCGGGTCTCGGTCAGGTTGATGCTGCAGCTCCTGGGGCTGAAGGCCTCCTGTATCCTAGTGGTGCATCACGCAAGGTGGCATGTGAATAAATATAATCATAGGCTACGCAGTTTGCGTTCCGTAATACAACAATTTCAGGGGGTGGTGGTTCCCGGGGCTTGAGGGGGGTCGTTGAGGCCCACATACTTGTAATGTTATAGGGGGTGGTTGGACGCGGAAGTGGTGCAAGGGGGTTGTAAATCTGGTACACATTGTTTTGTTTTACTTTGCTTTCCTTTCTGTGATTTAGAAGATCCTGGGTAAATATAACGGTGTTGTACAGCCAGTAACATGTAACCCTACCCCCAAATGGCGTTCTGCCTGTTACCATAGTAACAGTTCATGGAACACTTACGTGAGCACAGAGGTTAAAAGTTCACCACACTATGTTGCTAATGAGTTAGCCTCAGAAATATACTTCAAATTATAAATATAATTTCTATTGATGACTGCTACCCCCACAAAAAAAACAGATGTATGTACTTTTTTAATTAACTTTTATTAAAACAATACCGGGAACTATAACTAAAAGATAACAATACAATAAATAACTAGAACTATAACTAACAAAACAATATAATAAACAACATATAATATGGAGTCCAAAAGAAGTATTGTAGTTAATCTGCAAAACAAAAACAAAATTAGTGTTTAAAATTAGACTGATGTGACTAAGTGAGGTCAAACATTACAAGTCAAAGTAACATTTGACGATATATATATTTTTTAAAATCTTTGCAGTGTGCCTGAAACGCTTCCACTGGCATTGTACATGCAGACTTTGGTCCACATTTTTTATCAATTTTTGCAGTTTGAGTTATAACGTCCTACTCTGTTATTCATCTCCTACTTTCTCCTTTCAAATTCTTTTGTAAAGAAATTAACATACATTAAAGGGAACATTTTCTGCATATTTTTAATAAAGCATTTGACACAATGCATAGTGACACCGTATTTATTGAATGTTTTGAAATTAATTTTCACAAGTCTTAAAAAAGGTGAATGCAAGAAAAGTTACTTGCCGCATATACAAGACTGCTTTCAATGGGAGACCCCAATAAAGAGGACTGGTGTGGAACTGCAAGTATGCGGAAGCACTTGCAGACTAAGAATCCGGTCAACTTTGCATGGGAAGAGTTAGGGAGATTGAGAGAGGCTCTTCCTGCTTCATGAGGAGGCCCAAGTACCAGCAGAGTAAGAAGGTTGGGAGCTCGAATGCCATCCTAAAACCTAATCATCCATTAGTTATACAGGGATCCACCCTGTATCAGAGTCATTCCTAGAAGTGTGAATTTGAGATTATCTGCCACCGAAAACCCCTCAAGTACTTATATCCGTTACTTTTTAACTTCGCCGAGTAGTCGTATTGTGAGTATTTACCTTAAACTTGTCCGTTAAAAATTTGTGAATGTGCATGGCTTCGGACAACTAGTAAATGCCATATTTGAGACATCGGTGTAATCAGCTGGAACAGGAGGATATAGTTTTCTTCAACCTCGGTAACAAACATTCTGCAAACTGAAAAAAGAGTTAAAAATGTGTATGTTGTACATATGTCCAAGATTAATTTAAATGTACATCAAAACATTTGTTCTCAATAGGATTGGGGATGAAAAGCAATTATCAGAGGTTATATTTGGCAAGCAAAATAGGAAATAGCATTGCATTATACAAATGTTAGGCCGAGATTGGTCACTCACTTTATTTACATTGCAATTTTCGGCTGATAACATATGGAGAGCAGTCAGTGGATCTGGTGTGTCGAGTTGTTCACCACCACGTGGTATAGTGTATGGGCAGGGCAGCTTGTGGCGACCAGCACGTCTCATGGTTGAGATATCTGTATAATGAGATAGAACAGGGGGAAAATGAAGTTTCAGGTTATTAAAAAACATGGAGAGCGTGCTAAAATACAACATTGACCAATCAATTACATGTGCAGTGCATAGGGAGGAAGCAGCACGTGAAGCACTACTTAAAAAATTATATGCAGCAGCATTAAGTGATTTGCTCAGAAACATCGCCTACCAAGGCAAAACATTTAAGTTATAAGAGCTGGAAACCGTGCTAAAATATACTTTTGCCGAAAACAATACTTTTGCAATGCATGGGGCACGTGACGCACTACTTACACGAGAGAAACTACATCGTATTCACTTGAACAGCACGTTAGCACACTGCTGTAGGAGCGGCCACATGGCGCTTGACAAATTAAACAAACACACCAGGATTAGGTGATTGCACAGAAACAAAAGTTACAAAGCCAACTTTAACGATATAAAAAAGCAGGAAAGCGTGCTTAAATTCAGCATTGTCAAATCGAACATAAATTTGCATTTATTTGCGGGTTTGTATAGCGCTTGATTCGACTCCTGGAGGAGTATCTCTGCGCTTTGGCAGCCACAACGGTAAGATGAATGGAAACTTAGCTATATTAGATGTTAAAGTTGATACAAATGGGTTTTAAGTTGTTTCCTAAATTGTAGGTGTTCTGGGCATAGTCTGGGGGCTCTAGGGAGACTGTTCCATAGAGAGGGTCCAGCCACAGACAGTGCCTTACCACCGTGTCTAGCCTTCTTCGTCCGAGGGACACATAGCAAATCCTGGTCACTGGACCTGCGGGAGCGTGTGGGAATATAGGGAATGAATTTGTTTTTTAGATATTCGGGTCCTGAACCGTTAAGGCATTTATGAGTAATGCAGCAAGTTTTGAATTTGGTTCTCTGTTTTATGGACAGCCAATGGAGTTTTACCAACAGAGGTTTGGAAGGGGTTCGGGTAGGGGCGTTAAGGACTAATCGAGCTGCAGTGTTCTGAACCACTTGGAGTTTTGCCAGAACTCTTTCATTAGCGTTCAGAAACAGGCCATTGCAGTAGTCTATGCGGCTTAAAACAAGAGCCTGCACCAGTGTTTTTCTGACTGAGTCGGGAAGCAGTGGGAATACTTTCCGTAGGAGACCAATTACGTGGAAGCATGAACCCACAACTTAGTTGCTATGCTGCTTTAATGAGAGTTCCTGATCTAGTCTGACTCCTAGATTTTTTACAACCTGCTTTGGCTCTGGGACTGGGCCAAGATCTTGTGGCCACCAGTCCGGAGTCCACAGAAGTTTAGCTTCTCCAAACAACATGACTTCGGTCTTACCGACATTGCATTGAAGATAGTTGGTGGACATCCAATGTGCCACAGCCTTCATACCCTGGGAAAAGGAGTTCTTGACCTCGGGAGTGAGGTGTTTAAAAGGGAAGAGGAGCTGGGTATCGTCGGCGTAGGATACCCGAATAAAGCCATACGTTCTCATGATGCTAGCCAGGGGTGCCACATAGATATTAAAGAGGGTAGGGCTCAAACAAGAGCCCTGTGGCACCCCTTTTGAGATCTCAGTCTCTTCTGACCGATAGGCCCCCAAGGTCACACGTTGGGTCCGGTTAGATAGAAAAAACCTAAGCCAGGCTAAAGCCTGTTTTCCAAGCCGATATTGGCCAGCCGAGTTGTCAGGATGTTATGAGACACGGTGTCAAACGCCGCAGACAGGTCCAATAGTACCAGGACCACGGAGAAGCCCTTGTCCTGATACATATGTAGATCGTCTGCGACTGACATCAGGGTGGTCTCGGTACTGTGCTTGGGCCGAAAACCCGATTGAGAATAGTCCAATCCACCTGCCAGCTCAACATGGTTAGATAGATGGCGGTTGACATATTTCTCAATAAGTTTGCCCAAGAACGGGAGAAGAGATATTGGCCTTAGATTGTTGAGTTCTGTCCATGGGATAGCGGTGTTTTTCCTAATAGGCCTGACCAAGGCCCTTTTCCATTCCGTGGTATTTAAAGATTGTTCAGATTAATTAATTTAATTACTCTTAAAAAAAGTGCTCACCTACGAAGAAGTGAATACAAACACTCTCAATGGCTGTGACTGCGGAATAGGAAACGTTCAAGAAGGTTGGCAGCTTATAAGTGCTTTGCAGAAGGATGATTGGTTGAGCATGATGTCACTGGGTGTGAGAGCTGTGATTGGGCATGTTGTAATTGAGCATGTGAAAATAAAATGAAATACGTTAGGGGTACATAGCCAGACGGTGGGACGTATTGTGCGCATGCGTAACATTAACACGCATGCGCTACCACAAACATGCATGCGCAAAGTGAAGGCAACTCCTATGGGGTACATACATAGATGGAGTTCGGATGTCCCCGTGGTCTTGAAGTAGCTTGAGGAGGGGTGCTTTGCAGCCTTCCTCCATAAAATAATAATATATAATTAGCCATGCCCCGGGGGCTGGGGACCCCGGTGCCCGGGATTGGGCACGGGAGGGGGGCCACGCAGCCCACTTCCCATAAAAAAATTGAATACGTATACTCCGCTTATTATCATCGTACCATAAGCGCACCCTTCCGATCACGCACTGAAGGCTAATTGGCTGTCAAGTGGTTGTCAACATTCGAAACTAGAAACTGTTGGCAGCCATTTTATGTCTCGGTACAAGGGAGACTGAAGAAGCGTGTGAAATGTGTGTTTAAAACATGAAAAGGGGGAGGGTAGACACACCCTGATCCTCTAGGTCTCCTCAGGGAGTCCCAAAAGGTCTCCCAGGGCCCCTTGATGTGATGTGGGCTTCAGCGCTTTTTTGGTAATTTGCATTCTTTCAACTGTTTAGAGAGGAGATGCAGCAGTGCTGTATCCAGGATCCACCATTGAGTAAGAAAAGGTAACAATAACACTATTTACCTGCTAAGTGAATTTCCTGCCATAGGATAACAGTGATGTACTTTTTAAGAAAGTTAAAGAAAATTATTAAAATAATAACCTCAGATAATCTCTTGTCTTAATATTTATATTAAACATATATAAAGAAGTTTTTCAACATTGAAAAAAATCGCAGAAGTCGCGCACACACCACGTCTGATATGTATATGACATCGCACTCTACGGCGCGTCCGCGCGTTATACGTACATCTCGTGTATGCGCAAGGCGGCGCGCACAAGTCGCATAGCAACCGCATGGGAAAAGTTGTACCCATCGCACACCCTTCGCGGATCCTAGACAGCGACCCTAAAATGGAGGACATGTTTAGCGCAGTAAATGAATAAGGTGTTCGTAGGGTGCGCAACTGCAAAAAAAAAGAAAAAAAATATAAAAATGATTTAAGTATATTATAAACAATATAAAATAATGGAAAAAAAATATTTTTATGTAAAATAAATTTGATAAAAAAATGTGTAATGTAATTTAAAAAATAACATCTAAAAATAAAAAGATTAAAAACAGTAGTTAGAAAATATAAAAAAAAACAATAAAAATATTTACAAATTAACATTTAAAAAATCTTTGAAATTCACTGAAAAAAACATAGGTTTCAGACATGTTATAGTTAGGAATTAACATTTAAAAAACCTTTGAAATTCACTGAAAAAAACCATAGGTTTCAGACATGTTATAGTTAGGAATTAGCATTTAAAAAACCTTTGAAATTCACTGAAAAAACCATAGGTTTCAGATAAGTTATAGTTAGGAATTAGCATTTAAAAAACCTTAGAAATTCACTGAAAAAAACCATAGGTTTCAGGGGTGTTATAGTTTGCTGGACATTTCACTCGTATAAAACCATTGAAATTCCTGCGCGCCCGCAATCCACTGCTGATGATGTCACATATTACATCATTCATGACATGGTCAGTGACATCACTGATGACATCTCAAATGACATCACTGATGACATCACTGATGACATCATCCATGTGACAAGCTGATATACCTGATCATACAGTAGCATAATCTTTTAACACACATTATAAAAGATAGAGTGATACAGGTATTCATACAGTTTAATCACTATCCCATATATTTAGTGAGACACTTAAAATTCCTCACTTAGACAGTCAATCACATTGGTACTGAATCCTCCATTCACACACTTATACATCCACTCAGTCTTCAAGGCGGATTGCTAAATATATATATCTATATATATACGTGAGGATGAAGGATCACAAGAAAACAACAGCCAGCCAGAGCAAAAATCTGGATCCCAAAGGATACAATGAGTCACAAAGAAATAAAATATCCAAGAAAGCAGTGACTCAAACAGATAGATTTACCAAAGAACAAAAATATATTTCCACTACAACGTTTCAGCTTCCGCCTTCCTCAGGTAGTTTCAAGATGGTAAGCTCAGTGGCTGCACAGATGACACAGCTGAATTTTCAAAAAGCATCATGAGTGAAGATTCCATTTGGAATGTGGAATAAATGCAGTCCTGAGAGTTCTTGAGATATGCAGTAATCAGGTTGTATTGTCAGTAATGTTCAGTCCATCTGGATGCAATGACTTTAAACGGTACATCCAGAAGTTTTCCCTGGAGTCCAGTAGTTCTTCCTTTGAGACAAGTTCCACGGGGAAAATCTTCAAATCTGATAGTGAATGATCCACAAGGTTAAAATGATTGGCTAAAGGCTGGTCAATTTTCTTATTAATTATTGCTGATTTGTGGTTCCTGAATCGTGTGCGGAGGTCATTCACTGTTTGGCCTACATATTGTTTTTTACAGCTTTGCCGTTGGCACTGAATCACATAAATAATGCATGTTGAGCGACATGTAAGATGCTGCCTTATTGCATAGGTCTTTCTGGTACCATAACTAGTAAATGATGATGTTTGTAAAAGGTATTCACACGTGATGCACCTTTTAGAGTCACAGCAATGAACCCCTGCATTTGTTACAGGTTGCTTGAGTTCAGTTTTCACAATATGAGATCGTAAATTTGGAGCTCTGCGGTAAGCAATGACTGGCGGTTTTGGAAAAATCTTTTGCAATTGTTCACAATTTTACTGTCCACTTGTGAACACTGAAAATATTTTGCACATTTATTTTTATACATTTATCAATATCCTAATTCATTGCTAGGTGGGCATTTTCCATTCTAAACATTTCATTAAGCGGGTACATATAAGGTATAAGCAGGAGTATAGAGGAAACAGAGCATTGGGTCATAATTAACATACAGATTACAGGAGAGAGTAATGACTATTATCACAAACAGAACTATCAATTTTCTAGTCCTAAGCAAATCCTAGAACCATCTAGTAAAAACATTTTCGGGGCTCCTATGCATTTCAGTGTCCATCCATTTCAATTTCAGAATAACCAACAGCACATATCCAATAAAAACATTTTCATTAGACTTTTCCAGTTTTTCTTTATGAGGGCTAGAACATCAATTTAATATATTCAAGGAATGGGCAAAGTGACATTTTTCAATTGCTCAGAATTTTTTTTTCTCGTGCAGAACAAACATAACTAATGCAAATATTAAAGCAGTCAGACACATTATTACAAAAACAATCCTGGCTCCAAGGGACCAGGAGGACCACACAGGGTCATAGGAATTAGGACAAGGAGCCACAAAGGGCTGCTCCTCCTAAAATATGGGACGACCAAAGGGGTACATTATTAACGAAAAAGAAGCCCTTGGGGAAATTGAAGCCGCTGTACAACCAGCCAGAGGGGAGTCTTCTCCCTGTGTCCATTTGAGCTTCACAGGCAGGCTCTTGTTGATCCACGGTGGAGCTGCACAACTCGCAACTCAAGAATCACGACCCAGTTTTAAAAGGAAAGTTTCTTCTTCAGGATAGGGCAATCACCCACCAGGGCAAATGCACTCAGCGATCCTGTCCAGTGTCTCAGGCAGTGCACCGGTTTTCTTCACTTAAATCTAACAGGCACCAGAGACACAGGACATGTACCCTAAACTCAAGTCCTTCCCTAACTCCTATATTACTCTATTGGCGCACTGCTCTTTTGTTAGGGCCACTTATTGCATCCAGTGTGCCCACTTATATCTTGACCAACAAACAAAGGTGCAAACTTGCATTCAATTTGGGACCAGGATTCAGAGGCATGATTCTGGGATCTCTGAAGCAACCCTTATTTCAAAAGGGGTCACCTCAAGCAAAGCCTCCTCGCCGTTCTGGTCGGTCTGTGACTCTCAGCTGGGCATCAAAAAACTTGATCCACGATTTCTCCTTTCTGATTTGTGACCCCGTCTTTCGTCCAAGACAGTGGCAGGGGTACAGCATTAACGTCCCTGGGCTTCCGCCTTCACTGAGGTCCTAGTTGCCAGCAACGCCTGTGCTGGTTACCTTCACTTTTACTTCAAGCTGGACTAATGCTGACTCCCCAAGCTGGATCTGATGTCCGTGCCGCTTTGGCAATGGGTGTAAGACAGCAAATATCTATTGGTGGACAGAACAAACAAGGCACAGAAATAATCTACCAACAGAGAGGATAGTCTCAGAATACTTCCTAGTCTTGGGGGTGGCCCATATATTAGCAAGGCATCCAAGAACCACTTCATTTATGATTTCTTTTAATAAAAGCACTTACATTGTACACTTAGGACCATGCTCTCGTGTTATAGGTACAACAGGAAAATCTAAAACTGCTAATTTACCAGGGATTCTTAGTACAAAAAGAACTAAAAAAAAACTTCAACATAGTGGGAACATTTTCTCCAGCAGAACATGTTGTGACAAACAAACCTTATAAAACAATATTTTCTTCAAAAATGTTTGCTAAGGATCACTTGGGCATCTTTCCTGCATTCTACTTTTTACAATCCAAACTAGGAACATCAGCTCTAATAAAGACTGTCAGCTTATTTATACAGATTAGCTAATAATAATGGTGTTATCACCTGAGAATTTTAGAACAAAAACTACCACATGTAGTTCCCCTTAAAGATGAAATAAGGGAACAGCAATCTAGACTACTCATCCTTTCATAATTTTATCAAACAGGAAGGGCAGTAACATAGCATATATATTTTATTCATTTTATTAATGCTAACAATGTTTAAAACAGTATTACTGAATAGCCAATTAAATGTCTCATGGCTATTTCACAGACAGCTTAGACAGGCTAAAGAAAAGTAAGAAAAAGAGTGAGAAAACACAAAGTTGCCTACCCTTAATTTGTAGAGGAGCTAGCCTCGTTCCCCCCAATTTGACAGTAGGAAACCTGAAACAGGTTTCACTTCTGTCAATATTATCAACCCCTATTTGTAGCAACTGGGCATAAACAAAGTTATAGGAGGTAAATAGCATATTGAGCTAGCTAAAAACATGAATAACCAACCACCAATCCCTTTAGCAAGTATACTAGTGATAACAAGAGGGCACATGAATTCAAACTAAATCCCATTACCTCAGCCCTTGCACAGTAATCGTCAAACTTAAAGCATTAGTGCTGTATATATGGCAAAGCTATCTGTTAATCAGAGCTCACATACACAATTATATTGCCTTGTTCATATGAGTGCATAAAAACCTGCGTTCGTAAAAAAAAAAGCAAAACATTTGCTTCACTCCTTGCGCTGCCATCTTGTCTTTCAAAAAGTTTCAGAGGTCAAAATGTTAAAGGCAAACCTTGCTCTGAGCCCTGCTAGGCTTCTAAATGTAGAACACGACCTTTAACTCTTTACCAGCTGTCCTATTTTGTGTGCAAGGCTTTCCATGCGGTTCTCCCAATTCAAAGTGACCCTGGAGACTGATTGCTGAAAAGAAGACCCACTCCATTCCTGTGTGTCAGTAATTTAGAGGTAAGGGAATAACTTCTGCTGGTTTTTATATGTATTTTCAATTGTAATCAGTGTGCAGTATACTTTTCTAGCAGTATAGAGGTCAGATGTTTGTGTTATACATAAATGTGTGCATTTACTAAAGCCTGAGAGCAGTTTAAAAGCTGCTCTGAGTGGCAGAATTGCTTTTAAACAGTGAATTTTGCCCAATTTTGACTTTGGTGTTTGGGGCAGTTAAAAATGAATATCCTACAATGTTTTTGCATAATAATCATCCCCAGAGTGTTCTCTAGATAGCCCAGAGATGGGGCATCAGAAATGTAGAAAGTATATCCTTATAAAAATGAGTTTTGTATGCCTGCGTAGTGACATTGCACATGTAAGTTTCCTCATACTGCGGTAAAGCACTGCTTAAATTCAATTTTGATGCTAGGAGTTCACAGTATGATTATTAGGCTTTATAAAGATTAAAAACGAATTTAATGCACTGATTTTTAATAACTTTTTTTTCCTTTCATATAATAATTTTTTTTTTAGTAATACCAATCATTTTGATAATTCCACATATGAAAAGCAAGCTTCATCCCTTGCCTATCATATTTCGGCGGATTCATTTATAACCCTAAGCACAGAAGCCTAACTTGAAACATGAAAAATCTGCGCCACTTTGTAAAGGCCAGTTATTATTTAACATCAGAACCACAGATGTGCTTATGTAAAAAGGCATTAAGAAAGGAAACCCCTACCGTACATTTTTCCCTGTTATCGAAAATAATTAACCTGATTTTTTGAAACTTTTTAAAAGCATGCAAGCCTCTATACCAGGTTGACACTGACTTAAAACCCCAGCTGACCAGCATCCCTTTCTCTCTGTCCTGCAGTCAAAAAGACAGCTGCTTCTCAGTGAGACAGTTAAAACACAGCTGTTGAAAAGCTTCTCTTTTAGTGTTGAAATGTAAGCACGGTGACAGTCTATTTAAAACTGAGGCATTTCAATGCAGTCAAATATATCGTTCTATAATGTGTGTTTAGTTCAGCAACAACCAATTTACTCAGATGATATGAATGCCTTTTAATATCTAACACAATGTTTCTAAGGAAAATGCTGTAACATTTTATATGTTAGTCATAATCATTACAAAGTTCACATTTTCGTTTTTGAGGCCTATTTTATTCCTATTGAATGTGAATTCTAATTTTATCTTTAGCATTGTGGCAATTTGCACATATGTATGGTGTCTTACTCTGTCAATTTAATAGTAACATGCAACTATTTAGCATATGTTATATAATTCATTTCTGGATTTTGTATTTAATATTAATTAAATTACATTTTGCGTAACAGAATGATGACAGCAAAAACACAAACACATTGAGCTCATTCCAGACATTTACAGAAGGGGTTCATACATTCAGAACACAAAATACAGCACGCTTGAGGCTAGCCATTCTTACACAAAAAGCGCAATCGCTATTTACTCAAACAAGTTCCACCAATGTCAAACCACATAGACATTTAAACTCACATTTAACCCACAAATCAACACTTAGGACAGAAACAAAAGAGAGCCCACAGACTGTACTTAAACCCAACCATTTGTAAATACTAGTTGTAAGTTATATTTACAAGAAGAGCTTCTTAATAGTAGCCCAAACGACTGCACAAAAACAGCCCAAGAACTGTTCCATTTTCAAGAAACCAAAATACACCAAATTCACTAGATTTGGCTGGCAGAACACCAAAAATCGCACTGCATATCTCCACTTATAAAAGTGTGCAGAATAGGATCCTTTTTTATGTACATATTTTAATTCCATGGGGTACTTTGTCAACAAGGAAGAAATACGTTTTTTATACCTAAACCTATTTAGGTATCACCTCTAGGGGAGCCGGCTGAGTCTATTCACATCCCATTATGGTACCTCCAAAAAGCAACACATTCTTCGATGTGCGCTTGAAACAGGCATGCCAAAAATATTTCAAAATATACAATATTAAGCGCAAAGTAGCACTTAAGTAATGTACCGTTCAAATGTTATAAAAAGTAGAGAAAAGTCTCTTCATTACCTGCCTACACAAATTGCAATTCATATATTTCCATATTGCCTAATATTGGCCAATTTCCAAAACAAATCACATGTCGACGACCTTTCCAAAGCACAAATCTCACAAATCTCCAAAGCACAAATCTCCAACCTCTCACTGCCAAGTTCTGGGTGACCTAATGGTCGTTTAAGAATACTCACTCCAAAAAGGTTCTCAGTCAGGAGCGGTAAACATTTGGAGGATCAAAATCAGGAAGACCAGAAATATACTGAGCTGCAGAGGCAGAGAATCTCAAAGCACAGGGTAACTCCCTAGTAGATTCATGTCCTGTCCTCCTCAGTAGATTCTTGTCTCCTGTCAAGACCACTCTCATGATTAGCCGCTTCTCTGATGAGGTCCACGTTGGGGCACCATTTGAAGAAAATAGAAACCTTCTCAGGGGTCTCACTGTTACACCTGGTCCTTTTAAACCAACAAAGAAGAGATCGGCACAGAAGTTGCAATATAAAAGACATCTTTATTAACCTCAGATGAGGGAGACTACGTCACACAGTACCCTCAGGTAACTGTAGGAGGCATTCTAAGAAGTACAGACAACAGAGGCCTTATATATGCTTAGGTTACATTAGTCAGCATAAAACCAAGGGGAGGTCCTGGCATTAAACAGCATGCAGAATGACTAATATGGGTATACAAGATTTGCTTGCTCAACAAAGTGGGAGGGGAGTCATTTCTCCTTACATCAGCAAGAATAGCCTGACAGTTATAACATAAGAGTAGGTGCATTCTTCTAGCTAGGCCCTTCTGACCATGTGCAAGGCTCTAAAAGAGGGAAACAGCACATGGCGAGCATATGGCTAACTAAAATGGCTGCCAAGTACAAAATGGCTTTCAGCTCATGCTAACAGATCCCTGCAATCTTTAACAACTAAAGCGGGCCATGTCTGTTCTGGCAGAGTCAACATGCCTAAGCATACATTCTATCATATATGGTAATCTCTTTTGGAATGGGGTTATATGCTCTTTATAGGCAAAGCGTACTTCCAATAAAGACATACAAATCATATCAGGGAGGAGGATCTACAGTGGCATATTTTGAGATCAGCACTGCCCCATCAGCATCTTCCATTTCAAATCATGAGTAGAATACTGCAGCAGAATACACAGGATCTGTTCTGATCACCAGTGTGATTTTGGCGACAATTGATGATAATCCCCTGACTGGCCAATGGGCAGTAGGGGCGAAGCACACATTTTCAGGTACTGTCTCCCATTCTACCTTCTCCATTTCTCCCGACATTGCTCACAAAGACCCATTAATCCGTACAGGAGACCTGGGCAGATCCATTGTAACTGTTTAGAGATAAGCGAACATATGATAAATAAGCAGAATGCCTTTCCAATTACTGAGGTGGATTTTAAAATACTTCTGGACTTCTCTAGTTGGGTTTGTGTGTACAACTTAATATTTGGAGGTCTTGCGCTCCATGTTAGGAATGAAGTACTTTTTACTCCAATGTTAATGGGTCACACCCGGTAGATCCCTTTAATCCCAAAAGGAAATGTACCTGTTTTAGAAAAAAGGAGAACTGGCAAGTGCCTCTTACTCCTCTTTTAGAAAGTTATAATATGTCAGACAGTGAGTGTTAGGAGTCTGATCAACCTGCCATCATGGCATCTTGCAGTCATATGTTTAGGTATTATGCAATATTTTGCTACAAATCATGTGTAGCAGAATTATCATAATTATAATAAGCACCACAACACATAACATGCAAATCAGGGGAACGTTAGAAAGGACCCAATCATATTTCACCCCATATGTATCAGTCTATTCCATGCCAAAAATGCCTAAAATGCTGTCATCCATCCACGTTATAAGGCTGTACTAGTTTGCTAAGTTTACATTATGCCTTTAGTGCCAATGATATATTGTGCAGTGGCTAGATGTAACCCATGCTCGCGCCTCCTTTGCTATAAAAATGGTCAAACAATGCCCCTTAGCAGAAGCATACAGAAACTAATGCTAGTATTCCCTCCTTCCATCTAAGACGGATCTCATTAAGGTCAATTTTCCTTGCAGCTGCGACTATAATGCATGTACCAGAGAAATTGAAAGTTTTGCTTCTCTGCCATGTTGGTTTGAACAGTATCATAAAACACTGAGTTGCTAAAGAGAAAGCATGGCGACTGAGCACACATTTGTTAGCATTGCAATTCTTATGCTTTCCTAGGCATTGTGCCTATTTTTAGGCACAATCTCTAATATTAAATTCCGCCATGCAACCATACAATCAGGCCTGTCCAGTATGTCCCATGCATTATCATCATACAAAAGTCCTGTCAAATACGACACCCCTATATTGTGCAACAATCCTCATCGTTAACAATCATTTGCAATTTTTGTATGTAGAATCACAATTTTGACAACTTCAGTATCTCTCTAACACCTATGGAATGTACTATGAATATTATCTTATTGGATATGACTCGTAAGCGATAGTCAGTGTGGCATTTAGAGGTGTATTCAGTACTTCAGACCAATATTTCTTCATGGTGCTATTCTACAGTGAATCAGTGGAGCGCTGAGTTCCATTCCTCGGGCACTTCTGAGGAACAGCAATTCTCAGGTCAGAAACACTCAGTTTCATTAGGCGCCGGTATTTTCAGCTGATGCGTTTGTGTTTGTGGAATGTCTTTAGCCTATTTTCAATATTTCTTGATGGAATCTATATACAGCGGTCAAATTTTGTGCAACGGGGAAGAGAGATGAGGATTGCAGGTGATGCTGGAATTTGCAATTTTTGTGTTGGTGTTCAACAAGCTGCACTAATCAGTAGACGTTAACGTAAAGATATATAGGGGACCAGTATGTTAATATCTTCCAGCTTGAAAGAATTTGTATACTTCATTGGTTTTCTTTAAGTCATAAATCTGTCTTATTTTGAACTAGTTTGTTCTGTTTTTATGTAGACATCAATTTATGCTCAGTTTTATCCTAGATACTTCCATGTTGTCAGAGATGTGTTCTATTTGGGGAGAATGGCAAGGGATGATTTAGGGCCTGTTTTAGAACATAGTGACAATAGAAATGCCTCCTCTCCTTTCAGAAGAAAGTGGAAAATACTCCACCGAAAATACCTCCAGTAGAAGAAATGTATGACCGAGTTAATTTCCTGAGACAATATTTGGCGAAGAATCCTAAAGTATCATCCACACTTTCTCCACAAATCAAAGGATTTTCAGTTACCACCCAACTACAAATCAGGCCAATTGTTGTAAACATTTAGATGTACAAGACTATGGCTTGATGGGTTTGACAGCAGTTCACGCTGTCTTCTCCCAGAGAGGAATTTGCAAAGTCGTCATTAGTGGAAAAAAGGTTTTCTTAAGTCCTTCTTCATGATGTCCATCACACTTTTTACTCCACAAACATTGGTTTCTTCCTTTCTTAGGTGCAGAGTATATTGGACATTTAACCTTTCACAACTAAAGTGCCTATTGTGCCATAATTGCCTGAGAGTTAGAAGTGAAAATACCAGTAGGTAGTCAAGATAAAATCTCTTACCTGCAGATTCAAGGAACTTGTCTTCCTAATCAGGGTGATGCTGCTCGACTTTTATACAGACGGGCTGTGGGATGAGTGAAAACGTATGTTACCATCAAACGGTAATTTGAACTTTTTTCACATTTCACTTGTGCGTGAGGCAATAACTTTCCAATTCAATCAGTATCTATATTTATTTAAGCAAAAAGGGATAAATATCTCGAGGGGCTACGAAGGAGATCTTTAGGCCTACATAAAGGATTTCAGGGAGTGTGACCTGGCGAAATGGCTGACCAGATGCTCTTGACTATGGCTCCGAGCTACTCCACATGCTCCTACATGTCTCGTGGTGAATCGATAAATACTGAGTTGATCCTGATGATTTTAGAGGTGGGGGCTCCCTACACAGACCACCGATGAAAACGCCAGCATCTGGTGGGGAGGACTACAGCCAAGACCTTTTTTGATGTGCGGTACCTTGGCCTAGGTTTGGCGCTATGTGAACTGGGGAGATGGGCGGAAAATAGAGCTGCAATCAGTTGAGGCAGCCAGAGAGCTGGGGGTGGGGCAAGTGCCTTGGCCCAGCAGCTAGGGTGACCAACTGACATGAAGGTACATTCTTGACAGGAGTGTAAAAAATTCTGGACAGAGGGTCAACATTTATAACAAAGGGTCGGAATTCAGGACAAAAACTCAGGACAAAAGATACGTTTTATGGACACATCCAAGGAGAGGCAATACCCCCTCCTTTATAGTGCATTTATTTACTAATTTCTACATAGCACTATTTATGTGGCCTTTATGTGATTACCTCTAGGTACACTACATTCAGGTGACACATTATGTCCTTGTTCAACAGTAAATTATTGACCTTGAGCACGATGTCAAAGGCATCACCCCTCTCTAGATTTACCCAAACGTTCTTGGAGGGTAGGCAACAGCAACATTTTGATTATGTTTTTAAAGATTGCAAAACCTCTGGCAAACAAATTTGGAAACATTAAGGTAAGTGACCATCTGCTAGTTTAGACAAGTTGAACAAAAACATCTGGCTCACCTCAGTCTCCAATCAATGTTAAACTTACAAAGCATTAATGAGGTAGAGCAGATGGTGTGAGCAACGTTCTCACACCCAATGTCAGGATGTGATGTACCCAGAAATTGTCTGTAGTCTCATAACACTAGAGTGTGCTTTTGGGACTCTACATTCATTTCAGAACTGGGAGCTTAGAATACCAGACAAATAGAATTAAAAAGAAGGACGAAATCAAGATCAGATGGGAGATCCACAGCAACTGATTCAAAGGGTTGTCGCTAAGAACTGGAAACATAAGGAAGAGAAAAACAAGGTGGGACAGTTCCTAAAATTAGACACAGTGGGCTGCCATGAGTATCGGAAAGTATTTTGTACCTGGGGATTTGTCTCAGCAGAGAGAAACAGAAAAGACACTGTCAAGTGGTTGAACAAGCAGCACCGACCCAACCTTGCAAACTCTGCTGTTACAATGGTCCGCTGGTTGTGCTTGTGAAGAGTGAGCAGGTGCATGACCCCTTGGAAGGTGTGCTGAGTAATTGCCAACTCTGTTTTTTTTTGTTTAAATTTCTTTATTGGGAGTTTTACTTTTCATGGTACAGAGTTACATATCTTTATTAAAACATGATGACAGGTGTATGCAGACCGTTGAATTTCATCATTGCGTCTTAGAACAACCATATCGTCGTATATGTTACTTCACATATAAAAAACAGTAAAATGAAACGGAGAGAACATTTCAGATTGACTATTACGGGCAGTAGTATGTTGCCTGGTGTCTGCCTATGTGGATTTCCGCAGGGTGTGGGTTGATATTCAGTCCCCAGCTCCATCCCTGTACACCTTTTTTGCTCTCGTCCATGAGTGTGTTCCCTACTTGGATAAGCCGACTACATGGGTGTCGGGGGGAAAACGTAGAACAGTTAACTAAGGAGGGGAGCGGAGGGGAAAGGGGGGGTCAGGGAGTTTGCAGATTGTATTGTGGCATTTGCCTAATTTGTGGCTATTGCCCACTCTGTTCATGTGTTAAAATGGTTCTCTAGTCAAACCAAGGCTGAACCAGTGATCTGGCTCATCCTTAAGTGCCAAACTACATGCAGATTCTGCAAAATTTTTGGGATGTAAATTGCACAAGCAAAATGTAAGAACATAATAAAGATTTTATAACATAAGACGTGTTTCTTTAACATATGGTAGTGTTTCCCTTTTATATACAGTTAGACCCCAGATTGACCTGGGAATTGGCTACCTTTTGTTACCTAGGGATTAACATCTACCATTGCTCCACTGACTTTCAGGATGAAAATCTGGGCAGAGCAGCATGTTCCTTCTGAGCCCAGTTTGCTTTTTGGCCTTCTCTTCCACTTTCATTAATGGGCTACGTTGAACTAGTGAAGATGGTTGTGCAGCCCCAGTTATTGTATTATTTTGCAAATCTTCACCTGTTTATCTCACATTCCTTCTTCAGACACCTTAACACACCCCACTTCTGATTTGGGGGCTGATGCACTGCCAGCAGCTCTTTCCAATTTAAAGCTAGTTGTGACTGTGGGTGGATTACCTTGTCTGGAATTAGAATGCCATTATTTAGCTGCACAGCTCCAATGTGTTTTTCACTGGCTGTCTGGCTGCCCCCTGCATAAGACAGGATTTACCTGTAAAGTGTTTAAGGATGTTTACTACACTACTCATTGTTTCCTAAGGACCATTCTATCTAATGCCAACCAGGGTTATTCTACTCAGCTTTCTCTTACCTTACTAGATAGAACCCATAAACTCACAAGAAGAATCCCTTCGCTCCTGCAATAACTTTTCTATGCCTCCCCACTCACACAGGACGGCTTCGCTCAGGGGAATTCCATCAGTGGCATGGTACAGGCCTCTCAATATTGGGAAATTTGTTTGTAGATGGTGAGCTACTAGATTTCCAAACCTTTATGGCAGACTAGAGCTTCAGCGGGGTAAGCCAATTATCTGGTGTCCCTCACATATGGCCAATATAACTGTTATGGATGGTGGAACACTTTAGGATAACAAAACATACAAGTGATTTTTTTGTACACAGACCATATTAAACTGAATTACTTGAAGGTGATCTCAGATATCACTATCAAGCAAGGCCGGACTGGCCATAGCAGGCACCGGGCAATCCTCGGTGCGCCGCATGGGTGGGGGCCGTTTTTATTACAGGGCCGTTTTTGCAGAATAGCTGCAAAATCGGCCCTGTTCCAAAATGGGCCAAAAGCCGGCCCGGCAAAGAGCTTGGCGGGACCGCAAAACCCCCCCCGAGTGGAGAGGGGGGCCGGCGGAGCACTTTGCCAGGGCCGGTTGTGGTTCCCAGTCCGGCCCTGCTATCAAGTAAATTAGACCCGTGAAGTAAATTGATTCGGCTAAGATCACACAATTTAGCTATGCAGGAAATCTTGGATTTGGACCCAAGCTTCCCATTCACACATAGTGCACTTAAGCCACTGACTAGATTAATTTATTTTTCTCAATCCCCTTTAAAACCAGAAGACAGTGTTTTTGTACAATTCTGTAAGCTGACTAGTATACTGTGTTAAATAAAATACAGATCACTGGTTAATTTGACAAAATATCTAAAACATACAAGGTCCATAATGAAGATGGGGGAAGGCAGGACACCATATCCTAATATCACTGAGTTTTTAGACTTTATATAGCTATTCTAGAGTTGGGCAAGCCACTCTAAGCTTCAGCCAGGCTTGAGCCCAAAGCCTGGTTCTGGTTCTGGCTCAGCTCGAGCTCCTGTTGAAACCTCAAACCCAAAATAAGCCAAGCTTTCATGTGGCTTCTGCCTGCCTCCTTCCATCTACCCAGGATGTGGCATTAGGGCCACGGCTACAGTCTTTGAAACTGGGCAACCAGGTTTGAGTCTCGGCATCAGTTCAACCTCCTGTGATTCTGGGCAAACCACTTAATTCTCCTCCCCATGCCTATAAATAATGAACATGACCTTATGTAATGTAATTGACGCTCATTTAAAATGCTTCAATACCTTTGGGTCGAGTTCACACTATATATAAACTGCAGAAAAATGCACAAAGAAGTGAAAACAAAGGATTAACATAAGGGAAGACAAATACCCATTTCCTGGCTGATTTGTAAAAAGTTAACTTAGAAATCAGATAAATCGCTGCTTCCCTGCTTAAATTGTGTGATCTTAGGTTTTCATGTATAATAATCAACCCCAAGGATAGGGGCAGAGGACTTATAAATGGTACTAATATGCATGAGACAACCAGTTTGGAAGGCCGCAAAGCGCAGGTTGCTCCAGAAAGGGAAACTGCTCCTGACCAAATTTTGGCCGAGAATGTCGGTGGCTCCTTTAATGAGAATGTTAATGGAAATGATATTTCTCATGAACAGTCAAATGTAGCAGAGATAGTGGGTAACTTATTGGCTAATGGAACCCCCCATCTACGAGCAGAAGACGGGGTCCCCTTGATCGATTTTGCGGCGAAGAGAACTATAGAAACCTGCAAAATACTAAGTTGGAATGTAGCAGGACTCATCTCCAAACGGAATGATAAGGAGTGGTCAAGCTTTGTTGTGGGACATAATATTATTGCCCTCCAGGAAACTTGGCATACAACTGCTAGCTTTTGGTGTGATGGGTTCACTAGCTTCGCCAAGGCGGCTATTCCTAGCCGCACTGGCAGAGCTAAGGGAGGTTTGTTGATGTTGTTTTCCTTGGAACTGAAGGGCTCCCTAAAACAGATTAGCACTGACTCACACAACATCCTCATTGTAGAGAGAGAGATTAACCCCATTAGGAGGTCCTTATACATTAATTTCTACAACTCAGGGAACAGGGACAATAGCGGTAGCAATATCGCTACCTTAGACGCTATTTAGACAAAGTTTTGAGAAATAATTATCAGCACTCCTATGAACAAATAATCATAACAATTAGGGCATAAGTTGAAGGCCCTGCCAATCTCAAATTTTTTTTTATATCAGACTCTATTAATTCTAGAGTTGTTTAAAGATATCAGCATGTGTTTTTATCAAGACAGGGAGTCCAAAAATGTATAGTCCACTTATTTGTTTTTTCTTCAATCTTTATTCTTTCAATTAAACAGGTATTTCCAGCAACAAGTAGAGATCACCAGAGATCACCAACACGTGTTTCGTCCTACACAAGGACTTTTTCAAGGCAAAATCATAAGTAGTAAGCAGGGCTGGAGATGCGGGCCGTGGAGTATGGAGCAAAAGGATCACCACGTGTAATGGCTGACCTAATTATAAGTAAAAGGTTGACAATTACGCATATAGAGTGTGCTACCGGAATCCGAATACGGACAAACGGTGCCAAGTAGTGGTTCAAACAAGCAACCATAGTAAGTTGTAACGCATAATATTTTCCGTCACGAATATAAGATGTGCTACCGGATTCCAAATGCGGACACTCGGTGCAGACTAGTAATTCAAACAACCAACCATAGTAAGTTGTAGAGCATTATAACTGTTATAGCTGCCGTCACATCTCAATACCCCAAGCCGTCTTGGTAACGCATCTCCAGCCCTGCTTACTACTTATTGAAGAAAAAACAAATAAGTGGACTATACATTTTTGGACTCCCTGTCTTGATAAAAACACATGCTGATATCTTTAAACAACTCTAGAATTAATAGAGTCTGATATAAAAAAAAAAATTGAGATTGGCAGGGCCTTCAACTTATGCCCTAATTGTTATGATTATTTGTTCATAGGAGTGCTGATAATTATTTCTCAAAACTTTGTCTAAATTTTGTGTGTATCACTCTGTGTACACTAATGGCACCTCAAGGTGGTAGGTGCTTTGAGATATTCTGGCACCCTATTTGGGTTATTTGTTAGATAAACATATATATTGTGTACGTAATTTTGGAGATATTACAAGTGTGTGTAGAGTGTGTGCGGACGTTTCCCTTTTAGGGAACACTACCACCAGTCCTTTTCTTTTTGTTTTGTGTATAACCTTAGACGCTATATTAAGGTCAGGCAGTCAGAATACTCAGCTTGATATAGAGTATATTTTATTAGGTGATTTTAATATCCATCCCTGCATGTTAGCATGCAGTTTAACTAACCAGGATTGGAGCGAAGGTCCCGAGGTACCTCACTTTGAACATACTACAGAAGGAGGGGAGCTAGAAGATCTTTTGGCAAATTTTAACTTGTACGATCCAGAGGGTGGCCCAAGAATAGCTACCTTCACTAGCACCAATCCCGGAACCATAATTGATTATATCTTTATTACTCAGGGAATCCTAAACCGGGTGATTTCCTACTGCACTGTGCCATCTCACCACAGTGACCACAACCCTGCTTCGCTTGAAGTGGCTTGGGGAGAACATATGGGGCCAAATCCGGGGAAAGTGAGGCCGTACCACACTTTGCGTACCTCTGATCAGGGTAGGAGAGTTAAGTGGGCTAAGGTGGTCCCAGAAAACTTCTACGCGGAGGTCTTCCTGAAAATCAAGGAACAGGTTGAGGTTTGCCAGAATCCCTGTGCTCCGGGGCGTGAAACTATAGGGGCCTTTGAGTCGATCTGTGGACAGGTGTCGCAGGACCTCCTGGCTAAGCCAAACAAAGGAGCACCGAATAAGAAGCGCTGGTTCGACACCGCATGTTCAAATGCACACAGGGCTCTGATGGTAGCTTTGAAAATAACACCTAGGGTAAGGGGTGAGATTGTTAGACTGAGGAAAATCTATAAGTCAGCTATAAAAACCAGACAAGAAAGTATTAAACGGGAAGCTTGGGAAAATCTCCTTTCCGTGGCTATCCTGAAGGACAGTCGGAAATTCTGGGAAATAATCAAACAGCCATTCTTTTCCGACCAAAATAACGAGGCCATGGACTGTGTCATCCCAGATGACAAGTGGTTGACTCATTTCAAAAATGTGTATGGGGATAATGATCGGGCAATCCAAGATGTGTCGTTGGCCACTTTAGACGCCACTCCAATACATTTTTATAGCACAGAAGTGGAGAAAGCTATTTTGGCTACAACTAAGCACAAGGCCCCGGGCCCCGACGGGGTGCCAGCCAATTTTTTCATACATTCCCCAAAGCTGTGGGCAGAGGTACTGGCTAATGTATTTACTGCCGTGAATAGCAACCCTACACCATCCTCCTGGGACATTTCTACCATCGTCCCCATTTTTAAAAAGGGCCAACGGGATGACCCCGGGTGTTATAGGCCCATATCCCTCTTGGACTCGTCGGTGAAGATCTTAGGCAGAGTCCTTTTGAACAGGCTGAGGGATAATGTTGAGAGTTGTGGAGGGTTGTCAGAGATCCAGTATGGGTTCAGAGAAAGCAAAGGCACAATCGAACAATGCTCTAACCTACACCTGCTCATATCAAAGTACACGGTGGCCAAGGAGGGGTCCCTGTTTCTAGCATTCATGGACCTCTCCTCGGCCTTCGATCTGGTAAACAGGGCTAAGTTATGGATGACCTTGCTTGAGATGGGAATTGATGAGGCATTAGTGAGATTCATGGCCTCCCTACACCAGGAGCTTTTTGCGGCCGTACGGGTCACAAATGAGGGTAGGTGCACGTCTCTTTTTAAATCCCTGAAGGGTGAGGAAAATGAAATTTTGCCTGACCAAGATGCCCCCTAAGTGTACCCTATGTTACATGTATGTGCATGTCACCCATGCATATTTCTCTTAGTGGCCTGAATCACAAGGCCTCTGCAATCACGTCCTGCATTAAGGTGCCTGTCATCAAGTTTCCCAAACGTTAAGCTAACATGAAGGCCCATGTATTTGCATTGTGCACTTTTAAATAAATATCGTAATGAACCCTTTTTGTGGTTCAGTCTGAGCCACTTTCTGAATCAGGGTTTTCATGACTCCTGACACACTGAAGCTGCAGTTACGTATCTCTGACCTCGCATACTTCTAGCTCAGCCGAGCAAGGGTTGCCAAGACAGTATATTTTGCTTAACAGTTATCTGCATGCCCGGTGAAAAAGGTAAACAGAACCCGTCTGCTGAGATAGGGCCCAGCTTTTCTGTCTCTGTTTAAATGAAATTACAGTACTTGCATCTGTAGAAAGCTCACAGCCCCCATGTAATGAACGAAGAAATATATGCTTTTTCTGATTCTTAGTGATGAGCAACCTTTGCTTCAGATAATACATCCCCTGACTTAAGATATCAGTTAGTACCAGACGTGCTGGTCGCCTTGACACTAAAGATCTCTCTACTAGACTGAAAGTCAGCTCTCCTCCCAGTTACACGTCAAATGCACGTCATGATCAAGTTGCGTGCACAAGTAGGGCAAAGTTCCAGCTGGCCATGTAACTCCTCCTCTATGTAGCCACCCACCTATCACCCACCTATGACTCATCAAGTGTACACCCTCATGCACGCCCACATGCTCTTATCTCTCTTTCTTTCTTGCTCTGCCTGGAGCGCTCCTCCCTATGTACAAGAATAAATGTATAAATGTATGTACTCTACAAATAATGTTAGAAGACCCTTCCTGAACCTTAGAGGTGATGGAACAGATTCTCCCTTAACTCGAGTTATTGGAATAAAGCCCTTTAATTCGGACATCACGGACTCTGCCTCTCATTTAATGCATGATGCATGTTTATGCCTAGAAATTATGAAAGGTAATATTTTATTTACCACATTAATCTGGCGCCCCGAACAGGACTATCCCTTTCCCCACGCGGCGGCGACGTAGGTCCAGCCTTTGCCCCCTTCTACAGCCGTGACGGACTTCAAAGTGCGCACGCAGCGGGACTTCCTGCTTACTCCCTCAGGCCCACGGAGGAGACGGACTGCGACCAGGCGTCCACACGAGGCGGTGAGGATCGCGGATCATCCCAACCAGAGCCCAACCCGTGAGAGAGCAAGGTCCGAGGTTTCCGGAGGCCCACCTGTTCCAAGGCGCATGCGTAGTAGCAGTATCAAGTTTCGCAGTATCAAGTTTCCGAGGCCTTCAAGTTCTGCTTCCCGGTGAGTACCATTATGGGGAACGCATAAAGTTCAAGTTCAAGTTCAAGACGGGTTCATTTTATATGAACACGGTAAAGACGGGTCCACGGTAAAACGTGGGCACGGTAAAGACGGGTCCACGGTAAAACGTGGGCACGGTAAAGACGGGTCCACGGTAAAACGTGGGCACGGTAAAGACGTGTCTCATTTTTGGGACCGGTATGGTTGTACTGTATTCCAGTGCATAAAGTTAACTGTTTTCAAGTGTGTGTTTTATTCCATGTATCAGGTTAGACTGTATCTGTTTTAGTGTTTTAATGTTGTAGTGTGAATGATTGTTGATTGTTTCAGTCTATTCTGTGTGCATTGTATTTCCATTGTGTTGGTTTCAACATGCCACTGTTTTCGAAATTACGTCAGATAGGGACCAGGAAAGGTATACTAGAAGAGTCAGTTAACATCCCGCCTAGAGACACACCTGGTCATTATATGTATAATAAGCACGGGCTAGACGCCATTTTGTTTTTAGACTTATGGGTACATTACACGAAGGATTTAGAGGAGCAGTATAGATGGCCTGTCTCGGGAACATGGGATTCTGAATGCATTATGAGAGTAGAGGAAGCGCTATGGAAAAAGAAGTCAAGACCCTCTCAGAAAGATGCCATTGAGTTATGGCGCAAAGAGTCACATAGGAGAACAGAGAAAGAATTTAATAAAGTAGAGAGAACTAAACAAGCAGCGAAAAAAAAAGCCAAAGAAAAAGACCTGCGGGAGGAGGGGGAATGGGTCAAAACAGAACAGGCTGATAGAGAAAGAAATGCCGTCGTTACTGGTATTTATCCCGTCCTCTCAGAAGAACTAGCTAGAGTGACCACCTCAGAAACACCCAGTAGGTCGCGAACGCCACCACCTGTACCATTTAGAGTATGTTGAAAGAAGCCAACAGCATCAGAGGCTTTTATTTCCTCCTATCTAGAAGAGCCCGCACCGGACTACGTAAACGCAGATTTCCCTCCGCCCCCATCGGCCATATAAGTTTACTGTGGAGTTCCTTGTAAATAGCTCCTTGTAAATATGGTTTATGAAGAGCATGTCATTATTATAGCTTGTTGAGTTTCTTGTGAATATGGCTTGTGAATAGCGCCATGTGGTTATGGTTTGTGCAGAGCATGTTATCATTACGTTAGGCAGGAGAGAGCTGGATCTCTTTCAAGTGCTTGGAGAAAACGTTTTGAAGATGTGCGTACGTGTTATGTGATAACGTGGAAAATGAGTTCATGACTTTCCCATGTACTGCAGTCATTGGGGAATGACTGTGCTTCAGCTGCCAAAGGGTTAATATCTTGTATTGAGAAGGCAGTATTTGTTTTAACATGCTGTTTAACATGCATGGTTATGTGAGCTGACACTAAAAGTCAGTGAGTGTTTAGATGAATGATGTAACCTTTTCATTGGTTGCTGGGTCTGCCTATGTGCTTTGTCAGCTTGCTGACTGAAATGGTAACATCTTGCATGGAGAGTAAAGAAGTGTTCATTTAACATTCTATCCACGTATTTGTGTGGGTTTTTCCTTGGAACACTTGATTTAATGTGTTTGACTCAGAGGTCGGTAAGTTGTAAATAAACCAGTCGGATTGAGATAAGGGTTTGCACGGAGGGTGCTTTAATGTTTTCACGGTTGAGAAGAAAATATAAAACAGACCCATCATAGAATGGGCTTTTAATTAGTGTAGTGCAACCGTGTGCTAAAATGTGTTCTACAAAATATGCATTATTATTTTTCCCAATGCAAGCTGCCCTTTAGAATAGCGTGTGACAGTTAATACACTCAATTAGAAAAGATGGTTTTTTGAAAAATGATGAATCTGGCCCTTTTAATAGGTAGAATAGAAGAGCTTGCACACTTAATTATGAAAATCTTGGTTATGCAGTGCAAAATTATGGTGTTTCACATGTTATTTTCAAAAAGTAAAATGTGGTGTGTTTCAATGCCATGTTGTTCTGTTTCTTTTTTTCCTTTGCAGCTAGTAACAATATTTTATGATATAATTATTTTAAAATGCTAGCATGTGTCTAAGTTACGAAATAATAAAAAAAAATGTCCTTATTAATTACTGATTTTAGGATGCTTTTTATCACGTTTTAAATTTGCTTCAGTTAAGTTAGAGAATGTTGGTTAGCTCTCTGGCCTGGGTACAGATATGTTTTGAATTACAAAGAATGTGTTTTTCGACCTTGAGGTGGCCTGGCTCCCAGGGAAAGATATTTTGTGAAGGGAGGGATTTTCCCTCTTGGAGCTCCGAGCAGTGCCTGTCTTGTTATTATTGGCCATACTCCAATTCCTTTCCGCGGAGAAATGTTTATATAAGGAGGGGGTCAAGTTGCTCTTCCTTACAGTCAGCACTGAAAGCTTCATTGACTTCAGATAAGGCATGCTTGCAAATGTATAGTTTTTCCCTCATAGTGTAAACAGAATAATTGGCAGGAGTTTCGCTCTTGCACTGAGTCCTAGCATTTACAGTCAAGCATTGAAGAGACAGCTGGACAGTATTTATATGCCTACCAACACTACGCTACTCCAGTACGTAGATGACATCCTAATTACAGCACGATCAGAACCAGAATGCGAGAATGCATCACTGACAGTTTTACACTTTCTGGCAGACAAGGGGCACAAAGTGTCCCCTTCGAAGTTGCAATTCTGTGAAAAGCAAGTGGTGTACCTTGGACACTTGCTTTCCAAGGAGGGTAGACAGCTAACACAAGAACGTATTCAGTTAATTGCTAACCTTTCCCAGCCCAAGACACAGAAAGAGGTACGTGCCTTTATTGGCCTCACTTCATACTGTAGGCAATGGATTCCCCAGTATGCCTATCTAGCCAAACCACTCATACAGTTAACTACACAGGAGGCAGCCACTTCGACTCCCTTGGACACAAGAACATACCTTGGCATTTGAGGAATTAAAAAGAGCATTATGTCAAGCACCAGTTTTAGCGACTCCTAGTTACAGCAAACCTTTTATGCTTTTCGTAACTGAACGGGATGGAACAGCATTATCTGTCCTCACACAAGATCAAGCAGGAAAGCACAAGCCGTGTGCTTATTTTTCTAGTACACTAGATCCAGTGGCCCAGGCTCTGCCTGCGTGCCTGAAATCGGTTGCAGCAACAGCCCTAGCCATAAGACAAAGTGACTCGATAGTGCTGGGACACCCTCTGACAGTACAGGTACCGCATGCAGTGGAAGTTCTCTTAAACAGGACACAGACACAACATTTGACTATAACAAGACTGACAAGATATGAACTGACATTATTTCAGCCACACATAGAGATCAGACGATGTAATATTCTGAACCCTGCAACACTTTTGCCCTCAAGTACAGTAAATGCACCACCACATGACTGTGTGGAAATAATGAATATAGTGACGAAACCAAGACAAGACCTGACAGATATTGCACTACCAGACCCTGACCTAACACTCTATGTAGATGGATCATGCATGAGAACGAGTGCAGGAGAGTTAGTAGCAGCATATGCCGTGACCACTGCTACTGAAGTCATAGAGACACAAAGAATAGACACACTATCAGCACAAGCAGCAGAGCTCATCGCTCTGACACAAGCCTGCATAAGAGCTAAGTACTTGAAAGTGAACATTTATACCGATTCACAATATGCCTTTGGCGTAGTTCATGATTTCGGAGTACTTTGGAGGGAGAGAGGTTTCTTGACCTCTCATGGAGCTAAAATTCAGCATGGTCCGCTTATTCAAGCCCTGTTAGAAGCAATACATTTACCTACAGCCATAGCTATCCTGAAATGCAAAGCTCACACCAAAGTTACAGACACCATTTCCCAGGGTAATGACCTGGCAGACCGAACTGCTAAACTTACAGCCCAGACACCAACAGACACGACAAGGACAGAGGTACCATTACTGACAAAATGCATGACAGTCAGGGATCCTTCTCAAGATGTACTCGACATACAGACACATGCCACTACAGATGAAATAAAGAAATGGACTGAACAAGGAGGGGTCCAGACTGACCAAGGTTGGATGACTAAGGGAAAAGGCACATGGTTTCTTCCAGATTCCATGGTACAAGTAATTATAAACACAGCACATAGTCCAGCACACTTGGGAGAGAAGGCAATGTTAGACAGCTTACAGAACATCTGGTGTAACAAGCACATGCGTGCAGCAGCGAAACAGAAAGTACGAACATGTATGATCTGTTGCCAGTTCAATCCAGGTAAAGGCATACCGGTGGAACAAGGCGGATTTCATCCTCCTGACCACCCTTTTGAGGTTCTCCAGATGGATTATATCCAAATGGACAGATGTAGAGGTTACAAGTATGTCTTGGTAGTTGTGTGTGCACTTTCTAGATGGACAGAAGCATATCCAGTTCCAGATTATACTGCTGTGACAACAGCCAGGCAATTAGTGCGCGAGTACTTCCCCAGGTATGGATTGCCTCGGGTCGTATATTCCGATAACGGTCAGCCATTCTCCTCTGAATTAATGAAACAAGTGTCTCTTCTGTTAGGATATACTTGGAAATTCCATTGTGTAAGACACCCTGAAGCAGCAGGCCTTGTAGAAAGACATAATCAGACAATCAAAACAAAGCTTGCTAAGATATGTGCAGAAAAAAGGCGTGGATTGGATGGTAGCCTTGCCGGTTGCCCTCTTTTACATGCGTATGGTAGCCCATTCCAGAACAGGCCTATCTCCGTATGAAGTAGTTTTCGGTAGACCGCCAAATATGTGGGGTACGCCTATGCCTAAAAGAATAACTGATGTTGACAGTAACATGCTGACAGATTACCTGGCTTCCTTGATGTCTGCACTACTCTCTTGTCGTTCACAGGTTGCTGCCGCCTTCCCTGACAACACCCAGGTCAAGGAGCATGCCATATCACCAGGCGATTTTGTATGTGTCCGGAATTTTGATCGTTCAAGCCCCCTCGAGCCTCGCTGGAAGACCCCGAAATTAGTGCTTCTTACAACAAGGACCGCGCTGAAGGTGGAAGGACGCAAGGGGTGGATCCACGCTCAGCATTGTAAAAAGTACTTTGGACAATCTGGAACATTGGTAACAAACACAGACACTAAAGACATTAAGGACAATACAGACTTTGCGCCGCTTGCGCCGCTTTTGCTAGAAAAGACTCCACAGCAAGAGTATAGGTCTAAGTTACGATCTAGTAAGTCAGACGTAGTTTGATTGTTTAAGCCCACTAGGTGGTGAATCGGTTAGACTAGATTTCTGACATGTATAAGATCACATACGAGAATAGTAAGAAAAGCAAGATGAGAGAAAAGTACTGCAAGTTATTACGCAGTAGATGTATAGTTTCTTTGATTATTTTATTTTTTCTGTGCATTGTTATCATCTGTGTCAGTTTATTACTACAAGTTTTCTTTCCTATTTCCTCACATATACACTCTTCCAGTAACAGCACCATAGAGCATACATTTAGTGAACTGCCACCTCATGAATTGTCATATCGACTTGCATTGCGTAACAATACCTTTATTCGAATGTTACACCATTCTCACCAGACCAGCAATGCGACTGATTGCTGGGTATGTGGCCAACTGCCTCCTTATCAAAAGACGAAGGGAGTTCTGCCCTTCTATCCTCTACCGTTCTCACACAATGGTTCATGTGGAGCATGGTTTGCCTTAATGACCTCAATAGATAGAAAGTACATAGCTTATCCAGGTGGCTGGATATATGGAAACCTGAATAAAGTAATGAATGAAGCATGTTTTCCAGACAAAGACGGATATCCCCAAAGGAAGGGAACCGATCTAGAGAATGAAGAGTACGAGCAGGGAAATGCATCCGTTAATTTTATAATGTTAAACGTTCAGCCCAAGCAAAATACAGGTCCACCGTTTATTTCAGTTCTACCAGCAAAAGGTGATTTATGTGTTAATAAGGAAGGTTCAGTACATATGGGACACAGCGAGTGTAAAGCCATAGTAGAGTTTAATGATAAAGGACAGTCTTCTTTCAAAACATCACGCCATACCTATTTCATTTGCGGTCAGACAGCCTATGTACATCTGCCCTTAGACTGGGGTGGGACATGTTATATAGCGTTCCTGCTTCCACCCGTTTTTCTAGCCCCATCCAATTATCATCGAGATTCCCGACTAGAGTATGTTAGACAAAAGAGAGAGACAGATACCTCAGGGATCGACCAGACTGAAACAGCTTGGGAGCAATATACAGATTTCAACAAAGGATTCTTTTTCTTCATAGGTCCCGTCCAAAACAGTAAACTGATACGCAAGTTAACAAGGACTCTTGAGGCAGTAGTGAATGTGACTACATCTGCCCTGGCGAACTTGACCCAGGAACAGTCTGCTATGAGACTTGTCGTTCTTCAAAATCGCCTCGTTCTAGACATCATCTTGGCGGATAGGGGCGGAGCTTGTAGCGTGATCCGATCTAGTTGTTGCATTTTCATCCCAAATAACGCGCCATCTGTGTATGCAGCGATAACAAGGCTCCACAAGATTGCTCATGTCATACATCAAGACCCAGGCACATGGACTTGGTCCAGTTGGCTCTGGGGTGTGATATCTGCTTGGGGATGGAAAGTGTTGTCCTTCCTAGGAATGATCCTACTTATGATATTTGGTTGCTGTCTCTGTCTGCAGTGTGGCCCGGCCATTTGCGGCCTGTGTGCAACTGCATGTGTTCCACATCCAAGTATACAAAGGGTTAAGGACGAACAAATGATGCTGTATGATCAACTATACGGTCTCATGAATATAGATGTATCCTGAAGGGTTAAGTAGGGGACAAGGAGGGAATGAGGAAAATGAAATTTTGCCTGACCAAGATGCCCCCTACGTGTACCCTATGTTACATGTATGTGCATGTCACCCATGCATATTTCTCTTAGTGGCCTGAATCACAAGGCCTCTGCAATCACGTCCTGCATTAAGGTGCCTGTCATCAAGTTTCCCAAACGTTAAGCTAACATGAAGGCCCATGTATTTGCATTGTGCACTTTTAAATAAATATCGTAATGAACCCTTTTTGTGGTTCAGTCTGAGCCACTTTCTGAATCAGGGTTTTCATGACTCCTGACACACTGAAGCTGCAGTTACGTATCTCTGACCTCGCATACTTCTAGCTCAGCCGAGCAAGGGTTGCCAAGACAGTATATTTTGCTTAACAGTTATCTGCATGCCCGGTGAAAAAGGTAAACAGAACCCGTCTGCTGAGATAGGGCCCAGCTTTTCTGTCTCTGTTTAAATGAAATTACAGTACTTGCATCTGTAGAAAGCTCACAGCCCCCATGTAATGAACGAAGAAATATATGCTTTTTCTGATTCTTAGTGATGAGCAACCTTTGCTTCAGATAATACATCCCCTGACTTAAGATATCAGTTAGTACCAGACGTGCTGGTCGCCTTGACACTAAAGATCTCTCTACTAGACTGAAAGTCAGCTCTCCTCCCAGTTACACGTCAATTGCACGTCATGATCAAGTTGCGTGCACAAGTAGGGCAAAGTTCCAGCTGGCCATGTAACTCCTCCTCTATGTAGCCACCCACCTATCACCCACCTATGACTCATCAAGTGTACACCCTCATGCACGCCCACATGCTCTTATCTCTCTTTCTTTCTTGCTATGCCTCGAGCGCTCCTCCCTATGTACAAGAATAAATGTATAAATGTATGTACTCTACAAATAATGTTAGAAGACCCTTCCTGAACCTTAGAGGTGATGGAACAGATTCTCCCTTAACTCGAGTTCTTGGAATAAAGCCCTTTAATTCGGACATCACGGACTCTGCCTCTGATTTAATGCATGATGCATGTTTATGCCTAGAAATTATGATAGGGTAATATTTTATTTACCACAAGGGGGTAAGGCAGGGCTGTATATTGGCCTCCCTGCTCTTCACCATTTATATTAACGGTGTGGGTGCACATTTGGAGGAGAAGGAAGTCGACATTCCGCGTGCAGGAGCAGTTAAGATCCCAGCGCTCCTGTACGCGGATGACGCCGTGCTAATTGCGCGCACGGGTGTCGGCCTTCAACGCCTCTTAAATGCCTTTGGCACATTCATGGAACAGCTTGATTTAAAAATAAATGCTAGTAAGTCGCATACCATGGTGGTGGGCCGAGAAAGCAGCAAGAGGAGAACAAAAACCTTCACGTGTAGAGGGGATATGGTTTCTAGAGTTCCCACTTTTCCCTACCTGGGGGTCCTTTTTGACCAGAGAGGAACCTGGGGTCCTCAAGTGAGGGTGAAGAAGCTGGCGGTAACTAGATCATCGTCTGCCCTCATGGGCTTTGCGGGTAGGTTAGGTGCCAGGCCCATGAAAGCGCTGTTAAAAATTTATAAGAGTAAATCTGTCGCTCTCGCGTCATATGGTTCACCACTCTGGGGCTACGTAAATGTGGAACCAATCCAGAGAGCGGAGAACAGATTCATACGGACACTCCTCTCTGTGCCGCAGTCTACACCAACTTACTCTATACACATGGAGGTGGGCTTAGATTTCCTCACTGATGGGTTGAACATGGCTCTCCTGATCTTTTGGTTAAAGACGTGGCTCAATGAAGACCTCCCACTAAACCATAAGATCATGTCCGACGTCCTGTCCCTAGACCATTTTAAAAAGATCCCTTGGCTGGCTTATCTGTTGAAGGCATTCTCAGATTTGGGACGACCAGAGCTCTTTACTTCCCCCCAAGACATCATGGTCCAAGACATTGATCTTGTTAAAAAGCACTTTATGGGGAGGGCAAGAGCATTCCATGAGGAAAGGGAATTAGTGAAACCATCAGTAAGGGGTCATTACTTACTTGTCAATTCATTTTCTTTAGCACCCTATCTTGGTTTTGTTACAATCCCATTCCATAGGTTTCTTTTAACTAAGTTTAGGCCTGGTCACCCCCACGCTCCTGTGCCTGCTGCCGCTGCCGCAGCCCCAGCCTCCCGAGGGCCGCCGAGCCCACACCAGCTTTTACCGCCGCCCCAGCCTCCCGAGGGCCGCCGAGCCCACACCAGCTTTTCCCGCCGCCCCAGCCCGTGGCCCCGCCCCCCCGACAGCCGATTGGCTCACGCTCCCGCCTACCCGCAGACCCTCCCGACCGGCTCCCTTCTTATGACGTCCCCAGAGCGACCGCGCAGCGGACGCGCGCAGCGGGAGCACCGATTGAGCGCCGAAGGTGCGCCAAAGGTAAGCCCGTCTACGCCCGTCCGCGCCTGGCCCGCGCCCAGCGCCAGGACCCCTGGCCCCCGCAGACCCCAGCCCACCCGCCGGACGTACGATGCCGCCACCCTCAACGCACTCAACGCCGGCCGAACCCCTGGATGCTACCGAGCCACCCCGAGACGCACCCACGGACCCTTCATCTGCCAGTCCTGCAAGTTCTCCTGCACCCGGACCTGCACTGCACCAGCACCCACCAAGCCGAACTCCAGCAGCACCCACCTGAAGTGCATCCTGCTCAACACCCGCTCCGTCCACAGACACGCCGTCGAGCTCTGGAACCTGCTCGACACCACAGCCCCAGACGTCGCCTTCCTCACGGAAACCTGGATGAACGCCTCCTCAGCGCTCGCCATCGCCATCCCGGACGGCTACAAGATCATCCGGAGAGACCGCGTCAACCAGACAGGAGGAGGCATCGCCATCATTCACAGGAACACCATCCGCATCACGACCAACACCGACGACACCATCGCACCCGCCGAACACCTGCACTTCCAGATCCACGTCAACCCCAAGACCACCCTCAGAGGCACCCTCATCTACAGACCCCCGGGACCACGCACACAATTCAGCGACTAACGGTTGGTGAATTCGGAGTTGGGTGCCTATTTTCCATGTTCCTGAACCACGAGAGAGAACGCACGAGTGCAGGCGGCAGCCGCTGCTTTTTCGAGCGCTTATGGAGGGACTCATGCCCGTTATTTGAAGCTCTTTCTGACCGCGGAATTGTGTATAATTCACGTGTGCCGGCACCCTTCCCAGTGACCTCTTTAGGCGCATCACTAAGGGAATTGTTCCAACCGCCCAGTCACTAAGGGACAACGACCCCCCAATCCATGTCCTGATGAGAACCCTTTAAACACACTCGGGTTCAAAACGCGTCGACGTTTTTCCTGCAAGATACCAATGTCGGAAGGCGCAATAGGAATGAAATTATGCATGTTAAATCGTGAATTGGCTTCCATGTTATTCCTATTGCTCTAGCACTTGATGTAGAAATGCACTTGGTTTTTTCTTGCAGATGCTAAACAAGTAGGCCAGTGTTCCATACTGCTAGACCACTTGTTTGTATTATATCTGGGATTGGTGCCTCATAGACTACTTACTTGTAGGCATATTATAGTTGTCCGTCCAAGAAATGTTGTTTTTTGGATCTCATTGATTGATAATTTCATTTATTTGTGTGTATTTATGTAATGTATTGTTGATGTAATTTGTTGAATGTTTTGCTGTGTCTTTTGACGCTTAAAATTTTTTTTTTCAAAAACCTTTTTATAAAATAAAAAAGTAATTCCAGACACAAGTCTGTTCCCCTTGGTAATTCATGGTACCAGGTCGTGTATCGATATTTCCACATAGGCTGTCCGGCCATTTTGTTTGTTTACTCACAATTCAGCGAGGACATCGCCGACTTCATCAGCCCGCTCGCCCTCCTTCAGCCGACTACATCCTCCTCGGGGACCTCAACTTCCACCTGGAGAACAACGACGACCGCAACACCACCACCCTGCTGGAAAACCTCGCAAACCTGGGACTCAAGCAGCTGGTGACCACCCCCACCCACCTCGCCGGACACACACTCAACGCCGTCTTCTCATCCAGCAAAGACATCGCCTTCAGCCACGCCACAGGACTCCACTGGACGGACCACAGCTGCGTCCACTTCACCTTCAGAAGAACGACGACCCACCACCACCAGCAACAGGTTGCCCGAAGAAGCTGGAACAAGATCACAGCCGACCAGCTCGCCGCTTCCCTGAGTCAGCACCCTCCCGCCAGCTCAGCGAACCCCAGCCAGGCCGCCGACAACCTCACGAAGTGGATCAGCAACTGCGCGGACGAACTCGCCCCTCTGAGGACCCCGCCCAGCAGACCCGGCAGCAAGAAAGCCCCATGGTTCACCGACGAACTCAAGAGCTCCAAGAAGAACTGCCGAGCCCTCGAGAAAGTCTGGAGAAGGGAACCAACACCGGACAACATGACCACCCTCAAGCTTGCCACCCGGAAGCACCACCAACTGATCCGCGCCACCAAGAAAACTGCATTCAAGGACCGACTGGACAACAACGCACACAACTGCAAGGAACTCTTCAACATCGTGAAAGAGCTCTCCAACCCCAACGCCGGAAACAACGACATCACCCCATCGCAAGACCTCTGCAACTCCCTCGCCTCCTACTTCCACAACAGCTTCAGCATTCAACCATCGCACACAACGACCGCAGCAACGCCGCCCACCACCACCCTCCGCGCCTGGACTCCGATCAGCACCGATGACACCGTCCGCATGATGAACTCCATCCACTCCGGATCTCCGACCGACCCCTGCCCTCACCACGTCTTCAACAAGGCCGACGCTGTCATCGCACCCCACCTGCGGGACATCGTCAACACCTCCTTCGACACCGCCACCTTCCCGGAGAGCTGGAAGCACGCCGAACTCAGCGCTCTACTAAAGAAACCAACAGCGGACCCCACCGAACTCAAGAACTACCGCCAGTTCTCGCTCCTCCCGTTTCCAGCCAAAGTCATCGAGAAGACCGTCAACAAACAGCTGGCCGCCTTCCTCGAGACGAATGGATCCCTCGACCCCTCACAGTCTGGCTTCCGAGCCAACCACAGCACCGAGACCGCCCTCATCGCTGCCACCGATGACATCCGAGCCCTGATGGACAACGGAGAAACAGCGGCCCTCATCCTCCTAGACCTCTCCGCGGCATTCGACACTGTCTGCCACCGCACCCTAGTGCAGCGCCTCAGCAACGTCGGAATTCAGGAGAAGGCACTGGAATGGATCGTCTCCTTCCTCGACGGAAGAACACAGAGAGTCCGTCTACCACCGTACAAGTCAGAGGCCACCGAAGTCATCTGCGGCGTCCCTCAAGGATCCTCGCTGAGCCCCACCCTCTTCAACGTCTACATGAGCCCCCTCGCGCCCATCGCACGCCAACACAACCTGAACATCATCTCCTACGCCGACGACACCCAGCTGATCCTCTCCCTGACCAACGACCCCGCCGCTTCCAGAGCCAACCTTCACGAAGGGATGAAAGATGTAGCCGAGTGGATGACGACCAGCCGCCTGAAACTGAACTCAGACAAGACGGAAGTCCTCATCCTGGGCTCCTCGCCCTCCGCCTGGGACGACTCCTGGTGGCCCCCCGCCCTGGGCACCGCACCCACACCGACAGACCACGCACGCAACCTGGGCTTCATCCTGGACTCCTCCCTCTCCATGACCAGACAAGTCAACGCCGTCTCCTCGTCATGCTTCAACATCCTGCGCATGCTACGGAAGATCTTCCGGTGGATCCCCACCGAGACCAGGAAGACGGTCACCCAGGCCCTCGTCACCAGCCGACTGGACTACGGCAACGCCCTCTACGCCGGAACCACCGCCAAGCTCCAGAAGAGACTCCAGCGGATCCAGAACGCCTCAGCCAGACTCATCCTCGACATCCCCCGACGCAGCCACATCTCCGGACATCTGAGAGACCTGCACTGGCTCCCCGTCAACAAGAGAATCACCTTCCGTCTCCTCACCCACGCACACAAAGCCCTACACGATCAAGGCCCGAGCTACCTCAACAACCGCATCAACTTCTACGCTCCCAAACGCCACCTCCGATCAGCCAGTCACGCCCTCGCCGCCGTCCCCCGCATCCGAAGAACGACAACAGGAGGAAGGTCCTTCTCCCACCTGGCCGCCAAGACCTGGAACTCCCTCCCGACCGACCTGCGCCTGACCCAAGACCACCTCTCCTTCAGGAAGAAACTCAAGACCTGGCTGTTCAAGCAGTAGCAGCACCCCCCCCCCCAAGCGCCTTGAGACCCTCCGGGTAAGTAGTGCGCTTTATAAATGTCCTTGATTGATTGATTGAATTTGTTACATTTTTATTTAGGCACTTTTAAAACATGGGAAAAACCGGAATTAGCTTTACCATGCAGCTGCGATCATTTCTCACCCCAAGATAATATGCATTTTGTGATGTTATGTAAGTGGAGAAGCGTGGCTCAGTGGTTAGAGGCGGCAGACCCGGAAGCTGAGATCGGCCGTGGACCAGGGTTCGATTCCCCGCCTCGGCGGGTCTCGGGCTCAAAAATTCCATGGACTCGACAATTCTCGCTCCGGTGCCTACTCGACTCACGGGGTCACACTCTGCGACTCTGGGCAATAGCTTGCTTAATCTCCACTACGGCCCCTCGCGGCGGGATGCCTGGCTTTCACCTGTGGATACCCTGCCGGGGTATCTCACAGGGGAATACCAGGACGGGTTCCCTAAGCAAGCGCCTTGATGCCTTCGGGTGATACGTGCGCTATATAAGTCGCAATACATTTACATACATACATTTACATGTTTTGTGGGTTTTATGTAGAGCCAAGGAAAAAATATCTGGTACCAGTTTTGAAGGAGGCAGGTATTACACAAGTGAGACCGGCTCTGCTCTTTTTACAATCATTGACCAACATACGTATTACTTTTTGTATAGCTAATTTCTTGGTAGCTGCAGCTAGGATGAAAAAACATACCCATTAGATCCATTGTTACCCCTTTTTAACCTTTGTATGCCTAGATTTGTTTTAATGTAAATGGTTTTATCGTCATATCTTAACATGTATGAAATGTTCCTAAATCTTTGTATGAAATGTTTTTAAATTCTTTGTATGACTTTTAATTGAGTCGAATAAAGATATTTTGACTGACTGACTGTGTGATCTTAGGCAAATATTTTACTGCACCAAAACTCATTTTTCTTCATTAATGCTATGAAAGTACTTTCAAATACGTGAGTGCTGAATAACAGTTGTACAAAAACCTATTGTATTTGATTTATTAGACTAAAGAAATACACTTCACTTGAATTTGATAACATTTTGCATGATGTTTGTTATATGATTTACATTGCAAACACATCCGGGCTTGGCTCATGCACAGGCGCCAAGATCAGAGCCAGACCTTTGGCTCGGCTCTCCTTGTTAATTTAATGGCTCACCAAGCTTGAAGGTTTTCAATGGAGCAGTTAAAGTGCATTAAAAAAAGTACGGATACTGCTGTGGGGACAGGTCCGTGAGCACAGAGGTGGAATAAAAGATGTGAATAAAAAGAGCAACATATTCTGTAACTATGTTGTGGATTCCTCACCATCAGGTAACTACATATAAAATAGTGCTCACATTACCTGAACAATAAATAAAATTTAAACTGTGGAAGATGAACTGTTTTATGTTATGTAACCTCTATTGGTTAATGCAATCATTGCAGATGTATATGTGTGCAAACAGAAGCCCACAGAATTGAATTCTGTTTGGTGCAGGAGGAAATGTGGCTTGTATACTTTTAGCGGTAGGTAGTCCCTGAAAGCACTGTGCATGTTTGTCTTTATCTTAAACATGCATTATACAGAGTATAATATAGGTTGCCACTAAATGCACACATAAATTTAGAATAAAGATAAAAAGTGCTTCCAAAGTATAGATTCCAGCAATATGCAGAGGGTACCTAATGCAAACTTTTTTTTGTAACTGTTCATTAAAAGCGTACCCCCCACTGCTCAGCTTGCAACACCCTTTCAGCACCGTCAAAATAAAATATTTTTGCCATTAGGAAGCTTCATGTGACTCCAATTAATGCCTCCCAAGCAGCCTTAACATTTGTCAATTAACCAATTGCACACATTTGCATTTCTTTGAGGAAGCAGACACCCCGACAAGAAGGCTCATTTCTTTTTATTTTAGCTGTCTGCCCCTCTCAATTGTAGAAATTAACATTTGTCCTTTAGCTAAAATTATGGACAAATGCCGTCCGTTAAGACATCAATCATGGTAGGGCTAATTTACGTACAGTACGTGAAAATTGCGGACGGTTGGTCACCCTACCAGCAGCTGTGGCTAAGGCCTAGCGATGTGGCCGCTGGGACCGCCCACCTTCCCACAGGTGTTCTTGCTGAATGTGGAATCAATGGTCACTGCACCCTATGAGGGACAACAAGACTATCTGCCAAGAACATTATGGCTGCTAATTGAACAAATGGAGTAAACTGATTAAGGCTGCAGTACTGAACCGGTTCCTGTTTATGCTGTCATGAACGTGAACCTGTATTTGGGTATGCCCCTGATCGACAAAAGCTCTGAATGAGGGCAAATGCTGAAGAGGGGCTGTCACAACAAGTCATACCAAAGATACAAACCCCACAATGAGAACTTGCAGCGATATGAAGGCTAAAAGTGGGTCCCACCATCTGAAAGTCACAACAACTAAGGAGACAGGTAACTTGGGAACACCAGAGCCACCCTCTACACAAATGGTGATGGAGAGCTAAGAAAAATCAACACATTGGGCAAAGACAGGGAGAAAACCTCACTCAGAGCCACAAGATAGTCCACTATGCCATCCGTAGAGAGGGTGAAAGCCAGTCTCTAATCAAAAGGTGGGCAAGGCAACCAGGGGCTGCAGAGAGGGCCCTCCCCATCGGATGTTATGACTGCCAAACATAACTCTAGAACAGTACAAGAGGGGAATATTGACACAGTCACCACTGGGGTCTACCTACTTCATGTAGACTTAGGAAAAGTTACAGTGCAAGTTACTGAGTACATCAACATGTTGCAACACAAAGTAAGTACTCTAAAAGTTATTTTAACTTCCCTACTCGGACGTAGTCAAGATGGAGGGAAAAACTGAACATGCCGAGGGACGCTTGCAGGGTAACAACTTCCAGTTTCTCTGATTGCTGGAAAAAGCGGAGGGGCTCTCTGCTGAACTGTTCATGGAGGAATGGATAACAGGTGCTCTGAGGCCAAAGCTCTTTAGAATGGAAAGGGCCCACAGATTGCTGGCGATGCCACCGGGCACCCTACCACAGTCACAGATTGCTAGACATATCAGGTATAGCGGCCAAGATCCCATTTTGCAACATGTACCAGTGGCTGGTGTACTGCAATTTGAAAACAGGCCTATACTCATCTTCCCTGGCTATATTAAAAATGGTGCAAGATATGCACAAAAACCTTTTGATGGTCAAGAAGTAATTGAAAGAGATGAAACTAAAACTAAAATACAGTCTAATGTTCCAAGTGAACTTAAGAATTCAGTATGATAGCAAGGCCCATTTCTGCATTTCTCAAGATGACCCATTGGGATGGATTGAGGTTATGGCGGGCATAACTTCCTAAAATGGAAATTGGCAGCAGCACAAAAAAACAGGGAGGCAGCACAGAGCAGCAGGATAATCAAGCGCTTCACTGATTGATGGAAGTCGTACTGCAACATTATTAAAGGAAGCTGGCTCTCTATATAGTGCACTAAAAAGAAGTACATTGTGTAGAGAGTCTAGTGGGTCCCCAATTAGCTTACAGAGGTAATACTAACACTCTCTTTTCTGGTAATGTGGGCAAGCAGTTAGGCTTATCAGAGGGTAGTGCTAAGCTTTTGTTGTACTTACAGAGGCAATAAATGAGACACACACTGAAAGAATAAATCCGAGATCAAATAAGAAAAATAACACTTCTTTTTATATATGTTGTAAAACCAAGAACTTCGTTTTTGTTAGCAAGCGGCTGTACAATTCATTACAGATAAGTAAATCTTTCAAACCTTTGCGCCTTTACGCACAATGCAATCCTACAGAAGGAAAAGTCATAAATGCATAACGCTAAGTACAGTCAGTTTCAGGGGGGGTTGACCTTCTGGATTTTGAGTTGTAGTGGGCCAAGGTCCAAGGACTAGCAGCAGTTCTTTTGGAACTGCCTGTGTTTCACCGGGAGCAGGGAGCTGGTGAGGTGGTAGCTGGGCGCGCTACGGTGAAGTGGTGCCACCTGAAAACAAGCTGCACACGGGGACTTCAGAACAAATCCGAGAGCTTCCAAACGGGGGCTCGGTTGCAAGATGTTTTGGAGCAAGGGGGCACAGCCGGTTCTTCAGTAACCAGGAAGAGTGGCTCTGGTGCAGAGTGATTAGCTCTGCTCCTCGCGGTTAGGGACAAAAAGCTGGGAGGGGCAAAATCAGGATAGATGGGTCACTCACAAAGTGGGTGTCAGTGATGCTGACAATCCTCGACAACTGCTCGGTCATGGTGCAGTGAGAATCCGGATTAGATTCTGGCTGTTGGTGTTTGATGCAGGGTGTCTGGTACCCCAGGGGTTGGTGCTACACAGCTCCAGTTGGTCCTGGTATCTTCACACTTGGTGGGGAGACAGATTTGACCTTCCAGAGCATGAGTACCTTCTACTGGTCGTCCGCAGCATAGGTCAGGCCAGGGAGCTGCAAGGTGGTGGACTGGACCCTACCTCGCTGTGCCTGAGGACTGAAGGGGAGTAGCTCCTCTACACCAAGGGAGACTGCAGGCAGTTTTCGAAGTGCTGGCAGGCTACCCAAGTTTATGGTGAATTTCCAGTTTGCATGACGAGTCACTGAGTCTCGACTGACAAGAGAGTTGAAAGCAAGCAAGGTTTCACACCAAAAGTTTGCAGTTCTTCTGCAGTACTCGCCAGGGAGTGACTCTTCTTCGTCCTTCTTCTCTTGTTCCGTTGAATCTGAGTTCTTTGGTTCAGGAATGCCACCTAAAAACTCAATTTAGGGGTGTTACATGGAGTGACAGGTAGTGGCCAATGGGCAACCTACCTTTACGGTGTCTAAACTCTCTATTTGACCACTTCCTGTGGGAAGTGGGCATAACCCTGACACTAGAAGCCTAATTCAATCCAAAACAAGATGGAGGAATTTGAAAAGGAGGTGTCCACATCAGCTAGTCCACCTTAGAGGGGATGCCAGCTTGATGTGGCACACCTCTTAATCTTACACATTTTCCTGCCTGTCTTGCTGTCAATACGTGGGTAAACAACAAAAGAAAGGTGCCAATACTGATACTTGATTTCAAAACAAATAACAAATAAATTCCCAATGTAAAGATCACAGTTCAATACAAGTAGGTGCTAATGAATAGCTATTTATTTCGAAAATTTTTTTTTGTTTATGCACACTTTTTTGAATTAATGCAGTGGTTCAAAAACACAGTTATATAAGAATAATCAAGATAAGGACACAAAAAGTGGGATAAAAACTTCATGCATACCGTCATTCATAATTCTTCAAACATCTCACAGTCAAACCTCTTACATTCCAACATTCAAACAGTGTACTCAACACACACTGGAGGGGCAGTAAACCAGTTTGTGAGTGTGAGAAGTTGGCCTGGTATATGCTGCTCACTAGTTCTAGTGATCACCTTGTACCATGCCAAGCAACCCTTATGATGATTGGTTGTAAGTCAACCTTATAGACCAGCTATCCTAGTGGTAGCATGGGCAAAGCAGTCTTAGGCTAAACTCTGTAAAGGCATGTGAAGCAAACTGTTTTACCATACACAATCCCCTTGAATACCAAATGAAAGGACACCACACAGATATATATTGAAAATATATATATATTTATTCACTACAAATATCCCCTATACTCTTTATGAGCACAGAAGCAAATGCGTTAAAACAAAACACAGTTTAAATACACGAAAGTTGCACAATATGGATGAGCCCTAGGAGCCACTTAAACCATATACTAAAATAGTGGTATAAGAACCACCACTCTGAAAGGGAATAGGCCTAGGGCCTGGGGAATCGCTGGAGCTGTTCGGGACTAACAGTGATGAAGTAGGGAAAGGCCCGCGGGACTCAGGTGCAGCGCTTAAAGCGCACGCATGCTCCAATGTTAAGTCAATGGTGCGTAAAAGTTACAAAGGTAGTGTTTAAGGAACCTTCCGATGGACCTAGAAGGACAAAACTTTAGACATAGGCACTAGAGGTGTGTACCAGTGTGGGAACACCGGCGTTGCTGAGTTACTTCACCCACAGGAAGCGGGTGCACAGGTGCCAAATAGTGTCGGGTTTTCGTCACGCAGGTCGATGGTGCCTGGAGATGAAGATGCTGCAGGCGGGTCGTCGAGGAGAGTTCCGGTGGATCCAAGGATGGATCTGAAGAGGTGAAGACCTGAAAGCAGAGGGGACAATGTTCAAAGTCACTAGCCAGTGACTACCGTGGAACCAGGACGGAACCAGGCGATGGCGGGTGCAAACAGGTGAAAAGGTGAAGATTGTCTCTGCAGCCACGTGGACACGAAGAGGTCAAGGACGTCCAGGTCACGAAGGCTCTAGCTGATGGCGGTGTCCGCTTCTTGATCGGAGCAAACAGGCCTTGGCTAATGCAAGCCACGCAGAAATCGATGCAAGCTTCTCACTCGGACCAGCAAGGTCAGAGCGGGTGCTCCTTTTCAGGGGAGCGAGGGCCAGTCTGGAGCAACCAGACCAGCGGTGTTGTTCGTAGTTTTCGTCGCCAAGATGGCCGCTAGCCACGTGGCAAGTGGCCGGGATGGCGCGTCGAGTGGCAAAGTGCAAAAGGGCCCCACGCAGATCGTGGAGATGCTGGGGGGCTGATCTTCGGTGCAAATGCTGCTCGGTGGTGGGGCTTCTCAAACCCCAAAGCACAGCGTGGAGGGTGCCTCGGGTGCTGCGCAGTCAACTTCTCGGGGGTCTTTCAAGGGGTCCGGTCCCACGTCTCTCGGTGCCTCCACGGGTCTCTTCTTTTCAGGGACTGTGGATCGGGCTCTGAGATGTCTGGGAGTCTGGGTCTTGTCAGGCTCTGGGCTCAGGCTCCGGCGGGAGGCCGCGCAAAGCAGACGTCGAGTTGCTGGTTGGTGCCTGTATTCACAGGGTGGTCACTCCTTGGCCACAAGGGAGATTCTCTTCAGTCTTCTGTGCAGCAGAATGTCGAAGTCCAGTTTTCTTCTTAGTTTCAAGTCGAGTTCAGGATGATCTGAAGTCTTGGGACACAGCTCCTACTCTTATTCCAAATCTAGGGGCCGGATTACCTGCTAGGTCCCTCCTCTGGGTGGGACCAGGAAGGGGGGTGGTTACACCCCCTTTCCTTTGTCCAGCTTCGCGCCAAGACTGGGGCTGGAGAGCCCCAGCACCGGTTTGAACTGGCCTATGCACAGGGACACCTTGTGTGCCCCAGGCATGTCTCATTCTATTCAGCCCTGTCCTACCCAATACACAAAATCCTGTCTGGGGTGGTGCTAGCACCTCCCAAGGCAGGAAACCCTTTGTCCAAGCCTCCCTCGCTGGAAGGACTCCCAGCAGCAGGAGGTCAGACTTGTGTCTGTGGTGGCAGCATCCATTTTGTGATGCTAAGGCTCACGTTTAACTTTAACCGGGGTTCAGGTTAGGTACATGTCGAGTCCCTCTAAAAGGGTGGAATGTTACCCCCGTCGGCAGAACTGGCGAGGAGGTAGTATTCCAATTTGTATGACACCTTACTCGACATGTTTGGATAAAGCCAAACCAAAGATAGCATTTAACCGCGAGGTTCATAATGCACTTAAGAGTATATGGTATGGCAGTATCATGGAACAGCTAAAGGACGTGGTTCCGAAAGCTGCAGACAGGCTCAGCTCATGCCAGAGCACCATCTCACATATTCCCAAGCACTCTGCCTCCAGGATTGATGAGGCCTTCCATAGGAGTGGCTGATAGGAACATATGTGTCCATTTTAGGTTAGATATAGGCATACTATACCTAAGTAAGGGGTGATTACACCGAGTTACCCCCACTGAGTGATCAGCCAGTTGTGTCAAATATGGAGGCCAGGTCAGGGGTGGCACAATACGTGCTGCAGCCCCTGGTAGGCCTTGGAAGCACCTATGCCCTGGGTACCTGGGGTACACTGTTACAGGGGCCAATAAGGTGAACCAGTTCCAATTTCGTAATGCACCTAATGTGCATTGGCATTAATTTAGAGAGAGAACAGCAGGCTGTGGGTCTGATTAGCAGGCCCACAGCCACATTAAGTCATAAACCAGTGAAGCAAAAAGCAAAAATTTGGGGTGACCATAGGATAGCAGACCCTACTCTCCTACACAACCCCCCCAAACGCAGGGACATTAGACTAACCTTGACCAGTTGTGTCTTCATGTTCTAAGTGGAAGTACCTGGAGAGACCATCTGCATTACCATGGTCAGTCCCTGGGCGGTGCTCCATCGTAAAGTCTATCCCCTGTAGGGAAATGGACCACCTGAGCAGTTTGGGGTTTTCACCCTTCATCTGATTAAGCCATAAGAGGGGCTTATGGTTGGTCTGAATCTTGAAGTGAGTGCCAAACAAGTATGGTCTCAACTTCTTCAGGGCCCACACCACAGCAAAGGCCTCCCTCTCAATGGCTGACCAACGTTTCTCTCTGGGGGTCAGCCTTCTGCTAATAAAAGCAATGGGCTGGTCTTGACCATCTACATTAAGTTGTGAAAGCACAGCTCCCACTCCCAACTCAGAAGCATCTGTTTGGACAATGAACTCTCTTGAGTAGTCAGGACTCTTCAGGATAGGTGCAGAGCACATGGCCTTCTTCAGGTCATCAAATGCCTTTTGACAGTTTACTGTCCACTGAACCTTTTTGGGCATCTTCTTGGATGTCAGATCATTAAGAGGAGTCACAATGGACCCATAGTTCTTAACAAACTTCCTGTAGTACCCAGTCAGGCCCAAGAAAGCTCTGACCTGAGTCTGGGTAGTTAGAGGGGACCAGTCCTTTATGGTCTGGATCTTACTCTCCAGGGGTTGAACTTGGCCTCCACCCACAAGGTGGCCCAAGTTTACAACTTTACTCTGCCCTTTCTGGCACTTGGTTGCCTTGATAGTGAGGCCTGCCTTTTGCAGAGCCTCTAGCACTTCCTTCAGGTGGACCAGGTGATCCTCCCAGGTGGAGCTGAAGACAGCAATATCATCCAGATATGCTGCGCAAAAGTCATCCAACCCAGTAAGGACTTGATTCACCAAACTTTGGAAGGTGGCAGGTGCATTTTTCAAACCGAAGGGCATCACCACAAATTGGTAATGACCTCCTGGGGTAGAAAATGCTGTTTTGGCTTTGGATTCCTCAGCTAACCTGATTTGCCAATAGCCAGCTGTCAGATCAAATGTGCTCAAATATTTGGCAGAAGCCAACTTGTCAATGAGCTCATCTGCCCTTGGAATAGGGTGTGCATCTGTCCTGGTGACCACATTGAGTGCTCTGTAATCCACACAGAACCTCATCTGTCTCTTCCCATCTTTGGTGTGAGGTTTGGGGACCAGAACCACTGGGCTAGCCCAGGGGCTCTCTGAAGGCTCAATAACACCTAATTCCAGCAACTTTTGCACCTCAGTCTTGATACAGTCCCTGACATGGTCAGGTTGCCTGTATTTCTTGTTTTTCACAGGAAGACTGTCACCAGTGTCCACTACATGGGTACACCAGTTAGTCTGACTGGGTGTCAAAGAGAACATATGTCGATATGACTGCAAAACTTGTCTACAGTCATTTTGCTGATGTTCAGTGAGGCTGCCATCTAAGGCCACACCATCAACTGAGCCATCCTAAGGGTTCTGAGTCAGCAGGTCTGGGAGAGGGTCACTCTCTTCCTCCTGCCCCTCATCTGTAGCCATGAGCAAGCCCATGTCTGCCCTGTCAACATATGCCTTCAGTCTGTTAACATTATTATTATTATTATTTAAAATTTTATATAGCGCGCAGTTACCCTAGGGCATCCCGGCGCTTTGGAGCACCCTGTGGGGGCTCCTGGGAGTTCCTAGGTCCACCAAGTAGGTAACCTCTCCCTTCTTTTCAATGATAGTATGGGGTCCAGACCATTTGTCCTGGAGTGCTGCTGGGGCCACTGGCTCCAACACCCATACTTTCTATCCAGGCTGGTATTCAGTCAAGACAGCCTTTTGGTCATGCCAAGCTTTCTGTAATTCTTGGCTAGCCTCAAGGTTTTTTGATGCCTTCTCTATGTACTCAGCCATCCTGGAGCGGAGACCAAGTACATAGTCCACTATGTCTTGCTTGGGTTTTTTGAGAGGTAACTCCCATCCTTCCCTCACCAAACACAGGGGTCCTCTTACAGGGTACCCAAACAACAATTCAAAGGGGCTGAAGCCAACCCCCTTTTGTGGGACCTCTCTGTAAGCAAACAGAAGGCAGGGTAGAAGGATGTCCTCTCTTCGCCTGAGCTTTTCTGGTAATCCTTTGATCATACCCTTTAGGGTCTTGTTAAATCTTTCAACAATCCCATTACATTGTGGATGATAAGGAGTGGTGAACTTGTAGTTGACACCACATTCCTTCCACATAGCTGTTAAGTATCCTGACATGAAGTTGGCACCTCTATCAGATACTACCTCCTTAGGAAACCCCACTCTGGAGAAAACTCCAAGTAAGGCCCTGGCCACAACAGGAGCTGTTGTGGTCCTAAGTGGAATTGCCTCTGGGTACCTGGTGGCATGGCCCACCACCACCAGTATGAATCTGTGCCCAGATACTGTAGGGGGATCCATTGGACCTACAATATCAATCCCCACTCTTTCAAAGGGCACCCCCACCACAGGTAGTGGTATCAGGGGGGCCTTTGTGGTACCACCTGCTTTGCCACTGGCTTGGCAGGTTACACAGGAGCGACAAAACTCCTTGGTATCTTCAGACATGTGAGGCCAGTGAAAGTGGGAGACAAGCCTGTCCCACGTCTTATTCTGGCCTAGGTGTCCTGCTAAGGGAATATCATGGGCCAAGGTAAGAAGGAAGCCCCTAAATTGCAGAGGTATAACCAACCTCCTGGTTGCACCAGGCTTGGGGTCTCTACCCTCTGAATAAAGGAGCCCATCATCCCAATATACTTTATGGGTACCTTGAGCATTCCCAGCAGCCTCAGCAGCAGCCTGCTGTCTGAGGGGTTCAAGAGAAGGGCAGGTTAACTGAGCCTGCCCCAAGTCTGCCCTAGAAGGTCCCCCTGTCCCCATAAACTCAACCTGATTAGGTTCAAGTTCTTCAGGGTCAGTTCCTTCAGGGGTCTCAAGATCATCTTCCTGTGAAGGCTGATCCTCACTTGTAGGCAGTTGGGAAGGCACAGCCTTTACCCTCCTGTCTTGGAAGGTGCTTGGTCCATTGTTCCATGATCCAAGACCTGAGGTTCAGAGAGGCACTTTTTGGCCTGTGACCTGGTCACAGCAAGGACATGTGATGATATCCCTAACATCTCTGAATGAGTCCTGTACTCAACGTCTGACCATAGAGAGCTCCCCAGGTCATTGCCCAACAAACATTCAACTGGGAGATCAGCACTAACCACAACTCTTTTTAGACGAGTTACCCCTCCCCAGGAAAAGTTAACAATTGCCACACTATGGGTAGTAGTGACATTGCTGGCATTGGTCACCAGGTAATTATCACCTGGTATGTATTGTCCAGGGTCCACAAAGCTAGGTGTCACCATGGTGACACTGGCACATGTGTCCCTGTATGCTTGAGCCACTTTTTCATTAATCAAAGGCGTCTGCCTGTACTTGCCCAGATTACTGGGACTGACAGTAGTGGACACATCTATTTCCACATCACAAATCAGAACAGCCTGTGTAGGGGTTCTGACTAGGCCAGAATCTCCCTCAGTTCCCAAGGTGATACCCACTACCCCCTTAGTTTGTGGACCAACACTGCTAACTGTACTAGTGGGTGCAGGTGCCTTAGGGGCTGCAGTGTTGGGGGCTCCACTCTTTTTACACTCACTTGTCCAGTGAGAGGTGTTTTTACATGTACTACACCAGGGTTTTCTTTGACCTTCTTTCTTCTTCTTCTTGGAAGTTTGGGACCCACCCTCAGTATTAGTTTGGGGCCATGTTGAAGACTTCTGGTCTTTAGCTTTCTGCTCCCCACCCTTCTGGTCTGTTTTCTTTTGGTCACCACCCTGATTCTGGTTCTGGTTCTTTTGCTTAACTCTGGTTCTAACCCATTTGCCTGCCATCTTTCCCAATTCTTGGGGAGAGGTTAGATCTGAGTCAACCAAATGTTGATGCAACTGCTTGTTCTGACAATTATTTAAAATGTGTTCTCTCATAAGTAAATTGTACAATCCTTCATAGTCTGTAACCTTACTTCCCAGCAACCAGCCCTCCAGAGCCTTAGTGGCACATTCAACAAATTCAGACCAGTCCTGAGTCTGTGTCTTCTGGGTGTCTCTGAACATTAACCTGTACTGTTCAGTGGTTAAGCCTAACCCATCAATCAGAGCACTCTTCAGGACCAGGTAGTTTCTAGAATCCCCATCACTAACTGTGAGGAGTCTGTCTCGGCCTCTACCTTCAAAGGAGAGCCACAAGATTGCTGCCCACTGCTCCTGAGGGATCTGCTGCACTCTGCAGGCCCTCTCAAGTGCAGTCATCCATTTGTGGATATCATCCCCAGCTTTGTAGGGGGGCACAATCTTACTCCGGTTTCTATTGTCATAGGACCTGTCTTTATCCTTAGGGATAGTGCTGCCACCAGTGGATCCTAATCCACTCTCTCTAGGCTGTCTTGCTCTAGCAAGTTTCTCTTTGGCCAGGGCAACTTCTAATTCTTGCTTCTGGATCCTAAGTTCAGCCTCTCTCATTTTGGCCTCATGTTCCCTTCTCTGAGGGCTAGTCATCACTCTTCTGGAGTGACCATGAGAACCTCTAGAAGCTTGGGAGGTATTGGATTCACCTGAGTGATTCCTCCTCCTCCTTTGCTCCTGGTTAAGTCCACTTGGGGGTCTGAATGGGTTGGACCCACTTTCAGTCCCAAATAGGCTTAAGTTAGCCTAGTTAAGCCTGCTGACTAACACCTGACTATTTCTCTCATCATCAGAATCACTTTCTTCCTCCTCCTCTTCCTCTTCTTCCTCAGGCTGAGTATCTCCAGTGGTCTAGTTTTCCTCATCTATCTGGATGACAGGGACAGGGGCATCAGTGTTATCATCTTCAGAGGGAAAGCCTCCATCTCCATTCCCTGAGGGGCCTGGTTTGGAGGTCTTTAGAGCTTCAGACTTTTCTAACAGCTCTCTGAGGTGGTCTGCTGTAGGGGTAGGGCCCGTTTTGATAACTCTTAAGGTACACAGCTGCCTCAGTTCTTTAAAGTTGAATATAGAAAATTTGGATGGTGCCCTTGGAGGGTCACTCTCAACAGGGATAGGTCCAGTGGACCCCTCTGCTCCAGACATTGCTCTAGTGTGGGTGGATATGTTGCCATCTACCTACACTGGTGTTTACCTACTAAACCTATCTAGTAGTTGTAGTCAGGGTGTGCTACTCCCTATCCTCTACAACAACTAAGTTGAGTAGAACTTAAGTATACTAGTCTTGTTTTTTAATGTACCTAACAGGTACCTGTATGATCTTTCAAATGATACTCTCAAAGATTGTAATGGTAAAACAACAGCAAACTCAAATCCCAAGTGCTGCTCACCAATGTGAGAAGTTGGCCTGGTATATGCTGCTCACTAGTTCTAGTGATCACCTTGTACCATGCCAAGCAACCCTAATGATGATTGGTTGTAAGTCAACCTTATAGACCAGCTATCCTAGTGGTAGCATGGGCAAAGCAGTCTTAGGCTAAACTCTGTAAAGGCATGTGAAGCAAGCTGTTTTACCATACACAATCCCCTTGAATACCAAATGAAAGGACACCACACAGATATATATTGAAAATATATATATATTTATTTACTACAAATATCCCCTATACTCTTTATGAGCACAGAAGCAAATGCGTTAAAACAAAACACAGTTTAAATACACGAAAGTTGCACAATATGGATGAGCCCTAGGGGCCACTTAAACCATATACTAAAATAGTGGTATAAGAACCACCACTCTGAAAGGGAATAGGCCTAGGGCCTGGGGAATCGCTGGAGCTGTTCGGGACTAACAGTGATGAAGTCGGGAAAGGCCCACGGGACTCGGGTGCAGCGCTTAAAGCGCACGCATGCTCCAATGTTAAGTCAATGGTGCGTAAAAGTTACAAAGTTAGTGTTTAAGGAACCTTCCGATGGACCTAGAAGGACAAAACTTTAGACATAGGCACTAGAGGTGTGTACCAGTGTGGGAACACCGGCGTTGCTGAGTTACCTCACCCACAGGAAGCGGGTGCACAGGTGCCAAGTAGTGTCGGGTTTTCATCACGCAGGTCGATGGTGCCTGGAGATGAAGATGCTGCAGGCGGGTCGTCGAGGAGAGTTCCGGTGGATCCAAGGATGGATCTGAAGAGGTGAAGACCTGAAAGCAGAGGGGACAATGTTCAAAGTCACTAGCCAGTGACTACCGTGGAACCAGGACGGAACCAGGCGATGTCGGGTGCAAACAGGTGAAAAGGTGAAGATTGTCTCTGCAGCCACGTGGACACGAAGAGGTCAAGGACATCCAGGCGTTGGTCATGAGCTGTCCCACGAAAGCTCTAGCTGATGGCGGTGTCGGCTTCTTGATCGGAGCAAACAGGCCTTGGCTAATGCAAGCCACGCAGAAATCGATGCAAGCTTCTCTCTCGGACCAGCAAGGTCAGAGCGGGTGCTCCTTTTCAGGGGAGCGAGGGCCAGTCTGGAGCAACCAGACCAGCGGTGTTGTTCGTAGTTTTCGTCACCAAGATGGCCGCTAGCCACGTGGCAAGTGGCCGGGATGGCGCGTCGAGTGGCAAAGTGCAAAAGGGCCCCACGCAGATCGTGGAGATGCTGGGGGGCTGATCTTCGGTGCAAATGTTGCTCGGTGGTGGGGCTTCTCAAACCCCAAAGCACAGCGTCGAGCTGGCGAGGGGGTAGTATTCCAATTCGTATGACACCTTACTCGACATGTTTTGATAAAGCCAAACCAAAGATAGCATTTAACCGCGAGGTTCATAATGCACTTAAGAGTATATGGTATGGCAGTATCATGGAACAGCTAAAGGACGTGGTTCAGAAAGCTGCAGACAGGTTCAGCTCATGCCAGAGCACCATCTCACATATTTCCAAGCACTCTGCCTCCAGGATTGATGAGGCCTTGCATAGGAGTGGCTGATAGGAACATATGTGTCCATTTTAGGTTAGATATAGGCATACTATACCTAAGTAAGGGGTGATTACACCGACTTACCCCAGCTGAGTGATCAGCCAGTTGTGTCAAATAGGGAGGCCAGGCCAGGGGTGGCACAATACGTGCTGCAGCCCCTGGTAGGCCTTGGAAGCACCTATGCCCTGGGTACCTGGGGTACACTGTTACAGGGGCCAATAAGGTGAACCAGTTCCAATTTTGTAATGCACCTAATGTGCATTGGCATTAATTTAGAGAGAGAACAGCAGGCTGTGGGTCTGATTAGCAGGCCCACAGCCACATTAAGTCATAAACCAGTGAAGCAAAAAGCAAAAATTTGGGGTGACCATAGGATAGCAGACCCTTCTCTCCTACAGTGAGGTACTAAGTCTGCTTATACAATTCAAAAGAGCTTTCCTATAATTCTGAACAATACACTACAAACAATGCAATTTTTAAATCATAAAATTCAAATCACAATTATCAACATTAGAGTGTAAAGATGCAAGTCAAGATGCGGAACCATTAGGCACCCAGACGCAAAAAGCAGACCAACAGGCCTACGTGTTTCGCATCCTTGAAGATCACAGGATTCTCATCAGGGCCAAAAAGCTCTGTAAAAACAAAAAAGACAAGTGTCTAATCTCTAGTGTCTCTAGTGTCAAAGAATCAAGAATCGTAGAGAGTGCTACTACACATTGGTACCCAGCCAGCTTACCAATTAGTCCTTTTTCCAACAGATGCCTTATTTATAGAGGTGGTCTCCTGCAGAGGGGGTGAGGGGAGGAAAGGGGGGTAAAAAGAAGAAAGGGAGAGCGAGATTTAATCAAGCAAGCACTCTTTAACACCCTAATGTCCTAGGCGTTGACGCAAATTGAGGAGGAATGACAAAACAGGTGGCTTACCTTAAGGCAAGAGCACCATAATCTACACTTGCTGGTATATAATCCTCAATTAGATGAAATTAATCTGACGTATTGAAGAACCTGCAGGGCCAAGCATTGTCACCATGAGCATAGTAATTTGCGGCGACTTGAATGTCAAAGGTATACAGAACAAACGGAGGGAAACCAACAGGTTCTTACCAATTTAGTTGAAGGACGATCATGCAAGAAGGGGCTGTGCTGAGCCGATGAATCTGGCGTGGTCCAAAACAAGGTCACCAAGGCATCGCACTAGGCGGAGAAACAAACACGCTTTAGCAAAGTCCTTAGAGCCAATGTGAGGGATAAACGGGAGGCGATATTTGAAAAATCGGGAGCACAACACTTACCGGTAGCTATACTGGGAGAGCAGCCGAGTCCTAGATTCAATCAGGGTTAGTCGTACTGCGCAGGTGCTAGCGCAGTCAGTCCTGGGTAATGTAGTCTCAGTAAAAATCGAGACTCTGGAGGCTGCGCACGCGCTTGCTAATGCGCGGAGGTCATGGGTAATGTAGTCCCCGAGGGTAGCGCTGTGACGGGACTCTAGGCTGCGATGTAAAGACTAGCGGTGGGGGTGCCCACCTCTATTGGGATGGACATGTTTGTTTATTAATCAGTGGTGGCCATATGAACTGACCCATTTCTCTTGATACTGAAAACATCAGGAGTGATGTAGGGAATGCCTTATCAAGGAGCATTTGGAGAATGCGGGTGGCGGAAAGGTAGGGGCACTCCTTTGGGGGTGGAGCCTGAATGGGCAGGATCTTGTCTAATGGCTAAGGAAAGGTATCAGTGCCACTTTAACCTAGAGAGGTGTGGCGGGCTGGCAGGTCTATGCTGATGATCCAGTTGAATCCAAGACTCTATAATTTATAGATCTCGGATAATTCATTTAGGCCTGATACAGCCGTATCAAACTTGACGATCAGAAGTGCCTCCCTTTTGGATAGTTTTAGATCCAGATCACCTCCACTTGGATCTTTTTCAACTTTGGAGATAACTGTCCATTTAAGGTCACTAATTTGGTGTTTTAATCTTGTCCAGTGATTCACAAAGGTCAATACATGGGGCCAGAACAGGGGGAGACATCCCCTCAATCTGCAGAGGCCTGGGTCACATAACAAAGGCGGCAGGGCCTTTGAAGCTTCTTGCCCTGGAATGCAGTGGAGGGGGCTTTATTCCTGGTCTCTGAGAGAGATAGCTATCACCTCAGGAGGTCAGAAACTTGTCTAGAGTGGCTGCTGGAGACCGGTCAGTCGACACGCTAGTGATCAGTTGGATTTCAGGGGCACCTCTAAGGTGCCCTCTAGGTGTATTTATTAATATATCCAACACTGGCATCAGTGTGGGTTTATTGAGTTGTTTGATACCAACATCTGGGGGTACAGTGAAGCCATAATGTAGCTGGGGAGCTCGTAATCCTGAGAGTCAATGTCCCCAGTATGGCTTCCCTGTGCACTTGTGGTATCTAAGAGTGAACTTAGATATCACAGGGACACATCCACTCATACAGATTTGCCCACACATGGGTATAGTGCACCCTGCCTTAGGGCTGTAAGGCCTGCTGTAGGTGTGACTTACCTGTATCACATGTAGTGCTTTGGAGGCAGGGCACACAGGGAGGTGTGCCATATCGACTCTTCACTTTCTCTCTGCACCAAGACACGCAGGCTGCAGTTCCAGTTTGCCTGCTCTTGGTGAGGGGTCCCTTAGGGTGCTACAGTTCATGCTGCAGCACTTAGAGACCACCTTTAGGCCCACTGCACTAGGGGTACCATTTACTAGGGACTTACATGGAGTCTAAAACAATGGTACAGTTTAGGGAAAGAACACTGGTACTGGAGAACTGCTTAGCAAGAACCAGTACACTTTTAGTCAAAGTTGCATCAGATACCAGGCAAAAAGTGGGGGGTAACCATATAACAAGAGGTACATTCCTACACAGCCCCCTACCCCAAATGAAAGAGGATGAGACTATCCTTTCCCAAGAGACTCTTCATTGTGTATGCGGAAGAACCTGGAAAGGCCAGCTGTATTGGCATGGCCAGTCCCAGGTCTGTGTTCCATTGTAAAATCCATTCCCTGTAGGGAGATGGACCACCTCAAATGTTTTGGGTTTTCACCTTTCATCTGCATTAGCCATCTGAGAGGTCTGTGGTCGGTTTGGACAGGGAAGTGTGTACCAAACAGGTATAGTCTCAGATTCTTCAGGGACCAAACCAAGGCAAAGGTTCCCCTCTCAATGGCACTCCAATGCTGTTCCCTGGGAAGTAGCCTCCTTCTAATGAAAGCAGCAGGCTGGCTATGGCTATCAATGCTGGTTTGGGCTAGTTTTGGGATAGGACCGCTCCTATCCCTTGTTCCAAGGAATAAGTCTGCACAATTAACTCTCTAGAATAAGCTGGAGTTTTGAGAATGGGTACTGAGCGCATTGCCACTTTCAGGGTGTCAAAAGCTTTTTGACAACTAACTGTCCAGTTTTTCTGTGAGGGGAGCGACAAGGGTACCATACAGCTTCACAAACCTCCTGTAATACCCAGCTAAGCCAAGGAATGCCCTGACTTAGGTCTGAGTAGTTGGAGCTTCCCAGTCCAGAATTGTCTTTATCTTGGGCTGTAAAGGTTGAACTTGTCCTCCACCTACAATGTGGCCCAAGTATACAACCGTGCTCATTTGTTTGAAATGGTATTTGAACTGCTCTTGTAGCCAGCATCTGAATAGCACCTGGCCGAGGGCATGTATGTGTTAACTGGTTGTAATAGGTGCTTGGAGATTTGCGCGTGCACTTCGCTGCTGTGTGTTAGGGCGTGCAGAATATTACATTATACAGTTGTTAAGTAGAAGTAAGAGCCATCAGGGCCAAGTGTAGTAGGGTGCACTTTTGCGTAAGGCGTGGGGGGATGCTAGCATTTTTTAAATATTTACCTTTCTAACACTTCAAGGGGAGCCTGACCTGAGTATAGCTATCAGGATTTCAAATCACATATGTGTAATCTGGCTATTTTGATAATATGAGGAAACGGAAAGCAGTTGAACCAACCCATGCAAAGAACTGCCAAATATAGTAAAGCTACTCTACGAATTGATAGCCAAACTTTAAATGAGATCGATCGGCTAATCGAGAATGTGGAGTGCACAATAGGGGCTGTTATTGCTAATATCCAAGTGAATAAAGGATGCAAAACAATCTCTAGCTACTTTAATACAACAGTGAAGCCACCCACCACCAAATTTCATAGACCTTTTCAAACAGAAGTTTCAGGGGCTACAGTGTTACCCCCAGGCACACCAATATTATGCCAAAAGCGTTTCCGTCCCTTGATGGAAGATGAGGATGGGCTCACATCTACAGCTATTACATATAGAAGTGCAATAGTATAAAACATTCTACCAATCGACTTTTGACATGGCCACCTATCGTCCTCTTATCGTGGAGTTAAAAGCTGAGGTGGGAGAGTTGAAATCATCCTTAGGTCTCCTTATGGGTAAAATGGACCAGATTCTGACTCTACATGGGACAATGACGCAGCACAGGGGCTCACAGACACCTAGGACTGGAAATGCAAGAGCTGCTACTCTAGTAGAACCAATGTACATGCCTGCCAATATTCCTAGAAGACTTTGCTTAGGCCAGCTTATTTGCCTCAAGCAACATCTAGTGAACACCAAATTCACAGATCACGACCATGTGGCATTTAAATGGGGTCTAAAAGGTGTAAACTGTTTAGGGGATTTGTTTGATCAAGGTGAACTGCTGGCATTTTCAGACTTAGAGAAAAGTTTGGGCTAGACAAGCAAGATTTTTTTAAATATTTGCAAATTTGGAGCTTCATGGGTAAAAATTTGGTGCAAGGATGGGCAAACAATTTGGGAAAATCGTGCTAATTGAGAAAATGAAGAGGAAGATAACGATAGGGCAGTACTATCAACAGCTGGTTGAAGCCCTCTCAGACGATTTAGAGGAGTGTCAAAAGAAGTGGGATCGCAAATTTGGGGTGCAGGACGTCAATATAAGTAAGTCGCTGGAGCTCGCCAATAGTGTTTTGATGACAGGAAGATCACGCAGTCAGCACTATATGGCCTTGTATGATTTATATTATTCCCCTAGGAAGGTTTCTCGGTGGGGAGGAACAGTAGGGGTTAAGTGCAATCGATGTGGATTGTTTGCGGCTGATTCAGTCCATATGTTTTCTTCATGTCCAAGATTGGTGGGATTTTTTCAAGAACTGGAGGGATTTCTAAGTATTATATTTCGAATCCCCACAGTGATTACGGGTGATCTAGTGATCATTGGGGTAGACTCGGATTCAGAGGCCATTGCAAGAAATTATGTTTCAACCACACTTTTGTTTATTATGATGGCAGTGGTTCGTGCGTGCATTACTAATGAGTGGATTAGTCCTGATCCTCCCACTTTTTTGAATTGGAGAGCCAGATTGTTGGCTATGTATAACTTTGAATCGTCAATTTATAGAACTAAAGGGACAAGGAAGAGAAGATTGGGTGTTAAAATCTGCCCCCCCATTCTGGATTGGATTTCTTAATTGTTGGGGTGATTGAGCTGGGGTGACCAAAATAATTCAACATTTAAGGGTTTAATTTAGGGCAGGCAGGGAGGTCTTATCAGAGATATAATAAGTTGCTGTATGCTATTGTTTATTGTCTTTCTTTTCTCTGTGTTTGATTTGACCCATAATTATGTTGCATAAGTTGTATGTTTCCTAATGTGCCTGGGAGAAAATGGGGATAAAAACTCAATAACAATAAATAAAAAAAAGATTCGCAGATCAATGGTTAAACCTAATACCCCTAGACCTGGCAGCAGAAGTAGGAACACTGTCCCTTTACCCACTGGGGAAAGAGATGGGGTCCATCCAGGGAGAAGAAATGGTCTAAATAGCCATCCCAAGACCGGCTTTAGACTGCTGATGATTAATGTCCCAAAACTGGCAGGCCCTAGGAATTCTGAAGACGAAGAGTTGCTAAATAAATTAGCCCATTGGTTAAGACATACCAGGGGATGTTATTCAGTTATTAGGGATGATATCATGGGAGCCTGAAGATGTTCCAATGCAGTGACACCTTTCGATACAATCAAACTTGTGTTCAGGTTTAGGCACATGGTAGAATATCTTGTCACACTAGACAGTCCTGCTAGCCCAAAAACTCAAGCATACAGTTCAAATACATAGGTTCAGTGGGAAGGGGACAGACCAGTGGTGGGTCTTTTAAATGGGCGGAGGGGCTACGCCGTCGTCCTTTGTCTGCCCCCTAATTTATGCTTTTTATTTAAAATTACAAGTCAAAACAAGTTGTGCCAGTAAACTGACTCAGGCTGTCTGGTGACTTCAGACACCGTTCGCAAGTCAGGTTTCGTTTATAGCAGGCCACAAATCATGCATTGTGAGCATGCGCCAGCAATCCTATATCTGCCGGCTGAGGCGCTCACAGCCCCGAGGCTTGTGACATCACCAGCTCGGCAAAGCCATTGAAGTCCTTGCTGAAGGACCTCCCCCGCCAATAAAGTTAGCCCTGGGCGCTCTCGGCTTCAGCTCTGCAAGGCCAGGGCTACACATCAATCATACTTCACTAAGCCTTTCTGTTAACCCCACCCCACCCCACCCTACCCTGACTGTGACTGTGAAAAGGGCAGGTTAAAGTTAAAGAAAGAAGCTGCGATTAAAGTTAAAGAAAGAAGCTGCGCCATGATTCCTCACACCTCCGGTAAGGGAAATCTCTTCGAGATATGGTAGATAACAAATGGCATTACAAACCATTTTGATAGAACTTGTCTCCATATGTGTGCCATATAATGCATTATGAATTTTATGTTTACACACAAACATGTACCTATTTTTCAATTTTTACTCTGCCAAAAGTCACGTTATAACATACGATTCATTGTGCTCTCCATTCCAGAATGTAAATGGACCGCTCAAGCACATCATTTTCTTGTACTTTATTAATTTCTAGATGTGTCGTCTAAGCAATTTATGTCCAAGTTAATTAATGTAGTTGATTACAGAGCCTTCATGTTGTTTAAATGTGTGCACTACTGAGGGCCTTTGCACGTTCTTCCTTTCTCCATTTTTGCTTGTTGTTACAGTTACGATCTTATGTGCGATGGCTTAATTGACCACGCTGGTGACTCTCTGCTAATCAGATGCAATGCGTCCTTCCTAGTGTGATCTTAGATTTCGACTATCTGTTCACAGGAATTGCAGGCACCTACAGGGTGTTGCACCCCCTGGAGTTAGAATAGTAAGTTTTACCCCTACATTATCCAACACTTACCCTACTGTTGCACCCCCCTGGAGTTAGAGTAGTCATTTTTACCCACACACTATCCAATACTTACCATACATGCAATGTAATGGTATGCGTTGTAATGCAATGCGTTGTAAAGGTAGTTTTTAAAAATGTGTTGTAATGGCATGCGTTGTAATGGAATGAGTTGTAATGGATGTTGCGTTGTAAAAAATGCGTTGTAAAGGTATGCGTTGTAAAGGTATGCGTTGTAACGTCGTACATCCACAGGGAGGAATTGCGGGCACCTAACAGTGACTTCCGCAAATACCTGTGCATTCTGTATTTTTTTTTATCCTCATTTAGCAATAATATTAGTAAAGGAGTTGTCGGGGGCCCATTTATTCTTAGTCCTGATCCGTCTCTGCCTTTGTATCTGGGTTTAGGCAGTTTCCCTGCGATTTTAAAGAAGAGGGACGCCCCTTATTTCCAATACTTTTCTGAAGGTTTTACCGAAGTAGGATTGAGCTAGCCATCCTGGCTACTCTAACAAACCTTCAATAGATTTCTTATTGCTATTGCATAATCATTGGACTGAAAGAGAGTTGAGCCGACCATTCTTGTTTTATATTTGCCAAATGTTTAGACAATATTAACTTATTTGATAGTTTTCCCATATCTCCCAAAATTTATACTTTTTGCTAGGCAGTTTCCTCTTATCCAATTTGTAAATTCTTAATATTGAAGCCAGCCATTCTCCATGGAGAGGAGGGGCTGAACTTACCCATTTCACACAGATTTCTCTTCTGGCCAATAATATCAATAAAAACTGTAAATTTTCTTGTGAATTGGATAACCTTTCTAACACATTGGAATCCATTATTCCAAAAATGACAAAGTCGATACTTACATTTAGATGTCGTCCTAGTACTTCATCTAGCGTCTTACCCACATCATTTGAGAACCCATCCAAAAGGGGACACTGCCAAACCATATGTAGTTTATCAGCTTTGTGGAGTCCACACTTTGGGCAACTCTTCACTATGGCCCGTTAAATTTGGATAGTCTTTTCGGGGGCCAGTAGGCTCTATGGACAGTGAACAGATGGTTCCTCTTTAAAGCCGCAGATGTTACAATTGACCAGCATTTATTCATAGATACTTGCCATGAGATGTGGACATCCAGCGTCGGCAGTTCTTTCCCCCATGTTTGATCTGGAATCTGGAAGTTTACCTCTCCTGCTGCAATAAGGGCCCAATACCAGTGGGAAATCTCCTTATGAAAGGGTTCTTCTTTTTGCATGTCAGTCTCTAAAGTTAGGTTTCCTTTTCTGGTTTCTTTTAATGATTTTGCCCAGTTCGAGAGTTGATAGTATTTGAATTTAGCTAATGATGTATTACTTATTAAGGATAATAATTCCCAATCAATCATTTTGTTTTGTGGCAGCAGTTGTCCCCAGTTTTTTACAATAGCTGCTTTGAGGGGGAGTGCGAGTTTATCTTTAAGGTACTCTGGTGTGCCCGGCGAGTCCCATATTGGAGCCAAATCACTATAATAAGGAATATCCAAAATGCACCTTATGTGATACCACAATTTGAGGCAGATTTCAGCGTCTTTAGTTTCACTTTTTTAAAGTACTTCGGATGACCAAATTTATATAAGAAGTGATTGTTTTTTTTGGTCATTGCTTGAAGATATGGTGGAGTATTGTCGTACGTGTTTAATAATGTTCTGCTAGCTTTAAATTGGAAGGCTCTGCAATACTCCATGAGGTCGGGGCTGGCAATTCCACCTTGCTCTTTTCTCCTTCTTATTTTGCTCCATGCAATTCGAGATCTTTTTGAAGACCATATAAAACTTATAAGTTCCCCTTGAATTTTTTTAATTATCTCTCTCTTAAATTCCAACGGAATAGCGCTAAAAACAAAGGTGAATTTTGGGATGATAGACATTTTTACTATGTTGGACTTTCCCAATAACGTCAAAGGTAAACCTCCCCATACTTTTAGCAACTTTTTTACCTCCCCTTCAATTCTATGGAGATTAGTTTGTGCTACTTTATCCAGGTCCTTAACAAGATCTATCCCTAGATATCTTATTTTATCCTTATCATAAGGGCTAGCTGTGAGATCATTCCAGCTCATAGTCTCTGTTTTGGATTGATTAATTCGGTACCCCGAGATTTTCCCAAAGTTGTAGAGAGACTCTTCTATTGCATTAAGGGACTTACTAAGGTCCTTGGTAAAGATCATAAGATCATCTGCATAAAGGACAATCTTTTTAAACCAGCCTTGGTAAGAAAAGTGGGGTATTAATGGGTGGTTTCTAAGACTTTTTGCCACAGGTTCAATATATAAATTGAAGAGAAGGGGGGAAGGGGGCACCCCTGTCTTGTTCCTCTCTTTATTTGGATGTTTTCTGTGAGGTTACCATTTATTAAAATGCTTGCCCTAGGAGAACTATAGATCTTACTCACCATATTCTGAAAGTTTTCCCCCAGATAACATTTTTTCAGTACTTCATTTAGATAGGCCCAGTTAACTCTATGGAACGCTTTGGCCGCGTCGATAGTAATTATGGATAGGGGAAGATTTTCATTAATTGCTAGGTCGATAGCCCGAATTAGCTCATGTGTTAGATCTTGTAGGTGTCTTCCTGCCACGAAGCCTTTTTGATTAATGTGGATCAGTGAGCCTGCTATTTTCCCCAGTCTTTTTGCCATAATTTGCGTATAGATTTTATAGTCGCAATTCAGGATGGAATTTGGGCGATATGATTCGCATTTTCTGGGACTTTTACCAGGTTTTAAAAGAATGGAGATTGTAGCATCATTCCATGAATCTGGAAGATCACCTTTTTCCCAAAAATGTTTATTCAGGAGAGCTGTTAAAGGGGTAAGTAATGACTCTTTCAGTTTTTTGAAGAACTCATTTGGGAGGGCATCCGGACCAGCAGCTTTGCCACTCTTAAGATTTTTTATGGCTTCCTCCACTTCCTCTTTTGTTATTTTTGCGTTTAGTTCTTTCCTCCCCTCACTAGTTAAGGCTGGAAGGTTCTGGGCGTCCAAAAACAGATTTATTTAATCTTTTTTAGGGTTACAATCTTCCGTATAAAGATCTGCGAAAAAGGCTGTAAACTCCTATCTTATTACAGCTTCTTCTGAGCTGGGACTACTGGCATTGCGAGGTTCAATGCTAGCTATTTTATTACTAGATTGATCAGTCTTGATTTTCCATGCTAGCATTTTTCCGCATCTTCCTCATATTCATAATGGGCCAGTGTGCTAACCTCCCATTTTTCTCTTACTGTTTCTTCAAATATTTCTGTTAGATATCCTTTTTGTTTTAGTCTATCCTCCTCCAAGCGCTCTCTGTTAGAGGGTATTGTTTCGGCTAAAAGCTGTAAATCAAGGGTTTTGATATTCGTTTCTAGGTTATAGATCTTCTGTCTAACCCCCTTAGATTTATATGCTGCCAAATTAAGGATTTTTCCCCTAATAACTGCTTTATATGCATCCCATGTGATCTGTACTGAGACGCCCTCCTTATTATTTTCAAAGTATAAGTCAGTTTCTTGCTTAAGCTGTTTAATAATCTCAGGATCTGAGAAGATGGTACGATCTACTGTCCACCTTGTACTTAGGGAACTAGCCCTCAGTTGTATTATAATCTGGACAGCGGAATGATCCGAAAGATGTGCTGGAATGTGTACCACCTTCAATGTTCTATCAACTAGACCTTGGTCAACCAGAAAATAGTCAATCCTTGATTGTATGCCCAGTTTTTTATTCTTGAATGTAAAACTGTGTTGCTTGTCACCCTTTTTCTTCCATATATCAGCTAGACTTAGATCCTTCATGCATAATCCTAACCAGTCCCTCATTTTTGGCAGGCTAGTTTGTCTTCCCCGAGGGAGCCGGTCCACCTTAGGGTCAATAATAATATTAAAATCCCCTCCTACAATTATTGGGGTAGTTGCTGAAAGTAATTGTGTATATAGAGATTGTAGGGGAGCTGGATCGTCTTTATTTGGACCGTAGTATCCTGCGACCATGAAAATGTCGCTAAGTATCCTTACTTCGGCTAATGCACATCTACCCTTTGGGTCAGTTTCCGCTAGCTCCACCCTTGCTTTTAGTGATTTTTTAAAATAAAATGGCAACCCCCTTGGTAACACAGTCTTGATTTGTACATATATATGTATCAACCCAGTGTAGTTTTTTTATAATCTCCTCCCATTCTTTTTTTAAAAGGTGAGTCTCTTGGAGTATTATAATTTCACTATCTATTGTCTTCAGATACTCTAATATTCTCCTCCTCCTACCTTTTGTTCGTAAACCATTGACATTCCATGATGTTATTTTCACATATTTCAGATCTTTTTTTATTTCTTTTTATTTTTTGTTTGACCTTCCCAACTCCGACTGCTGGCTCCCGATTCTCCTCTCTTTCTTTTATCATATTGAGGACATAATTTTAGTTTTTTTTTCCCTAACTTGCTCCCATCTCCTGTGCATATTTTATTTTGTCTTTCTTATTCTTTTTTATTCTATGTGAGACTTTGTTTTTAAGAAAAATATAGATTTCCCTCCCTGTAGAAGCCTCCCTCTTTCCTTCTTGGGCTTTGTTGATAGCCCACTTTGAGCTCCGTGTTCGCATTAAATTTAAAACAAGCTATTTATGTATTCTTTATGTATTCTTAATCCTGCGTTTGATCTCGTATTTGATCACGCATTTGTTCCAGGAATACTTCTACCTCTTTTGGGTCGCGGGTGTTATACATCTTGTTCCTCCACATGATCCTGAGGGAGGCCGGGAAATTCATCTGGACCGAGGCCCCTAAGGACTTTAATTCTAGCATCAACTGCCCCAGCTCCCATTGTCTATCTTGAGTAGCTTTAGCAATATCTGAGCGTATTCTGAAAGACCAGTCATCTTTATTATAAGATCCAGTTTTCAGGGCTTCACTTAGAAGCCTCTCTTTAAGAGTGTAGTGTCCAGAAGTTCACAGGCATCTTGGATCTCATTTTGATTCCCTTCTGAAATTTAGAGAATAGACCTGATTTCATCCATCATTTTCTCTAAGAAGGCATCGATAAGCTTTGGCTTTGACTTTGGTTATTTTCAACTGTCAGCTCAGATAGAGTGGGTTCTTTCGGTAGGTCTCTTAATGTTGTATTTATTAGAAGAGTAGGAGCCGGGGAGACTTCCATCCTTGCTGGACCCTGTTTTGGGGCTTTTGCTTGTTGCTTCTCTTGTTTTTGCTGTTGATTTAGATCCAGCTGTTGCACTTGTTGAATCTTGAAAAAAGACCTCAGGGAGGGGGTAGCCTTAATTTTGGATTTTTCCAAATCCTCCTCAATGTCTACTTTCCCCCCTGTCTGCACTTTTTTTTGCTTTGGTTGTGTCTTGGTTATTTTCCTAGATTTTCTTTTAGTGCTGTGCGGGGCTACGGTTTGTTTTATGGCTTGGGGTTGGTTCAGCTTAAAAAACTGCCTATTCCTCAAGCAATAGGATGACCGACCTCCCTGGCTGTACACAGATTCTTCTCAACCTCTGTATTTTTAATCAACTCTACGGGGTTAACAAGGTGTAAAGACTCAGATGGCCCCTCTAGAGGTCCCTCAGCCCCCTTCCAATCCTGTATAAGGAGCAATTTCTGTGATCTCTAACTGTTGCTCTAGGTACTGCTCTCCAATGTTACTCTGTGCTCTTACAGCTATCTCTTTTACCCCCTCCACCCTCTTGCCCAGGACCCTGCTTACTTTTCTCATGTGCTGGATGGGGGGTTCTTCCGTGAGCTTTTTCCAAAATACTTCCTCTACATGCTGTTTTGTTTGGTTTGTGGGCTTGGGGATTATTCTGTGGCTCTCCAAATCTTTCCCACCCCCGCTTGTGTGAGGGCTTGAGCTTGAGCTTGTACTGGCTCCGTCTCCCCTGCCCCAGAAAATAAAACGTAATCCTTCCCACCGCTCACCGGCAGTTCCTGTGGGCTGAGGAAGCCGCCTCCCACCAACCAACAATCGGCTGAAGCCTGGTGCTCCGCGGGCAGTTCTCCCTTACCGCCGCTGCTCTTTCCAGTAAGTTATTGTCACTTTTTATGTTTTCCAACATTTCCTGCTGAAAAATGAGTTTAGTTTCTATCAAGTGACCAACTTTCCACTTTTCCGATTTTCGAAAGAGCCTCGCCTCACCTCGCTAAATCACTGGCCGCTTTCTTGTTCCGCCCTGGGGGAGGGTCCGAGGGTCCAAGCTCGAGAATCCTTACAACGCCTCGTAATCCGGGATAACAAAGCTATAAACATTCCATGCCTTTAGATCCTTGCGGTGAAATTTTTTATCCGCGTTCATTGAGAGTTTTCCTCCTGGAATCCTCAGCGCATTCTTCCTATTTAGAGTGCATCATGCCGGAGCAAACAGGGAGCTCCCGACCGGGCTCATCATCCGGCCGCCATCTTCTCCCCCTCTGCAAATACCTGTGCATTCTGTTACTTGTAACACCAGTTGAATGACATGTGTGCTTGTGTGGCATGTGCTACGAATATAGGCAGCACTATCCATGTGTGAATCAATATGGGCACTCCCACGCATGGCCACTCCACTGTAACACAGGCAGAGGGTAGAGGGGTGCGGTTGGTTCACTCGCAGTTCTTAGTGCACATAGCTGCACTCACTCTCACTGATGATGCATTCAAGTGCCTGGCCTCTATGAGACATGTGTATAGCTGTCAGGACAGCAGTACTCGGCTGGTGCTATTCCTCTTACAGCCGGAATCCTCCCTTGGTGAACGCACCACCTGACATTTAGTACACAAGTGCGTTTTAAAGTGAAGAGGAGTAATAATTGTGATTGAACTCATGGGGGTTGTTCGAGGGAGGGGTGTACGGGCTGAGGCATCCTATCATTATATGAGTGACAACACTTAAATAATGTATTTAAAAAAAATCCCATACTACCTATTGGCAGAGGCAAAAGATGTCAATGGAGTTATCTGACCCACGAGTCTAGTATTTTGTTTCTCACCTGTACAACAATGTGTGATTCTGGGAGAATGTATTTTCGTTCCTGTGCCTCTGCTAGTGTTTCTGCATTAAAGTGTGTGTGTAGGGGGGCTAAGCATTTAAAATGGCAAAGGCAAACAAACGAGGGGCGTTTGGTTGGCATTTTAAATATAACCCTAACATATCAACTCAGGTGTCTCACATAGTTGTTTGCATTCGTGGTTGATTTTGTAATATATGTGCGTTAAAGATAAACATAGTTGTGATGACAGAGGCCAGAGAATAGGTTTATCTGCACGAGTTGCAGCCACCTGGCTTTGTTCTTTCGATGTCTGTGGGCAGATAGGGATTGATTAAGCACAAATTTTGTTTTGCTGCAGGTGAACTTGTGGCTCAATGTTATAGTATTACAAGCATTAAAAGGCACAGGGTGTCCGGTCTATGGTCAGAAAGGTAGATCCCTACCATTAATGTTTGCACACAGTATACAGGTGTGATCTTCTGCACATGGGTTCCCCGCGGATGCGGCTGAGCTGGGTGTGTTTACGAATATCAAAGAACTGAGAGACACTAGAGTTCACTCTCGGGCTGTGAACTCCAAGGCACACACTGAAACAGTTTTGATTAACAAAGCTTCTATTGGAGTATGTTTGAGTGTCCGAGAAGCAGGGATGTTGGGAATTATAATAGTGCAGTTCTGGTTCCACACTCTCATGTCCTGTATCTGCTCCTAGAAGATTGCCTCGAAAAAGTATATTCCTTCAGTACTAAGAGGTAAATAGACATTTAAAAAAAAGGAATGCTAATCTATAAGTGCATAGAATTCGACCCGTGTAACCACACAGATAGTAATAAGGGTCCCTGACTGTGCAGGGGACTTGTACAGACAGTAGCGCAGACATAACCAGGGCCACACTGGACTGCCTCGAGTCAAGAGGCCCTGGCAGGATCGTCCTTTCTTGGCTCTGACCCTTGTGAAAACATGCGCTCGTTGTGCCTGTGCTAGTGTGCTGAGGTACATGAGGCGAGAGTTATTATCTAAAAATTCACAGTTTGCTGAAATATAATTTCTGTTTGCCTGGCTACTACTAAAAAAATCAAGGATGAACTCCAATCCTGGGATGGATCTCTTTTGCCATTTAATTTTTAAAGTATATGCCATGTTCGGTATTACCAATGGTACAAGCCTTGATGACTTCATCAACCAATACAGCAAAGAGGCAGAGATGTGTTACAGGTAGAAGATAATTGGACGCCCTGTTTCCATTGGTTGTGTGTGCTTGGCTTGGGGGACATTTTGCAAGCAGACCAATTTGAGGATTGGGGACATTTTTGATTTGTTTCTAAGGTCTTCTTCACACTTGTGCTTTAAAGTGCTACATTTAGATCCCCCTTTTGCAGCAATTTGCTGTAAATATGTGGTGTTAAAAGCCACCGTTTTAATCAATTTTTTCCAAAATTTTCTGCACCCTCCTTTTGCAGGTCGGCTCGCTCGCTTCGCTCGCTCGCTATGCTTCAATACATTTTTCAGCCCCACCGCTTTCAAAATTCCACCATCTGCCACTTGGACACACATTATCAGGCTAAATCTGCTCATCTGACTGATGTCACATCCCGGCTTGATAACAATGACTGATTTTGGAATGGCATAGGCACTTCCTTTCAGCATCAACTCCAAATAAAAGGGGCATTTGAAGTTATATGTCCTTGTAATAAACATCAGGCGTTGTCATAGGGGGGGCCTAACAATATGTAGAAAAATTAGGGAAAATGACTTGTTCATTTTTGAAAGGGCAGTAGAACCTGGTGAGGATCTTACTATTTCAAGAACCAGAGATATGCAACAACAGCCCCTATCGTCTAGGAAGGGTTCACAGTGTGGTGGATTTACCATCTTCTGCTAATGCCCCACTCCATGTGTTCTAGAAAACTCCACTGAGGGCATTAACTGTCTCTTGAGTAGTGCTCAAGCAAACCACTTTCAATCAACAACTTCACTAATGTATTGGAATGTAGCACGACTTAAGGCTAAGCTGCTACTTTCCCACTGGTGCCATTTTATTGATCATTTTTATATATGTTTTGTTTAAGAAACTTGGTGTACATGTCCGGTAAACAGACTAGGCTTTCTGACATACTTTATCCTGGCAAGACCGAGCACAGGAAGGCGGCCAACAGGTAGACTGATAACATGGGTTAAATCCTCCCTAAATTGCAAAATTCGACAACTGAAAATTGATCGTGAGCATATACTAGGCATCAAAGTAAGTAGTAGTAGAAAGCTTACTGTGTCCTTTTTATAATATCTATGCGAGAGGGGAAATGGGTGGGACTGCCTTGCCAACAATCCAATCCCTGGAAGCCTTCTTGGATAGGCAGCTGCCTGGTGTAAATCTGATTCTTGCCGGTGATTTCAATACTACATGTGAGCCCCTTGATAGGGATTACATTGAAATCACAGCGGCGGAGGATGAAAGATGGGCCATCCCACAGCTGGGGGTTGCCCCAGTAAAGAGATGGACGGTGGCCACTCTCCAGCTAAAGGCACTCACCATTGAACTAGGTGTAAGAGCTACTAATGGAAGGAGCAAATATGACCTGAAGGGGCATACACGTTTAACAAGTATAAATCTAAAAGCCGCTTTGACTATGTAATGATTGATTTGAAACTGTGGCATTTAGTTAAAGACATGATTATACAAGTAAGGGAAGAGAGTGGCCATAACCCTCTATGCCTCCAGATGGAGGATTTATTTAACAAGTTTGAGGTTGATTGTTCAACTCTTAGTTGAACCAGGAACATAGAACATACAGCAGACAAATGCCGGCTAAAATGGCAGCAAGTAAGTGGGAATCCAGAGCTCCTATTTCCTATTAAGAACAACGCTCTAGATTTCCTACCTAAATTAATGAACTGCAGGGAGGCAAACAAAGGTAAACCAAGAAATTATTGAGATGCACACAAAGTTTTTATAGAATATTGACCCTTATTTTATAGCTCCTGTTCTAAGTAAAAAGTTGGCCCCAAGTGGAGGTGGTAGCAGGTTCAACAACGAATGCAGAAAGCTAAGGCGTATACTAGTTGAGGCCAGAAAAGCAAAATATTCTCCTTTAACAGCAACCACTAGGAAATCATATAAGCTGTCATTGTCTAGGGCCAAAAAAGAGTGGGATGATAAGAGATGGCAATACCTACTGGAGACATGTGCATCCAAGGATGATTTTCGGTTTTGGAGGATAGTGGCCAGAGGAGAGCACACAGCAGGGTATAAACGTCAGAATTATGTCTAATCCACAGACTGGTTCAAACATTTTTCAGCCCTATATCACAATGAAGCCATTAATGTGGGTGAAACACCCCTGAATGCCACTTTAATTACATTTAATTCGCCACCCTTCTCTAGGGAGGATGTCTCTAACTCGCTGGCCACTTTTTCCAGAGGGAGAGCTGCTGGACCAGATAGCATTCCAGTGGATGTCTATCTTGGTACACAGTCAAAATATCGAGTTTTAAATGTCGAGGTACAGAAATATTGAGTTCTAAATATCGCAGGTAAGTAATATCGATGTTTTTCATATCGAAGTTAAAAATATCGTCTTGTGTGATTGTATGTAATATCGATGTAAATAATGTCGAAGTAAGAAATATCGATGTTTTAAATATCGAAATGTTAAAATATCGTTATATGATGTATTATATTTATGTTATTTTTAACAGATATACATTTTTATATAATAGGAATAAATATTAATTATTTAAAAATGTTAGATTTTTTTAGGAGCGGGATGTTGGGTTTATAGGGGATAAGGGTGGGGAGTGTTTTAAGAATTATAAATTGTAATGTAATTTTTGTACTATACATATAAATTTCAAAACAAAAATGTGCATTTTTTAATAAATATATTTGTGTAAAATGAAATATAAATTTAAATTTGAAATTGAAATTTTAATTTAATAAATAGTATCTAATTTTTGGAGCGGGATGTTGGGTTAATAGGGGATAAGGGTGGGGAGTGTTTTAAAAAATATAAATTTAATTGTAATGTATTTAAGTGAAATTTTTATTTGAAAATTGAATTTTTTTTAAATAATTAAATTTTACTATACATTTTAAATGTAAATATGAATTATAAAAATATAATCTCCAAAATTTTAAAATACAATTTGAAATTGAAAAATATTTTATTGAAAAATTGTTAATAATTTAAGGAGCAGGATGTTGGGTTAATAGGGGATAAGTGTGGGGAATGTTTTAAAAATTATACATTTAATTGCAATGTATTTTAGTGAAATTTAAAATTGAAATTCGAAAATGTTTAAAAAAAATTGTATTAAAAATTAAAATATTCATTTAAAATATTAAATTTAAAATTTAAATGTAATGTATTTTATAAATATAAAATTTTAATAGAAATGTGTAATGTAAATAGGAAATGAAAAAATATATTTTAATAAAATCATACTAATTTGTAGAAGTGAGTTTTTGTTTTTTATAGGGGATAAGGGTGGGTAGTGGTTAACAATTTAAATAGTTTCAGTGTCCAGCACCTACCCTAATTAAATGTAGATTGGAGTTGGAATAGTAAATTAAATAGGTTCAGTGTCCAGCACCTACCCTGATTACATATAGATTGGAGTTGGAATAGTAAATTAAATAGTTTCAGTGTCCAGCACCTACCCTAATTAAATGTAGATTGGAGTTGGAATTGTAAATTAAATAGGTTCAGTGTCTAGCACCTCCCCTAATTAAATGTAGATTGGAGTTGGAATAGTAAATTAATTAGTTTTAGTGTCCGGCACCTACCTTAATTAAATGTATATTTGAGTTGGAATAGTAAATTAATTAGGTTCAGTGTCCAGCACCTACCCTAATTAAATATAGATTGGAGTTGGAATAGTAAATTAAATTGTTTCAGTATCCAGCACCTACCCTAATTAAATGTAGATTGGAGTTGGAACAGTAAATTAAATAGGTTCAGTGTCCAGCACCTACCCTAATTAAATGTAGACTGGAGTTGGAATAGTAAATAATTAAGTTAAGTGTCCAGCACCTACCCTAATTAAATGTAGATTGGAGTTGGACTAGTAAATTAAATAGTTTCAGTGTCCAGCACCTACCCTAATTAAATGTAGATTGGAGTTGGAATAGTAAATTACATAGGTTCAGTGTCCAGCACCTACCCTAATTAAATGTAGATTGGAGTGGGAATAGTAAATTAAATAGTTTTAGTGTCCAGCACCTACCTTAATTAAATGTATATTTGAGTTGGAATAGTAAATTAAATAGGTTCAGTGTCCAGCACCTACCCTAATTAAATATAGATTGGAGTTGGAATAGTAAATTAAATAGTTTCAGTATCCAGCACCTACCCTAATTAAATGTAGATTGGAGTTGGGATAGTACATTAAATAGTTTTAGTGTCCAGCACCTACTTTAATTAAATGAATATTTGAGTTGAATAGTAAACTAATTAGGTTCAGTGTCCAGCATCTACTAGAAATAAATATAGATTGGAGTTGGAATAGTAAATTAAATAGGTTCAGTGTCCAGCACCTACCCTAATTAAATGTAGATTGGAGTTGGAATAGTAAATTAAATAGGTTCAGTGTCCAGCACCTACCCTAATTAAATGTAGATTGGAGTTGGTATAGTAAATTAAATAGTTTTAGTGTCCAGCACCTACCCTAATTAAATGCAGATTGGATTTGGAATAGTAAATAATTAAGTTCAGTGTCCAGCACCTACCCTAATTAAATGTAGATTGGAGTTGGAATAGTAAATTAATTAGGTTAGGTGTTCAGCACATACCCTAATTAAATGTAGATTGGAGTTGGAATAGTAAATTAAATAGGTTCAGTGTCCAGCACCTACCCTAATACAATGTAGATTGGAGTTGGAATAATACATTAAATAGGTTCAGTGTGCAGCATCTACTCTAATTAAATGTAGATTGGAGTTGGAATAGTAAATTAATTATGCTGAGTTTCCAGCACCTACACTAATTAAATGTAGATTGGAGTTGGAATAGTAAATTAATTAGGTTCAGTGTCCAGCACCTACCTTAATTAAATGTACATTGGAGTTGGAATAGTAAATTAAATAGGTTCAGTGTCCAGCACCTACCCTAATTAAATGTGGATTGGAGTTGGAATAGTAAATTAATTAGGTTCAGCGTCCAGAACCTACCCTAATTAAATATAGATTGGAGCTGGAATAGTAAATTAAATAGGTTCAGTTTCCAGCACCTACCCTAATTAAATGTAGATTGGAGTTTGAATAGTAAATTAAATAGATTCAATGTCCAGCATCTACTAGAATTAACAGTACATTGTAGTGGGATTATTTTTTGAAAAAATACATTTAGAGAAATGGGTACATTTATTACATTTATAGTAAGTAAAAACACCATGCACTGTTTTTCATATTGTTATTATAACATTTACATAATATATTGATACTAATATTGTATACAATATTTCAAAAAAAGATTTTTTTTATTATAATGTCATTTTTATTTCTAGTAATATTAATATTAATATTGAATTATTAATATTAATATCTTTCAAATTTTAATATAAAAAGTACATAAAACGTATACATTTTTAACATTTTTTACAAACTTATATTTTTATAATTATAATATTAAATATTATATTTTAATAATATTTAATTTGATAATTTTACAATTTTTACACATTATAATATGGTTTATAATACATAAGCATACAAATGCAAATATAAAAAAATACAAGTTTTGTAATGTTTAACTAATTTTTGTTTTGTTAAATTATTTAGTCATTCATTTAACTATTTTTATGTTGTCATTATTGTTTGGGTGTTATATTTTGTAACCGCTCTTAGGGGCTGATTACGATGGAGGATTTTCCGCATCCTCCGGGCCGGGGGAAGCCACCGCCGGCCCGCAGGATGCGGAAAATCCTCTGCCGACTCACCAAAGACCCACTGCCACATTAGGATGGCTGGTGGGTCCTGGTTTCAGTCCGCCGCGGTTGGCTTACAACCGCGGCGGAAAAGGCCTAATATGGTGGCGGTGTCTCTCAGACACCGCCAGACATATTAGGATGGCTGAGAAAACATGCTTTTCCGCGGCGGCTTCTCCGCCGAGGAAAAGCATGCGGATCTTCACCTCGGGTGAAGAGGGGGTGGGGGGTGCACATTTGTATGCAGAAATCGGCAGGCACTGCACGGTGCCAGCCGCTTTCTGCATACAAATGCAATGTATGCATTTGCAGCTTGAAGCCGCACCCGCCGCAATGTTACAAATAGAGGATGTGACCGCCAGGGTGGCGGTCACATCCTAATTGGACAGGAGGGAACTCCGCATGCCCATTTGGAGGTTCCATCCTGCTCGGTGATCGCGGACGGACTCAAGTCGTCCGCGATCATAATGGGCAGCTACTTCTCGTCTGAGAAGGTAAGAGTTCTAATCTTTAAACTTAAGTATTGTAAGTATGTTTTGAAAGTAGTAGTTAGTTATTTATGGTGTGTGGACTAGGGTTTTAGGAGTTTTGATGTTTGTAGTTAGTTATTTACGTTTTAAGTGTTATCGTCGTTTGCACGTAATTAGGCCTAGTTTGAGTTGTTTGTTTTGGGTATATTTCGTTAGTTTTAGTGTTAAATATCTTATTATTGTTAGTGACTAATGTATATTTCTATATTTTGTGAGGGTGGGAGTGTTTATTTTTCTTTTACGGGTATTTGGTTACAGCGTTTTCGTTTATGGAAGTATTCCGTTTTTTAAAATAAAGGAAGTATATTTAGCTTGTTTAAAGTAATACTTTTTTTACACTTTCTTTATTATTTGGGTTTCCTGGAGCGTTTTTTATATTTTTACACATTTTCGGGTTTTTAATGGATTCAGGTTTGCCGATTTTTTAGGGAATTTTGATGGATTTGGCACAGTTGTATTTTTACATTTTCTTGGGCTTTTTATTTTAATTGAACATTTAATTGGATGTGGATTATTTTCGATCACTTGGATTTGGTATTTCAATTGCAGTGCAAGGTAAGTGGTTTTATCTTATTTTTATTGTGGGTGGGGAATGTACTATTTATATGCTGATGTTGTTTATTATATATTTATTTTGTCTATTTATTCAATTTTCCAAAATAAGTAGACACAATAAATACTTGTATTTTGTAACAGAAAAGTGTTTGTTGATATGGTAGGATTATTTTATTTAATTTTAATTGGACAGAGTTTTTATTGTTAGATTAGTGTTTTGGCAATCATTTGCAAGTATTCTAATCCTTTTGTTGTAGGATAAAGTTGTACTTGTTGCTGTAAATATTGGTACATTTGAGCTGTTTGTCTTGATACTTTTGGTTTTAATTCCAAGACTGATTGCCCCATTCTTAATTCTTGAAAACTTTGTTCTTTTTGTATTGCCATTAGCAACTTGTGTAGTTGTAGGAGTTGTACGGCTAGTTTAAGCTAGGAAGGCATTATGTCAACCCTCAACTGCATTGTTTGTTTTGGCTTCTTGATTTAATGTTGGGAGATATACATTCCACCAAGGTATTTGGAATCTAGGTTGTCGTCTGTGGCCTGACCTGTGTAGTCTCCCCACCCAGTTGTCCTCGAAATAATCTAGAAGGGGGGCTAGTTTTTGTTCGTTTTTAGTATAGTATGCACTTTCAATTAAAATGTTATAGTGTTCAGCCACGTCTGTTATTGGCACGTATGCTAGTGCTATTATGTGTTTGATTTGATATGCAAATGTTATATTGGTTGCATATTCAACACTTAGGGGCCGATTATGATGGCGGACGGACCTGAGTCCATCTGCCACCCCGGACTAGGATGGACCGTCCGCAGGGGCAGCGGAGGTCCCTCCGTGCAAATTAGGATGTGCCCTCCACCCTGGCGGTCACACCCTGTATTTTTAACATTGCGGCGGGTGCTGCTTGAAGCAGCACCCGCCACAATGTTAAAAATGTAAGCTGTGCATGCGGCAAGCGGCAGGCACCGCGCGGTGCTTGCCGCTTTGTGCACGCAAATGCAGGGGGGTACCATAGGTACCCCCCATGTGCATTCACCACCCCCCCTTCACCCCTGGGGGCCCGCAACGGGCCCCCAAACAAAAATCCGTATGCCTTTGCACGGCGGAAATGCCGCCGTGTAAAGGCATAGAACGCCAGACATCCTAATATGCCTGGCGGTGTCTGATAGACACCGCCAGCCATGTTAGTGCTTTTCCGCCGCGGACGGAAGGCCACCGCGGCGGAAAAGCTGCGGACGGAAAAAAGATCCCCCAGCTATCCTAATCTGGCGGGGGGTCTTTTTTCAGTCCGCAGCGGTTTTCCCGCATCCTCCGGGCCGGCGGTGGCTTCCGCCGTCCCGGAAGATGCGGGAAAACCGATATCATAATCGGCCCCTTAGTGTTGATTTTTGTAAGTGTCTCCAGAGACATTGGTTGAAGTGAAAGTAACATCCTTGTATGGATGTGTGAGGGTATATTTTCAGGATGGACTGTATCATGGCCTGTTCAAAGTCGATTATTATTTTCAGGGGAAAGTAGACTGTGGTTTTTTCTTTTCTTTTATTTAAAATTTTTGCATACGTTGAAGCTTGTTTGTTTGGTAATAAACAATAAATAAAAGGTATGCAAGTGTTATGGTATTGTCCATGTATAGTATATAGTTGATAGAATGGTTTAGGGCATATGCTAAATGTGCCATCCATCATCCATGTTTGGCTTTCTTTTAATTTTCTAATATTGTTTACTGTTGCAAACATTATTATCCTTTTATCTTTGTTATTATTATCGTAGAAGATAAAAGGTTCATCATTGTGGGTTATTGTAAGCTCAGGTGGAATTATTACCTCTTCAAAGGTTTTTGGTGTTGGTATTGTAGGCCTTGTGGATTTTTTTGTTCTAGCTATTGTTCTTTTTATGGAAGCAATTGTTGGTAGTTGACCTCTTGCTTCTCTAGGTATTTTAGGAAGTAATTCTTTTAATATGACACTTGTTGGTAAATCAGAGGTGCTACTTAATTCTTGAATGTTTTCTAGAGTAGATCTAACCTCTATATCAGAAATGTTAGGTGGATGGTTGTGTTCAGTTGTATTTATGACACTAGTTTCTCTAGTTGTTGCTCGCCCATAACATTTGTTAGAGTAATACTTTGTACATTTTCAGTTTACTTTAAGGTCTTTTTGTTTCTCTTGGGTATAAGTATACCCCATATAGCATAACAAAAATTTCACTTTTTGAGAAGTGATAAATTTTGCATCTTCAGTCATAGTGAATTTCTTTAATCTAGGAAAGATGTATTAAACATAATTAGAAAATGTTTTTATAAAATAGGATTAATTTATTGTATTTCTACTTTACTTATGTACTTACCAATTATCGATGTGTTGACTTTGAAAGTAGATATGTGTTTGTTTAGTTGATGCTGTTTTGTCTTTTAGTGCTCTGTGAAAATAAAGTTAAATATGTTTTAGTCAATGTTTACATATGTATGTTGGTTTAACACTTTGCAGGATAAGACATTTCATTATGGATACGTTATATTAATTAGAAAATATTTTAAACATGTTTTACAAATATAAGTTACTTAAGTGAAGTTTTACAATATGCTATTTTTCACTAGAAATATAGTACATTTCTATTTATTTTATACTTACCAAGTGTTATGTATTTGAAGATTAATGTAGATGTTTTGTTGATCTGTTGCTTTTTTTATTTTTAAGGTGGTCTGTGGAAAGAAATAAAAGAATGTTTTATTTAATGCATTATATTTAATGCAAAGTTGGAGATTTTTTGAGGCAGTTTGTCTAATATCTTTATTTTAAAAAGTTTGTACATTTTTATACATTGTGGAAATTTAACATGGACTTAGCTTGCTCCTTTTAAATTGTGAGCATGTGTTTTTGCTTTTTTTAAGTGTAGAGAAAAATAAATTAGTATACTTACTTTTGTAGTTTGTAGTTTTCGTTACTTTTAAATGTTTAGATTATTTATAAAGTTGGATCTGTTGTGGAGATATAAAAAGAAAGAAATGTTAAGTATTTTAGAATTGTTAAAGCATAGTAGTTTGGTATTAGTTATCTAGTTATTTTACCAAGTTGTGTCTACCTACTTTTTGTAATCTGGAGTAGATTTCTTTTCAGTGTAGTATGTGGTATTGTTGAAAATTGAGCAGAGTTTCTTCTTCCTGAATTTTCTTTGTAGGTGTTAGTGGTTAGAGTTTTTTGGTTTATAAAGTGTGTGTTTAATTGTTTCTTGTATTTCATTTGTTAGATCACTTTCAAAGGGTTTCTATTGGTTAGTTGAATTTTTTTGCAGTTAATTAAATGTGTTAGTTGTATGTGAACTACTAATGTTGAGGTATTTGTTTTATTCGTGTATTTCAAAGCGTTTTTATAAGTGGTTTTGCATTTAAAAATGTATTATATTATTTTTGAAATGTGTATAATTTAATTGTGTTAGTTTATAATGTTTAATTTTATATATTATTTTTAAATTATTAATGTGGGCATATTTTAATTTTAAGATGTGTTAGGTAAGTATTTTAAGTATTATATGCGTGTATTTATTATATTTTAAATTTATAGTGTTTAAAAAATATATTTTTAGGTGTTTTTGTGATGTCGATAATTTTTTATTGCGATAATATTGATGTAGGTATTTGTGTTATCGATGTTTTTGTTAGGTGCTATCTTTATTTATGATTGCCGATATATTTAAAATCGATCTGTTTGTGTACGATATTTTTTGAGTCGATATTTTTGTTTAGCGATAATGTGTCATCGATGTTTTTGTAGTTTATTAGTTAAATATAGAGTATCGATGTATTTGTTATCGATATTTAGTAGACGATTATTTTGTATGTAGATTTTTGTATGGTAATAAACAATGGTTTAGAGCATATGCTAAATGTGCCATCCATCATCCATGTTTGGCTTTCTTTTACTTTTCTAATATTGTTTACTCTTGCAAACATTATTATCCTTTTATCTTTGTTATTATTATCGTAGAAGATAAAAGGTTCATCATTGTGGGTTATGGTAAGCTCAGGTGGAATTATTACCTTTTCAAAGGTTTTTGGTGTTGGTATTGTAGGCCTTGTGGATTTTTTTGTTCTAGATATTGTTCTTTTTATGGAAGCAATCGTTGGTAGCTGACCTCTTGCTTCTCTAGGTATTTTAGGAAGTAATTCTTTTAATATTACACTTGTTATTATTATTATTATTATTACGAATTTTAATATAGCGCCTGGTTACCATTAGGCATCCCCGCGCTCATCCAGAGCAGAGCAACGTCACACCAGCACAAGAAATCAGGCAGGAAACAAAAAAGTTTTCAAAAGTTTACGAAACCGTAAAAAACTTGCTTCCGAGCGCAAGTACAGAGGGAGGGAATTCCACAGGGTGGCCACCCTTATGGAAAATCTTCTTCCACCAGTTCTTTCTTTCCTCACCCTCGTGACCTGCAACAGGTGTTGATGGTCAGAGCGGAGAGAGCGGGGGGCCTTATACGATTGGACCATATCCTCAAGGATAGGTGGCCCTTTCCCCTGTAGAAGTTTGTGGGCTATGCCAAGTGCCTTAAATTTGACCCTCTCTCTGACGGGGAGCCAATGTAACGCCTTTAGTGCGGGGCGAGCAGACTGACGCCTAGGGAGATCCGTCAGGAGCCTGGCGGCCGCATTCTGCACTTGCTGCAGTTTATTTAGTGTACCTTCCGGGGCACCCAAAAATAGGGCATTACTAAAGTCCAACCGCGAGATGATAAGCCCCTGAATGAGTAACCTTCTAGAGGCTGCTGGAAGGAGAGGTAAGATCTTCCGGGCTGAACGGAGCAGGCCAAAACACAAACCTGAGATCTTTTTCGCGTGTGTTTTAAAGGAAAGGTCCTGCTCGAGCCAGACCCCGAGGCTCTTGATCTCCTGCTTGGGGGTGGGCACAGGTCCCAAACAACTGGGCCAGCTGCTAGGAGATAAGGAAGGCGAAGAATTCCCCAGCAGCTTGTTGGTAAATCAGAGGTGCTACTTAAGTCTTTAATGTTTTCTAGAGTAGATCTAACCTCTATTTCAGAAATGTTAGGTGGATGGTTGTGTTCAGTTGTATTTATGACACAAGTTTCTCTAGTTGTTGCTCGCCCATAACATTTGTTAGAGTAATACTTTGTACATTTCCAGTTTACTTTAAGGTCTTTTTGTTTCTCTTGGGTATAAGTATACCCCATATAGCATAACAAAAATTTCCCTTTTTGAGAAGGGATACATTTTGCATCTTCAGTCATAGTGAATTTCTTTAATCTAGGAAAGATGTATTAAACATAATTAGGAAATGTTTTTATAAAATAGGATTAATTTATTGTATTTCTACTTTACTCATGTACTTACCGAGTATCGATGTGTTGACTTTGAAAGTAGATATGTTTGTTTAGTTGATGCTATTTTGTCTTTTAGTGCTCTGTGAAAATAAAGTTAAATATGTTTTAGTCAATGTTTACATATGTATGTTGGTTTAACACTTTGCAGGATAAGACATTTCATTATGGCTACGTTATATTAATTAGAAAATATTTTAAACATGTTTTACAAATATAAGTTACTTATTTAGTTTAAGTGAAGTTTTACAATATGCTATTTTTCACTAGAAATATAGTACATTTCTATTTATTTTATACTTACCAAGTGTTATGTATTTGAAGATTAATGTAGATGTTTTGTTGATCTGTTGCTTTTTTTATTTTTAAGGTGGTCTGTGGAAAGAAATAAAGAATGTTTTATTTAATGCATTATATTTAATGCAAAGTTGGAGTTTTTTTGAGGCAGTTTGTCTAATATCTTTATTTTAAAAAGTGTACATTTTTATACAGCGTGGAAATTTAACATGGACTTAGTTTGCTCCTTTTAAATTGTGAGCAAGTATTTTTGCTTTTTTTAAGTGTAGAGAAAAATAAATTAGTATACTTACTTTTGTAGTTTTCGTTAATTTTAAATGTTTAGATTATTTATAAAGTTGGATCTGTTGTGGAGATATAAAAAGAAAGAAATGTTAAGTATTTTAGAATTGTTAAAGCATAGTAGTTTGGTATTAGTTATCTAGTTATTTTACCAAGTTGTGTCTACTTACTTTTTGTAATCTGGAGTAGATTTCTTTTCAGTGTAGTATGTGGTATTGTTGAAAATTGAGCAGAGTTTCTTCTTCCTGAATTTTCTTTGTAGGTGTTAGTGGTTAGAGTTTTTTGGTTTATAAAGTGTGTATTTAATTGTTTCTTGTATTTCATTGGTTAGATCAATTTCAAACGGTTTCTATTGGTTAGTTGAATTTTTTTGCAGTTAATTAAATGTGTTTGTTGTATGTGAACTACTAATGTTGAGGTATTTGCTTTATTCGTGTATTTCGAAGCGTTTTTATAAGTGGTTTTGCATTTAAAAATGTATTATATTATTTTTGAAATGTGTATAATTTAAGTGTGTTAGTTTATAATGTTTAATTTTATATATTATTTTTTAATTATTAATGTGGCCATATTTTATTTTAAGGTGTGTTAGGTAAGTATTTTAAGTATTATATGCGTGTATTTATTATATTTTAAATTTATAGTGTTTAAAAAAATATTTTTAGGTGTTTTTGTGATGTCGATAATTTTTTATTGCGCTAATATTGATGTAGATATTTGTGTTATCGATGTTTTTGTTAGGTGCTATCTTTATTTATGATTGCCGATATATTTAAAATCGATCTGTGTGTCTACGATATTTTTTGAGTCGATATTTTTGTTTAGCGATAATGTGTCATCGATGTTTTTGTAGTTTATTAGTTAAATATAGAGTATCGATGTATTTGTTATCGATATTTAGTAGACGATTATTTTGTATGTAGATTTTTGTAGTTTCGATATTTTGTCAGTGATTCGTCTATCTTCAGGCTACAGATGTTTGGGTAAACTACATTTTAGTTTTTGCAAATGAGATAGCTATGGGGGCTCCTATTCTGGCATCTTGGCGGAGAGCGGAGGTGGTTCCTGTGTATAACAAGCATTGGCATAGCCAATAGGTCTTGCTTTTGGACCTTATATGTGTTTAGCCATACAACAGTTGATGTTGTTGCACCAAGGACATCGTGCTGCATAACGAAATACTTATAAGGTCCCAAAAGCCAGACCTATTGGCTATGCCAATGCTTGTTTTAAAAGTTATCCACCTAAGGAAAAGTATTGTGTTAGTTTCTGTTGAGGGTATATGATTGTTATGTGATGACATCTTAAAGGATTTTATCGTTTTATAAATCACATTATTTGAATTGCTTTTATTTATATATACTTTCATTGCAGTTTTTACTTGCCGATTAAAGTTCTTGAATTGAGTGGTTGAATATATCGAAAGGTATTACCAAATTTGATCTGGACATTTATTTGATTGTTTAATAGAGCCTAAAATGTTCGATATTATGTTGATTACAGACTAAAATATAGAAGTGGTACCTGACGGAAAAGGATCATTGCTGGAGATGTGGTAACATCATCACTTGTCATATGTTACTGAGATGTCGGACAGTGAGCGAGTTTTTGAGGAGAAGTTGTTTTACAAAATTTCTGTAAATCTGCGGTAAGAGAGAAGGAGAAGACCTCCAAGGTCCCCTGAAAGACCCAAGTTTGGACTGTGGATGGGGTCAGCTGCTGTCCATAAAGTAAGCTCTATTTTCATGGGGTTTAGCTTCAGGTAACAGCATCTGGATGCTGTTGAAGAGCACAGTACTCTTCTACCACAGCTTGTTTTGTGGCTGTGGCAGCCATCAGCCATGAGGATTAGTTAATTAGTGTTTGAGGTGTCTGTTAGCCATGTTCCTGTAATAAAGATTGCATCTACCTTGAGATTTAGGAGGATGTAAGTGTGCCTGATGCAAGCATGAGAGAGCATACCTGATCGTTCAGGAGAGGGAAAGTTTTGTAGGTCTCGCTGAGTCAGCGCATGCGCTGCTCGGCGAGACATTTAGTCTGCGGGCTTTCAAAAGTCCTACCAGACTCTTTTGCTGGCCACGGGCCTGCGGTTACGCATACAATGACAAGCAGAGGCACCATATGGCTTTCCTCTCTCATCAATGTGCGTGCAAATCGCACACCACTCGCCAGACGTGCAGCTGTTTTTTTTCCACTTTTTCCACAGCGCGCGCACCACTCGCATGCTTTTTTTTCTTTTAGTGCGCTCGCGCGCACACAACTCCTGGGCTTGTTTGATGTACACCACGACCAGGCATCATTGCACAGATATACTAGTTACATGGTGCGAGTATGCTGTATCCTAGATAGTTATCTACGGCGGCATCCATTTTCAATGCGACATGTCATGGGACGCGCTTTACGATATGCCATATCATGCACCTATTTTTCTCGCTTCCAGAAGGGGCATACTGGCTGTGCTGCACGCCATGACCAGGCATTATTTCACCCATATTTTAGTTACATGGGGCCAGTATGCAGTATTTTGGATGGCCCACTTGGGTGGCCATGTATATACCAAAGATATCAGTAGGTCAAAGAACGCGGTAATCTGTCTAAAACTATGTGTTTGATTAAGGGAACAGTCACGAAGTCCATTTTGAAATGATACGTGGTGACCAGCAAATAATTCCCATCAGATACCACTTGGGTGGCCTCCGGACGCAATGCGACATGTCGCGGCAAGCCTATAAAGTTGTGTGAATCATAATCTCAGGCACACATTAACATTTATCAACGTGGCGCGCTTGACATTGCAAAACAATGTTGGCAAACCTGATCCCAGTACAATGGATTATACATACCGGGCCTTGTCAAGTGCTTTTCATGAATTAAAGGAGTAGACCGCTCGCAACACCGACATGCATCAAATTAGCTAGTTTGAAATAATTGCCCAGTTTTGTACAATGTATCATTTGTTTTCCATTTTGGTTTAATTGTACATTATTGTATAGAGCCTAGAATGAATGTATTTGTATTTTACTTCACTTTGATGTCACCCGGTAGTTAGTTGAAACATAGTCTGTTCACTATGTTCTTTATGAAAGCGATTGGAAAAGCACTTGAGAAGGGGTGCTAAGCTGAAACGAATTGACATCGCAATAAACCTGTTGTGATCACTCTAGAGTGCCTCAGACTACTTTTTTTTATAATTCAACCATTGCAGCCCACCTTCTGGCACCAGAGCAATCGTGTGGATGTTTCTGCCAATTTGCGGACTTACTTGAAGGATATATATCCCAGTGAGCAGGGCGTGGAGACTCCAAAACGCATTGGGTTACTTTCAGCTTGTTGATGAATAAATCCAACATTAAATAAATTATCCTGGGATCTATCACTTTATGGACGGGAGTGGGTGTTTCCGTGCTGTTGCAGCATTAGGAGGTGAAGTGAAAATATTGGGCTCCTCAACCCTTACATGCACCAGTGCCGAGATGGGTCCCAGCCATTTGAAGATTGGTGCAGCAGGTATAAATATATATATGTAAACAAAATGTTGTTTTAATGATATTCATTGGATCTAGAACAACCTCCAATTTTTTTTAAGTATTATGAAAATCATTAAAATATTCATTCTAATGGAAGAAACAAGATGTATGGTTAGTAATCTCCAGGTATCTTTGCAGTAACAACATGGAAATGTGTTTAGTTGTTTGGTAACACCGTATCCGTATATGCACCAAATTTGGCACAAAAGATCACCATTCAGTGGAAGAGGTTACATGTTTATCAGTTTGAGCAGTGCTTGAAATGGAAAAATAGAAGTGCAGGTACTCTGTATCTGAGTACCAGCTTGTTTTGAGAAGTGCCGGTACTCTCCAATTAAAAGTACTACATTACTTTTGAGAAGTGCAGGTACTCTCCCTCTCAAAATTAAAAAGCATTGGCATAGCCAACAGGTCTCACCTTTGTGACATTATAAGTGTTTAGCCATGCAACAGTCGATGTTGCACCAAGGATATTGTGCTGCATAATTAAATACTTATAAGGTCCCAAAGGATAGACATTTAAGAACAGTTCTTACATGCACATTAGATTAAATTGTGTTAACTAAACTGCTCAAAATATAATGTGCTAGCCATGGACGCAGATTAGACCCTCATGTCAAGGGTTGTGTTCATGGGCTGCAATGTCTGACCATCAGAGCTCTCGTGCCCAGGACTACTAGTACTTATAGTGGCAGAAAAATAAATACCTGGCCCAATACAAGTCGGGCCCTCAATGTCCATTAAGAATTGAGGAAAGAATCATTCCGGGTCTGATTCCTCATTTTGACCTGAACTTTCACCCAGAAATTTCGGTTGCTTTCATCAGCGGAGCATAGCCAGAGCTGCCAATTTTGGAGCTGGGGAAGCAGGTTTGAGCCTCGGCGTCAGCTCAGTATCCTGTCATTCTGAGCAAATCTGTTCTTGTGTAACGTAACTAGTGCTCCTGTAATGTGCTCCAATACCTTTGTGTCGAGTTCGCGCTATATTAATCTGCAAAATAAAAAAGTAGGTAGCTCTGTGGCGTTCCTGTGGACCTCACAATGCTGATGGGGCTGGCGACTGTCATTAACTGCCCCTCTGTAATTAATTGGCTGCTCGTAGCGAGGGCTTTTGAGATCACCAAAGTCGCAGCCGATGCCCTTGTTGTGCCCTTTGATCTTTACGTGGCACTACCACTGGCACCCTTAGCCTCAGGGCTTGTGAAAGCAAAAAAAGTGCACATGACTTTAACTACAAGTTTGTTTACTGCCGTATCCGATTGTAATTTTCCCAAAAATCCCTCCGAGATAATACCAGTGGGATCAGAGGGTGCCAAAGAGTGTATGACATCACTTCCGGTAGCCCAGTGTATTTTTGTCAATGATTGTCTGTGTGTTAACATGATATTTTTGCATTTTCTGACTGTCTTGTAAACGGAAAACTGTTTTGCAAAATCATGGGAAAACTATTCATACAAAGTCTATCTTTTTGTGTTACTGGCACAAATGCAGGCAAAGAAAATACTGCACTTTGTAATAAGGATGCTGTTCTTTTCTTTGTTATCATGCTTTTGCTGGTCAGGCGTGCATCTCTTTTCCAAATAATCTGTGCCCTCTGTGGACCTGATTCATATTTATTGTGATTTTCGTTTTTTTGTGTGTGAAATCCATTGTGTAAACGCAGGTCACATTTCGGCCATATGTTTTCATGCTGCCCTGCCAGCAAATTGCTACAAGCAATTAAGGGTTATTCATGATACGTCATCTATACTTGGGATAAATAGTCCCTGAAACAGAAATACGACCCCCATCAACTGACCAGTCAACCCTGCACTGCTCCGTTTTGGCATGACCAAGATAGTTACTGCGCACACAGGAGGGAACGCGGGGCCTAGTAAATCTCGTCAGCATATTGCATGAAAGATATTTCCTTTGGAATTAATTATAAAAAAAGTTGTACAAATCTGCCTTTGTTTCATCACGGTAAGGGGCACTCAAGTGCAACTGTTTGGACAACGGAAACATCTATTTATTCTAATTAAATCAAATTAGGGCGAGTTCCTATAATGAATTGCTCAATTGAAAACCTTGTGAACTTTTTTGAACCACCATTTTCACTTGATCATAAAATCATGGAACTGTAAGCGCCGGAGGAGGTCATTGGACTCTCGCTGGCGCCTCCGCAGCTGCATCTTGGGTTGTTAAGCATTCATTCTTTATCGTTTCCCTTACACGTTAATATGTTCCCTTTTACATGCTTTTTGGTTTTTTTTTGCAGAAGGAGAATGATTGGTTTTATGCTGATATAATCAGCTTGTCATCCTCTCAGCATGAGGGAATACGACTACTTCAAACAAAGACGTAAACAAAAAAAAACAAGTGCTGAATCACAAACGCAGCCCCGCGAAAGTGAAACAGTACTGGGATAACAAGTGGGAGGGGTGGGGGGAGTGTGAGAGAACACACAGAGATTCCCTTGCGGGAGCGACCAAACATATGTTGCCAAAGCTCGCTCCCGCAATGGAATTGCCAAACGTGCACGCATTGCCATTAAAACTAATGCGTGCACGTTTTTGGCTGAAAAGCCAAAGCGATTTTTATAGGTCTTTTTCCAATGCAACGCATGCGCGCTGTGTAGGCGAGACCTAAAAAGGGGGATAAGAGTCTGCCAGCCAACTATAGGACCATCAGTCTAATCAACTACTTAACCCCTTGGACGCTCATGACGAGCTCAGCTCGTCATGGAGTGCCCATTCATTTCAATGGAAATTACATTGAAAGTCTAAGTAGAGGCTTAGCATCCAAGTGGTTTTAAAGAAAGTCTTTTGTCGAATAGTACCAGTAAAGATCCAAATGAGATGAAAGTAACAACATCATAAATCCGCTACAAGCAGGTTTTAGAGCCAAGACATCAACAATTGGTCAGGTCGTCAGATTTGATATAATATACTGGAAGAAGGCCCTGAACGACAAGGGTAAATTATATGTCACCTTTGTCCATCTTAAATCCGCTTTTGATCTGATGCCACGTTCAAAGCTATGGTCAGTTCTTTAAGAAATGGGGATGCGAGGAGGAGCAACGCTGGGAACCAAGATGGCCGCGTAAGCTCCCGGCTCCGCCGACCTCCGCCAGTTGCTTATAAATCCTGCTAATGATCCTGAATTCGCACCGGACTCCCGTGTGGCTGAAGTCTCGCTGAGCCTAAAGCTGCAATCCCGAGCTTTCTATCATTTCGAATGGTGATGCTACGCCGTGTTTTCATTCTCGGCTTAACCCAATGCGGAAGCCGGGGCCTTGATTTCTGACCCATCCGGGTTGGAGTAGAACAACATCGGACGCGGGACCTGGGTGACGTCCGGTCTCTCGAAGTGGAAAATATCCTGCCTGGTTTGGATGGTGGTACTGTGGTCGGGTTGATACCAAGTGTACGGCGGCCAGAAGCACCGGTAGCTGTGGACAGGGTCTGTCGCCCGAAGACCCTGCTGACCCCCCGGGGTCCACGGATTCGGATCCTCGCAGACGGCGTTGGTGTTGAGAATACGACCTTAAGGGATACACGCCGTTACCGTCTCCACCGCCTGTGCCTGTTACCCCGGAGTAGTCGACCTCCGGGGTTAATAGATCTGATTTGTCGCTTTGCGAGAGGAGATGGAACGGGCGGAATGTACGCCATCGCTGCAGACCGTAATGGCAGCCATTGGGACGTTTCACGCGCAAGTCACCGCCACCATCCATAAAATGATCGCAACAGCTGGAGATTTGTGCTTGAGACCGGACCATGACCCTTTGCCAGATTTGGAACACGCTGTGTTACCCGCAAATCTGATCCCGCCTGAGACAGAAGGCCCCGTACGGAAACTAGATCTGGTGTTTTTTGTCAGCTCCCAACCAACAGCCTACGAACTTGGAACTACCAAACACTCAGCATTCTCAATGGTGATACCGCCCAAGATGGACATAGTTGATTGTATACTCCTGAACAACACCCTCAGTGCCTAGGGGACTGATTTATTACTCTTCCCCTCCCAGTTGGTTCCGGTACGTTCTAGTGACTCTCTGTTGATGGACGGATATCCTCGTTTGGTTTGGGGACTTCGAGTACTAACACTGTGGTGTTGATTCAACTGTAAGGAGTAGTTTCTGTCCTGTAACTCCAGTTCTGTAGTAGGGGTATCTCTGTTATAGTCATAATCTAGTGAATAGTCCCGCCCATGTGCGTGGACCCCGGAGCAATCAAAAATAATCTCTTACAGTGTCAGAAAATGCAGAAATGCATAGACACTTAAGAGAGAATTTAAAGACAGATAATGCAGCCTAAAAAGGCTACACTGTCCAGTACTTCAACTAGACATTCCACCATAAAATCCACAAAACAGCAAAAGCCTGTACAGATTTCCCTTGCTTTACCAGCAAAATCCCTCAGGAATGATAGAGAGAAGAACCTGTACAGACAAGCCCCAAAGGCTGCCATTATGTGGCTCAGAACAGGATACTGTGCCTTTAAGAGAACTTTCCAGAACATCACAGTATCCCAGAATGCCCTGCAGGTCCCAGTTACTTTCAGTTCTTTTTGATGGCGTAACACGCCAGACCTGTAGCATTCCTTACATGAATATCTCTCTCCACCGGGGAGGAGGGCGGGCGCTTATGACTATAACAGAGATACCCATACTACAGAACTGGAGTTACAGGACAGAAACTACTCCTTCTGTAGTAGGGGATCTCTGTGTATAGTCATAATCTAGTGAATAGAATGGCAAGCCCATCCCCACACCAAGCGGCGGTGGAGAAAGAAGAAATAACGCCACTATTGTGCGAACAAATTCCGCAGCGAAGCCTGCCCAACCTGAGAGTCTGCCCTGGCATCAGTGTCCAGGCAGTAATGCTTAGAAAAGGTATGGACCGACTTCCAAGTGGCCGCCTTGCAGATTTCTGCAATGGGAACATTACGGAGCAATGCTGTCGTGGCAGCCTTGCCCCTGGTGGAATGAGCCTTAGGTTTGCCCCCTAAGGTCTTATTAGCTTTGTAGTAACACAATTGTATGCAGGACACAATCCACCTAGAGATGGACTGTTTAGAGGTAGCAAGACCTGTCCTGACCGATCCATAATTGATGAACAATTGGTCTGACCTACGAATATCTTTGGTTTTATCCAGATAAAATTTCAGCACCCTCCTAACATCCAGGGAATGCAAAGACCTTTCCGCTGGAGATGAAGGATTCTGAAAGAACGTAGGTAAATTTATAGTCTGGTTGATATGAAAATCAGACACAACCTTGGGAAGGAACTTAGGGTGAGTGCGCATAACAACCTTAGCAGCATGAAACACAGTATAAGGTCCTTGGCAACACAATGCCTGAATTTCACTCACCCTGCGGGCCAATGTAATGGCCACGAGGAACGCCGCCTTCCAGGACAGGTGCTGCAACGAAGCCTTATGAATAGGTTCAAAAGGCTCCTTCATCAATCTGGACAGCACCACATTCAAGTCCCACGAAGGCGAAGGAAGCCTGACAGGAGGGAACACTTTCTTCAAGCCTTCCAAAAAATCTTTGATCACAGGGATCTGGAAGAAGGAAGTCTGTGAAGGGCATTTCCTGTAGGCAGTCAAAGCAGCCAGATGAACCTTAATGGAATGAACATTAAGGCCGGACTGCGCCAGATGCAGCAGATATGGAAGGATGACATCCTCCTTGCATGTAGTCGGGTCATAGTTCTTAGACTTGCACCAGATGCAAAACCTCTTCCACTTGTAAGCATAAGAAGTCCTAGTGGAAGGTCGCTTAGGCTCCTTCAGTATGTCCATACAATCCTCAGGGAGATTCAGATGGCCATATTGCACTATTTCAGGAGCCATGCCGCCAAACTCAAAGACGAGAGGTTGGGGTGCACCATCCGCCCCCCGAAGTTCGTGAGAAGGTCCGGCCTGCACGGCAGCTTCATGTGAGGAAGGAGAGACCGGTGAAGCAGGTCCGTGAACCACCACTGTCTGGGCCATTCCGGGGCAATCAGTATCATCCGCGCCCCGGACTGGGACAGCTTGATGAGAACCGTCGGAATCAGGGGAATGGGCGGAAAAGCTTACAGAAAGCTGTTCGACCAGTTGATCCATAACGCGTTTCCCAGCGTCCCTGGCTGGTAGTACCTGGAGGCGAAGTCTCGGCAATTGCTGTTTTCGGCGGTGGCGAACAGATCTACGTCTGGCGTTCCCCACCTTGCGAAGACTTCTCCTAGTACTTCGTAGTTTATAACCCATTCGTGGTTTTCCTGAATCAGTCTGCTCAGTTCGTCTGCCTGAACATTCTGTACACCTGGCAGATGCGTGGCTGTGATCGACAGTCCTCGAGCCAGAAGCCAATGCCAGATAGCCTGCGCCTCCTGTGACAGAGTGCGTGATCTCGAGCCCCCCTGCTTGTTGAGGTAATACATCGTTGTCGTGTTGTCCGTCTGAAATAGCAGAGAGTTGGTCTGAAAGGACGGATGAAAGGCCTTCAGTGCCAAGTGAACAGCTCTGAGTTCCAGGAAATTGATGTGGTACGTGGACTCCGTCGGGGACCACGTCCCTTGAATCTGTAGGTCTCCGGAGTGCGCTCCCCAGCCCTGGAGAGAAGCATCCGTCACGATAGTCTGAGTGGGAATGTCCTTGTGAAAGGGAACCCCTCTGAGGAGATTCTCCGCTGAACACCACCACTTCAGAGACTAAAGAGCATGCAGCGACAGTCGTATCTTGTCGTCCCAAGATCCTCTCCTCTGGTCCCACTGATCCTCCAAGCACTCCTGCAGCGGTCTCATGTGCAGCCGTGCATGTGGCGTCAGGAAGATGCAAGAGGCCATCGATCCCAGTAGAGACGACACCGTCCTCACTGTTGTAGATGGAGCGGCTAGAAGAGCCTGAGCCTTCCGAAGGAGTGATAAACATCTCTCCTCCGAAGGAGACACGCTTGCTGACAGCGTATCGATGGAGGCACCCAAGTACTGGATGCACTGGACCGGAGTCGGGACAGACTTGGACATGTTGATGTGCAACCCCAGCTTGTTCAACAGAACGCACGTTTTCTGGAAGGGTGCTTGAGCTTCCGAGAAGGAGGAGGCCTTGATCAACCAGTCGCCCAGGTACGGGTAGACAAACACCTTGTTCTTCCTCAGGTGTGCCGCTACCACTGCCATGCATTTCGAGAATGTCCTGGGTGCCGACTTCAGCCCGAAGGGAAGCACCGTGTACTGATAGTGATTGGTGCCGACTTGAAATCGCAGAAACTTCCGGTGTTTGCATGCAATGGGCACATGGAAGTATGCATCCTGTAGGTCTATAGCACACATCCAATCTCCTCGTTGCAGCTGAGGGTAGATCTGATGCAACGACAGCATGCAAAACTTTTCTCTGCGAATCCACTTGTTTGCCTGTCGCAAGTCCAGAATGGGCCTGAACTCGTTCTTGTCCTTCTTGCGGACCAGAAAGAACCGGGAGTACAGACCTCTTCCTCTTTGAGACAGAGGTACGTCTTCTATCGCCCTTTTCCTTAACAGGATATCGGCCTCCGCCTGCAGCTCTCGTAGCTGGTACAGCGAGCTGACCGGAGGAATCGATGGAGGAGGGCTGATGAACCGAAGACTGTATCCATTGCAAACAATATTCAGCACCCACTTGTCCTGAGTAATTTTTCTCCACTCTGCCAGAAAAAATTGAACGCTTCCCCCCACCGGAGCGGATAACGGATGAAGGGGAAGTAACCGCTCAGGGTCGAGACCCGGCCGGGCCCTTGTTCGCGGTAGAGGACTGCTGTCCACCTCTACCCCTCTGACGTTTCTGGAAGGGTCTTCTGTATTGCTGCTGTTGTTGCTGCTGCTGCTGTTGCCCAGAAGACTGTCCTCTGCCTCTACCCTGCGACCCGAACCGTCGTTGGAACTGGCGGTAGGGTTTCTTGTCCTTGGGCTTCTCCAAGCCCACAGCCGTCAGGGTTTCAGCTTCGGCCTTCATCCGGGCCATTTCGTCATCTGCATGTTTCCCGAATAAAGTCTTGCCGGAAAACGGCAGATTCGCCACTCTCTGCTGCGCCTCAGGCTTGAGCGACGTAAGTCGGAGCCAAGCATGGCGTCGCTGATTGATACCGTGGCAGTATCCATGCGCAGCCAACAGGGAAATGTCCGCCGCAGCGCTGATAGCCTGGTTCGAGACCAGCATCCCTTCCTGGACGATTTCCATGAAGTCCTCTTTCCTGTCACGCGGAACAAGATCCGCGAACCGTTCCATGGAATCCCACAGCGCACGGTCGTACCGCCCCAGCAACGCCGAGTCGCTGGAGGCCTTCATCGTCGTGGAAGACGTCCCACACGCCTTCCTTCCAGCCGAATCAATCCAGCGGCTCTCCTTATCCGGAGGCACGGTGGAGGACGGGGAGGTAGCATGTAGTTTCCTAGCCGCCGTCACAATCACCGAATCGGGCACTGGATCCATCCGTAGGAAGGCCGGATCCGATTTGGGAGCCCTGTACTTCTTTAGAAGCCTGGAGGGAGCGGCTTTCACCACCGCTGGCGTAGGGAAGAGCTGTTCCGCAGGCTCAACCAGTCCTGGCACCAAAGGCAGTAGAGGGCGAGACAGGTGCTTCTTGTGCAAAGTCTCGAAGATCACGGACGTCGTAGGTGTAGGAGCCGTCACCGTGATCCCCAACTTCGCAGCCCCCCTCAGGAGAACCTCCTGGAACGTACCAATGTCATCGATCGGAGACACCCGCGTCTCCGGTGAATCCGACAATGTAGGTGAATATGACCGGGTCCTAGAGGTGGAACGGGACCTGGACCTATGCCTCCTATGGCGATGTCTGGATCTAGTGGAGGACCTGTGTCTGCTCCTAGATTTGTCTCTCTTCCTTGAGCGAGACCTCGACCTCCTGGGTCTGGGACGGTCTGCCGGCTTCCCCGGGATGGACGTCTTGGGCTAAGGAGGATCCTTTGACTTAGGAGTCTTCTTTGGGGGTGTCGGAAGCCTGGGCAATGACACCGATCTCGGTGGAACCGGAGGAGGAGGCGTGACAGGCACAGGGGCCCGTGGTCCCGATGGAAGGGGAGGTAGAGGAGGCAACGGCGGAGGAGTCGGAGCCCTCGGCGGAGGACCCCTGGGCAAAGGAGGAGGAGGAGTAATAGACTTCTTCGGGGTATACACCTCCGAGTACACCAATCCCGGTGACCCACCATTCTTTCCGGACTGAGGGGAGCCCCCCACAGTCCTCGGTCTGCCCTCACGACCCCTTGACTTCGAAGAATGGTGTCCAGACGTCGAGCGAATCTCCCTCGACGTCGAGCGTCCCTTCAGTGTCAACCGTTTTACATGCCTCGGCGTCGACCGGCTTCTATGCCTCGACGTCGATCCTGACCAGATAGACGATCCTCTATGCCTCGACGGCGAGTGCTTGCGCCTCGACGTCGACCTCGATCGCCGCGACGGCGACCTCTTCGACCGCCTCGACGGCGACCTCGATCACCTCGACGTCGACTTCTTCTTCGCCGGAGACCCCTTCCGCCTCGACGGCGATCTCTTCCGCTTCGACGGCGGCCTCGACGACGAGGATCCCCTCGACGCCGATGTCCTCGTCCCGGACGGCGGTGTCGCCTCGACGGTGAGCGCCGACGCCAGGCCCGTCGACGCCGTCCACTCGACGTCGACGCCGATGGCGACGACAATGACATCGTCACTGGGTTAACGGCGGCCGGTGTAAGCTCCTCGACGTCGACGGGCGACGTTTTCTCGACCCAGAGCCCTGGGGAGACCGTGAACTGGCCGTGGACCTTCCTCTCGACGTCGTGGTCGGAGCCACCGACCCAGACGGAGATAATGGATGTTTGCTGGACTTCCTGCCCCATGGGAGCCCCCCAGAGGCCACAGCATGGGCAGATGAAGCCCCAGCAGACCCACCTTGAGCCTTCAGCCTCCTTTCCTCGAGGCCCTGAAGTCTGATCTTCATCCTGTCCTTCAGGGTCCTGCCAGAGAAGCCTTTACAGATCTCACACTCCTCTGGAACATGGGAAGAGGGCAGGCAGAGGATACACACCTCATGAGGGTCTGACTTAGCCATCTTCCTGGAGCACTCAGGGCATTTGTCGAATAAAGAAGGCATATTCGACAGAAAAAGAGTGCAAACACCAAGAAGAAAAGTCACCAAGTACTTTGAAAGTACTTAAAACGAATTTGTCAATGAAAAAACACTAATAAACCCTAAAAAGGGAGAGCTCAATGCTCCAGGGTCCTGCTTGCAAGAGCCGGAAAAAGAACTGAAAGTAACTGGGACCTGCAGGGCATTCTGGGATACTGTGATGTTCTGGAAAGTTCTCTTAAAGGCACAGTATCCTGTTCTGAGCCACATAATGGCAGCCTATGGGGCTTGTCTGTCCAGGTTCTTCTCTCTATCATTCCTGAGGGATTTTGCTGGTAAAGCAAGGGAAATCTGTACAGGCTTTTGCTGTTTTGTGGATTTTATGGTGGAATTTCTAGTTGAAGTACTGGACAGTGTAGCCTTTTTAGGCTGCATTATCTGTCTTTAAATTCTCTCTTAAGTGTCTATGCATTTCTGCATTTTCTGACACTGTAAGAGATTATTTTTGATTGCTCCGGGGTCCACGCACATGGGCGGGACTATTCACTAGATTATGACTATACACAGAGATCCCCTACTACAGAATGGCTATGACTCTATTGAACGTTTTGATTCTCCCCTCAAGATGGCAGCTCGAGCAGAGAGAGTTTGCACGAAAGATCGCAGGGGCCAGGGATGAGTTATATTGTTTGGGTTTAATATAAAGACTTCATTTGAAACGGGACTTGCAGCTTATAATGTGGCGGGAGTAACCTTCCTCGGTTTGTCTGGCTTGTAATCACTGCTTACGCAATGTTTTGATTATACTTAGGGCTGGTTTGCTTCTGGCGGGGGATACGGGAGACGGGAGCCTGTATGATCTCTCCTCCTCCTACTTTTAGGTCTTTAGTTTTTGGGCGACAGGCACGCTGCTAGTGGGGTTAGGCCGTAGCCATTGCAGGGGTGCAGGGTGGGGGGAACTGGGGGGGGTTGTTTTGTCTTTGTTTTAGTTCTATGGCCTTTTTCTTTCCTTTCCCCTTATATGAGAGGTGTTTGTCTATCCTGATTTGATCCTTTCCACATTTCTGGGTGTCTACTCGAGCTTTAATTATCCTGAGTCGTGGGTGGACGGGCATTGACGTTTTCAGCTTAACGGGGTTGATGATTGTACTGTTTTCTTTACGTACCTATTAATGTTCACATTTCATACCCCTTGCTTGATTCTATCGTATTGGTTTATACGCCTGCTCACCATTGAACAGTACCTTATTGTATGATGCCCGTTATGTTTACTATTACCTCTCGTTTTTCTCTATTAATAAAAATAAATTATCAAGAAATGGGGATGCCTCCTGAGATACTATTTTTACTGGTTAGACTACACGATAACAACTTTGCCCAGGCATTGTGAGGCTCGCATTGACAGTTTACTGATAAAATCCCAGTGTTAAAGGGCATACGGCAGGGAGGTATACTGACTCCCACTTTATTTTCATTATTTGTAAATGGGTTGGTACACTATCTCTCAAAAGTTGAGGCTGATGCCGCATCCCTGGAAAAGGACAAGATACCCTTATTGTTGTTTGCAGATAACACTTTGCTGATTTCTAAAATACCTAGTTGTCTGCAAAAACTTTTAGCCAGCTTCAGTGGCTTTTGTTTGGAGGGTGCCCTAGAAATAAACAACTTACAAATGTCAGAATTTTAGTTTTTTCAGTTTCTTCACAATAAATTGTATTCACATCAGTAATGTATACAACATAGTGTATCAAATTACATCCATATTTGCTCACATATGAATTTTTACACAATACATATTAGATTTATGCTCATCTCTGGTGTAACTAGTTTGAATGCTTGCTTGCAACGTGTATTAAATTGTTTCCTTCACGCCCAATGCATTTCGGGACCTGTGTACCTTCATCAGGGGAAAATCTGTATCAATACACAATAGCAATGTACAGGGTAAAGTTATCATCCTTTTGGTATGCTAATACCCTAATGTTATGGTGTGGTAGAGTGGTTACTGTCATGCTTTTTCAGAAAAGTGAGCATGCTCTTTATTAAACTAAATGTATTCCGATATGCAAGAAATCTTCATGCAACCTTCACCTCGTGTTCGATTAGTTTGTGACTAGCATGACAATTATTTAAACATTGTGCTGTCTTTTGTACATTAACCTTATCGCCCATGATATGAAACTGATCGAGAATCAAACTTACTCAATGTCACCCTCTATAACACCAAACTCCGCTGGGTAGCTCTCTCACTGATGTATATAAACCGAAGTACAATATCTCATTAGAACCCAAATAAAAACCTTTTACAATGAATGACTCTAGGGTCTGACCGCAACTGACCTTATTAATAGATACCATTAAATGGGAGGTAAGAGCGACGTTGTTCACTGTAAAAATAGAAGGACACCAAATATCCAGTATGCTTATATTTGTGACACCACGACTTTTTGGGATCCCAATTCTTACCTTGGTACCCAGTTTTAGTTTTGAGGCCCACCCTCCTGAGCAGGTGTTTGTGGACCTCTAAGCCCTTAGGATGTTCAGCCTCTTTCGCCTGGGGAGATTTGGTAACCCCTTTCTTTTGGTCACCCCCACCAGTGGTAGTTTTGATCACCCTAGTCTTGGCCCAGTGGTGTGCCTTCTTTCCCAATTCTTTGGGAGAAGTACGACCTAGGTCCACAAAGTATTGATGCAACTGTTCTGAAACAGTGTTACTCGACAGTTATTCTTTCATAATCAAACTATACAGACCACCATGTCTTGCACCTGGCTTCCTTTTAACCAACCACCTAGTGTCTTTACTGAAACATCTACAAAATCAACCCAGGACTGACTCGAGTTCCCCTGAACTTAATTCTATACTATTCAGTGGTGAGTTCAAAGCCCTTAATCAGGGTACCCTTCATATGGTCAGTGGACTCAGCCTCTGCCTCGTTCAGTGTCAGTAGTCCATCCCTGCACTTACCAGAGAACGGTTCCCAAAGTAGAGAGTCTCAATATTTCTGGACGAGTCTCCTCATTCTACAAGCTCTCTCAAAAGCTGTAAACCATTTGGTGATATCATCACCCTCTACATATTTGGGGACAATCCCTTTTGAGATTTTAGGGTTGAAGGTTTCCTCTCCGTCCCTAGATATTATGTTGTATTGTATTTGGAATTTATAAGGTGCACTGTGAGCACAAAAGGTATCCTGGCGCTAACTAGATCACTATGTGAAAGGAGTCGCTGCGGAGAATCTGAAAGAGCTAATACCTGGCTATTAGTGAGGAAAAAGCCAGGTTTTCAAAGACCTTCTGAACTTTAGTAGGTCCGAGTGAAGTCTTAATGGGGCTGGCAATTTATTTCAGATCTGAGTTGCTTTTGCGGTGAAAGCACGTCCTCCTTGTCAGACTTTTCTAAATCTAAATTGTTCAACAAAGTTACAAGTCGCTGAACGAAGGGGTCTGCCAGGAGTGTATTTTGTTAGTTTGGCCTGTAAGGGTTTTGGTCCTTTATTGTGTAGTGCTTTGTGTACAATACAAGGAGATTTGAATATAATCCTTTCTTTGATAGGCAGCCAATAAAGATCTCTCAGGGCATTTGTGGTAGAGGAATATCGGGGTCTATGTAGTGTTAACTTTGCTGTGATTATCTGGATGCGCTCTAGCTTCTTTAGTAGAAAGCCAGGGGCTCGTAGTAACAGGGCATTACAATAATCCAACCTGCTTAATATAACACCTCTAGAAATCAGTGATCTGGCTTGAAGGTCAAGCAGTGTGAATAAGTTCCTGAAGGCACGAGTCAATGCGAAGCTAGTCAAAGTGATTCTGTTCACATGTTTTTCTATAGTGAGACCTTCGTCCATAACTACCCCTAAGTTTCGTACCACAGTTGAGTTGCTCAACAGAATGTCCGTGAGCAATGGCCAGAAGCTGGTGGATAAAGATATAGGAACTTTATTAGATGGACAACAGAGGAGATCTATTTTACTTCCATTCATCTTAAGTGAGTTTGCATTCATCTAGTTAGATATATCCAGGATGCATGCCTGAAAGTTGCACTAAAAGTCATCCTGCTCTTCGTTTAGTGATAAAATCAGCTGGGTGTCGTCCGCATAATTTTTTTTTTGTAAACTTCTTTATTTGCGACTGCATCGTATATCACAGTACATAGTATGATATTATAAACAAAGTACAGTCTTTTAACTTTTTCCACCACCCCATATTCTCCCCTCGTTTGTTTTTGCACCATTTCCATTACGCTTGCAGCCAAGAACACAAAGAACATGCACATCATTATTAAGCACCTCTCCAACGCCTCCTCCCCTGTCCCCTCCCAGCCCTCCCTATGCGTCAGTCCCCAAAGTCCAGCGCCTAAGTAGTCCCCCAGTACGAACAGCAGAGTCCATTGCATTAATATCTCCCAGCCCCAAATGTTCACTCCCTCTCTGATACCCAAGCCTGCAAGTGTCTGCGATCTCTCATAGTCCTCCATCAAGGCCGTGATAGTGTCTCCATTTGCCCCATACTCTACGGAATTTCTTCGGGCAGCCCCTCGCCCGATATGTGACCCTTTCGGCTGCCATGTATAGGTCCATGCCCCTTCTCCATTCCTCAAGCAGCGGAGCATCAGCCGCCCCCCATTTCCTAGCTATATCCCTTTTGGCCACTACCAGGGCCAGCCCTAGAAAAATTAGGAGTGGGCGTGCTAGGTCAACATCATTGGTCATTCCTAATAGTACTACTTTCGGGTCCGGCGGGATGTCTGTCTCCAGCACCTCCCCCATTTCAGCTAAGACCTCCCCCCAATACGTTTGAATGCGGGGACAGGACCAACTAGTGTGCAGGAAGTCTCCCCTATCATGGCCACAGCATAGACAGCACGAGTCTGGTATCCTCCCCATTCTATAAAGCCGTACTCTATCAAAATATGACCTATGCAGGACCTTAAATTGGATCAGACGGAGGCATGATTTGATTGCTACCTCTCTAGGGTGCATCAGTATTACCCCCCAGTCTACATCATCCATTTCTCCCACCTCCCGTACCCATGTGTTCCTGAGGCCTTCTAATTTGTTTAGTCTATTATTCATGATGGTTTTATATGTCAGGGACACAGCTTTCCCCGGGATTTGTTCCTGTAAAAGGCGGCCTTCTAGTGGGGCATATTCGGGGAGTGCCTCCAGTGATGGCCCTTCCGCCCTCCATGCATGTCTGAGTTGCATATATTTAAAGAGCTGGGCGTGGTGTAGTCCATACTCCTTTTGGAGCGACGGGAAGGATTGTAACACTCCTTTTTTAATCACATCCCCCAGAGTAGAGATACCAATGGCATCCCACTCCCGATACCCCTTCAACTTGTGTAATTCCTTCAACCAGGTGCAGTGCCACAATGGGGTTTGCTTCGTCGGTTTGTGTTCCCACTGCGTTGCCTTTGTCGCCCTCTTCCATGCTCCCAGCGTGATTCTAGTAGCCGGTAGTAATCTGGCCTGCCCCCTTCCTCCATAGATGTAATGAAGACTGCTGTGGCTGCCCATCTTGTGTCGTTCTAGTGCATAGGTGGGGTGTGTGGCGGGTGCGTGAAGCCATTCATTTATGGGTGCTAAGTGTTCTGCTCAGTAATAGGCCTCTAGGTCAGGCAAGGATATTCCACCATCGTATTGATGTCTCTGTAAGGTCGGGAAAGCTACTCTAGGCTGCTTACCCAGCCACAGGTAGGACCTCAACGCCGCATGGATGTCTTGAAATGTCTTGCATGGCAGGGGAAAGTATTCATTCTGAAATGCGTATAGAAATCTGGGGAGCGTAACCATTTTAAACATAGCTGCCCGCCCCAGAATCGTCAGTGGGAGTGATTGCCATCTGCTAGCGTCGTCAGAGAAAGTGCGTAGGACCCGGCTGATATTAAGTTTGTAGGAGAGACTACCATCAGTCGTGACAAATATTCCTAAGTACATAAACCCTTCCCTAGTTGTTTTCAGTCTCTTGGGCAGCATGGGCCAGTCCTCCCAACCTTGTGGATCGTATATCGTCGACTTGTGCCAGTTAATCTGGTACCCTGAGTTATTCCCGTAGCGGTCTAATTCTTCAAACAGTGCCGGTATGGTAGTGTCCGGGTGTGTAACATAGAGTAGTACATCGTCCGCGTACGGGGACAGCTTCTCGTCTGCTCCGTCCGCTGGCCCCATCCGGAACCCCGTAATCCCTACATTTTGTCTCACTGCACATGCCAGCACTTCAATGGATAGCGCAAACAACAGGGGGGATAAAGGGCATCTCTGTCTGGTGCCTCGTTGAATCGGGAAGGCCTCCGATAACGCCCCATTCACCCTAACCCTAGCACTGGGGCTGGTATACAAGAGACTGATCTTATGTCTATAGTTGGGTCCGAATCCCATGCGCTCCAGCACACCCTCTAGAAAGGGCCAGTGGACAGCATCAAATGACTTCTCGGCGTCTAGGGAAAGGAACCCGTGGGGCTCAGTCCTGTCCTCCACCTCCCTGAGCCATTTATGGGTCCGTCTTAGATTGTACCTGGTGGCCCGTTCCGGGATGCACCCCGTTTGATCTAGGTGGACCAACCCCGATACCACCCGTCGCATGCGGAGTGCTAAGATCGTGGCATACAGTTTGGCCTCTACATTGAGGAGGGAGATGGGACGGTAGGACGAGCAATCGTCCGCCGGCTTCCCCTGCTTGTAGATCGGGACAATTGTTGCCAGTCTGAGGTCCAGGGGGAACTGCCCCTCCTTCTCAGCATCAAGGAATAGGCCCAGCAGGTGGCGGGTCAGGAGATCCGCCGTTTTCTTAAAGAATTCTGCTGGGAAACCATTTGGGCCTGGGACCTTTCCCGGTCGGAGCTTCGTCAGTGCCACCCTTACTTCTTCCTCCGTTATGTCTACCTCTAAGTCCGCCCGGTCCGATTCTTCAAGCTCCGGAATAGTAATATGTGCCATGTGTTGCATCCTCTTTTGAGCCCAGGTCCCGCGCTTCATAGAAGGACCTATAGAATGCAGCGAATGCCTCCGCTATCTCAGCATCTTTGTCAGCCCATTTCCCCCGATCGTCCTTCACTTTATCTACCCAGCGGTCATCTCTCTCTTTCCTACTTAGCCAGGCCAGGAGCCTCCCGGACTTGTCTCCTACATCTTATAAACGATGTAGAGTAGCCAGGGTCTGTGTCTTCGCCTCACCCGTCACCAGTTGCCTATACTGAGTTTTCAGATCAGACAGTCGCCTAAGTGTTCTCGGTTCTTTGGTTTGCAGATGTTCCGTTTCAAGTGTCAGTATCTGTGATTCTAGTTCCTGTACCTCGATCTGGATTTTCTTTCTGTCTTCTGCAAGCCTACAATGGGCCCTGTCCCTAATTACCACCTTAAGTGCCTCCCAAAGAGTTACCCTGTAGTGTAGTTCCTATCTTCCCAATAGGCTCTGCGCATTGGAATAATACCTACAGCAGTAAAGGCCTAGGCCAGACGTTAACTAGGTCTACTACTGTCGATACTAGACTTAAGTTTTGGGTTTGCCAGCGTAGCTCAGAGTTCGCTAGAAACTTTCTCGAATGTTCAGGAAAGAATTAACTCCCCTGATTAGACAAGAAGGGATTTAGTTTCTGACAACCATAGAACATGACAACTTTGCTCTCCCCTAATCAAGAGTGTATCTCCAGAGTCGTGTGAGCACAAGGCAATTATTTTACTCAGTCAGTACGTGCATTCTTAGTCTCATCAGATTGTAGAGAAAAGGAAGAGACGGGCGTGTTCAATAAAAAGGTGTTATTTATTGATCAGTCTCTTTTCTCGTACAAGAGAAATGGATCGATATTATTGCAATACTTATAGTTAAGTAAAGTGCATACATTAAAAGCAATAGTATAAAATAATACTGTAAAAACATTGATATGGTTTCTGAGCCATATGATGTTTAAAATGATTAAAATATATTTACATACACATATACATTTGACTAAACGTACTCAACTGGTGTTTCTAAATACGCCTACCCCGTGTACCTGACCTAAGTCTAATGCGTGGGCGGGAATAGAAAGTTACAGTTTAAGTTAAGTTTGTTTTTGCCAAGTGAATAACTAAAGAATTCTCTGTGAGGGGTTATTCAGTTCTGTACCTGGAAGTTAGGATGAATGAGGAATGGTATCTCTTTCTCTGGTCTCGATATTCCAGGCTGCCTGCGAGGGCTGCCCGAAAGCGCCGGTGCTGGGTCTCTCGGCAAGAGATAGCAGCGCGTCTCTCAGCGCGTCAGGAAGGCGGGGCTGCTGCCAGCGGGGTCTGCTCTGCTTCTGGGCTTCGGCAAGTATGGCTGCTCCGTCTCGTCACCACGCGCGTGTTTGCATAGGGCAAGATCGGCAATATTTATACCTTAAAGGTGCCGAGATTGACGTAAGGATGGACATAGATGCGTCAATAAAGATGTCATACGACTTGCTCGTTAGCACATTCTTTTACTGAAGTTCTCTGTGAAATCAAAACAATGGCCGCACGGATTTTCCAGGTTGTCATAGGTTTGATTTGTTATGAGAACGTCGTATGCCTTATCAGGGGCTGGAGGAATGTCGCTTGTCTAATTAGATCTCAAGCGTTATGACCTAATCAGATAACACGTTCTTGTGCCGTAGTGTGACTGCGTCAGATAACGGTATCTGCATCATGGGGGCTTTTCTTGCCTCATGGGCTGACTGTTAGTTAACTTGATAGTTAGTTTAACCAGAATAGGGTCAGGAATAGGGGGATCGATTCAGAACCTATAGGAATACATGACACCCACTCCACGCTAACTATGGTCATATTTACTAATCTATGCATAGTATAACATAGTACAACATACTATAGAGTATAGTGTATACCTCACCACCCCAAAATACATAAATGCATTTTGAAATTTTCAAATATACTGAAAAATTGCAGTCATATATATTGTATGCACTTAAGCTATGAATTAAACGCTAAAGTAAACACGCATTTGAAGACATTATTGCTTATTTGGTATATGAGAAATACACATGAAATGGCTCTTAATATGGCTATACAGAAAGAAAGTTCGAGACCATTTCATCACATAATAAAATATTTGTGAACATACCATCGGGCAACTAAAGTTTATAAAGTATCTAAAAATAGAAATCTTAGTTCTCTAGGAATAGTTTCTTACTTTAAGCAGAAGATAAGTGTCCCGAAAATTTTGTAAAAAATAATTTGGGGCTGCTAAAAACTTGTTGTCCGTGCACTGATGGGAAAAATTGTTCAGGTGACTTTATTTTCAAAGTTGAAGGCCGAATTCAGGGAACGCCGTGTGCGAGCTTGCTCAAAAGTCTCTATTTCTGTTCTGGAGAGAACATCATATCATTAAGGCTTTCGAAAAAACTGTCAACAGCTTCATGGGAAAGTTCCACTAAGTCGGAAATAGGTGTAACCATGCATTCGTGCGCATGATTGTCTCCATTGACATTCTGATTCGCATTGCTGACAGAAGGTCGTACCTGATTAATGCTGCTTTCATCTTGAACTTCACTACTCTTCAATCGCAGTGGTGAAGACTCCACGAATGCCGTCATCAGGATTGGCAGCCTTTGAGGGCAGCACAAAGCGTGAACCTTGGTAGGAACCAACAATGTATCTGCATCCACTGGCGCATCCGATTGTAGCGTCAGACAGGTGTCTAACACGCATTCTTCTCCGCATAGCAGACATCTCAATACAGGTAAAACACATCTTTGCCACATTGGTCGAAATGATAGAAACCAAGTCATGTTCAGGTCTCTAAGCCGGGATAGTCCCAGGATTTTTGATATCCGGTCCCGGTATCCAATGGCTAGGATTGTATCTTCCATTGTCGCGAGAGTTTGATCTGTGACATGGGTTGCCATAACGAAAAATAAGGACTAAGAATAGGATTCCTGCAATTAGTCCCAGTATCAGGGGAAGTCCGCCAAAAATCGAATGGACGAAATCTGGAAAAATACCCAGTATGGCTTTGAATGGTGTTAATGCCATCGAAAATACTGTCTTAAATACCTTTGAGACCCCAGTGGTATCAGAAATATTTAAGATTTCGCTCAGGATTTCCGCGAAATGTACGGGGGAATTAGTCAATAATAATGTATGTATCTCAGCAGTCGTCCTTGCGACTTGTAGATCATACGTTTCTTTTGATGACGTGAGCCTTGTAGGCGTCTGAAGAAGCACTGTTTTCATTCTGCTTAAAGTATCTATTCGAATAGAAGTAATTTTCAAACTGGGCCATGCCCTTGCCTCCCTGTCTGGAAAGGAGCTGGGGAACAAAGAACGTCCACAGCACTTGACCTTCGCAGTCGTAGTGACTAGATAAGGAGTCCCGGGCATAAGACTACAACATTTGCGGTCTACAATAAGAATGTAACTCCCATTATAGAGTCTTTGAAAGAATGGTTCTATTTCGGTTGCAGGTGCGCCTTGCTGGTGACATGAAAGGTTGTATGAATTCCCTTCACAGGCTCCATGCAAACTAATTCCGTTACACAGAAGCGTGCCGCTTAGTGACATAGCACAATTGTTGCCACTAAGAAACACTTTCTGTCCTTTATTACTGACACATGCATGCGAATAGGGCAGGTTCCAAGTTGTTTTAAGGTACCCCTTTCCCAATTTCTCGTACATGCCAGCCTGTATATATTTTTGGCAGTATTGAAACCTGAAGGTTGAGATTGGAATATTTATGATTCCGTGGATTATCCATTCACTGACAGGTCGTTCTGACATTGTCATTGGTAATCTTTCTAGTTTTTCAATGCTCAAGATTGTATAATCAGCACCCTTTTGCGCCATACCGATTTGTCTATCAGTAAGGTTAAAGATTTGGAATAGTGACGTTGTGTTGATTAAACGCCAAGGCACATAGCCTGAACGCAGATTTTGTAACGTCCAGCCAAGCTGTACAATAGAACGCAATTGTGACTGACCATGTTGTAATAACAGTAAGTCTTGCGATAATATATCGATTGCTGACGACACAATGCTGTCCAAAGAAAAAATTCTGGAGGACAGAGTCATTAACCCATTGTCCACTACAGAAAGTGATTTTTCCAAATTAATACGGTCAATTTCCCGTATTCTCTCTGCTGTTTCAATTTGATTAACCTTCCAGGCCTCATTGTATGCTGCATATACAGAGGCTGCTATGAAACGCTTTTGACGCTGTTTGCGTGGTCCCATTATGAAATCACGCAAGTCAGCACCATCAGTAAGTAAAGTTAGGTGTTGCTTAATTTCAGGCAGTGTGGAAGTTTGTAGCCACTGAAGGCATAATTTGCCCACACTGTAGGTTGTTATTATCCCTGGGTGATGTCTTTGGGGATATCTAGGGTCTGGCCTGGTCATTTTGAACCCCTGTGTTTTATTCAGGAATCTGTCTTGACAGTTATTTGTATCTGTGGGCCAGATAAACCATTGTTTCCAATTAGGATGTGTTCTGTTTTGGTTTAATATATGGTTTACGTCTATCTCTTCATCTGTATCAGAGTGATTGCTAAACATTGTTGGCTTTGGAATAGACGGTTTATTTAAATCTTTGATTTTGGCTAGGTGGTTTGTTGAACAGTGTCATTTAAAAATATCATTTGTTCTGGGATCATGCAAGCTCTAAACAAAGCTTCTAAACCCTGTACTTGCCATTCTTTTGTACCCCAAACACTTTTCAAATCAACATTTTTGTCCCAATAATCAAATCCAAAAGTATTCATTTCTTCGAAGAATGAATCTGAATATATCAACTTTGTGTTGGTTATCATGGTTTTCATCCCTGTCTTGTTTGACAATTTAAAATAAAATGTTTCAGCATTACTTGTGTTAAAACCTGAAAAATATGAATATTTGTCGTAAACAGTTCTTGAGCTCCCTTTTGGAGGTGTTGCACAATGTTCCCATTGATTATAATTTAAAACATTTCTAGGTTGTGCAGATTTATGTAAAAAATGGTTACCATAGTGGTTATAGCAATACATACTATCATAATTTGTAGAACCTTGCAAATAATCATGTTTTGTAAATTTAGCAGACATTACTAAGTCAGACATCATGTTATTAATGCTTTCGAAGTCCCAATCATCAGCAAATGAGTTTGGTTTTGCAAAGTCACTCAAGGAGATCTTGATTTGGTGTGGGTATTTCAGGATCTCGACCGGACCATAAATTTCATAGTCAGTGTTGTCCCAGGCTACCCCACCAGGTATAGGATTGGCTGTGAAGTTGGCTGAAGAAAGTTCTCTTTTCTCGACGTGTGAAGATGTGTGTGGTTTGAGGACCAAGTTGATGTTCTGACTTGCTGTGTCCATTTTAGCATATTTTCCCTCAATGAAGCGTCCCAAAGTTAATACCATGATGAGCCAAAGTATGAGGATAAATGCACCAAAACCCACCCAAAATTCAATCCATGGAGAAATCAGATATGTTTCTTTCAGTTGGTTCAAAAGTTCCTTAGCTTTGTCTTTAAAGGATTTTGATGATGGCTGTGTCTTTGATTCACTGAGGCTTTCAGAGGAATCATCGAAGTTGATGAAGTAGCCGGAGCAGTTCTGTCAATTGTTCCAATTGCTTCAGGATTTTTGTTGCTTGCATTTTCACTTGGTACTTCATTATAGATTGGTGTGTCTCTGCTAAATGTTTTTATTTGGGTTTTCAGAGGTCTGAGTTCTATTGCCTTGTTGCATAGTCCTTGTTGTTCTTCTGTAGGCGTTTCGAATGTGATGAGCCTCTTTGTTAGGACCTCTGTACTGGTAGCAAACCTTGGTGTTCTGCTACTTATTGGGAGTCCACTTGGCCTACTGTTTGTTATCGGCCACATGTTGTGGTTTTACCAGGTCGATGGATACAACTCGGTTCTCCTTTTTACCAGCAAGTGGCGGTAGTACAACTGATCTTGTCCCGTTGACAGACAAGACAGGAACTGCTTTTCTGTAAGAAGGCCCAAATTCCTTCTTTACCGCGATCTTCTCCCTGACTAGATCCCCGACTTTTGGAATCCAGACAGGTCTTGCTGGGACAGGTGGTGATTCTTCAGTGGTTGTTGGCTGTTGTTTCAACTGAATGTTGCTCAGGTCTTTTCTTGTTTTGTTTAAGTCCTGCAAAATAGCCAAACGGTCTTTGACATCAAAGCTTTTTTCTTTAACCACTGAAGTCTGACTGTCGAGGTCAGAGATAATCATTCTAGTTCCAAATAATAATTCGTACGGACTGAATCCCTTCAGAGAATTTCTTGGCAAGTTATTTAGACTACGTTGGACACTTATTAGATGTTTGACCCACCCAACTCCCGAACCTAATATCCTTTCCATTATAGATTGCTTTCTGCCTTGGTTTTTTCTTTACACCATCCCGTACCCTCAGGAAGGAAGTGAGAAGATTCCCGCTGGGCTGTGCTCATTTGGCCATGTTTCCCCCCCGGCCGGAGGGCTAGAGTGAAGACTATGGTCAAACGTAACATGCTCTTAGCGTATATGCCATTTAGACTCGCAAATCTTTGTATAACAGTCCGGACGTCAGCCGAGTGCTGGTGATCTACATTATAAGTGGAAACTTAGCCTGTATATGTTAATCGCAAGCCCTGCTTTTTATTGGTCATATTATCTGCCTTGATACGACGAGGTATTAAACTGTTTCTCTCCCCACTGCGATCTCTGTTGCAGTTTGGGCAGTTTTTTACAAACATGGTGTAATGCAGGCTCATGCCTGGCCACCAGTACCGTGATTGTAATTCTTCCAGAGAATCTTTCAGTTTGAGGTGTCTGAGACCCTCGCCCATGTGTGCGTCTGCGATTAACAAGCTTCTCCTGTCCATGTTTGGAATCACTCTATCCCCCACTCCAGGGATTCGAGCAAAAGGGACGGAGTTTGCATCGATTATGTATGTATAATTGAGTGGATAGTTGATCGGTAACGCTGAGCAGTCGCCTTTTGATGACGTTTTCACCGCCAGCATTGTTTCACCGTCAATGTATTTTAATGTACGCTTTTTTCGATCTACGGGAGCCGGTTTAGTGGCTGCCGCTGCGGCTGTTTCAGCCAATGAATTCCCTACAACGTGAACGCCATCACGCTGATGACTCAGTGAGTGTGTCACGTGAGTCTTTGGTAGTTCTTTTTGTAAAAGAGCTATTTGTTCCCAGAGCAATTTCTGCTTTATTGGTGCATCTGTGTCATCTTTGTAACCGTTCTGAATCCATGTCTGCAAATCCTTGTTATATGCTTTGACGCAGTAATATGAATCTGACACTATAAGTGTCGGGAATTCGCGATCCGCATTATCTAGCGCCATTTTTAATGCTATTATTTCCGTTTTTAGTTCTGAATTAGTTTCAACTGAGTGTGTTTTTGTTAATAGAGGTCTTAGTTTACCTCCGCGCCACACTTCTTTTGTAATCTCACATGTGGGGTTGTATGCATGTTCTCCCCAAACGGAGAGTTGAGCATGTCCGTCTGTATAGATTACACAGGCGTAATGTCGTAGAGGCAGAATGTCGATTGGCAGAGGATACGTCTTTTCATATTTTAGATTTTTTAATTCTTCTAGTTCTGGATCAAAGTAGTAGTATACTTTGTCCGTTGTGATTGAATTCACCCATTGTATCCATTCCGGATTCAATGTTGTTGTTGGTAAATTACACGGTGTTGTTAGTGCCTCAAAGGCTGATTCTGCTGTTCTGACTGTGATATGTCTACCGTCAGCTATCTCTTTTTCTCTAGCTATTGCGGTTTGAACTGCACAAATCAATTTTTCTGTATTGCTGAATTTCTGTTCAGCTTCTGTGTACAAGTGTGATTTGAATGCAATTGGTACCTTTTCTCCCTCATTAGAGGTTAGGTATGTGAATCCGCATCTCCCTGGGATGACTCGAATCACAAGATTGCGTGTGTTATCACGTGTTTCTAATTTTGTTTTAATTAGCATGTCTGTTTGTAGGGATCTCAAAATTTCTGTGTGTATTTGAGTCCAATTGGATCTTTTAAAATCTGGTTTTATCAGATCATAAAGGGGTTTGACCCTTTCTGCGTAATTTGCAATGTATGTTCTTCCGAAATTTAGGAAGCCTAGAATTGACTGTAGGTTTTTTAGTGTTTTAGGAGCTTGGATTACGGCACATTTCTCTAGGAAATTGTCTGCCAGGCTTTTACCTTCACTTGATAACTCATATCCTAAGAACAGGACTGTCAGATGGGCAATTCTGGACTTTTTAAAGTTGAATTTGTAACCCTCTGCTGCGAACCCAAGTATTATGGTGTTCACTCTTTTCAAGTGAGTATCCAAGTCATCATCGGTTAAGTAAATGTCTTCGACATAAGATAATGCTTCATTATCATATAGCTGTAGTAATTCTGTTACTCTCGCTGAGAATACCCCCGGGCTGTTCTTGTACCCCTGGGCTAACCGACAGAATTGCTTTTGAGTGCCATTTACTGAGAATGCAGTTAAATATCTGCTCTCTGGTGCTATGTTTTGACAAAAGAATCCATTGGAGATGTCCAAGGTTGTTTTGTATTTTTTGCGCACTATGTTATTCATTAGTGCAGCACTGTGTGAGTTTTGCACTGCAAAGGTTTTGCAACATGTGTTAAGGTGTCGGTAATCCAAAACTAGACGATATGAATTGTCTGGTTTGGAGACCGGAAACAAAGGATTGTTCATTTGTGAGGTGCAAGTTTCAATCACCCCCTGGTATTCTAGCTGATCTAGTATTTCATTTACCTGTTTTTTTAGCTTCTTGCTTAATTGGGTACTGCCTTTGTGCAGTAGGTTGTGATTTTAACTGGATTTTGTGAGGAGGAGAATCCTCATCCCATCCTACATGATTTTTATATAAAGCAGGTGCTAAGGCCACTGCCCACTTTCTAGCAAGTGTATATTTTTTATGAATCGGGATTTGATTCGAGAAGGCAGGCATAATTACTTCTTCGCCATGAGGGCACTCCCTGACAAACTCTGGTGGCCAGTCTTTTTCAGCTATAAGGATGTCATAGCCCTTGGAGAGGTTATCCCAAAATAGTCCCCTTATTTTCCTAGTCTTATCTCCCTCTATACGTAATGTTATCTCGTATATCTTGTGGGGTTTGCTAACTCTGGTGTCTGCAGTTTCCACTTGAAGATATTCATTCGTGTCCACTGTCTCCAGATGATTCATAAGGACTTTGCGAGCTATGCTCACTTCTGCTGCGCTGTCTAGCATTGTCTGAGCCCACTCTCCGTTTTTCAGTTGTGTCCTCAGTATTCTCGGCATTGTTAACTACCTTGATACTGGCTACCTTCTTTTTTGGAAATTGTAATTTCTTTTTTTGTTGAGCAGGTTCCTTGTCTTTGGACTTGGCGTGCTCTTCTCTTTGTTCTGATCGTCCTCTTCTTTCCGATTTCTGCGAGGAAGTCTGAAAAGATTGAGAGGGACGTGTATCAATGTCTTGATATCTATCAGGTTTTTTAATATTATCCCTATTTCTAAGGTTATATCTTTTCCCAGAGGGGTCACTCTGGGGTGACCTGTGTCTCTGGTTCGGAGATTTCTCCCTTCGCCTAGGAGACCTTCCTCGGGACTGGAATTTCTTTTCTTTTGGATTGGATTGTTTGTTTCCATCCCAGTTCTTTTTTGGTGAATTATTATTAAAAAATATTTTTTCTGGACTTTCAGTCAGTTGCGGTTTTACTGGTATTCCACCTAAACTATCTCTACCTAGTTCTTCATAAGATTTTTCTATGATTCTGGCAATTTCAGCTGGTTGGTCTGCTATATCTGTCTCTTTTAACCTCTGGCGGATCGCCACGTTTGCTGCTTCACCTTTTATATTGGCTAATAATATAGCCGAGACCTGCTTGAAGTCTTTCAGTAATTTCATACCAAGAGTTAAAGCTGGTTCTGGACCGTATTCATCTTGAATTTGTTTTAGCACATCTGGTATTACCGAAATGGATGGAACACCGTGCGTTTTTGTGTAGATTGAAGCAAAGACTGTACCCCAAGTGTCACAGTCCTCTATGTGTGGTGCGATTCCCATTGGGAGACATATAGTCAGAATCCTGTGTTTTTCTAGCGGGGTGGTGTCAGGAAACACCGCCTCTATTTGGGTGATTTTCTGTGCCAACCAGAATGGTATCTGTTCCCGTTTAGCCGGAACTTTACCTAGGCAGGATTGGATGTTCTGTGGTGTGATTTTATTTGTGTTCCCCTGGTGAGGGGTCAGCTGTGGAAGTTTAATCGCTGGCTGAATTGTTGAAGTCCGCATTACATACTGGACTAATTGTCTATGAATTTTTAGTAATTGTTTTAGCTGTATTAACAGCTCTCCTGTAGACATCCCTTCGATGTCTGGGTGTGGTGTGTATCCGGCTAAGACCGGCCACGTTGCTCCTGGTCTACCTAAAGGACCGAGCCTGGTGATGTGATTATTATGTATTAGGGCGCCATCAAATAAGAGCAAATGCTCTTGGAATTTGAGTGGTACTTCCACCTCCTCGAAAGGAGTGTAAATGTCGGGTGGAACCTCTATTTTGTAATAGTGGAAGTACTTTGTTACAGCATTTGCTGCTGGAAAATGTATCCATGTATAGTATACCTCTGTCTGCCGATATTCGTGTGCCTCAATTACGAATATGACTGTGCCACCTCTAGGTGTCAGTCCATTTTCTATAAGTTTTAAGGTTATAGATTTCCTTTTGCTGACCGGAATGAGTATTATATCCGCGTCTGCATCCTTTAGTGCAGTATCTGCTGCTGCTATTTCAGCTGCTAATCTAACTGCCTCTCTTTCATCATCACTGTCTGACATTTTACCGACAGGATGGTTATTTTGTTTGTTTGCAGATCAGGTTTCTTATGGAACAAAGATTAGATGCACAATATTTTGGAACAGTGTATCCTTCAACGTTGGCTGTACCAAGAACCATACATAGGAGTTCCCTCCTGCGAGGTTTTGGAGGATATTACCTTTCACCCACTCCAGACGTCTTTGGAGTATTATGGGAAAAGGGGTCTGAGTGAGAAAGCACGACTGAGTTACTCTAAATGTCTTACGTTAGTTTTATCGCCCTTTCCAAACGCGTTGGGCGCCATGTAGTGTAGTTCCTATCTTCCCAATAGGCTCTGCGCATTGGAATAATACCTACAGCAGTAAAGGCCTAGGCCAGACGTTAACTAGGTCTACTACTGTCGATACTAGACTTAAGTTTTGGGTTTGCCAGCGTAGCTCAGAGTTCGCTAGAAACTTTCTCGAATGTTCAGGAAAGAATTAACTCCCCTGATTAGACAAGAAGGGATTTAGCTTCTGACAACCATAGAACATGACAACTTTGCTCTCCCCTAATCAAGAGTGTATCTCCAGAGTCGTGTGAGCACAAGGCAATTATTTTACTCAGTCAGTACGTGCATTCTTAGTCTCATCAGATTGTAGAGAAAAGGAAGAGACGGGCGTGTTCAATAAAAAGGTGTTATTTATTGATCAGTCTCTTTTCTCGTACAAGAGAAATGGATCGATATTATTGCAATACTTATAGTTAAGTAAAGTGCATACATTAAAAGCAATAGTATAAAATAATACTGTAAAAACATTGATATGGTTTCTGAGCCATATGATGTTTAAAATGATTAAAATATATTTACATACACATATACATTTGACTAAACGTACTCAACTGGTGTTTCTAAATACGCCTACCCCGTGTACCTGACCTAAGTCTAATGCGTGGGCGGGAATAGAAAGTTACAGTTTAAGTTAAGTTTGTTTTTGCCAAGTGAATAACTAAAGAATTCTCTGTGAGGGGTTATTCAGTTCTGTACCTGGAAGTTAGGATGAATGAGGAATGGTATCTCTTTCTCTGGTCTCGATATTCCAGGCTGCCTGCGAGGGCTGCCCGAAAGCGCCGGTGCTGGGTCTCTCGGCAAGAGATAGCAGCGCGTCTCTCAGCGCGTCAGGAAGGCGGGGCTGCTGCCAGCGGGGTCTGCTCTGCTTCTGGGCTTCGGCAAGTATGGCTGCTCCGTCTCCTCACCACGCGCGTGTTTGCATAGGGCAAGATCGGCAATATTTATACCTTAAAGGTGCCGAGATTGACGTAAGGATGGACATAGATGCGTCAATAAAGATGTCATACGACTTGCTCGTTAGCACATTCTTTTACTGAAGTTCTCTGTGAAATCAAAACAATGGCCGCACGGATTTTCCAGGTTGTCATAGGTTTGATTTGTTATGAGAACGTCGTATGCCTTATCAGGGGCTGGAGGAATGTCGCTTGTCTAATTAGATCTCAAGCGTTATGACCTAATCAGATAACACGTTCCTGTGCCGTAGTGTGACTGCGTCAGATAACGGTATCTGCATCATGGGGGCTTTTCTTGCCTCATGGGCTGACTGTTAGTTAACTTGATAGTTAGTTTAACCAGAATAGGGTCAGGAATAGGGGGATCGATTCAGAACCTATAGGAATACATGACAACCCGGGATTCTACCGTGCCAATATTTTCCGCCAAGTACACCCTTACATCTGCTCTCAGGCCCTTGAGTAGTTCTGTGTTCTGTAGGTCCCATGCTGACCGCCTGAGTATCTTGGGTCCCTCCCCCTTCTCTTGCCCACCTCTATCAATAGGGGGGAGTGATCAGACACTCCACACGCACAGTACTCCGCTGTGTCTTATACCTGCAACGCCTGTCGTAACATAAAAATGTAATCCAGGCGGGAGTACACCTTGTGGGCCCCCGAGAAAAAGGAATAGGCCTTGGTGCCCGGGTGGAGCCACCTCCACACGTCCAGTAGTCCAAGCGCGGACATAGAATTGGCCAGGGGTGTCATATGTGAAGGTGTAGCACGGTCTCCTGTCCTGTCCTGCCTAGGGTCCATTACGTCGTTAAAGTCCCCACCGAGGATCTGGGTCGTATCTGCCGTGCCAAGGAGTATATCAGAGACTCCCCGTGGTGTGCCTGCCTGGAGTTTTGGTGGGGCGTACGCTGATATGAATGTGTACTCCTTCCTTCTCCATCTACCACGCACCCCTACATAGGTTCCTTGGGAGTCCGTCCAAACCTGTGCTATTGTCATGGGTGGATGTTTTTTAATCAGGATAGCCACTCCTCTAGAGCCCGAAGTAAAGCCAGAGTGAGGCAGGACCCTATACTGTCCTTTTTCGTGGAGCTCCCGTTGTCAAGGAGCTCCGTCGCTGGCGAGTAGGGCGCTGTCCAAGGGCCCCCAGCACTTTGTCAATTTTTCGGTGCACCCCAGCCGTTGGCAGGTTCGAGGCTGGGGTGTATCTCCAGCAGCGCTCGGCACCTACATCGTGGCTCCGGCCGCCATCTTGTTAAAGTTCCCGGGCGCCACCGAGAGCCCGAACGCTGCAAGGGGCCTCTCCCCTGGTCCTTGCTGGGTATGATGGCACAGCTCCTCGTCTCCCTTACCGGAGCAGCAATTAGTAGGGTGGGGAGCCGGGCTCTACCGCACTCGATGCGTTCCACCGGCGACGGCCGACATCTTGCCACAGTCGGGTCCCCCGAGCGGTTGCTAACTGGCCAGTTTTCTTCAATTGTGCACCGCTTTTTCACAGTTTCTAGTCCCTTACGGGGTCTTGGACCTCTATAGACTGCACTCCTTACTTTTGGTGCAGCGGGACTGTGTTGAACGCCGGATCATGGAGCAGCTCATCGGGGGCTCTGCTGAAGCACATCTTAGCCGGCTATGCTGTTGGCTGTCGTCCGCATAATTAATCAACTTCATCTTGTGGGACTTAATAAGAGAGATTACGGGTTTGATATAAATGTTGAATACAATTGGGATGAGAGAAATGCCCTGGGGGATGCCATTTGAGGTCGTTCTAAATTTAGATAAAAATGAAAAATGGGGGAACAGATACAGCCTGATAGCGGCCAAGCAGCTAGGATTTTAGCCAGTTTAACGCTGGGCTGCCAACACTGACTGACAAAAGTCTAGACAGAAGAGTGCGGTGGTTCACTGTTTCAAACGCAGCTAACAAATCAAGGAGGACCAGTACAACAGATTGTCCGTTGTCTGTTATCCTCCGTATTTCATCGGTAGCGCAAAGCAGAGCAGTCTCGGTTCCATGACCGGGACGGAAGCCAAATTGCTCTTCTTCTAACCATACATTGTCCTCTAGGTATTGCGACAGGATTGTGCTTAAGCAACGCTCTCGAATTTTTATTGGAAAAGATAGGAGGGATGGCTGCCACCATTCATGGATGCTAAATCCACATCAGGTCTCTCCCTTTTTATGGCCAGTATCCTGTACTCCAAGGCTATTCTGCAAGCCAATCTCACCAGAAGAATCTCCTACTTAGTAAGATATTCCTTGTACCTTGAACAACCTGAGCCATCCTTGTTAGAGGCAGGTGCTCATGACACATTGGGTCAGTGGCTGGATTCAGGAGCTGCAACCTCTCCTTCGAGTGGAGGAAGGTTTTAGGTCCTCCTCCTTACTCATTCCACCCTGGTTTCCAGGGTTGGAGGCCTCATCGGAAGGATGGGCCAACTCATACTCTGCCAACAGCTTCTGAAGCATTGCAGCAGTAGGGTGTGAGCCATTTGTTATCTTGTACCCTTTACAGAGGGTCCTTGGCTGTCAGTATTAAGCTGCAGAAAAGGGATTAGGTTGAGCTGCTTAGCCACACTGAGGTACTCTAACAGAACTTTTGGTCCTAACTACAGTAAGTTTTACCCAAGGCTCTAACTGTTTTTTTAGAAATATAGAAAAATCGACCAGTTGAAAAAATGCAATTTAAGTAAAGGATTTTTTTTAAAATGTATTCGTCTATTGACCAAGTGGTATCAGCAAGCGCAAAGTCGTAGACACCACCGCTGATCCACCAATGTACGAAGCTGGCTCTATATAGTGCACTAAAAGAAGTACACTGAGTAGAGAGTCCAGTGGGTCCCCAATTGACTTACAGAGGCTTAAATAAATAATACTATCTCTCTCTTTTGTTGTAGTGTGGGCGAGCAGTTAGGCTTATCAGAGGGTAGTGCTAAGCATTTGTTGTACTCACAGAGGTAATAAATGAGATGCACACTGAAAGAATAAATCTGGGCCCGAATTAGAAAAATAACACTTTTTTTATATATGTGATGTAAAACTAAGAACTTCTTCAAAAGTAAGAACTATTTTGTTAACAATTTTTACAGGTAAGTAAATCTTTGAAACCTCTGCGCCTTTACGCACAATGTAATCCTATGAAAGGAAAAGTCATAAATGTATAACGGTAAGTACAGTCGGTTTCAGGGGATTACCTTTTGGGTTTTGAGTTGTAGTGGGCCAAGGTTCAAAGTATTACCACCAGTTCGTCAGGAACTGCCAATGTTTCACTGAGGGCAGGGTGCTGGTGAGATGGTAGCTGGGCGCACTATGGTGAAGGGGGACCACCAGAAAATAGGCTGCAGAGGGGGACTTGCCAAGTCCTAGAGCTCACAAACAGGGGCTCGGTCGCATGGGCTCTTGGAGCAAGGGGCACAACTGGTTGGCTCAGGTGCAGAATGGTTAGATCGGCTGGGCTGGATGCGTAAAGGGAGAGGGTGCTACTGAGCTGGATGCCCCTGCAGCCTACGCAGTCCATTCTCTTGGGTTGTCAGTGAGGCAGTCATTTACGATATATAGAGTGGCATTATGCGACCCCGTGATGACTAACGCTAAAACGACTGAAATAAACCCTACTGTGTTTGGTGTCAAACATGTTGGAATCATACCCCCACACCGGTAACCGATGTGGGAGGTATGATTCCACCCCTCAGAAGCGAGCTTTGTGCGGTCCCTGGCGTTCCTGGTACCAGCCTTCTAGTCTCAGACAGCACAAAATGGTTGCTGCCGACCAGAGATACATTTCTGCCCTCCTGCTGCTGAGCCAAGCTCACATTTGGTGTCCCTGTGCATAGTCCAGTTCAAACCAGTCCACTGAGTCTTGCCAACCCTCTTCCTTGGGTACTTAAGGGCTTACCTGGTTGTAGGACCTTAGATTCGACGTTGACAAGATTCTGAGCAAGAAACCACTGAACGACCATCTAGACTGCACTGGACTTCATTTGGGCCCGACTTGATCTCCCACTCAGGTTGCTGCATCATGTGTGCCCGTGCACCATACAGAATCCGTGCAAGACCTGTGGAGCATCAAGGACAACCGAAGATATCTCCCTTGGAGTGAAGGAGTCACTCCCCAGCATCCACAGGCCCAACAACACTGCTGTACGGTCTGCTGATCCTGAGCTCCTATGGACTCTGAAGGCTTCAGCAACACAGGAGGTGGGTTTCTACGTCCCTCGAGGCCCTAGTTGCCATCTCACCAAGTTTGAGGTCAGAATCCCTTGTGGGGGCTGCAATACCCAAATCCCTGTGCACCGCTTACATTTGCAAATGTATAAGCTTGTTGGTGTTTCCCGAACAAGTGCATTGGGCTCCGAGTAGCCCTAACCTCTGGCACCATTTCTTACCAAGAACTTTGACCTCCTCGTACTGAGTGCTCTGTGGGCTGGTATTTGGTGAAACCGCTCGAGGACCTCTCGCGACTACTGTGCCTCTGGCCTGTGGGTCCACTTGAGGGTCAACTCTGCTTTTCTTGGGCTCTCCTGATTTCTCCAGGCTCGCCCGACTCCCCTGTGTTTGGTGAGTCTCCTGGACCTTGCTGGTCCGAAACTTACACTTCCTTGACCTTCAGCATGGGTTGCCATTGTCAAGGCTTGTTGGTGCTCCCGCCGGACACCGACCACTCAGCACTTGACATCCATTGTGGGAGAGCTCGTACCCGCCCCCCCCCCCCACCCCCATAGCTGCAGAGTCAAGGACTCAATCAACCAACCTGAAGCACCCGACATCGGTGGGCTTCGTCTACCGAGCCCTTGGTCACTCCTAAGTGACCCAGACTCTGTCCCCTCTTCTTTCAGGTACTCTTCGACAAGAATCCACCTTTGGATTCCAACTGACACTTTTGTTTCTTCCAGCAGCGGCTCTTCTTCAAAGTTCTCCATTGGGTGTGACTGCGGTTTCCGACGCCAATTCAGACCAGGTAACTTGGGTACCTCGAAATCCACGGGTTGGTTGTCTCTCCAACCTCCTTTCTTCCACGGTGTTTCTTCGAAGTCCACTGGGAAGGTTCCTCATACCCTAAAACATCAACTGCGACTTTCCCATAGAATTTTACGGAGCACGTGGTTGTGTTCCCACACTGCACTCATCTTCCGTGGGGTCCCTATATATATTCACCTTGGGTGGTTTCTTCGGGTCCCAGCAATTCTAAGTCCTCTCGACACTGTCTTGACTCGAGATGTGGTTCTTATACCACTGTCTTAGTATATGGTTTGGTCCCCATCTGGGACCCACTTTGTATTAGTGCTATGTACTTTCATTTCTGTGCTTAAGTATTGTGTGCTTTGTGTTTATCTCTGGCGGACCTGGCCCTTTTGGCAGGTTAACCCCGAAACTTTTTGCTTTTTCCTAGCCTATTTCTGTAACCTGGTGTTGATGATTTTAGGCCTCTGCGCACTTTTTCACTGTGGTCCAGTGTAAAGTGCGTGCCCTCTCTGTGTATGTGTGGTGAGAGTGACCTGCCCTCCCATAGGAATGCATGGGGAATATGTGTGACCATGGTAGTTCCTGATGTGTGGGGTGTGCAGGGTCGAGTTTGGTATGTGCGAACTCGTGAGATTAAATGCTGCGCGATGATGTGTGCGGCGTTCATGTGTCTAGTGTGGAAGTGCCACTTCTAGAAGTTGGTGTGTCTGTGCAGTGAATGTGCTGGTGTGTGATTGGCTGGAGCTGGCTGGTGTGCCTGGCTCCAGGAGGCAGGATGGGTCTGCCCCGGTGGTGAATGGGAGATCTGCATGTTGATGGCTGGGGAGAAGTGCACCTGGGACCTGAATAGAGCTGGGCTTTTCCCGCACAATGCTGGCTCCGCCCCCTGTGGTGCGACTGATGACCCTAGCCTGGCCAGTGAATAGTGAGAGGGGCTGAGCATAGCAGAGTGCTCCAAAACCAGCTGCGTCAGGTTTTTCCCCCACCCTGCACCCTAGAGACAAAGGGATTTTGTGTATCAAATGAGGCTGTAACCTCATGTTCAATGTTCTTGTTTCCTGACTTGAATCTACCAGGGGCGTGCTGCTGCTGGGGCCCAGGAGAAGACTTGCCTCCCTGTGGCCCTGCTCAACCTCTGGATGCCCTGCCCTTGGACGCTGGAGGATTTCTGGGGACCCTGCTACTGGCTTAAGGAATCCCTTGACCTTGGAGAGACTTTGGGGCTGCCCCAGCACCTTGTGAGTGCTGGCTATAGTTCTTTTTGAGGCCCCTAGTTCTTCCTTCGCTGCATTTCCCTCTGGGAGCGATTCTTGCAGCGCTGGGCGCTGTTGCTGCATTATGCCCGCTTATTTTATTATTTACAGGCAGGAGCCCACCCTACCTTATGCCCGCAGTTATTTATTTATATACGGGTGGCCACCCCATTTATGTGTGCCTTAGCTAGTGCCCACCTCGCTTCGACATTTTAATTGCACCGCCGCGACCCAGAGGAAAACCGGAAGTCAGGCGTCCGGGCGCCTGACGCAGGGCTGGACTTCCGGTATTCGAAGGAAGTCCCGCCCGCCGCCGCGCTGTGATTGGCGAGCGCCGTGCCAGAGGAGGGGACTGCTGCCCCGGAGCCATGAAGGCTCCACATCCAGTCCCGGTCCCGAGATGGGGGACCGGGAGAAGACCGGGCGAGGCGGGTGAATGGTGAAGGCAGGGCTCCCATGAGGAGGGAGAGCCCCGCCGAGCGCTACCGCCGCCCCAGGAAGAGAAATCCTGCCGAGCCCGGTAAGTGAGGGCTGGGCAGGGGGAGCACGGCCGCATGAGTTCTTGAGCGGCACCCGTCTGAGAGGGGGCCGCTCCAACGAAGGGGGGCAGTATCTGAGTCCGAGTGGCCCCGTGTGCTGAGCGGGCCGCTCCAACGATGTGCACAGTGGCAGGGGGCATTTAGGGCGGCCCCGGATGGTAGTGGGCCGCCCCAACGTCCCATTATGTAAAAATCCCCCCGCGGGGGTCCCCAGGTTTGTGGCCATTTCGGGGCATGTTGTCGGCGCCGGGCGGCCCAACTTGCGAGAGGGCCGCCCCAACGTAGGGGGAATTGTTGTATTTGGCACCCCCGAGGCTCCCAGGGGCATTGTTGTGTCTAGAGCCCCGTGTGGCTCCAACGCTTTAGGGGGCATGTTTGTGTAAAGAGCCGGTGTGGCTCTAGCCTGGCCTTATTTGCTCAAAGCGCCAGCGCACTTCCTATACTGCGCCTAGCTAGTTCAGGGGCCGAGGTCCCCAAGGCAATGTTTATTTACAGAGCCCCGTGTGGCTCCAACCTGCGCATATTTGTTTTCAGTGCCAGATGGCTCAGTTTGGCGCAGTTTTATTTACTAGGGCCAGTGAGGGCCCTGTCGCAGTTTTGCTGATTCCCAGCTGCCCAGCAATTAGTGGGCAGCTGCACCGTTTAGGCGCCAAGGGAGAGAGAGCCCCTGAGAGGGACAGAAGTGGCACGAAGGTGCCAGGCCTTCTACAGCTGCGCAGCACTTAGTGCCAGCTGCAATGTTTAGGCCCTGTACTTGTTCTCAGCTGCCCAGCAAGTAGTGGGCAGCTGCAACGTTTGGTTTGCGCCGGTGGCGCACCCCTGACTGGCGTTGCATTAGCAGCGCACCCTGACATTCTGGACACAGGGCATTTGAGCCCCTCCTGGTTTGTGGATAGGGCGCAAGGCCCTAAATGTGAGTTATGTGCCCTAAATGAGGCGCAAGGTGATTGCCTACTGTATTTATACTGTTTGGGCCTAAATGTGATTTCTGCGTAATGTGCTTTGCCTTTATGCTTGTGTTATACTTCTAAATGTGCTCATGCTTAGGAGTTTGCTTTGCCTAGTATAGTTTATACTAGAGAGGTTATGTGTCCATGCGTGATCTAAGCCTATGGTTATTAATATGGCGTAGTGTATACCTATCTTTACCAGTGGTTATTTGTGGTGTGCTACAATTGTTCTAAGTACTAGTTCTAACAAGTGCTTGATCCTGACAGTGGCCCACGTGGCCCTGTCCTGTGTAAATAATCCTGTGTGAATATTGCCCGTGTCAGTTGGCACCATGTATATTGTGTGACTACTATCTGATGTGTTTTTGATAATACAATAGTTATTTTTATATGACCTTGTGTGGAGTTCCTTTTGTAGTGTGCCTGGGATGTTGTTGCTGTGTGCAAATGCTTTACACATTGCCTCCGGGATAAGCCTGTCTGCTCGTGCCAAGCTACCAAGGGGGTGAGCAGGGGTTATCTTGGCATGTGACTCCCTTGCCCTGACTAGAATGGTGGTTTCTGCCTGGCTTGGGCGTACGCCTTAGGCAACCAGAAATCCCAGTTCTAACAATCTCCATGTAGGAGATACTGTGTCGGACTAGATAGTGTTATAGCAATAAATACATATTTTTATAAATACTGTGTCGTTCTCCTTTCATTTAACCAATACTATAAGGTTGCATTCTGGTAAAACAAGCTGCTTAACATTCCTTCAAGACTAAGCCTGAAGGCTGCTCTCCACAGCTACCGCTTAGATAGCTTTCTAAGGTTATCTTTGTCGTCTTAAATCACCATAAGGGTTTTTTGGACTGGTGCAAGGTGCCCACTTTAGTTAGTGGACAGCATATACCAGGCCAACTTCTCACAGTGAGGAAATGCAAATTTTGTGTGAAAGAAGTGGAATACTTAGGGCACACTTTAAATCATGAAGGGTATGAGTTTTTCCCCTTCCTTTTTCTTATTCTTCTTCATTGAGGGTTTTCTGCTTGTCACAAGCATGGCGTTATGTTTTCGCTGCCCTTGTTGGGCCAGATGGGCCTTATGCTGCGTATAGCAGCTGGCATAATAGCTGACCCTGCATTGTTATATTTTGTATGTTGGATCTTTAATAAAGAGATTTAAACCATAAATCATGAAGGAATTAGACTCAAGCTCAATCTGATGGAGGCAATACAGAAGGTCCCCCCTCTGCAAGACAAATATCAGCGGAGGTAAGTCTTGGGACTCGTGGAGTCAAGACTTACTAAATGACACAGATAACATTGTTCTATATCATTTTCATTTTTTTCTTTATTTTTTTATATAAACACATTCTTTTATTTTTTTCCAAAAGTTGAGTATTTTCACTGTATCAAAAATTATTCCACAATTTATATAACCATTAAAAAATGCAATACATTATTCAAATGTTTGAGAAAGAACAAATCATTTGAGTGAACCCTGATACCACACATCAACCAACAATCACTCTCATTCATACATTCCACAAAACATACTACACTCAACAACTAATTTCTGCGATAGAGGTAGTCCAGATGATGCCAGTGACTAAAACGCCAGGTCAATGCGTTTCGGTGGGTTGGTACCACCTTCCTCAGGACCAACAGAATTTATCTTCCTGCATTTGTGGTTACAGGGTATCTGAAATAACAAATATATTTACATGTATCTGTGCCTATTAACTATACATGAACAACCAATTTTGAACGACCATTAATTAATTCAAGGATTACTTCTAACTGATTAGAGACATGTGCAAACAACTAACCCACACCCAAGGGTGTTGCATTAGTTGATATATTCTTATTCAAGTAGAGTTTTTGAAGTATATGGATAAATTCACAGAATATACGAACCATTTCATCATATCAATATTTTTTTTTAAAGTTCAGCACATATTATGTGTGATGTAGTTACATTTTTAAATGCTAATTCTAAGGACAGTGCTAAGAGAGCAATTCCTAGTGTTCTATAAGTTTTATAAGAGGGATAGAATTGACAGTTTTTTTGTACCTTTTTATGTCAGGCCATGCCTGAAGTACAGCTGTGGTTTGAAGATATTTGAATCAATAGGCGCAATTAATTAAAATGTGCTCTAGAAGAAAAGTATATATACATATAAGGGTCTGTTAACTATAGATGACATTTGAATTTTTGCAATAGAGTGGAACTTCTTAAAATATTACCTTTTACATCAAGAGCACTGCACAACTTCAGAGTTTGGTATTTTTTATTTTTTTTTGTCCTCATTTGCCATTACCTCCGTTTGGGAAGATACCAACCACCTTGCGAGTCCTTCCCTAGGGACCTCTCAGAAGACCCCTCGAACGATTGCCTGGACTCGAGCGTGTAATGGGTGGGAGATTGAACCCAACTAAATACGAGGTAGTCAAGTGACTCCATCTAGGTGCGTTACCACCAGTAGGACCGATGTCGGAACTAGGTTATGTCCAGTCCAGGGAGTATTATCGGCATAACCATAGGACCCGGGGAAAAAACAAACAAAAAAAAAAAAACCCGGATTCTATCTCCAATCGATAAGCATTTCCCAGAATGTCAAATTACGCCTACTGCCTGATCTATTAAGGTCTGATTTAGATGTTTCATATAATGATGTAAGCCATGCAGAGTGCAAAGGAGCAGCTTTCTCCAGCCATTGTATACATATTTGCCTTCTAGCCAGCAGGATAGCATAAAAAAGAAATGACCTTGCTTTCCCTGTGATGTTAATGTCCCAACCAAAAATGATAAGTGGTAGTGTGATTGAGAGTGATGTATTCATAATGGAATTTAAAGTTTCCTCGACTTCTGACCAAAACCGCCTTATATCAGGGCATTCGAAAAACATATGTACATCTGATGCTGCTGTTGCATTACATTTATTGCATTTTTTATCCGGAAGAAATTTGGAAAGCCTTCTTAGCCACGAGGGTTTAACAATCTTATACAAAAGTGAAAAAGAGGTTTGCCACGTCTCCTCATTGTGAACGCCCATTACTGCCCCCCACAATTGGTCTGGGAGAGAGAATTCTCCGTCAATTTCTTCAAGCAGTTGCCAATACCAAAATGCTACCTCTCTTTTCCCGATTGGTTTCTCCACTAGTTGTTGTTCTAAGGGGCTTGCTTTCCCCAGATATTTGTCTTTTTTTCTCTGGGCCCTTATCCAGCTGTCCAGCTGCATATATTTAAATCTAGACAGTCTGGGGCCGACTTGATCTTTTAACTCGTCCCATGTGGTTAGAAATCCATCGTTTAGTAGCTGACCCCATCTTATAATCCCTGCTTGTTCAAGTACAGCTGACAGACTATCTCTCATGTGTAGTGGGAGCCCGGGCGAATCCCAGATTGGGGCGAAGTTAGAGTAGTATGATAGCCCGAGTTTCTTCCTTATACTGAGCCATGTCTTACACAATGATTGGAGTATTTTAAGTTTAATTTTTTTGAAGAATTTCTGACTGGCGAATTTGGACATAAATCCATCTGATGGTAAATTTGCTCCGATTAACATGGCTTTGTACATTGATCCATTCAAGAGGTTTGTTGGGGTTTTTAAAAGCATCCTTGAATGTGTCATTTGAAATGCCCACGCATAGTACGTTAGGTCAGGCAGAGCCAGACCTCCTTTCTCCCTTTTCCTCCTGAGCTTCTTCCAAGCAATTCTTGATGACTTATAATTCCAAAGAAAGGAGTTGATTTCTTGCTGGCTTTTTTCTATTGCCTTAGGGTCGAAAGCCAAAGGGATAGTGCTAAATATAAAAGTGTATTTGGGGAGGATGCACATTTTGACTAAATTTACTCGACCTAATATCGAGAGTGGTAAGTGTGTCCAAGTTTTCAGCAGCTTTTTAGTCTCTTTATAGATTCTGTCGAGATTGGTTTGACAAATGTTGCCCACATCCTGGGTAACTCGGATTCCAAGGTACCTCATAGATGATGAAACATTAATACCCAGGTGTTGTTCTGGAATGTTCCAGGTCATAATTTCCGTCTTGCTCGAGTTGATGTCATACCCGGAAATAAGCCCAAATTCTTTCGCTCGCTGAATGACTATGGGTAATGCATTTTTTGGGTCAGATGTTAGGATCAGGATGTCGTCAGCATATAGTGCAACCCGTCTCTCCCACTCCCCAAAACGAAACGGTGTAATATTTGCTTCGACTCGCAAAACCTGAGCAAATGGCTCGATATATAGGTTAAAAAGGAGTGGGGAGAGCGGGCAGCCCTGTCTGGTACCTCTGGTGATTTGGAATGCCTCGGTCAAGATGCCGTTAACCAAGATCTTGGCTGAAGGAGCACTATATAGCTGGAATATTGCTTTACGAAATCTATTTCCAAAGAGTTTGGTTTTTATTAAAAGAACTGGTTCTCCTAGTCTTCCTAATGTGCAAGGTAGTCCTCAGATCCTACAAACAAAATTGGCGACCCGTATGATTATCTGTGTCTAGCAGTAAGTGCCAATTTGTAAATTACATTAGTACTGACACATATAGGCATTGTATCCCCATACTAACCTTATTATTGTCAGTGAAAGGGTCCGATATTGAATTACCTTACTATTCGTTGTAGTTTCCTCAAATGTTATACGGGCAATGTGACTTCCTCAGATGATCTCTTTCAGTTTTAGCTGTAAAATTTAAATATACCAATCATTGGAATATAATTGCCTAATAAAAGTGAACCTATTTCGAAAAAAGCAGCCACACTAACCTTTAAGTAATCGGAGATCACTTTCTGTCAGGCTTTCTTTTCATGTATTCTTACTTTGGTAGTTTTACTAAAAAACAAGATTTATAAAAAATCTAATTATAAAGCTGGTCTGAAATATAGGATGTTATATTGCGTTTTGTAGTTGTATTTCATATATTTATGCAATATCAAGCGTATCTCAGTCCCTAAATACGAATACCCCATTCTATCTAGTTCTACTTCCTAACGTACTGGTGCTTGAAAATGGCCATAGTTCCCAGTACCCATTTCCATATGCGGTACGAGTAAGTCTCAACATCCATATTTTACGGCGTCTCTAAAAAATATACCGTTCTGTTTCTAAGATGTCAAAAGACCCGCTTGGTATAACGAAGTAAAATCATGCCCTCATGCTTGTAGTTACGGGTATATATCCCGCAACTGTCTATATCCCTGTCATTACGTCATACAAAGCGTCTATAGCTCCTAACATGAATGTCGGAACTCGAGGTCCTGGCAAAGTACTTACAGTCCATTCATTTAGAGTTGATTTACTCGAGTCGCCTTGCTCCACGCCGTACGGTAACATTCAGGGGTGTGTTCTCTCGAAGTTACTTCTTTTAAAGGTAGCCGGTTATCGGGAAATCCGCCAAACCCTGGTGTAACCCGGAAGTGGAATACATTGTTACTTTAGACTATCCTCTTCCTCCTTTATCGCGGACGCCATTTATACGTGGTGTTTTAACACGGTTTATATCAAGCTTACTGATTTGGTACATTGTGAATGGGGTACATATCTACATGTTTGTACCATACAGAATATTGGCTTAGACCGGGAGTAATTGTAGTTGGAGTACATTAATTGCTAATAGATTTAATGTGCTGGATCTCTGTATAAAAGAGGATCATATCAGGTAATGATTTAACCCGGAAGAGGAAGGTGTTCTCAACTGATACAACGTCTACGCGTCGATTCTGGGCGCCATATATAAGATGTGTAATCTGTTCTGAGCTGTCATTGAAATAAAGCTAGTTTTATTTAGCGTGTTTGTGGTTACTACGCATATAACATAGAATTAGATAGCGATTAATTTGTATATGCTTAAGAGTCAAATATATTTGATACTGGTTGGCACATACATACAAATCATATGTATGTCCACATAATAATTCTAGCTTACATTGGTTATGATATCTAGGTATTAATAACATCATTATATTATAAGAAGAAGTGCAGAATTGATATGTCGTTCAGGTATATCAGGGTTGACCATATTAACTGATGTTTAACACCTATGTATTATTGGTGACATACCAAGCTATACTTTCATTCAATCCTTTGCGAACACTATCGAATTGAAAAATCCAAAAACACTCTCTTTTTTTCCGGGTGTTTGTCATGATTTGTTCTAACCTGTATTGTACTTTTTCTATGATGCACCATTTCAGATCTTCTTCATTATGGTTGTAATCTATACAATGTTGGACCATAGGTGCTGTGGTTCTCCCCATTCTTATTGCAGATTTATGTTCGCTAAATCTGTTCCGAAATTCGCGACCCGTCTCACCAATATAGGCAAGCCCACACGGACATAGAATTAAGTAGATAACATTGCTGCTTCTACAATTGGTGAGTTATTTTAGGGTTACATTTATGTTATTATAACTGATGGTATTAGTTGTTAATGCAGCATCACACGCATGACAGGCTCCACATTAATGATTTCCCAAAATCAAAGGGAGACCTGTAATAGATGTTTGAGTTTCATGCGGTTTAGGGTAATTCCTAGTGTGTACCAGGCGATCCCTTAGATTTCTGTTCCGTCGGTATGCCATTAATGGTTTTGAGAGCTGTGTTTCTCCATCCTCTGTCTCTAAGATTCTCCAATTCTTACTTATAATATTCTTAATCTTATAATTAAGCGTTGACTGGTTGATAACACATGTTATCCTGTCTGAGGGTTTACGTTTTGTGCCTCTGAGCAGGGCATCGCAATCAAAATATTTCGCTCTCTTAAATGCTTGGCGTATGAGTCTGTGGGGATAACCTTGTTTCATGAGTCTGTCTTTGAGTTCTTCGCCGTGTTTCTGATAAGTCTTGTAAGTTAGTACAATTTCGGCGGATTCTAAGGTATTCTCCAAATGGTATTGAGTCCTTTTGGCAATGTGGATGGTAACTGCCGAATTGAAGAATTGTGTTTTTGGCCGTAGGTTTCCTGAATAGGTTCACCTCCAAGACATTATTCCTTCCATTGATTTCCATGTCAAGAAATTCGACTTTCTCATTGCTGTAATTCGAGGTAAATTTCAGGTTTGGGTCACTTGAGATCAACCATAAAATGAAATCTTTCAGATCACTTTCCTCCCCGCGCCAAACAAAAAAAATATCGTCGATAAATCTTTTCCAATGAAAAACATTTTTAAAAAATGGGGCAGCTATGTTAAATATGTTTTTCAGCTCCCACTCTCCCATGTACGTGTTCGCTACACTGGGGGCACAAGATGCCCCGTACTGGGAACTATGGCCATTTTCAAGCACCAGTACGTTAGGAAGTCGAACTAGATAGAATGGGGTATTCGTATTTAGGGACTGAGATACGCTTGATATTGCATAAATATACGAAATACAACTACAAAACGCAATATAACATCCTATATTTCAGACCAGCTTTATAATTAGATTTTTTATAAATCTTGTTTTTTAGTAAAACTACCATAGTAAGAATACATGAAAAGAAAGCCTGACGGAAAGCGATCTCCGATTACTTAAAGGTTAGTGTGGCTGCTTTTTTCGAAATAGGTTCACTTTTATTAGGCAATTATATTCCAATGATTGGTATATTTAAATTTTACAGCTAAAACTGAAGAGATCATCTGAGGAAGTCACATTGCCCGTATAAAATTTGAGGAAACTACAACGAATAGTAAGGTCATTCAATATCGGACCCTTTCACTGACAATAATAAGGTTAGTATGGGGATACAATGCCTATATGTGTCAGTACTAATGTAATTTACAATTTGGCACTTACTGCTAGACACAGATAATCATACGGGTCGCCAATTTTGTTTGTAGGATCTGAGGACTACCTTGCACATTAGGAAGACTAGGAGAACCAGTTCTTTTAATAAAAACTGAACTCCAAATTTGTGCAGTGCTCTTGATATAAAAGGTAATATTTTAAGAAGTTCCACTCTATTGCAAAAACTCAAATGTCATCTATAGTTAACAGACCCTTATATGTATATATACTTTTCTTCTAGGGCACATTTTAATTAATTGCGCCTATTGATTCAAATATCTTCAAACCACAGCTGTACTTCAGGCATGGCCTGACATAAAAAGGTACAACAAAACTGTCAATTCTACCCCTCTTATAAAACTTATAGAACACTAGGAATTGCTCTCTTAGCACTGTCCTTAGAATTAGCATTTAAAAATGTAACTACATCACACATAATATGTGCTGAACTTTTAAAAAAATATTGATATGATGAAATGGTTCGTATATTCTGTGAATTTATCCATATACTTCAAAAACTCTACTTGAATAAGAATATATCAACTAATGCAACACCCTTGGGTGTGGGTTAGTTATTTGCACATGTCTCTAATCAGTTAGAAGTAATCCTTGAATTAATTAATGGTCGTTCAAAATTGGTTGTTCATGTATAGTTAATAGGCACAGATACATGTAAATATATTTGTTATTTCAGATACCCTGTAACCACAAATGCAGGAAGATAAATTCTGTTGGTCCTGAGGAAGGTGGTACCAACCCACCGAAACGCGTTGACCTGGCGTTTTAGTCACTGGCATCATCTGGACTACCTCTATCGGAGAAATTAGTTGTTGAGTGTAGTATGTTTTGTGGAATGTATGAATGAGAGTGATTGTTGGTTGATGTGTGGTATCAGGGTTCACTTAAATGATTTGTTCTTTCTCAAACATTTGAATAATGTATTGCATTTTTTAATGGTTATATAAATTGTGGAATAATTTTTGATACAGTGAAAAGACTCAACTTTTGGAAAAAATGAAAAGAATGTGTTAATATAAAAAAAAATGAAAAAAATGAAAAAAATGAAAATGATATAGAACAATGTTATCTGTGTCATTTAGTAAGTCTTGATTTTGAAATGCTTCTAGAACTGTGTCGAATTTAAAAGCATAAGGCCAGAGGGGAAATTCTCGTGTTTATCTCAAACCGTTTGGTCCTGAGAACAAGACTATGATTGTGACTGATGCTAGTAGCTTGGGTCTTGGAGCAGCATTGCTGCAGGAACACAAAGGCAAAAAATTGGTGGTAGCATATGCATTGTGCACCTTGAAAGGTGCAGCGTGCCTATTCCACAGTGGAGAAGGAGGCATTAGCATACTGGTGGGGAGTGAAACACTTTTGTATTTTTGAGTGGGGGGCTGCGTACCGACCACAAGCCATTGTTGAAACTGTTCTCCATGACGGGGGCTGGTAGAGCTACGCCTCATGTGACAAAATGGTTATACCATAAGTAAAAGTATCAATTCACAGTGAAATATGCGCCGGGGTCAAGAACATCAATGCTGATTGTATATAAAGACTACCCCTGGATAAGCATGTCGAAAGTGAGGAAGATAAATGGATGGTAGCTAAAGTCTCAGAAGTGTGTGAAGCATTCAAAAACAATGAGTGGAAGCAGGCTGTACTATTGGATCCATTATTAGTGAAGTTAAAGGAGATCTTGCCACATAGAAGGACATGGAAGGTGGCTGGAGAGTTGGAAGTGTTAAAAAAAGGTGTGGGAGGAAATGTCAGTTGTTGATAGTGTGGTGAGAGGATGTGAGTTACTAGTGATACCAAGGAGTTTAAGAGAGAAATTGCTGGTGTTGGTGCATGAAGGACATGGAAGGATGTCAGCTATGAAAAGGAAGGCGCGTACAGACTTTTGTTGGCCAGGGATGGACAGACATATTGAAAGGTTTGTCAGGGAGTGTATTCCCTGCACATGGAGTGACAAGTCCCATCAGTTGCAAGAGTCATCTATTTGTACGGCTGCCTTACCTGCACATGCTTGGGAGAAAGTGGCTATAGAAATTGTGGTCTGTTAAAATGTTTGGGAATGAGTGATGGGTTTGCTGTATGCTGATGGATTATTTTTCAAAATGGCCAGAGATGGCATTTATGAGAGAGATCAAGACTAGTTATGCAATTGCTTTTTGTGAGGACATTTTCCATAGGAAGAGGTGTCCTGCAGAAACAGTGAATGATAATGGACCCTCCAATTTGTGTCAGATGAATTTGGAATGTACTTGAAGAAATGGGTAATAAAACACTGCAGGACTCCTGTGTATCATCCTTGGGGAAACGGTCTAATCGAGCGCTTTAACTGTGTGCTGGGAGAAAGCATTCAGCTAGCAATATCCAGTGGTACAGGTTAGAGGAATCAAGTGCGAGATATGTTATGGAATTACAGAACTCATCATCATCATAACTTTATTTCAATGACGGAATCGTTAGTATGCCACTTATTACAGAACAATTTAGTGGGAAGGGACTTATATCCGAATTGGAGGAATAATTTACGTGCGAGGGTGGAACAATTTCATTGATTGTTTCCTCAAACAACGGAAGAGGTTTAAAGTTCATAAACTCCTGGGTCAAAGTGCCAGGGCCGGACTGGCTACCGGACGTTTTAGTGTGCTGCCAAGCTGGGGGCTGATTTCGTTGATGGGGACCTGCTTGTGCTTAAAGCCATTAGATTTGCTGTGTTTATTTATGATCACACACCGGTCCCCATCAACGTAATCAGCCCCCACTGCAGTGAAATTAGCCCCTAGCTCGGCAGCACACCAAAACGTGCCCACAGAATTTGTCTCTTTTATGGTTTTTCCTTTGTGAATAAGACGAATAAAGAACTTTATTATTATTATTATTATTTGTCTCATCTTTCACCAGGGTGGACTCCCAATAGAGGGTTTTAACCCTACTCTTCGAAATTGAACATAGATCCTCAGGACTTGACCAATAATCCCCCATCCCTAATTTCCTCAACAGATCTCTTAAAGTACTAAACCAGGGGATTGTGATTACCTTATGCTCTCGGAGAAGGTCCATAATCGCTACTCGGTGGGAGGGAAACTCCTCAATTGTCCATAGGCGATGCCAGAACATTAAATGCTTGTAGTCCAGCTTGTGGGCCAATTTTCTTTGGGATAGATCCAGGTAAATTGGGGTCAGGGGAGTACTGGCTGGTAACTTACAAAGGGATCTTATAAAGCTGTGTTCTGTGACAATACGATGATCAGTGTTCCCGCTACCCCACAGTCTTGCTCCGTATAAAACTGCTCCTAAGGCTTTGATGTTGTATGTTTCTAATGCTGGGGCCACTTTCCTAGACACCATATTTTTGTGGATATTGCTTATAAGGGCTGTCTGCTGGATCAGGGACAACTGTGTTTTCTCTATATGGGGTGCCTAGCATAAGTTTGGAGTTAAAAGGAACCCCAAATAGTCAAAGACAGGGACAAGTTCTATTGTACGGTCCCCTACATGCATACGTCTCTTAGAGGGATTCAAAATCCCCTTAGAAAATATAATATATTTGGTTTTTGCCTCATTGAGTTCCAGGCCACGCTCATCAGAGAAGAGTTTAAAATCACTTAGTAACTGTTGGAGCCCTTGTGTGGACTTTGATATTAATAGCATATTGTCAGCGAAGTGAAGTGCGGGCACTCTTCTCACCCCAACTTTTGGGCATCGCACCTGTCCTTATCGAGGAAGCCTACCAACCCATTGATAAAAAGCAAGAACAGAGTAGGTGCTAAAATGCATCCCTGGCTCACACCACGGTTTATCATAAAGGGCTCAGTTAATGACCAACTTCCCCCCCCCCCACCTAACTTGGCTTTATTTGCTGAGTGCAGACAAATTAAAATATCTAGCTAATTCCGAAGGAGTCCCAACTTTGCCACCACCCTCCTGAGGTTAGCTTGAGGGACCAGGTCAAAGGCGGTGCGCAGATCCACAAAGGCTACATACAGCTTCCCCCCCTTTGATGGCAACTTCTCTCCAATAAATACACAGAAAGTGGAAGACCTTGTCAAGGGTGCTAAAAGCCCGCCTGAAAGTCAGACAGGATATTTGACTCTAGGATACAATCCTGGATGCGGGCCAATAGCTGCTTGCAGAAGAGTTTCTGCAAAGAGTCAATTAGACTAATCGGTTTATAGCTGTCCCTGTTTCCCATATCTCCTTTCTTATAAATAGGTATGATCTCAGCTACATTCCAGGAAGTAGGAATTTCCATACCTGAAAGGATAGCATTGGTTAACCTAATAATGTATATGGGGCACAGACTTCTAAATCGTCTCTATATAGGTCACTGGGGATTCGATCTGGGCCAGAGCTCTGGCTGGGATACAGCATCTAATGGCTACTCGAATTTCCTCAAGAGACATTTCTAGGGCTATAACAGTGCCAGATGGAGCTTTCTCTCTCGTGCCTACACACTCCTCTTCCTCCATGTTACCTAGAGCATATAGACCTCCCAAACCTGGGATCTTCTGACTGGACTGTAAACTCCAGAACAGACTCTGGTCCATTAACACAGTGGGCAGCTTTGCTCAAAAAGGACTTATTATCTTTGGCTACCAATGCACTTTGTAGAAAGGACCATAAGGAAGATTCTTATTGTTTACTGGCATACTCTAGTGCCCGTCTGTATCTAGCTCTACATGCCACTATATCACGGCGGATCTTGGATTTCACTTCATGTAAAAGTTCACTCTTGGCTTTTCTGCATTCCTGGTTGTACCAGTCTGCCACAGGGGCCCGCCTTTTCCCTCCTTTTTTCATGGTAATCCTTTCCTTTTTCCCATTGGCCCAGTGTTTCCCTGATCTACCTATAAAGTATCTCATGTTGGTTACGCAGCTTCTCTGTTATTTCTGCTTTAAGGAAATTGGACAGCACCTCCACCTGGACTTTGGATTTAACTAATTCCAAAGCCCCCAGGGTTTCCTCCACTCAATCCCATCTAATTGTTCTCAAATTATTAGTGATGGACAGCTTACACAAATCGGTCCAACCCTTAACATCAGGTTCGCTCTCTCCCACTATATCACGGTGGATCTTGGATTTCACTTCATGTAAAAGTTCACTCTTGGCTTTTCTGCATTCCTGGTTGTACCAGTCTGCCACAGGGGCCCGCCTTTTCCCTCCTTTTTTTCATGGTAATCCTTTCCTTTTTCCCATTGGCCCAGTGTTTCCCTGATCTACCTATAAAGTATCTCATGCTGGTTACGCAGCTTCTCTGTTATTTCTGCTTTAAGGAAATTGGACAGCACCTCCACTTGGACTTTGGATTTAACTAATTCCAAAGCCCCCAGGGTTTCCTCCACTCAATCCCATCTAATTGTTCTCAAATTATTAGTGATGGTCAGCTTACACAAATCGGTCCAACCCTTAACATCAGGTTCGCTCTCTCCCTGATTTATTAGGGAAAGAATCTTTTGGCCACTATCATATCAGATACGATGGGCCATAGGCTAAGATCAACTAGGCAGTAGTCAATTCTGCTGGCATAGCCATGTCTATTGAAGGTCAATTCACCATTCAGATCGGATTTCGTCCTACCATTTTGGCCCTTAAATTGTGCTGTAAGGGCTAACAACTGGCCTCCTCTCTTTAAGCATCTAACCTGTGGAAGGTCCAACTGTGGGACTTTCCAAGACAATTAAAATCCCCAGCTTCCGATAGAGGGGCATTTCCAGTGCATTTGGACAGGACATAATCTAAACTACGAATAGTATTAGTTTCGTCTGAGCCCAAGGCCACTCTATTTAATGCATTAAAAATTCTCATTTTTAGTCCATTGCGCTGTGCAAGATCAATTGCTAGGATTTCATGGGATCAACAGTTACTGGTTTGACTTTCGACTTAAGTGCAGTTTTCACCCAGATTGTTAAGCCTCCGAGGGTCTTTCCCATCTATTTACTTGTTGCATTAATGCCATAAGATGAGTAGCCACACATATGGGGGATGTGCAGACTCCAAGTTTCCTGGAATAAAATCCCATCATGGGAATCCACATAGTTACCCCATTCTGGGTCGACTAGTATTTTGGCGATCCCACAACATTCCATACCAGAACTCTTAGCTGCTGGTCTGGTACAATGGTGGTAAGTAAGAAAGTTTATTATGCATGATTAATTAAAACCATTCAATACACATGATAATAAAAATTCCATATAGATTATTCAGTGGATAAAAACAATGGGTTCAATTCACAAAAGTAATCTGAGACAAAATCCTAACTTTACGACTTTCGGTATTCACAAAAGGCATTTAGGAGTAGTAAAGTTAGGATTTTGTCTTAAGTTTGTCTTAAGTTTTGGTCTTAAGACAAAATCCTAACTTAAGTTTAACTTAAGTTAGCATTTTGTCTCAGATAACTTTTGTGAATCGGGCCCAATGATAAAAAGCCTTCATTATGCATTGTGTTAAAATTCACATTTAGACATTGCGCTCTTCAACAAATCTAAAGTGCATGTGCGTCAAGGAAAGCTGAGCGAGCGAGAGCTTTGCCAAGTTAAGCAGCCATCATTATACATCCTATTCAAGTTCACGTTTTAGCGCCTACAATCTTCGTCAGATCTGATGTGCCTGTGCGACATTTGGTGCAGTAGCAAAAGCTTGCCAAGTCAAGCGACAGTAACAGCCCGGCCCGGCTATTTTTATTAAACCAATGTTCTCTTGTGATGCTTGTTTGAGTTACTTGGTTACTTTGTCAAAGAAGTTTGTGATCCGGCAGTTTAATTGTGTTTCAGCCGGATTAAAGAAGAGCTTTACAGCCTGCCTACAAGTCCTGGTGCCATTCTGCCTGAATATTGGTTGAAGTAGGGTGCTTCTTATGTCCTTTAGGTTAGGGCACATGCAGACGACGTGCACAAGATCTTCGTTTCCACTTTCGCATAGATGGCAGAACTGAGGTCCTGATCTCCTTTCCCATGACAGAAGGTGTGGGAGCACCGGTAGGATACCCAGCTGCAACTTTAGGAATTTTTCCTTTATCCTCATTTTGACTTTTACTTTCAGATAAGATTGTGGTTTGAGAACTTCGTACAAACTCAAAAAGGAAGGACTGGGGGCTATTTAGAGGTCCAGCATATGTGTCCCGACCATAGTCCATACAAAAGGGTATGTAGTTCCTAACTGTTAAAGGGGGACAAGAAGTTAGTTGGTCCAAAGTTACAGGGGGAACGGAGAGTTTCTCCTGTTGGAATTAGGGCCCTCACACACCCGGTTGGGTGTCATGCTTCCTCATAGGGCTTTCTCCTTGTCAGTACGAAGCTGCAATACCTGACAGGCACCCATTGAGGGGCTCTTTGGCAGACATGAACATAAGTTACTTACCTGTAAACTGTGGTTCTCCAGTATTGGTGTCTTTCATAGATTCACATGCTTGAATATTCCCCGTCGTCGAAGTGGGAGTCCCACGGTACATAGAATAGCAGTAATATATGCATATATACATGAAAATTACCATAATTACATATATACATACATATAATGCAATAAAATATATAAAGTTTAAAAGTACCATAGAACAGAATAGGCCCATAGAAAGCCTAAGGGAGAACTCACTTTAGTAACATATCAGTGTCATTATGTATTGGTCCACATTCTAGCCAATCAGGCTGTAGCTCCCTCTAGAACCTTCTCCTCAGAAGCCCAAGTCCTCAGATTTTCGTAGCACCAAGTAACCAAAAGTGCCTGAGGAGAAGGGAGCCTCTGAGGGGAGGAAGGGAGGGTCGTATGTGAATCTATGAAAGACACCAATACGGGAGAACCACAGTTTACAGGTAAGTAACTTATGTTCTTCTCAAATATTAGGGGTGTCTTTCATAGTTTCACATGCTTTAATAAGAGTAGAAAGCAGTAAATCATCATATAAGTCATAAAGGTAACATAAAACTCCAAGCATACAATCTCATATCATTTAAAATGCAATATATCAAAATTTAAGAGAAAATACCTTTATGACTGGAGGCGGGTAGCAACAGAGGCTCCCCTTTATTGGAAAAGATTCCGCAGCACCGCTTGTCCCACTGCCCCATCGCGGCGTCTGTTGATTGTAGACAATAGTGCTTCGTAAAAGTATGGCTGCTCGAGCACGTAGCAGCTCTGCAAATGTGTCGTAGAGGTACCCCCGCAAAGAGGGCAGAAGTTGACACAGCTCTAGTTGAATGAGCTCGTACTGGAGCAGGAAGGGGCTTGCCAGCCCGCTGGTGACAAAAAGTAATGGTAGAAGAAATCCACCTAGTAATAGTCTGTTTGGTAACAGGTTGTCCTTTGCAGATCGGGCCATAGGCCACGAATAGTTGGTCTGATTTCCTGAATGGTGTAGTACGCTGAATGTAAAACTTAAGACAGCGTTTCACATCCAATGAATGCAATGAATGTTCAGCAGGAGTTTGTGGATCAGGAAATAAAGTCTTTAGAATGACAGGTTCATTGAGATGAAAATCACTTGGAACCTTTGGGATTAATTTTGGATTAGTACGGAGCGTAACCGCCTCATTGGAGAACTGGAGAAAAGGAGGCTGAATCGTGAATGCCTGGATGTCACTAACACGTCAAGGCGAGCAGCAGAGCAACTTTCCACGTGAGGAATTTTAAGCCTGCGGAGTGGATGGGCTCGAAAGGAGGTAAGAGTTGAGACAAAACCAGATTCAGGCGCCAAGAAGGTGGAGGGCGACGAATGGGTGGAAACATCCGGAAGAGGCCTTTGAAAAACTGTTGGATGACTCTAGAGGAATACAGTGACGTGGAACCATCATGACAGAAACGGGAAAGTGCTGCCAGAAACACCTTAAGAGTGGAGTGAGAAAGTCCTGACTTTGCAAGGGATAGCAAAAAAGGCAGGATCTGTTCCGGTTTGGCGGTCATTGGATCCAAGGCTTTGGTGTGGCACCAAACACAGAAACGCTTCCACTTCAGCTGATAGGTTTTAATGGTGGATGGAGCGTGAGCTTGCGCCAACACTTCCCTGCAATCGGCGTCGATGGTTAGACGTGAAAATTCATTGTGATCAGGTTCCAGGCATGGAGCTGTAGATATGCCGGATCTGGGTGGCAAATCTGCCCTTGCTTCATCGTGAGGCGGTGAGGCAGAGGACAAAGCGATATTGGCTTGTTCTGGGAAAACAACAGAAGGTCCGAGAACCATGGGCGCAGCGGCCACTTGGGTGCGATCAGGATGACATGACAGGGTTGAAGCCTCATCCTGTGCAACAGGCGCGGAATCAGAGGAAGCGGAGGGAAAGCGTAGATTAATTCGTTCGACCAGTTGATCGAAAATGCATTTCCGCTCGACTCTCTGTAGGGATGACGACTTGCAAAGCGTTGGCATTTCCTGTTTGCGGCAGTCGCAAAGAGATCCATCTGCGGCTGGCCCCACTGGTGGAAAATGAACTCGAGAGTTGGTTGGTTGAGTTCCCACTCGTGATTGTCCGAGAGAGATCTGCTGAGTGAGTCCGCCAGAACATTGGAAACACCCGGCACATGGATGGCTGTAAGATGAACTTGATGATGAATCGCCCAGTCCCATATCTCCTGTGCTTGTCGGGAAAGCAGAAGGGACCTCGTGCCGCCCTGCTTGTTGAGGTAGTGCATGCTGGTGGTGTTGTCTGTTCTCACCAGTATAGATTGGCCCTGCACTAACCTCTGGAAAGATTTCAGGGCAAGGAAGATCGCAAGAAGCTCTAGGCGGTTTATATGCCAAGTGCGCTGGATGGCAGTCCACTTTCCTTTTATTAACATTCCTTCGAGGTGCGCTCCCCAACCCTCTAGGGACGCATCGGTTGTAAGCGTCAGAGTCGCGTCTTGAAAAGACCGACCGATGGATATGTTCGGAGGGTGAGACCACCATTTTAGTGCCACCTGAATGCGGGGCGTGAGAAGCATCCTGTCGTTGAACGATCCTGAAATCTGTTTCCACTGCTTGTCTAGTTCCTCTTGAACGACCCTCATATGTAGCCTGCAGTTGGGGACCAACTGTATGCACGAGGAAGCCATGCCGAGGAATGATTTTAACATCCGGACTGAAACGTACAGCTTTGACTGCAGGAATCGTACAATCTTGAGCATGCGGTCCTGTCTTTCCTGGGAGACGAAAACTTTTGCCAGCCGAGAATCTAGCGAGGCTCCTAGAAAATCTCGTCGCTGAGACGGGTGAAAGTGTGACTTCTGGCAATTGATGGAAAGGCCCAAGTTTTGAAAATGAGAGAGACAAACCTGAGTGTGCTGATTTGCTAGCTGGAGGGTCGGGGCCTTTATAAGACAGATGTCCAGGTATGTATAAAACTGAATGCCTTGCAGGCGCAGAAAAGCAGCTACCGGGGCCATAATCTTGGTAAAGACCCTCGGTGCTGAGCGTAGGCCAAACCGCAGAACTCTGAATTGTAAGTGGAGGTGTCCGACTGTAAAACGGAGGTACCCTCTTTGCCTGGGGTGAATCGGCACGTGAAAGTACGCGTCATGGAGGTCGATCGTAGAGAAGAACTCTCTGTGATTGAGATAATTCAAAATTTGGAGCAAGGTCAACATTTGAAAAGTTTTCGAGGTGATGAATTTGTTCAGGGCCCGTAAGTCCAAAATGGGGCGCCACTCTCCCGACTTTTTCTTGACTAAAAAGAAGCGGGAGTAAAAACCCTTGCCTCGCTGGCCTTGCGGTACCACCTCGATAGCACCTTTTCTGATCATTAATTTGACTTGAGCCAATAGTTCCTCGAAATGGGGAGGGGGCGGACCAGTAGGAGGGCGATTGGGAGGAAATTTTGTAAATTCCAGGGTATGTCCTTTTGAAATCACATCTAGGACCCATTGATCGGAGGTGATGTTTGACCAATTCAATATGTAGTTGGAGATTCGCCCTCCAATTTTTACAGTCGGTGGAAGGTTGACGCTGGGACTGTCACTGTTTCTTTGCATTTGAACCACCTCTGTATGTGGTTTTCCTCTGGTATGGTCTGGAGGAGGCCTGTCGATTTTGGGACTGGTAAGTATTCCTTTGACGGTTTTCATTGTAAGAGCAATATTGGTTTGATCCACGAAAAGTGGAAGAATTGCCGCCTCTACCACGTGCTTCTCGAAATGGCCGTTTTCTATAATGGAGAGTTGCTAAAGCCTTGGCCGTATCTGTATCCTTTTTGATTGATTCGAGGACATCGTCGACATGTTTTCCGAAGAGCGAATCACCGTCATATGGTAGATCGAGTACTCTAGCCTGAACCTCCGGGCGAAATGCTGTAGATTTTAACCAGTCTTGACGCCTCAAAACTGCAGCTCCAGCCAATTACCTGAACCCCGTAGAGGAGATATCAAGGGCGCAGTCAATGATCTCTGAATAGATCTTTTCTCCCTCCTGAATGATGGCTTGTGCTTCCGCACGGATAGCATCCGGAAATTGTGGAATGAATGCTGCAATTTCGGACCACATTTGGCGGTCATACCGTCCAAGAATAGCCAAGGAATTAGCCGCCCTTACAGTCGTGGCTGCCATGGTGGTAAACTTTTTCCCTATGGAGTCCAGCTTGCGGCTTTCCTGATCCGGGGTGATGTGAGAGGTGTGGCAGGATTGCGGGACCTTTTTTGAGCTGCCTGAGTAATGACGGAATCCGCCTTAGGCTGTGACACTAGGCATGCCGGAGAATTTGGTGGCGCTTTATACTTTTTATCCAGCCTTGGTAAGACAGCAGGGATCGAATTTGGTCGCTCCATCAATTTAAGGCCTTCCTCCCAGATATGGTCGATTATCGGAATAGTGTGAGCTTGCCGTTGAGGTAAGTCTTTGAAGTCGTATAGAAAACAATCAGTCTGTTGGACTTCTAAAGTGAGGTGAAACCTCTTCGCAGCGCGGACCATTAAGTTATGGAAACTGCCAATGTCCACAGGAGGCGAAGCTAAAGGCGACGTTGGTGGGGTCGAAGGTGTATGAGCCCTGTAATCGTCCTACTCTTGAAGGCCGTTATCATCTTCATCATTTTGATCTGGGTTGTGAGGGTCTTGATCCTCATTATCCGTATCCTGTTGGGTACATACTGGTGACCTGGGTGGAACTGGTGCAGGAATTTGAGGCTGTGGAGGAGGTTGCGGCACTGGAGAAACAGGCCTAGACGGTGGGAATCTGCGATTATAATCGTCCAGCATGTGCTGCAGACTCATTACCAAGGACAGTGGTATCTGTGTCGTTTGTTCCGTCATAGGTGCCTCTGAAGTGTCCACAGGAAATAGATCTGTCCCATCTTTGACGTTCTCTTCCTCCTCCTCATCATAATCTTGGCACTTGATGTTTAGCTCGGATGGGCTAGACGCTTGGCCAAAGACATTCTCCACCTGTGAACCATCATTCGAGTCCTCTTCAGCAGACTGAAACAATTGGTCAGGAAGAGTAGAACCACTCTTGATAGGACTCAACTGTATAAGAGGCACTTTTTTGAGCGTGGAAGCAGTGACCACTGTGAAGGTGGTAGCCGTGGCTAAAGGATGGTGCAACGTCGACGAGCCCGTCGACGTAGTGGTGGAAGATCCAAAAGCAGGTTGAGAATCCGTAATTGTAGACGGATGTGATTTTGCCTTCGTCGACGAAGATTTTTTCGCCGTCGACGACGTCGTCGACAGGGACAGAGCCTTGCTCGTGGACGAAGATGGTCCCATCGACGAAGGTTGGGCCGTCGACGGTGCGACATCTGTCGCCGAAGTCGTCGACGACGGTGCAGTACTCGTCGACGAAGTTGTCGTCGACGATGAGGGTCCCGTCGACGGACGGCGCCCGTCGACGATGCTGTGATCTTGGTCGATGACGAGGAGTGCGTCGACGGATGACGCGTCGACGGTGGCTTCTTCGTCGACGGTGTTGATTTGACAGTCGTCGACGTGATCTTTAAGATAGACGTAGTGGGTCTCACCTCATGGGTCGTCATTGAACATGTCGTCGTCGACGTGGAGACAGCATCCACGGATTTCGTCGTCGACTGAGGCGTCGACAAGCCCGTCGATGAGCCAGTGCCCTTTTTAGAGGATGATGGCATGGCTTTGGACAGTGACGCCAGAGAGCCAGGTCCCGTAGGCGTAATAGGAGGCAAATCCTGTGGGGAGACATCCATAGAGATTCCCACGAGTCTACTTATCTTGAGAAAAGGAGAAGGCATCTCCGTCTCCAACCCACGCTTCTGAGAGGTCTTTGACTGGAAAGAAGAGACACTCTCAACCTCCGAGAGCACCGTGTCAGTAGTCTTCAACATCTGTAGCCACAGAAGGAGACGGGCCTCTCTGTCCCTTAAAGTTTTAGGTGGAAAAGTACGGCAGTACTTACAGTTCTTCACTTCATGGTCCGGGTAGAGACAGTAAATACATTTACTGTGAGGATCTTCATGAAAGAGACGCAATTTTCCACACAATGGAAATGGCCTGAACAAAGATTTCCTTGAGGAAGACATCTGAGAAAAAAAACAGCTATGTAAGAAGAAAAAAACTGATCAGAGCTCAGGGAGACTCCCTTCACACGACGTGCGGTAGAAAATCTGAGGACTTGGGCTTCTGAGGAGAAGGTTCTAGAGGGAGCTACAGCCTGATTGGCTAGAATATGGACCAATACATAATGACACTGATATGTTACTAAAGTGAGTTCTCCTTTAGGCTTTCTATGGGCCTATTCTGTTCTATGGTACTTTTAAACTTTATATATTTTATTGCATTATATGTATGTATATATGTAATTATGGTAATTTTCATGTATATATGCATATATTACTGCTATTCTATGTACCGTGGGACTCCCACTTCGACGACGGGGAATATTCAAGCATGTGAATCTATGAAAGACACCCCTAATACTGGAGAACTTTTATTCCAATTAGCCATATGGCGCCGTGGGGGTGAGAGGCCTAAAAGTGTAGATGGAGGGAGTGGAGGTGAATGAACCAAGGAAAGCTAAAAGAGGATATGGAAGTACCAGAGAGAACAGATCAACAGGGCTTCCAACGTGATTAAAAACTATATGGCGCTCTTTCTGAGGTAATGTCTCAGGATTGGCGCTCTGTCAGATGGTCAACATGTTTCTCGCCTAATAGTCATACGATCTAGCCGTGATTCGTCAGGACCAATATGAACAAATCTATCTACACGAAGGTGGTTGTCTGCTGATATGTCCCTTCATAGGCAGGTCGCTCCCCATGCTGCACAGCACCACGAGTGTGTGTTGCCTTAGCCCCAGTTGCCGCTGCTGAGGAGAGTTGAGGCCCTCCTCCACCCGCAGGCTACCACCTGCACCTCATCCCTGGTGGCCAGTGGTAGGCTGTAGGTCTGTTTTACTGTATTTGTATTGCTCCTGCCTTATTTGTGGTCGTTTCTTTCCTGGCAAAAAAAACAAAGGTTTCCCTTTTCCTGGTTGTTGTGGACAGATAAGGCTGGACTTGACCAGTCTTATATGTCGAGTTGAATTACACTGATATGAGGCACCACAGTAGGTAACAAATTTACACATAGACTATTAGATACACTTGTACTTATTGCATGCAACTGTCTTATATCAAGATGATAAGAGGAAATTGAGTGCCAGAGTCATAATAAAATTCATACATTTATTTAGCTTGAGTAGTATTTAGCAAAAAACAAATTTATACAATTTAAACAATTTTCACAATTTCATTAAAAACAAACATTTAAATATGTGAGATACAATGTAATTAAAAACATGAACGTGAAAGCACAGGAATTGTCGACGCGGCGTTTCGGTGAACTGGCTTGAACACCTTCTTCAGGACTATGCTTTATACAGGTTAAAAATTTCTAAGTAAAGGATAAAAAAGAGTATTTTAATTACACATTCTGGCGTCACAACAACCTCGCATCATAGTTGCCCTCTGTCCATTTTGCTCATGGCTGATTCATTTATACTATTAGATTGATACATTTTACAAATACAGCAGTTGGAAAAACGTTCTACTATTTGTTACTCTGTAGTGCCTCATATTGCACTAATGAACTCCCTGTTGTTAACTTCAAAGGGGGGGTTTCATTGAGCATCACTGTTCCCGTGGTTTACCAAATTTTATACAGGACTCTCAGTGTCCTCCTCCCTTTTACATTATAAGGGGGCCTGTGGTGTTACTAAGAGATTCCTAAATTGCTCTCGCATCCTTGATTATTTTAAGGTATCACTCACTTCTTATTTGTTAGTATAGGAAGGATTCATAGTCTCATTCCTATTCCACTTGGGGATTAAGCACCCTGTAAAGGAAATTTATAATTCTCAGTCTGGATTGTACAAGTTATATTGGTATTACTCAAAACAGACTCACAGTTCCGTACTAACCTTTTTATTTAGGAGCGGATAAGTTCTATTACTCAAACTGTAGTAGTGGTATTTTAGTCCCAGGTTGATTTTCAATTTCTTCCTGTGGACTTTGTACTAGGATTCTGTGGGAGTGATGTAATTTTTTATAAGTATTTTAGTTTATTCTTCTTGTTTTAGATTAAGCTGTATTAACTGTAAGTTCTTACCTTAAATTAAAACCCTATGGATCCCTGGTAGGACGGGTGTACGTATTTGCTGAGTTATAGAGCTAGAAAACATAAGGGACAGGACTGTTTTATTATTCAGTTCCCCAGGTCCAATTTATTAACCAACCTTTAAGTTTTTCTATTTATTACCTTTGACTTCTATTCGTTATTCTCATCAATATTCTTGTTGGGTGCTGCTCCCTGGTAGAGTTTCTTTTCTTTTCAAGGGGATTTCTAAAAAGAACAAAATGTATCACTTCTATATTGTTCTAAAGTTTATTTCTAACTCAGGAGCTTTCTTCTTCTTGGTTTTTCTTACCTTAGATAACTGCAGACCCGCATCCACTCCGTCCTCTGCTGAGATTGTGACTGAGAGTGAGGTATCGGGTTGCTGTTTATTAATACCATTCTAAATTGGTTAATTAGTACTAATTTGCCGCCAAAAACGGGCTTGATTAGAGTTGCTTATTTTTTAATTATTTGATTATCTGACCCCGTTTTATGAGCGCGCTGGGGAAATGCTTGCGTTCCTAGGAAAGGATATAGGTTTATTTTAACTCGGATATATTTAAAATAAACCTATATCCTTTCCTAGGAACGCAAGCATTTCCCCAGCGCGCTCATCAATAACTGGTCGTTCCATGTCGGAAATACGAACAACAGTATTCCTTTTAAATTATATTCTAGGTATTGCCATAACCTCGAAAGAAAAATGAACAAAATGAGAACTTGGATAATTTTAAAATAAACCCACAACGAAGCGAAGGGTAATGTGGATACAGCCTTATCACTGAGGGGTCCTTCATTTCAAGATGGCCGACGCGGTTACGAACACCATAGAGCGGTACTAATATGAGAACCTGGCACCAGGGCCGGTAACACGTGACCAAGCCAGCAGCACCCGGCGGTATACAAAGCGAACAAACTTTCCGCAAATAAAATAGTGCTATTAGACAATATGTATCAAATCAGACCAACGCAAATAAAACGGGGTCAGATAATCAAATAATTAAAAAATAAACAATTAAAAATGAATAAGTCGCAAACCATCGTAAATGACGAGGACCACTGACAAATGGGGTTTATACATAATATAAGTCGATAGGGAAGTTAAGTATAACTACACTACATAACAGCTAGCAAAGCTTAGTCACGAGTGAGAATTGGTGGATCTCACTATGAAAATAACACACTACAAGATGGCCGACAGGTTTGATGAATACCTTTGAAGCAACTCTAATCAAGCCCGTTTTTGGCGGCAAATTAGTACTAATTAACCAATTTAGAATGGTATAAATAAACAGCAACCCGATACCTCACTCTCAGTCACGATCTCAGCAGAGGACGGAGTGGATGCGGGTCTGCAGTTATCTAAGGTAAGAAAAACCAAGAAGAAGAAAGCTCCTGAGTTAGAAATAAACTTTAGAACAATATAGAAGTGATACATTTTGTTCTTTTTAGAAATCCCCTTGAAAAGAAAAGAAACTCTACCAGGGAGCAGCACCCAACAAGAATATTGATGAGAATAACGAATAGAAGTCAAAGGTAATAAATAGAAAAACTTAAAGGTTGGTTAATAAATTGGACCTGGGGAACTGAATAATAAAACAGTCCTGTCCCTTATGTTTTCTAGCTCTATAACTCAGCAAATACGTACACCCGTCCTACCAGGGATCCATAGGGTTTTAATTTAAGGTAAGAACTTACAGTTAATACAGCTTAATCTAAAACAAGAAGAATAAACTAAAATACTTATAAAAAATTACATCACTCCCACAGAATCCTAGTACAAAGTCCACAGGAAGAAATTGAAAATCAACCTGGGACTAAAATACCACTACTACAGTTTGAGTAATAGAACTTATCCGCTCCTAAATAAAAAGGTTAGTACGGAACTGTGAGTCTGTTTTGAGTAATACCAATATAACTTGTACAATCCAGACTGAGAATTATAAATTTCCTTTACAGGGTGCTTAATCCCCAAGTGGAATAGGAATGAGACTATGAATCCTTCCTATACTAACAAATAAGAAGTGAGTGATACCTTAAAATAATTAAGGATGCGAGAGCAATTTAGGAATCTCTTAGTAACACCACAGGCCCCCTTATAATGTAAAAGGGAGGAGGACACTGAGAGTCCTGTATAAAATTTGGTAAACCACTGGAACAGTGATGCTCAATGAAACCCCCCCTTTGAAGTTAACAACAGGGAGTTCATTAGTGCAATATGAGGCACTACAGAGTAACAAATAGTAGAACGTTTTTCCAACTGCTGTATTTGTAAAATGTATCAATCTAATAGTATAAATGAATCAGCCATGAGCAAAATGGACAGAGGGCAACTATGATGCGAGGTTGTTGTGACGCCAGAATGTGTAATTAAAATACTCTTTTTTATCCTTTACTTAGAAATTTTTAACCTGTATAAAGCATAGTCCTGAAGAAGGTGTTCAAGCCAGTTCACCGAAACGCCGCGTCGACAATTCCTGTGCTTTCACGTTCATGTTTTTAATTACATTGTATCTCACATATTTAAATGTTTGTTTTTAATGAAATTGTGAAAATTGTTTAAATTGTATAAATTTGTTTTTTGCTAAATACTACTCAAGCTAAATAAATGTATGAATTTTATTATGACTCTGGCACTCAATTTCCTCTTATCATCTTGATATAAGACAGTTGCATGCAATAAGTACAAGTGTATCTAATAGTCTATGTGTAAATTTGTTACCTACTGTGGGTGCCTCATATCAGTGTAATTCAACTCGACATATAAGACTGGTCAAGTCCAGCCTTATCTGTCCACAACAACCAGGAAAAGGGAAACCTTTGTTTTTTTTGTCTGTACGAGACCCATTCCCCTTTCATTGAAGGGTGCCTCCTTAAAATCTTTATGTCGTTTCTTTCCTCCCTGCTCCTTGTGTTAATCTGTGCCCTGTGCTCTTTTACTGCATTTGTATTGCTCCTGCCTTATTTGTTATTGTTTCTTTCCTCCTTGTTCCCTGTGTCATTTCTGTGCTCTGTGCCCTTTTCCTTCTGTTTCCTCGCCGTTCCGCCCATTTTCCCGCCGCGTGTCCTTTCGCCTCCCCAGACGTCGCCTTCCTGACGGAGACCTGGTTGAACCCCTCCCCGGCACCCAACATCACCATAACCATCCCGGAAGGCTACAAGATCACCCGCAGGGACCGCACCAACGGAGAAGGAGGAGGAATCGCCATCGTTCACAGGAAGACTCTCAGAGTCTCGACCAACACAGACGACACCCTCAGCACCGCTGAACACCTGCACTTCCAGATCCACACTGATCCCAACACCACCCTCAGAGGAACCCTCATCTACAGACCCTGGCCAAAGTTCAGCGACTCCATCGCCGACCTCGTTAGCATGCACGCCCTACATCCTTCTCGGGGACCTGCACTTCCACCTCGAGAACAACAACAACCGCAACTCCACTACCCTGATCGACAATCTCGCCAACCGCGGTATTAGACAACTCGTCACTACGCCTACACAGTCCGCCGGTCACACGCTTGACCCCATCTTCTCCACAAGCTCCCACCTCTCCTTCAACCACACCACCGAACTTCACTGGACCGACCATCGCTGCATCCACTTCACATTCCGGAAACCTACCATGCACCACCGCACCCAACAGATTCCCCGCCGCTGCTGGAGCAAAGTCACCGAAGACCAGCTAACCATCACCCATGCCCGGAGCCCACCCGCCGACCCCACCGACCCCGACAATGCCGCCCGCAACCTCAGATAATGGATCGACGACTGAGCCAACACCCTCTCCCCGTTCAAGAAACCCTCCAACAGACACAACAGCAAGAAAGCCAGCTGGTTCACTGAAGACCTCAGGTCTCCAAGCAAACCTGCCGAAAGCTGGAGAAGAAATGGCACCGTGAACAGACAACGGACAGCTACGTAGCCAAGAAGAACGCCACCGCAGACACCACCACCTCATCAGATCTGCCAAAAGGGCCTCCTTCAAAGACCGCCTAAACAACAATGCACACAACAGCAAAGAGCACTTCAACATCGTGAAGGAACTCTCCAACCCCAGCTCTAACACCAACGACATCCCACCTTCGCAAGACATATGCGTTTCTCTAGCCACCTTCTTCCACCGCAAGATCGCTGACATCCATGACAGCTTCAGCGTCACGACCGCCCGACAACCACGAGACTTCCATCCCCATGGTCACCATGCGCACCGACTCCCTGCTCGCTTGGACCAAAATAAATGACGACGACACCATCAATATCATAAACACCACCCACTCCGGATCTCCGTCAGACCCATGTCCACACCACAGCTTCAACAAAGCCAGCACCACCGTCGCGCCCCATCTCCAGAAAGCCATCAACATCTCCTTCGAGACAGCGACCTTCCCGGAGAGCTGGAAGCACGCCCAGATCAAAGCCTTACTCAAGAAACCCAAGGCTGACCCCAAAGACCTCAAGAACTTCCGGCCCATTTCCCTGCTCCCGTTTCCGGCGAAGGTCATCAAGAAAACCGTCAACACACAACTGATCCGCTACCTCGAGGAGAACAGCATCCTGGACCCATCCCAGTCCGGGTTCCGCAGCAACCACAGCACCGAAACAGCCCTCATCGGCGCCACTGATTACATCAGGACCCTGCTCGACAACATAGAAACTGCGGCCCTCATCCTTCTGGACCTCTCAGCCGCCTTCGACACTGTCTGCCATCGCACCCTTGACGCTGGGATCCAAGACAAGGCTCTGGACTGGAACACATCCTTCCTCTCCGGCAGAACCCAGAGCGTCCGCCTGCCCCCTTTACGCTTCAAAGCCACCGACATCATCTGCAGCGTACCCCTGGGCTCATCCCTCAGCCCAACATTGTTCAACATCTACATGGCACCGCTCGCCCACGTCGCCCAACTGCATGACGTCAACATCATCGCCTACGCCGACGACACCTAGCTCTTCCTCTCCCTCACCAAGGACCCCCTCACCACCAAAACCAACCTCACGAAGGAATGAAAGCCACTGAGTGGATGAAGAACAGCTGACTGAAGGTAAAGTCGGACAAGATGGACGTCCTCATCCTCGGCTCCACCCCCTCGACCTGGGACGACTCCTAGTGGCCAACCGCACTGGGAACTGCTCCTACACCCACCGAACACGCAACCTAGGGTTCATCCTTGACTCTACCCTCTCCATGACAAAGCAGGTCAACGCCGTCTCATTCTCCTGCTTCAACACCCTCCGCATGCTCCACAACATCTACAGGTGGATCCCCACCGAAACAAGCAGAACGGTCACCCAGGCCCTCATCAGCAGCAGGTTGGACTACGGAAACGCCCTCTACGCAGGAGCCTTGGCATCCTGAAACTACTCCCACGCGTTCAAAACGCCTCTGCTCGCCTGATCCTCGACATCCCTCGCCGCAGCCACATCACACCCCATCAGAGACCTGAACTGGCTCCCCGATCCAAGAGGATCACCTTCAGGCTTCTCACCCATGCACACAAGGCACTCCACAACACCGGACCAGCATACCTCAACAGACGGCTCAGCTTCTACACCCCCGACCGCCAGCTCCGCTCCGCTCCGCCAACCTCGCCCTTGCCACAGCCCCCCGGATCGGAAGAACAACCTCCGGCGGCAGATAGTTCTCCCACCTCGCCGCCAAGACCTGGAACACCCTTCCCATCCTCCTACGGCAGACCCTGCTAACCTTCAGAAGACTCCTCAAGACCTGGCTATTCGAGCAGTAGCAGCTCCCCCCCCCCTCACAACCTTGAGACCCTCATGGGTAAGTAGTGCGCTTTACAAATGTTCTGATTGATTAATTGATAAACCAACCTAAACAAACCTACAGTGTAGTACCTGTAAAGGGATGACCAACCTAATGTAATAATAATAAGTATTTAGACAACAAGTTCACTAATGCAGTCAAACACAAAGCACACGTGTCCCCATAAAAATGACATGTTCAAAGCACACAGTGGTGAAAATAAAAAACAAAGTGAGAGCCAAGTGAGTGTCAATCCCTAAGATATTACATTGGCTCTTGAATAAATATGACGGAACACCCACCATAGTAGCAGAAAGAAATGACTCGCCCTAATTGGGTCGTTAATTTACAGCATCGACACCCGGTAGTTAAGACACCTGGAATTTCCTAGTGTCCTGGGCAGGGGTCATAGATAAGAAAATGTATCAGAACCCAAAATATCGACTCATTGTGAAAGTAATGCGGGCGATGTAAAGATGGTGATATTGAAGACATGGTGAACGTCTTATTTAGCATAGGCCAGGTGGTAGTAGACAGAGAAAAGTAGGCACTGCAATCAAATAGATTTTCAGGCCATTTTGTGTAGAGTAGCAAAAGAACATTGCAAGCGACTAATTCACAGAAGCCAGATGGCACTGTACGTCATGTATCAGTGCCACAAACATTTATTATGCCGAGTTTAGAGGAGGGTAGGAAACGCAGCTCTCTTGGAAGAGAAGAGTCAAATAAGGCACGGCATGTCAATGCAGGATAGTATGAGATGCGGCTCTCGAAGGAGAAGAGGAACGTAAGACACGGCATACGCCGTGTAACTAAGACAATGCATGTACTCACATTTGCTTAGTCGCAACACAGCCAGACGACCAACCCATTTGCTGCCAGGGACCGGGAGGTAGTGAGCTGATGCCAGAACCTCCTAAGTATTACCGCTGGTCCGGCCCAAGTGGGCGGGTGACCCCGCTCGCGTCTACAGTAAGCAGATGAATGTGGACAAGGGGCAATGTTCGTGGCAAAAAATGGTTGCCAACATAGCAATGCCGGCGGCGGCGGGATGGCGGGGGTGGGGGTCGCCCACAGATGTTCCCTACAGACTGTTTCACCGAAGTGACGCGGTCAAGCACTGCGACTCCTGAACATTTGGTGTGGTATTTTTAGTTGGGTTGGTTGGAGTTAGGGCAGGGGGGTAAGGTCTGATATCCGTACTTCACTGTTGCACAACTTAATGGGGTCCCTCGACAATTCCAAGAAAGGGTCCCTATACCAGCATGTGCGGCACCCATCTAAACACAGTTGCCCTACTAGGCTGGGAGTTATGCCATTACTTGGGCTCCGGCTTAGCTTTCCCCGACCACCCTGACTACAGCCATGGCAATGAAATGAAAATTAAATACCAGTATTTGTAAAGCGCACAGCTACCTCCGAAGTGGTGTCCCGGCGCTGGGGGCCGTCGGGAAGATTAAGCGAGCTATTGCCCAGAGTCACATGGTGCTGGGCTAACTTGCTGCCGGCACCGGGGATCAAACCGTGAACCCCGTAGTCCAGAGTCAGTCCCCTGGCCGCTGCGCCACACCTCTTCCACCACAATTAATGTAAAGGGGCTTAACAACCTGGTGAAGAGGCGCGCAATCCTATCCTATTTGTAAAGCGCGGAAGTTGATGTGTGTCTCTTACAAGAGACACACCTCCTCCCAAAAGATCATCACCGGATGCGCTCGAGGGTCTGCCCACATCAATACTTCTCATCAGTGGGGGAGAAAAAGGCGGGTGTGGCCATTCTTATATCTAAGCGCTGCAAGGGGGAGGTAAAGGAGAAGGTGGCAGAACTTAAGAGGAGGTTACTGGCCTATACTATTCAATTTGGCAATCAGCTTTTAGTGGTAAGCTCTGTATACGCCTCTAACACAGGTCAGGAGATATTCCTCCAAGCTGCCCTGGCTGATGTCCTGGCCCCGCATGACACTGGTGGGGGGGGGGGGGGGGGTGGCCTCAAAACTGTCATGGACTCCAATTTGGACAGATCACAGTCATCCTATTCCCTGGGGGTGGCAGATTTCGAGAGACGGGAAGGAATGGTTGAGGGAGATGGGCTTGTTAGACATCTGGAGGGTAGCTTAACCTTCTTCGAAACAATACACGTTCTACTCCCATGCACATAAGTCTTATGTCCGCCTCAACTCCTTCCTGGGAACTGGGGAAGTAAACAGCGTGGTCAGGGAGACATGCATTGAACCTATGGCACTGTCAGATCATGACACATTGACAGTACAGACACAGATGACCCAGCGGGTCTTCAGACCAGGGAGCTGGAGACTTAATGAGCATATGCATCATAATAAAGAGGTGGAACAACAACTTCTTAAATGTATCAAAGATTACATCACACTAAACGACACCCCAGACGTGACAGTCACGACACTATGGGAGGCATTGAAGGCTGTGGTAAGGGGTGAGCTTATAGCGATCGCGGAGGCCCACAACAGAGAACGCAAGGAAGTGTGATCCAACCTCTCCGCTCAGGTGCAAGAGCTCGAACGGGTGCATGGTAGGACCGGGCCCCCTAGGGTCTGGAGGTAATTGAAGGCGGCCAGGGTGCAGCTTGCCGCTCTGGATTGAATAGAGCGGAATCCGCGGTGTACGCCTAAAGCATTACTACTATATTGGGGGGACCACACAGGCCAGCTCCTGACAAACGGGTTGAGAGCTCTAAGACAGCAAACACAGGTCTCCTCGCTGCAGGGAGATGGCGAGTGGGAAATCAGCGGAGACGACGGGAAAGCCCGGGCATTCTGCGATTTCTATGTGAAGCTTTACACAGCAGATACCCAGCCTGACCGCAACATTGTGGCTTACCTGCAATCTGTTACTATGTCCACCCTGTCCTCAACTCAAGCCGAGTCCCTGGACTCCCCCATTCGCATAAAGGAGGTTGTAGCAGTGATATCTTGCCTGAAAGTGCTCAAATCACCGGGTCCGAACGGGTTCCCTTCACTCTTCTAAACAAAATGTTGCCCCATCGTAGCTCCGATTCTAACCAGGCTTTTCAAAGCCTTTAGATAATCTGCCCAGATCCCAGACACCATGCTTGCGGCTGCGTTAGTGGTCTTGCCCAAACATGGGAAATATAAACAACAATGCAGTTCGTACCGCCCAATTTCTCTACTTAACGTAGATTTTAAGATCTTCATGGGAATCCTCGCAGCCTGCATGAGCCCACATATGCCCAACCTGATTGAACCCGACCAGGCGGGGGTTCATTCAGTCCCGACAATGCAGTGATAATACGAAGAGAATACTCCATCTTGTGGATAAGGCTCACCAAGCTTGGATGGACGCCCTCCTGTTGACGATCGACACTGAAAAGGCGTTCGATGGGGTGGACTGGGGGTTCGTGGGATACACGATGGCGAAATTTGGCTTAGGTGAGAGGTTCCGGGGATGGGTGGACTGTTGCTATGCCAGGCCAATGGCTTGCATTAGGGTCAACGGGGCCTCCTCTGCGCCCTTCGCCATCCGAAGAGGGACCAGGCAAGGGTGCCCACTGTCCCAGCTGTTGTTTGCTCTCTACATAGAGCCCCTGGCGCAAAGGGTTAGGGATAACCCTGGAATGAAAGGGATCCCTTTTGGGGGGGAAACGCATCTCATCAACCTCTATGCAGATGATGTCCTGGTGGCTCTGGCGGAACCCAGACTCTCCCTCCCCGATTTCCTTGAGGATCTGGATGCATTCAGCCTGTGAAATACTTGCGTGTTTAGAGCAAGCATCATCTTTCCCTACTCGGATAGATGGCGGCGGTCAAAATGTCCTTACTGCCTAGGGCACTTTATTTGTTTCAGACCTTGCCGGTCCAGCCTCCCGCTGGAGTGCTTGCCTCACTGCAACGCAGTATCAATCAATTTGTGTGATCAGGGACACGACCAAGGCTGAGTAAGGCTCTAGGATACATGCGACCGTACAATAGAGGCCTAGGGATCCCGGACCTCCTCAGCTACTACAAAGCGCTCAGCTGAGGTATCTGGTGGAATGGGCGAGGCCGGAGTCTGAAAAATGATGGCTTTTTCAGGACAGAGCGCTGGCAGGCATCTCGCTATGGAAGGTCCCCTTCTTACGGAAGTACGGAAGTCACAGCGGCTGCGGGCCTGATTGGTTCGCTGGTCACTAAATCCATGTTGGTAGTCTGGGAATGGGTGGCGACAACCAAGAAACTTATGACTTTCTCATCCCCACTAACCCCCCTGTTTGGCAATAGCGACTTCTCTCCTGGAATATCCGACAAATCATTTGGGGGATGGCGAGACACCGCTTGTCGATCGGTGGGTCACTTATTCAATCTTTCTGGGGTGCTCCCGTTTCACCAAATGAAGTTGGAGTATGGGATCTCCGAGTCCGAGAGATTGAGATATATCTGCAGTGGAGACACTGGGTCCTTCAACCAGGGATGAGAGAACAGGGGGGCCGTAAATTGACCAAATATGAAAAATGGCTAATCACCAAGCTCACAGATAAAGGGTTGATATCTGAAATGTACGACATGATTAGGGACAGCCAACACTCACAAGCAACTCCGAGTCAGAAGCGCTGGGGGCGAGAATTGGGAGGTGATTTTTCACGGAAAGACTGGGACGGAATTTATTACAGAGCAAAGCACACTGCCCGAAATGTGGCCAGTATTGAAACCGATATGAAAATAGCAACCTATTGGTATCTAACACCTGCACGCCTCCACAGAGGCAACCCACAGAGGAGCACCACCTGCTGGAGGGGTTGTGATAACGAGGGAACCTTGCTCCATATACTGTGGGGCTGCCCAATACTGTCCTATTGGCCTAGGATACTGGATGAGATAGATCATCTTTTTGAAACTGAAATTCCGAGGCTCCCGGTATATGTGATTCTGGGCCTACCGAATCCCATTACTTTTCCCTTGAAGAGCATGCAAGGGCGCCAGATGGGGCTAGCATTAGGGGCAGCATTACAGAACGTCCTAATGCATTGGGGGTCATCCCCTCCCCTGACAAATGTAGGGTGGCTGCATAGAATATACTACATCATTGGGATGGAGCGCATTTCAGCCACACTGAGCGGCTCGGCTGACACATTCCAGAAAATATAGAGCCCCATTTCAAAATTGCTCCTGGCCAAATTCTACAAAATTACCCAGCCCAAATACCTGAGGGTGCTGAGATTTTTGGATCTGGGGACAGATTTGCAACCTTCCTTAACTGTGTAAGAGGGGATATCAAAGGGGCATGACAAGGTTGGACAGCCAGGGACTGTGGGATTTCATAAGGGGTGGGTTGGGGGGTGTTTACGATTCCTTTTTTTGTTCTTATGAAAGGCGGCATCTTTCACAATGTAATTTTCCTCTGCTCTGAGCATGTTCCAATTGCGCAATTCTATCTGTGAGCAATACGCCTCTCCGGTCATGCAAGCTTGTACGTACAATTTACTCTACTGCATCTCAATGCTTATGCCTTTGAAATGTTTTTTGCTTTTAAAAATGCCAATAAAAACATTTAAACTTAAAACGAATACCATTTTTGTTACCTTTGTCACAGTCTTTTTAAAGTTTTGGTGGTCTGTGGATGTTCCCCAAAGGTCAGACAGTCCCAGTAGGCTTAGGAAGTTAAACAAGGACTCCCTGGCAGGTGATTTTTCATGGCAACACAGCTCGATCCAAAAGTGCAAGTTTAGGGAACCCACCTCGGCGCTTCGGATCTGGTGCCAGCTTTCTGTATATGCGCCCCTCCCATACACTGATTGCTTTTGAAGCCCAAATTCTAAGTGTTTTTGGGCGGGTGAGATATATTTTGGGAGATGAAAAATTGCTCTGTAGGTGTTGGCTATTACTTTGTCCAAGGCCAAGCATCTATCCCTTTTAGCGATTTGCTCCCATACATTAGCGCTGTTTGTAGTTTAGCACGTGTCACCTGTAATACGGGGTCGAGAGTTAGATCAGGCAGCATTTTTTTCAGCAGCTTCACTGCTATGTAGCTCATGGTGCCCTTCATATGTAAGGACTCCAGCTGGGGTTTAAAAGAGCCTTTGTGATCCAGCAGGTTTCCTAGGTATTTGCAGCTGGTTTTCTGGTCCAGACATTGCCCTTCTAAGTACCAGTAGATTTTTTCCCTTTTGATAGTGTATTGCCATGATTTTAGTTTTCTTAAGGTTTAATTTTAGGGCATTGCGTTGGGAGAAGCTGTTGGTGGTGTTCAAGAGATGTTGTAGGCCGATGGGGGTCTGAAATATCCACACTAGGTCGTCGGCATATAACAAATTAGACAATGAGATTTTTCCCAATTTCGGGGCGTGTAAACTACTTTTGTCCAATTCCCCCGGGAGATCAGCTAGGAAGAGGTTTAAGAGTAAGGGTGCTGAGACAAACCCTAGCTTTAGCCCGTTAGAAGTGGTGATTCGCCTTGAGAGATGCGTCCCTGTTCATAGTTTAATCCTGATCCAGGTATCAGTGTGCAACAATATCAGCTGGTCTAAAAAGGGGTTTAGGTAGCCCCCAGCTGTCCACTTTTTGCTATAGTTTTGCGTGATCTACATGGTCAAAGGCTGCGATATAATCTATAAAGCATAAAAATAAGGGATACTTTGCCACTTTGGCCACATCCATCAGCAGGGCTAGCGCCATGATGTTAGTAGTTGTTCCTTTTCCAGGGCAGAACTCAGTTTGGTTTATTGGGATGATGGAGTTTTCTGATGCCAAGGATGTTAGTTCTTCCAAGATTGTTCCCGCATAGTACTTTGCCTCAGTATCGATTAGGGCAATTTATCGATAGTTGTTTGGAGCTTTCCTGTCACCCTGTTTAAAGATGGGGCTGAATATCGATCCTTTCCAGGACTCCGGGATTGTGAGAGTGCCTTTTATGTCCTTAAAACTTGTACTAATGCTTTACTCCAGTATTCCACATCGTGCTTATACAGCGTTGGAGGAATTCCGTTTGGGCCTGGGGCTCCTACGAGTCTACCCCTAGCTATTTGTCTCCTGATCTGCAGTGCAGTTATTTCATAGCACTCTTCGTTGTTGAACGATGATGAGTCAGGGTCTACTACAGTTTCTACTCTCGGGTATTTTTGTCTACTCCGGGGGAGTCGTTATGCATTGCTTCTCTGGGGTTTTGCGTCATTTTTCCCATGTAGGTGGTGCCTCTGCCTTTTTTACAATCCAGGGTTCTTTAACTACCTCATCCTCCTTTTGCACATTGTTGTTGAAGTGGCTGAAAAGGTATTCTGCTCAAACAGCCTCTGTTGTGTTGGAGTTTATCCCTGGGTGGTTTGGTTGTGGAATTCTGTTGATCGTTTGCCAGAACTTGGCACTGTTCTTTTGTTTGGCATCACGGAGAATCTAAGCCCATAATTCATCGTTCTTTAATCTTTTTTATCCCATTTCTTTCTTCTTATTAGTTCCTTCAGTTTCCGCAGATCGCTTTCCAGATCTAGGTTTTGAGGGGTTTTGCGAAGCCGCCTTAACGTTTGGTTAATTGTGCGTTTCAGATTCTTTAATTCTGGGCTACTTGCTGCCCTAGATGGGGTGGCCGCAGATTTTCCTGGTTTCTTTCCTGTCCCAGTGGCAAATTTCTCCCCAAGAGTTGTTATTAAGTTATTCCATGCTTTCTCAGGTTGGATTGGCATGTATTTTCTTGGCAGTGAAGTATTTTTGAGGTGGCTGATATTTCCTCAATGGTGTTAGTTTTGCACCTTATTCGTTTAATATCTGAGGTTGCTTCTGTGCCAATTGTTTTGCGTGCCTCTAATAAATGAACTGTATTTGGTTTTAGTATCACCTCCTGGAGTAGATGGTCACTATATTTATTGTCGCCTATTCTGTAAGAATCGATTTTGTTGAAGATAGGTAAGGTTATGAAGGTAAAGTCTAGGTAAGAGGAGGCTTTTGTTGAATAGAATGTAGCAGCCGGCTGGTGGTCCTCCTTAAAGCAGCCATTCAGTGCTCTCATATTTATATGTTCAAGTTCTTGGGGCAGATGCTTCTAACATCTTGTTGGTTTCCCAACGTTTGCTAGGCCCCGATTCGTTATTCCCCACGCCAATACATTGAGAAACTGTACAGTAATAATAATGTGCAAGTACAAATGGTGGATTTCAATGATGTTTCATCTGTATTTGATTGTCCTTCTGAAAAGGAAATTGAATCTGCTATTATGAACATGCGTTCCTCGGGTGCGATGGGGCCAGATAAAGTCCCTATCTCAGTATTAAAACAACAGAGTGAACTCTGGAGCAAGATCTTATTTCCAGTTTTTAAATTTTGTTTTTTTAGTGGAACAGTCCCCCCCTCCTGGAAAGGAAGTATCATTGTCCCCTTATATAAAAAGGGGGCAAGAGACCTTCCTCAAAATTATCGTCAAATCGCTTTGCTTGATGCCATAGGTAAAGTTTTCGCAAAATGTATCCTAATTCTAATGAATCAATGGGTAACTGATTCTAAAATTCTACCTATTGAACAAACAGGTTTCAGACAGAATCATGGAACTCTAGATAACCTGTCGGCTTTACAAGTCCTTACAGAAAAATATGTTAAAGTTTGTGGCGGGCAGGTTTATGGGGCTTTTATTGATTTCTCCACCGCTTTTGATAAAGTGGATAGGATATTATTGTGGAGAAAGTTATCTGATTTGGGCATGCCCTTATATTTAATTAAGTTAATTCGTGCACTTTATTCTGATACTTGGTGCAGAGTTCTATTGGGAGGTGAACGTGACTTATCCAAATTAATTTTTACCTCCAATGGGTTAAAGCACGGTTGCCTTTTGGCTCCCTTGCTGTTTTCCCTCTATACAGTCGATTTACCTGTTGCACTTTCAGCGTGCGCTGGTATTGCTCCGTCCTTGGGGGGGGGTTCCAATTGCATGCCTCATGTATGCAGATGACATCCTGATTTTGGACCTTACCCCGAAGGGTTTAAATAACCGCTTACAGGCACTGTCTGAATATGCCGAAAACCATTACCTATTGATAAACGCGGCAAAAAGCAAAGTGATGTGTTTCTCCGGCAGGAAGAAACCTAAATTTCTGAATTTTCCATGGTTTGTGGGGGAGAAAAAATTGGAAACTGTGAAATCTTATACCTTCCTTGGTAAAATTGTCACAGCTAATTTAAGTGACAAAGCTCATACAGATAATAACTCCCGAAAGGCTATTTCTCAGGGAAAGAGTTTAGTAGCCTTGTATAAAGCTACAGGTAGAAGGCATTTCTCAATTCTCTTAGATGTCTTTAGAGCAAAAGTCCCTGCCTCCCTGTTATATGGCTTAGAATTAATAGAACAAAATCAATGGAGTTTTTTATCTTCAACGGAAGGGAAAATCTTGCGTAGCTTACTATCGGTTAGTTCAGCAAGTTCGACTGTTTCTATGAGACAGGAACTTGGCCTGCGTAGCAGCTGGGCCCAAGGTTTGGCTGGCTCCATTCGTTGGGTAGTAGGCATAGTAAAAAGCGAACCTAATACTTTGAGATTCCTTATAAAAAGTGAATTGTTAGGAAGTCTAAATGAACATTCTTTGATTGTAAAATTTTTTAGATTTGCTGTGGCCCAACTGAAATTGGATGAAGAAACCTTATTTTTATTATCCTCTTTCCAATTAAAATCTATATTGAAGATTTCTTCATGGGAATTGGGGTTTTGTCATGACAGAGAGTCCCGTCTGTTAAAAAAAGGTTGTACTCCTGTCATTGAATCATGTCTTTTGCGGAAAGCGCAACCTTATATGTACTGGAACATCCCTCATGGCGTTCGTCGCTTAGTGTACTTATTAAGACAAAACCTGCTTCCGCTAAAAGTTCTTTATGGAAGATGGTATGGTCACTCTCCACTTTGTGATCTATGTCAAAAGCATGTTCAGGACTTAAATCATGTTATGTTTGTTTGTCCGGCCCTGATGTCTTACAGGCGCAGATGGTTACGTCCAATTTGCTTACAACTTAATATTCTTTCTGCACAGTCATTTCAGATGGCCTTGATTAACCCTCCTAATGAAATGTTTTGTTTTAAATTGTATGGCTTCTTTAAATGTTTCTTGGATCTTTATTAATATGTTATTTTTCGTTTGTGTTTAGTTTTAAAATGACATTTTATGTATTTTCTTGTATATATTTTCTGGTTTTTTGTGTGGACCTCGAAAGAGTTCCTTATCATAATAAATAAAACTTGAAACTTATTCCCCACGCAGTGGTTAGGTCCTCTGGCCCAGACCTGATACAATGTAAATTAAAGTTGCCTGCCAGGATGATGTGGTCTGCGTCCTACTCTTCCATAACCCTTTTCAGCTCGTTGACCAGCTCTTTTACAGCTTTTGATTTTTGTTTGGGGTGCACCTAGGTGTTAATTATTAGGATTTCCTGGCATTCCATGTTATACTTGAGTATTATCATCACTGCCTGGATGGCACTTGGAGCTTCGATTTGTGCCTCTATTGATAAGATATCTTCTATTGTGGTTATTGAGGCAAGTGCCATCAGTCCCCCCGAGTGGTGACCAAAATCGGATCCTTTTTTGTTGGAACAAATTGTGACGTATACCCCTGGAGCTCAAATGCCTTGTCCGCCCAGGTTTCCTGGAGTAAAATCACATTGAATGTTTTTAAGTAGTTTAATACCTCGAGGTCCTACTTCTTATTCGCTAGGCTATTAATGTTCCAAATGCACATAAAGATTTTGCTTTGCTATGCCAGGGCTGTTGGTAAGCAGGGCATTCCTTGTCAATGGGATTGCTCTATTGCTATTGTTCGCTTTACTTGCATCCAGCTCAGATCTGCTGACGTGAGGTTAAACCTTTATGCTCGAGGCCTGTGTTCAAGTTAGTGAAAAAACACCACTGGGTTTGGGCTCCCAACAGTAAGGCCAAGCCACTGACCAACAAGAAACAAAACTACTGAGTGCACAACGGGGAAACATGGCGGCAGCCGCTTGAGCTGCTGCGGCGCTCTGCTCGTGGGCTCCCGTTTGGAGTGAATTAAAGCGTAACCAGGTCGGATTGTTATGCGGTTTTCAATTATGTGAGCCCTGTAGTTAAAACTTTGCGCTCCAGATGCCTAACAACTAAATTCACCGTATTTAAAATCGGCGTTTATTTCCTCCTTGTCTGCTCTCCCACTCGTTGTTACTTCATGGGTCTGGAGAGGGCGTGTCTATCCACGAACGCTGCCGTGGTGGAGAGGATCCCTGCTGCTGAATTCGTCTGCCGGCAAGAGATTGTGACCGCACGCCGGGGGTATACACAGTTATCAGCTGGTTTTTCGGTGTGGTGCCTGGCCGCCCTGGAGCTCCGACGAGAGCGCCGTACCCGAAGCCTTCTCCCTGGACGCCGAGGGGCTGCTGCTGTGCGTACGGTTTCAGAAGTGGAGGCGACTGGGACCACCACTAGGAAGACGTCGAAGGTGGGGGAGTCGACATCGGAGCAAGAGCAGAGAGAAGGTGGAGGCTGCGATAATGGCGGTAATGGGCTAGAGATAGCTTATAATTTGAGAGGTAACAAATATAAGGCTCGCAAGGGGGAAGCCAGTAAGGATAAGAACAACAAAACTTTGCCTCTAGACATTAGGCTGTCTCCGGATGCCGGTTCAAGTTTACCCACGGCAATATGTTTAGACAAGGCTGAGTCTGTAAATAAAGCGGTGGAGTTTGTGGGGGCTGGTAATTCTATTCCTGATCACCCCAGTGTAAGCAGCAAAAAGAAGCCCTCTTCATATCTGACGGGCCAGGTTAAAGCAAAGCGTGCTTATACCAGCAAATCAGCTAAAGGGTCTAAAGGTAAAAACTCCGGCTCTGTGTCAAAAATAACGCCGTCACTGAGGTCATTTTTTAAGGTGATTCCTCAAGTAGTATTACTACCAGACAGACTTGAAAAGCCATTAGCAGAGGATACAGGTTTCGAGGGAGAAATGAGCTCTGAGGATTTGCTTGATAAATCTGTTACCCCGGTAGAAATGGCGACAGGGGGCGCAGAAAGCCCTGTAAACCTCGGAGCGGGAGTAGAAGTTGGAAATGACCAAACTGAGGATACAGAGAGTGGGATTAGTGATTCAATTGTTGGTACATCAGGTCACCTCTCACCTCTTGCTTTGGTTTTGGCGCCCCCATTGGCTCCACCTTTTATGTTGGCCCCTCTGGCCGTAACAGCTGGCTTAGGCTTACAGGAATCTATGCAAGGAGTTACAGCAACTACATCAGCTACTTCCGTTCCCCTGTCTAGTGCTATCTTATCTAGTAGCACAAATACAGATTTGGTTGCCACCTTGCAGGCTTCTTTTCAGGGAATGTTTGCCTCTTTATCGGCTGATATCAAAAAGGGATTCGAAACCTCTGCAGCTAATCAAGCGGATATTAGGTGTTTTTATGAAATTCTAAACAAAAAACTAAGTGACCTAACAATGAGAACAGAAGCACTTGAGGATAGGGTAACAGGTTTGTCCTTACACCTAGATGAAGACAAATTAAATATCACCACACTTAGGAAAGAAGATCAAATCCTCGCAGATAGGATGGAGATGCTGGAGAACAATGCCCGAAGGAATAATCTTCGTATAATGAATATTCCTGAGGATAAGGAAGGCTCAGACATCAAGCAGTATGTTATCTCGCTGTTGAAGGAGGCGTTGAGATTAGATCAGTCAGAGGAAGAATTAGCCTTAGACATCCAACGCATTCACAGAGAGCCTTTTAGGAAGAATCCTCAAAGAACCAAGCCCAGAAAAGTTTTGGTCAAATTTCTCACATATTCCCTTAAGGAAACTATTTTAAATCTAGCTTTAAAGCAGAAATCTGTCAGTGCGAAGGGTTTCAACTTTCAAGTTCGATCAGACTTGTCCAGGATTACTCTGGACAAACAATGGGAATTTGGAAAAAGGCTTGAGGCCTTCAGAAGTTATGGCGCAGTGGCTCAATTAGTTTTTCCAGCTGCATTGAGAGTCATGTATAATAACAGCATGCACAATATTAGATCAGTGCAGGCAGCGGATGAGCTACTTCTGACTATAGGCAAAGAAAAAGGAGCGGGTAACTAGATGAAGTTTTCTGGGGTAGTTAAGCTAATTTGTTTGGCATTCAAAAAAAAGAAAAGGGGTGAGAAGAAGGGAAAGAGAAAGCACATAAGGAAAAAAAATATATATATAAAAAGGGAATCTATAGGTATGAAGAGGGGAAGAAAATTATAAGTGAAGGAAAAGAAGAAATTGGAAAAAAAATGTTTGGGGTTAAAGTAGTGAAATGTACAACACAAGTAACGCACCCCACATACCCTTTAATACAACAGGGTTTAGGTAGAAGGTATAGGTCATGCAGGCCAGATTTACCTCTTTCCACTCATATTTCCTGACGTTTCTCTTTTTCTTTTCACTCTTTATCCTCCGGCTATAAATAGGATGGGAGTCCATAACAGAGTGATATCTTCTGGTTTTCCAGATAGATAGAACAAGGGTTGCAGGGGAAAAAATTAAAAAAGAGTCCTCATTTTCGCGGCAGTTTGGTTTTATGCGTGAAGTGGTCATTGTTAAGATATGTCTCAGTTCAACTTTTTCTTTACAGGGGCATATTGCGTACCGATTCCCTTAACTCCGGGGGTGTGAAAAAAGTAAAGAAGTGGAAACACGATTTTAATGAGTAAATTGGCTATTCTCTCCTGGAATAATAATGGTTTGCGAACTAGCCCGAGGAAAAATAATATTATGCAATATCTCCGAGATTCAAGTGCGCAGATCATAGTACTTCAGGAGACACATTTGACCGAGCCGGAAATGCATACATTGGTTAAGAGGAATAGATGGATTGATGTTTGTATAACAACGTCACAAGCAACACACACTAGAGGTGTGGCAATCCTATTTAGAAAATCCATTAAAGCGAGACTGGTTTTTAAACTCGTAGACCCTGGAGGTCGATGGGCAATAGTCTCAGTTATAATATATGGGTCTCCAATCACCATAGTGGGATACTATGGCCCTAATCAGGACGATCCATCGGAATTGAAGGTTCTCTTCTCACATTTGTATTTGTTTCCTGAACCAGTTATCTTAGCATGTGATTTCAACATAGTCCTGGATCCCTTAGTGGATAAATCACCTTCTAATAGAGCTAAAGTTCTGTCCAAAACTAGGTCTTACCTGCAAGATAACATGAAGCAGTTAGGATATAATGACATCTGGAGAACAATGCACGGACTACAAAGAGGAATCACATTTCGAAACTATAGATTTCATCATCAGTCTCGAATTGATTTTATTCTGATTAGTCAATCCTTAGTCCACCTGGTTAAATTGGTATCTCATCTACCATTTCATCTTTCAGACCATGCGGCGATTCTTTTAGATCTGGAAGGGTTTCCTAAGAATCGATCAAGTAATTGGTCATTTGATCGATCACTATTGTCCTCAACTAATATCATTGATGCTCTCAAGGTAGAGGTCCAGCTTTTCCTGGATGAAAATATAGGGTCCGCCTCTCCAGGTGTTACATGGGATGCATTTAAGGCATTCTTAAGGGGTCAGATAAACAACAAAGCTTCATATAAGAATAAAATATATAGAGAAGCAGTGGCCTCCTTAGAATTGGAGTTGGCTAATCTTCAAACAGACATTGCTAGGCACCCGGATGCCCGCTCATCCACAGTACATGAGTGGCAGAATAAAGTGACCATCTTGAAAGGAGAGCTAAGCACAGTATTAAATGCTAGGGTCTTAGAGAGATGGGAAGCCAGTAAACTGGCACATTTTGAGTATGGCGAAGGTGCCAGTAAATTGCTGGCATGGAAAACGAAGACCGAGCTAGTTCGTAATAATATTAACTCAATTACGACTGGTGGAATAATATTCTCTACCGATGTTGACATTAGGAGAGTGCTCCGTGACTTCTTCAGTGAAATATACTGTGAAGATAATAACGTTGAGCCAAAGCAGGCTGAAGATTGGTTGGCGGGCGTCGCTCTTCCTGCTCTGACATTAGAACAAAGTAACAAATTAGAAGATCCTATTTCACAGGAGGAGGTCAGGTTAGCTGTAGCTAGTAGTAAAAAAGGTAGGGCATCAGGCCCGGATGGTCTGCCGTCTGAAATTTATAAAGCTCTGATTTCAACTATTCTTCCTTTCCTGACTGAGCTGTTTAACAAGATCCTCCTTGAAGGGATGCCCCCTCCTATATCGTGGGATAGTGCTTCAATCACATTGATTCTAAAACCTGGAAAATCAGCAACAAGTTGTGGGTCTTACAGACCAATTTCTATTTTAAATACAGATTATAAAATCTTTACATCTGTACTCGCAAATAGGTTGGGGGCAGTAGCAACAAACATCTTGCATACAGACCAAAAAAGCTTTGTAAGGGGGCGTCAGCTGTATGAGTTGACCTATGATCTTATAGGTGCCATAGATATGGCGACGGTGGCATCACTTCCTCTTGCAGTGATGACCTTGGATGCCACCAAGGCCTTCTATAGAGTTAATTGGGCTTACCTATCGGAGGTCTTGGGAAAATTTAACTTCGGCAAATATTTTAGGCGCATAGTCAAACTCTTGTGTAAGAATCGGTCAGCTTCTATACTCGTCAACGGAGAACTATCAGACCCATTTAACATCACTCGGGGTACCCGCCAAGGCTGCCCCCTCTCCCCCCTCTTATTTGATCTGTATATAGAGCCTTTTGCTCAAAAGATCCGAGTCAATAGTAACATCATGTCTTTTGTGTTTGAGGGATGGGAGAGGAAGGTAGCCTTATATGCGGATGATGTTCTCATTTTTACATCCGAGTTACGGTCAGCATTTCCGTCTGTAATCGCGTTGGCTAAGGAGTTTGGAGCCGTATCAGGTTACGAAGCTAATGCTGCCAAGACGGATATAATGGTCTGGAATGACCCTGAGCCCGTGGCAGGGGCACATATAAGTCCAGTCCTTCGGTATTTGGGTCTAAATATATACAAAGATATAGACGAGATAGTTCCAGCAAATTTCTCGCTTATTGCCAAAGAATGTCGTAGGCTAATGAAATCATGGTCTTCACTTCCACTATCTCTTCTGGGTAGATCTAATATAGTTAAAATAACGATCCTACCAAAGGTTACATTCTTATTCAACACCATTCCCCTTTTTTTGATCCTACAATGATAGCGAAGCTCCAAAGCAATATTCGTTCTTTTATTTGGAACAATCGCAACCTGAGAATTGCTTGGAAGAAGATCAGGCGGCGTAGAGAGAAGGGAGGTTTGGCGGCGCCCGATTTACAGCTTTATGGGTGGGCCTTTCAGATGTCCCATGTTAGGATGTTGTTAAAATCCCCGATAAACTTGGGCTGTGGGCACATGTTTGCTGCATTACTCAGAGGGAAAAAGGTTGCAGATCATGAATTTTTGTTTAAGTTTGGGGATCCCAAGTTTTTTAAGAAAATAAAACTGAAGGTGCTTAGAGATTCATGTAGAACATGGGCTAAACTTAGGCGTACAATTAGAATTGACTACTATTCCTGTAAGGCTCCATTCTGGAACTCACCTGGTTCCCCGAGCTGGCTCTTGGATAGCCTTGCAGTACCACTACGAGAGGCAGGATTGGTAACTTGGGGGGATCTCTTTGTTGATGGTAGCCTACTTCCGTGGGAGATATTGAGTTTAAAAATAGGGACTCGGTTCTCCAGGTTCAAATATCTTCAAATACAAAGCTGGGCACACTCACAGATTTCTGTTAAAGGCAGATTTCAGCTGGGAGGGGACAAAACATTAGTGTCCCTCCTAACAGACAAGCCTCTATTCAAGAAAGAGGTTTCACTCTGGTACAATCTCTTACTGGATGAAGCAGAGGGTGAGTTCCAGCTACCGGATCTGCTGTGGTCCACACATATTACTAACATTAGCGTGGAGAATCTTTTAAGATCATGTGGAACATTGTGAAACCATCTTGGCTACGCCGAAACCATTTGTTCCCATTACATAGGGCCTACTATTCGCCCCAACGCTTGTCGAAGTTTTCGGACAACTCGCCTGTTTTATGCCCCAAATGTGGCTTGGCAGAAGCTTCGGATTTACACATGTTCTTGGACTGCCCACTCTTATCACCGTTCTGGAATTCAGTTTGCCTATCATTATCCACCTCCCTGGGATCCCAAGTAATATTATGTTCTGCTCTTGTTATTTTTGGTATTTCTCCAGAGTTTCATGGGCCAGCAAAAGATCTACTTTTTTTTGGTATTTTGTTGGCTAGGAGGGAAATATGTAAGAAATGGAAAGATCCCTTACCCACTACCTTGTTTGATTGGCACACGTCTGTGCTACAAACATCAAAGTTGGACCTCTTAAGATCAGGAAACCTAAGCAAGAGAAACTTCTGGAGACTATTAAAAATGGTAATGGGCTTTAACTTGATCTTGCCCCCCCCCCCCCCCCCCCCCCAAGGTCCAATGATTACGCTGCTTGGCACCTTCTCTCACCCTTGACTATACCCAATAAAGTTGAAATCGGTATAAGAATGGGTATATGAATGCAGCATGTGTCCCGGACGGTTGTTCCAAGGTGGCTTAGTTGGATTATGGCACTACTTACTGTGGGGCAATTAGGGCGGCCCCTCTTGGAGCTCCATCCAGTTTATCTGAGACAGTAAGGTCATCTCCACATGCTACTAGTTGGTCACCAAGGGCGAAATACGAGGACAAAAAAAAAAAAGAAAAGAAACAAAACTACTGCCAATACTGTTATCCTACTTACTTTTAATTCAACATCAACATATTGGATTTCAACACAACATGGGTCAGAGACTTATTGTTCAGTCTGAATAAATCTTTTTATTTTATTTTTGGTTTTTAACACATTTCAATTTAGTTTTTTGTCGTCTTAACATTCATTACATCTACATCACAATCCAAAAATGTATGATTTTTTTATTTTTGGATTGTGATGTTGATGTAATGAATGTTAAAACGACAAAAACTAAATTGAAATAATGTGTTAAAAACTAAAAATAAAATAGAAAGATTTATTCAGACTGAACAATAAGTCTCTGACCCATGCTGTGTTGAAATCCAATATGTTGATGTTGAATTAAAAGTAAGTAGGATAACAGTATTGGCAGTAGTTTTGTTTCTTGTTGTGTTCAAGTTAGTGGCCTTTGTTAGGATCGAGTGGGCTCCTGGGGTACTACTGCGGTTCCTTTTAGTACTGATGTGGTGGTTTTGAGTAATCCATTGGTGGGAACATATAGGAAGGGTGTTGGGTAGGGTGGGCTTAATTCAGCTTTTAGTTTTATCTCCCATTGTAAAAACGTGTTTTGTTCTTTCATGATTTTGTTACCTGTCTCATTAGTATTACATTTTGTTTAGTTGCTTCTGGACATTGCAAGTTGTTGGTTGGTTGAAATTCAATCAAGAGCACATCTGCTGAACTTAGGTTTTCCAGACTAATGATGGAGTGTAGGAGCCGCAATATGTTGCCTCTATTTAATATGTCTGCTCTTCCCCGAGTTTCGTATTCAGGAAGAAATATGATGGTGTCCATTCCCTTTGCACCTTTAGCCTCGGTGTCCTGGGGAGGCATTGCTTCATGATATTGGGGCCTTGGTGGAGCATGGTTGCTCTTGCTGGCTTCTTGTTTAGCATTGGTGTGGCAAATTTGTCAGGGTTCAACTGATGTCTGGTCTTTATCCGATGTGTTGGTTCTATGCTCGTTCTCCCTCTATGACCTTAGTGGTGACTCCCTCGAGTTGTTCAATGCGCCCTCTCTCAGTTTGAACCTTGGGGTTTGTACCATGCTGGTGACCTTGCTGGGTTCCTGCGTCATTATGACTAGTTGCACTTGTTCGATTGTTGCCCTGTTTGTTGTCATCTCTTGAGATGCTTTGTGGTAATGGTCTTAATAGTGGGCCCGCGGTTAGTGCCTGGGTGGCGTTGAGTCTTGTGGTAGGGTGGTCTGGCCTGCCATCCAAGGTGGGGGTTGGGGCGCACCTGGTGTCCTCGAATTCTGCAAGGGTTGCCAGAGGCTAGTTTTTGCCACAAAGGCCCAAGGCGGCTATCTTCCGATTCCTTCCCTTCCTACTTTGTTTGCGACGTGCTCTCTGGAGCGAACAATTTCTGCTGGCTGCGCTCTCTTTAATTAGAGTTGTTGCTTTGCTGCCTCCTGGGGAGTGGTGTAAGCTAATCGGCATGTTCACCGTTTTATGGTGTCCAGGTATCATTGTGTCTATTCTGGGTGGTCCATCAGTGCCTGGGTGGCGTTGAGTCTTGTGGTAGGGTGGCCTGGCCTCTCATCCAACGTGGGGATTGGGGCGCACCTGGTGTCCTCGAATTCTGCAAGAGTTGCCCAAGGCGGCTATCTTCCAATTCCTTCCCTTCCTATTTTGTTTGCGACATGCTCTCTGGAGCGAACAATTTTTGCTGGCTGCGCTCTCTTTAATTAGAGTTGTTGCTTTGCTGCATCCTGGGGAGTGGTGAAAGCTAATCGACATGTTCACCGTTTTATGGTGTTCAGGTATCATTGTGTCTATTCTGGGTGGTCCATCAGTTAAGTGGTTGTGCGGTGTGGTGTTTGTTTTTAAGTCTGATAGTAGGTCTCCTAGTATTGATGGCAATGTGAATAGTTTGTCAATTATTGGGGTGCAGGTGCATTCAGGGTGTAGTATTTGAGTTCCTTGTGCAGCTTCTTGTCTTCGCTTTCTGAGACCATTAAGTTCTTCTAGTTTCCTATCTATCCCTGAAGTAAAATCTGCTAAAGTTTGAAGAACCGTAACCTGCAGGTCCAATTTATGGGATTAATATTGAAGCGCAGTGGCTGAGTATTGCATAGTGCTTAATATGGTTGCCCCTATGGATTCTGTGTATGTTGGTCCTGTGGAGTTGCTTCTTTCTGCCCTAGACGCAATTGGCAGTATGAACAACAAGGGAACCCGTATAGGTAGTTGAGGACCTCGGGTAGTTAATGGAATTTCAAAACAACAAAGGTCCTAAACTTATATCAATGAGATTGAAGGCAATAACCATAGACTTCAATAAGAACTATGTCTTTTTGTTCCAATGCCCAGCCGGACAAAGGAATATTTATTTTACGAAATAAAGGGAAAATTCAAGGATACGTGGATCACAAAACAATTCATAAACTGGGCACAAGCCTGTACCAAGTAAGAAAGGGAAAAGGACAATACACGGGGAAAATAACAGGCAAACAAAGTGGAGCAAAAGGTGGCTTACAATGCAATGCAATCTTGTGTAAGCACAAGCCAACAGGAACCGCAATACATAGTATACAAATGAAAGTTGCAGTACTGTTACAACAGTCGACGTTTCGATCCCTATCTCCAATAATAAACTGGGATCATCTTCAGGACTACATGAAATGCTATTGCCTGAGTTTGTTTATAGAAAGCCTGTGGGAATAAACAGGAAGCAAAAGGGAAAGAGACACACATTTAACCTCAAGGAAAGTACAAGTTTAAAAACCAGCATGTCAAATATTTTGAACATCTGTGACAAGTGTTCAAAAACAACAGTGCAAGGTGCAGTCATGATGACTGATGTAAAATGGCGTCTATTGTACACAAGGGGAGTGACAGACAATAGAATTGACTACTGGAAAGGGCATTGGAGTAATTGTGCTCATATTTCTGGTAGTTTTTTCCAGTGTCTATAGTGCAATTGTGATTTGAACAAGGTTTAGGGGCCATCGACGGTTTGTGGTGCGACCGGGTGCGGAAAAGGTGTTCACATCGGCGACGCATGGTTTGGTGACCCGTTGGGGTGTGGAGCGGGTCGTATCTTAGTGTGCAATTACCGTTTTAGCGCACTGAACGATGGACGACGATAGTGGTGTTGGTGCAGAGAAGCCATACTGACCTACTGAGCAGGCAGTGGGGAGCCGTTGGCGTCTTAATCTGGAGCCTCGAGGTTGGTGCTGTACACCTGAGGGCAGCAGATGGCAAGTTAGAAACTTAGGGAGAATCACGTTTGCTGTTAAAGTTAGGAGCCATGATCAGAAGCAGGGGAATTACCTGATATGGTAAGAAGGGGAACCTGATGAGGCTTTGATGGTTGGTGGCAGGGTGCCAGAGACGCGTTCCTGACCCAGTATGGGTGACATGCAGAAAAAGGGGATGCTTAGTTGGGGGTGCCAGCATTCAGAGTGAAAACAGTGAGTGGCATGCAGCGAAGTGAAATACCTATCACGACTGGCGAGGTAGCCAGGCAGAGGGATTTTAATAATACAGGCCTAGAAGGCTGGCGGCAGGGGGCGGCTACTAGGTGTTGCAGTCCGTATTCTGCGGAGCCTGTAGAAATAAAAAATAGATAAGGGGATCAGGTCAATTGTCGCGCTGGGAACGGGGTTTCCAAACGCACGGGTGGAGTGAAATCAATAAGCGACGTGCATTAGAGTAGGTTACCTATCCGCACTGGCGGTTAGCCAGGCAGTGGGAGTTCGATAGTGCAGGCCTGGAGGGCTGTCGGCAAGGGGCGGCTGCTAAGTGTTTCAGTCCGTTTCCAGTTGATCCTGTAAAAATAATCATTACGGGAATCAGGTCCGTTTACAAGCTGAAAGCAGAATAACAAAGCGGACTGCGTTGTCACGCTAGAGGCAAGGTCTGATTGCGGACAATAGCGGGCATAGAGCAGTCTTACCTCAATGGGATCCCGAGGGCGGGCTACACTGAGTCCCGTCCGGTGAAGCGGAATGGCTGATTGCGAATGGCTCTGTGGGATCGAGATAATAATAATAATAAAAGATTTATAAAGCGCATGGCTGCACAACTGTGTATCCCCGCGCTAATTGCCAACAAAACTCACAGAGAATAGATAAGGGGCAGTCAGAGAAAGCAATTATTGAGGAAAGAGGTGGGTTTTAAGTTTAGCTCTGAACAGAGTCTCTGAGGGTTCCATTCTTAAATGAACAGGTAGAGCATTCCAATGTTTTACTCCAAGATAACGAAAGGAGCGGCCGCCTATTTTTGCTCTGTGGACACGTGGGATTTTGAATTGTGACATTCCTGAGGACCTAAGGTCTCTGGTTGGACGGTGGATAGTCAGCAGATCTCTTAGATAGGTGGGACCTTTGTTATGGGCAATTTTATGGGCATAGCAAAGGCTCTTGAATTCGATTCTTTCCCTAACAGGGAGCCAGTGCAATTTGGACAAGGCCGCCTTGGCAGATGTTCTTTTGGGAAGACCCAGTACCATGCGTGCGGCCGCATTTTGTAAGCATTGAAGCTGGTGAAGGTGTTTTTGATTCAGTCCTAATAGGAGAACATTCCCATAGTCCAAATGAGGTGTGATAAGCGCATGTACGATGGTTTTTCTAGCTTCAATAGGGATGAGATCAATGATTTTTCTTAAAATTCTTAGCGTACCAATGCATTTGCCTATTATTTTGTTAACTTGGGAGTTTCCTGACAAATCAGAGTCGATCATAATCCCAAGGTTTTTCACCTTTTCAACAGGGTGTGGGAAATCGCCCAATGTTGTGGGCCACCACGCCTGCGACCATAGAGAGGTTTTATTTCCTACTACCAATACCTCTGTTTTATCTCCATTCAGCCGGAGGCAGCTGTTATCCATCCACATGGCGACAGCAGCCATGCATTCCGAGAAATTGGAGGCATATTTCTCGGTATCCGGAGTGAGCTTAAACATGAGCTGGGTGTCATCGGCGTAACTGACAATGCCCACCCCAAAACTCTCTACGATCTGAGCCAGGGGCTCCATATAGATATTAAACAGTGTGGGGCTCAAACTGGAGCCCTGTGGCACCCCATAGCTCACGTCTCGAGAAGATGATTTAAAGGGTGGGCAGTGTATCTGAAAAGATCTTTTCGTAAGAAAAGATTTAATCCACGCCAGAGCATGGTCTTTCACTCCGATGTCTGAGAGTCGGGACAGCAGCGTGGCATGTAGCACAGTATCAAAAGCTGCGCTTAGAACTAGCATGACCAACGCTGCTGTCTCACCCTCGTCCACCATTTTGCGGATGTATTCCGTGGAATTCAAAACAGCTGATTCCGTAGAAGAGTTAGATCTAAAGCCGGATTGAGTAGGGTGGAGTACGTTTTCTGATTCTAAAAAATCCATCAGTTGTTTATTTACTACTTTTTCAATTATCTTGGCACATTGTGGCAGGAGGGAAATTGGCCTAAGATTTTGAAATTGGGTAACCGGGATGTTGGGCTTTTTTTTGAGAGGGATAACTTGAGCAGTTTTCCAAGTTTCCGGAACATAGCATTCTATAAAAGAGAGGGTTATCATCTGGCTTATTTGATCCATAAGGGTGTGGTCCATGATATCCTTGCTTTTTTCTATAGGGCACACATCGTTAGGGGAGCCAGAGTGGATACTATTAATTATGCTAGACAGGTTTTCTTTGTCAGGTGTGTTAAATTGGGTGAGGAAGGTTTTTTGAGAGGGGGACATTTCCTTTCCGGATGTGGAGGGGATGGGAAAGGTAGCGTGAATTTTCTCTACTTTTTGGACAAAGAAATCCGCTATTTGTTCGCATAAATTGTTTGAGTATGTGTCCTGGATATCTAGTCTGGAGGTGTCTGTAAGTTCCTTATAGAGCCGGAATATTTCTTTTGTTGGATTGGTGGCTTCTTCGATTCTGCTTTGGTAAAAGAGACTTTTTTCCTCTCTTATTAATTTCTGGTAAGATTTTAATTCCAGTTTATAGGTTTCCTTAAGTTCAGTAGAATAATTTTTAACTGTCATGCATTGTGAAACGGTCGAACTATCGAACTCCCACTGCCTGGCTAACCGCCAGTGCTGATAGGTAACCTACCCTGCTGCACGTCGCTTATTGATTTCACTCCACCCGTGCGTTTGGAAACCCCGTTCCCAGCGCGACAATTGACCTGATCCCCTTATCTATTTTTTATTTCTACAGGCTCCGCAGAATACGGACTGCAACACCTAGCAGCCGCCCCCTGCCGCCAGCCTTCTAGGCCTGTATTATTAAAATCCCACTGCCTGGCTACCTCGCCAGTCGTGATAGGTATTTCACTTCCCTGCATGTCACTCACTGTTTTCACTCTGAATGCTGGCACCCCCAACTAAGCATCCACTTTTTTCTGCAGGTCACCCATACTGGGTCAGAAACGCGTCTCTGGCACCCTGCCACCAACAATCAAAGCCTCATCAGGTTCTCCTTTTTACCATATCAGGTAATTCCCCTGCTTCTGATCATGGCTCCTAACTTTAACAGCAAACGTGATTTTCCCTAAGTTTCTAACTTGCTATCTGCTGCCCTCAGGTGTACAGCACCAACCTCGAGGCTCCAGATTAAGACGCCGATGGCTCCCCACTGCCTGCTCAGTAGGTCAGTATGGCTTCTCTGCACCAAAACCACTATCGCCGTCCATCGTTCACTGCGCTAAAACGGTAATTGCACAGTAAGATACAACCCGCTCCACACCCTAACGGGTCACCAAACCATGCCTCGCCGATGTGAACACCTTTTCGGCACCCGGTCGCACCACAAACCGTCGATGGCCCCTAAACCTTGTTCAAATCACAATTGCACTATAGACACTGGAAAAAACTACCAGAAATATGAGCACAATTACTCCAATGCCCTTTCCAGTAGTCAATTCTATTGTCTGTCACTCCCCTTGTGTACAATAGACGCCGTTTTACATCAGTCATCATGACTGCACCTTGCACTGTTGTTTTTGAACACTTGTCACAGATTTTCAAAATGTTTGACATGTTGGTTTTTAAACTTGTACTTTCCTTGAGGTTAAATTTGTGTCTCTTCCCCTTTTGCTTCCTGTTTATTCCCACTGGCTTTCTATAAACAAACTCAGGCAATAGCATTTCATGTAGTCCTGAAGATGATCCCAGTTTATTATTGGAGATAGGGATCGAAACGTCGACTGTTGTAACAGTACTGCAACTTTCATTTGTATACTATGTATTGCGGTTACTGTTGGCTTGTGCTTACACAAGATTGCATTGCATTGTAAGCCACCTTTTGCTCCACTTTGTTTGCCTGTTATTTTCCCAGTGTATTGTCCTTTTCCCTTTCTTACTTGGTACAGGCTTGTGCCCAGTTTATGAATTGTTTTGTGCTCCACGTATCCTTGAATTTTCCCTTTATTTCGTAAAATAAATATTCCTTTGTCCGGCTGGGCATTGGAACAAAAAGACATAGTTCTTATTGAAGTCTATGGTTATTGCCTTCAATCTCATTGATATAAGTTTAGGACCTTTGTTGTTTTGAAATTCTAGACGCAATTGGGGCAACGTGGTGAAGTGAAATGAAGCATGCTTAAACCTGTACATAGCAACAAATTCGTCCCATTTCTGCGAGGCAAAGAAGGTCATGTCTCCGTCCGTTGAGTGGGAGTCTTCATAATGAAGCAGCAAGCAGCGCACGGATGGTGTGTTGTTTAATTGTTCATTGAGAGGTGACAAGGTGTCAGCTTGTATGATTGATTTCTGTAAGGGAGAGCTGTTTTTTTGGCTGTGATAATGTGACCCAGGCATTTTGTTCTGTCTGTTGGCTCTGCTCTGGAGAGAAGGCTTGGGGGTCCTTGGGGCCCGTTCGTTCATTAATTTCCCCTTGTTTTAACGTATTTGTAGGGTCTGTGCCCAGCTGGCTCTTGTTTTCCAATATGGAATTTTTTCAACCTTAGGGTTTCTTTTTGGACTGTCTTTTATGCTTCTAGATATCTCTAGGGCGGGCTCTCCACCGGCTTTATTCCCCTAATGGATTGTTGGCTTCACTATTTATCCTGGTTTCTGTAAGTATTTTGTCAATGTCCATTTCCATGTCGTGCCTTGTTCTTTTCGTGGGGTTTGTCCTTTGCAGGTGATGGTGATCCAACCGGGTTAGCAAAAATCTGCGGGGTGTGTTCGAATCTCCCTGGTTGTAGAGGGTTTGTAACCCCTTAATATCCTGGTTTTTAGAGTAAATAACTGTTCTAGGGTCTTTCAGAAAAGAACATTTTGTATAGATTGTTGGCTGAATGGTACATGGGTTTCCCTTTGAGATGCCCCCTCAATGCTTATGAGCTCTTTTGGCTCCTCACGTTTTGATGCCAGCTTCAGGTGAATAGTAGGTTGGAGATTTTTTATAGACGGTGGACTGCAGGTTTCACTAGCTTCTATATCGCTGAGGGTAGAGAAGAAGCTGATGTCCCTATTGTCCCTGTTTAGGGGATTAATAGTTGTGTTGCTTGCCACATTTTATGTCGAATTCAGGGGCGTCCTCACCTTTGGCTTTTCTTTGCTTTGGTTTAGGCCACGGTTTTGTTGGGGAGCTCCTTACTCTGCCTGACCTCATATTTTTCTCGTTTCCTGATTTACTTGTTTCCCCTTGGGGTATTCTTTGACTTCCCCTTTAGTCCCTCTAGGCCACTGACCATTGGTTTGCCACCAGTTGGTGCTCCTGGAATGTTTATTGTGTTTAACTCCTTGTTTGTCTGCTAACTCCTCAAGAATGGTGCTGGAGCAGGTGTATGCGGGTTCCCAGTTGATTGGCGTCTCCCTGTTTTCACTCTGTGAGGGAAGACTATGCGGTGCAATGCGCTGGGAAGTTGTAGTGAGAGTCATGGCACCGTTTAGAGACTACTCCCTGTCCTCAATTGGCCCCCACGTTGGGTCGCTCCCAATTACCTGCAATACGGGATCTGCAGGTATTTGTCTAGTCAGGTGGAGTGGAATGAAATAGGATGCTAGGGGGTAGTCTTGACTAATATAGGGCTCCAGCAGTTCCTCCGCTACCTTATGGTGTTCCTGGGGTACATCTGGCACTCTGTGCCTGAGGTGGGCTATGGCACCCCTGGTAAAGTTAGTCTTTTGGCTTGCTTGATGTCTTCCCTTATGATGGAGTAACAGTGCAGTGTTAACCTGAACCAATAGGTTACCCTATTCTTGAGTGAGTCAAGGTCCTCTTGTCTGTCACTGCGGAGCTTAGGATCCTCCCCAAGATAGATTACCACTTCTTCTTTCTGGTCATGAGTTTGAGTGTAAAGGCCATCCTTAATTACCCCTCTTTCAAATGATTGAACAAGGCTAGGCATAGGCGAGCACCCCTCATCTAGTACCACCTCTCTTCTATAGGGCTCTTTACCCACCCCCCTAGCCTAGGGTATTCCTCAGTATGCTACCGGATTGTCATTATAGCCAAAGCGGCATTGTTCAGTCTGAATAAATCTTTTTATTTTATTTTTAGTTTTTAACACATTTCAATTTAGTTTTTTGTCGTCTTAACATTCATTACATCTACATCACAATCCAAAAATGTATGATTTTTTTTATTTTTGGATTGTGATGTTGATGTAATGAATGTTAAAACGACAAAAACTAAATTGAAATAATGTGTTAAAAACTAAAAATAAAATAGAAAGATTTATTCAGACTGAACAATAAGTCTCTGACCCATGCTGTGTTGAAATCCAATATGTTGATGTTGAATTAAAAGTAAGTAGGATAACAGTATTGGCAGTAGTTTTGTTTCTTGTTGTGTTCAAGTTAGTGGCCTTTGTTAGGATTGAGTGGGCTCCTGGGGTACTACTGCGGTTCCTTTTAGTACTGATGTGGTGGTTTTGAGTAATCCATTGGTGGGAACATATAGGAAGGGCGTTGGGTAGGGTGGGCTTAATTCAGCTTTTAGTTTTATCTCCCATTGTAAAAACGTGTTTTGTTCTTTCATGATTTTGTTACCTGTCTCATTAGTATTACATTTTGTTTAGTTGCTTCTGGACATTGCAAGTTGTTGGTTGGTTGAAATTCAATCAAGAGCACATCTGCTGAACTTAGGTTTTCCAGACTAATGATGGAGTGTAGGAGCCGCAATATGTTGCCTCTATTTAATATGTCTGCTCTTCCCCGAGTTTCGTATTCAGGAAGAAATATGATGGTGTCCATTCCCTTTGCACCTTTAGCCTCGGTGTCCTGGGGAGGCATTGCTTCATGATATTGGGGCCTTGGTGGAGCATGGTTGCTCTTGCTGGCTTCTTGTTTAGCATTGGTGTGGCAAATTTGTCAGGGTTCAACTGATGTCTGGTCTTTATCCGATGTGTTGGTTCTATGCTCGTTCTCCCTCTATGACCTTAGTGGTGACTCCCTCGAGTTGTTCAATGCGCCCTCTCTCAGTTTGAACCTTGGGGTTTGTACCATGCTGGTGACCTTGCTCGGTTCCTGCGTCATTATGACTAGTTGCACTTGTTCGATTGTTGCCCTGTTTGTTGTCATCTCTTGTGATGCTTTGTGGTAATGGTCTTAATAGTGGGCCCGCGGTTAGTGCCTGGGTGGCGTTGAGTCTTGTGGTAGGGTGGTCTGGCCTGCCATCCAAGGTGGGGGTTGGGGCGCACCTGGTGTCCTCGAATTCTGCAAGGGTTGCCGGAGGCTAGTTTTGCCACAAAGGCCCAAGGCGGCTATCTTCCGATTCCTTCCCTTCCTACTTTGTTTGCGACGTGCTCTCTGGAGCGAACGATTTCTGCTGGCTGCGCTCTCTTTAATTAGAGTTGTTGCTTTGCTGCCTCCTGGGGAGTGGTGTAAGCTAATCGGCATGTTCACCGTTTTATGGTGTCCAGGTATCATTGTGTCTATTCTGGGTGGTCCATCAGTGCCTGGGTGGCGTTGAGTCTTGTGGTAGGGTGGCCTGGCCTCTCATCCAACGTGGGGATTGGGGCGCACCTGGTGTCCTCGAATTCTGCAAGAGTTGCCGGAGGCTAGTTTTTGCCACAAAGGCCCAAGGCGGCTATCTTCCAATTCCTTCCCTTCCTATTTTGTTTGCGACATGCTCTCTGGAGCGAACGATTTTTGCTGGCTGCGCTCTCTTTAATTAGAGTTGTTGCTTTGCTGCATCCTGGGGAATGGTGAAAGCGAATCGACGTGTTCACCGTTTTATGGTGTTCAGGTATCATTGTGTCTATTCTGGGTGGTCCATCAGTTAAGTGGTTGTGCTGTTTGTTTTTAAGTCTGATAGTAGGTCTCCTAGTATTGATGGCAATGTGAATAGTTTGTCAATTATTGGGGCGCAGGTGCATTCAGGGTGTAGTATTTGAGTTCCTTGTGCAGCTTCTTGTCTTCGCTTTATGAGACCATTAAGTTCTTCTAGTTTCCTATCTATCCCTGAAGTAAAATCTGCTAAAGTTTGAAGAACTGTAACCTGCAGGTCCAATTTATGGGATTAATATTGAAGCGCAGTGGCTGAGTATTGCATAGTGCTTAATATGGTTGCCCCTATGGATTCTGTGTATGTTGGTCCTGTGGAGTTGCTTCTTTCTGCCCTAGACGCAATTGGCAGTATGAACAACAAGGGAACCCGTATAGGTAGTTGAGGACCTCGGGTAGTTAATGGAATTTCAAAACAACAAAGGTCCTAAACTTATATCAATGAGATTGAAGGCAATAACCATAGACTTCAATAAGAACTATGTCTTTTTGTTCCAATGCCCAGCCGGACAAAGGAATATTTATTTTACGAAATAAAGGGAAAATTCAAGGATACGTGGATCACAAAACAATTCATAAACTGGGCACAAGCCTGTACCAAGTAAGAAAGGGAAAAGGACAATACACGGGGAAAATAACAGGCAAACAAAGTGGAGCAAAAGGTGGCTTACAATGCAATGCAATCTTGTGTAAGCACAAGCCAACAGGAACCGCAATACATAGTATACAAATGAAAGTTGCAGTACTGTTACAACAGTCGACGTTTCGATCCCTATCTCCAATAATAAACTGGGATCATCTTCAGGACTACATGAAATGCTAATGCCTGAGTTTGTTTATAGAAAGCCTGTGGGAATAAACAGGAAGCAAAAGGGGAAGAGACACAAATTTAACCTCAAGGAAAGTACAAGTTTAAAAACCAGCATGTCAAACATTTTGAACATCTGTGACAAGTGTTCAAAAACAACAGTGCAAGGTGCAGTCATGATGACTGATGTAAAATGGCGTCTATTGTACACAAGGGGAGTGACAGACAATAGAATTGACTACTGGAAAGGGCATTGGAGTAATTGTGCTCATATTTCTGGTAGTTTTTTCCAGTGTCTATAGTGCAATTGTGATTTGAACAAGGTTTAGGGGCCATCGACGGTTTGTGGTGCGACCGGGTGCGGAAAAGGTGTTCACATCGGCGACGCATGGTTTGGTGACCCGTTAGGGTGTGGAGCGGGTCGTATCTTAGTGTGCAATTAACGTTTTAGCGCACTGAACGATGGACGGCGATAGTGGTGTTGGTGCAGAGAAGCCATACTGACCTACTGAGCAGGCAGTGGGGAGCCGTTGGCGTCTTAATCTGGAGCCTCGAAGTTGGTGCTGTACACCTGAGGGCAGCAGATGGCAAGTTAGAAACTTAGGGAGAATCACGTTTGCTGTTAAAGTTAGGAGCCATGATCAGAAGCAGGGGAATTACCTGATATGGTAAAAAGGGGAACCTGATGAGGCTTTGATGGTTGGTGGCAGGGTGCCAGAGACGCGTTCCTGACCCAGTATGGGTGACATGCAGAAAAAGGGGATGCTTAGTTGGGGGTGCCAGCATTCAGAGTGAAAACAGTGAGTGACATGCAGCGAAGTGAAATACCTATCACGACTGGCGAGGTAGCCAGGCAGAGGGATTTTAATAATACAGGCCTAGAAGGCTGGCGGCAGGGGGCGGCTACTAGGTGTTGCAGTCCGTATTCTGCGGAGCCTGTAGAAATAAAAAATAGATAAGGGGATCAGGTCAATTGTCGCGCTGGGAACGGGGTTTCCAAACGCACGGGTGGAGTGAAATCAATAAGCGAAGTGCAGCAGAGTAGGTTACCTATCCGCACTGGCGGTTAGCCAGGCAGTGGGAGTTCGATAGTGCAGGCCTGGAGGGCTGTCGGCAAGGGGCGGCTGCTAAGTGTTGCAGTCCGTTTCCAGTTGATCCTGTAAAAATAATCATTACGGGAATCAGGTCCGTTTACAAGCTGAAAGCAGAATAACAAAGCGGACTGCGTTGTCACGCTGAAGGCAAGGTCTGATTGCGGACAATAGCGGGCATAGAGCAGTCTTACCTCAATGGGATCCCGAGGGCGGGCTACACTGAGTCCCGTCCGGTGAAGCGGAATGGCTGATTGCGAATGGCTCTGTGGGATCGAGATAACTGTCATGCATTGTGAAACGGTCGAACTATCGAACTCCCACTGCCTGGCTAACCGGCAGTGCTGATAGGTAACCTACCCTGCTGCACGTCGCTTATTGATTTCACTCCACCCGTGCGTTTGGAAACCCCGTTCCCAGCGCGACAATTGACCTGATCCCCTTATCTATTTTTTATTTCTACAGGCTCCGCAGAATACGGACTGCAACACCTAGCAGCCGCCCCCTGCCGCCAGCCTTCTAGGCCTGTATTATTAAAATCCCGCTGCCTGGCTACCTCGCCAGTTGTGATAGGTATTTCACTTCCCTGCATGTCACTCACTGTTTTCACTCTGAATGCTGGCACCCCCAACTAAGCATCCCCTTTTTTCTGAAGGTCACCCATACTGGGTCAGAAACGCGTCTCTGGCACCCTGCCACCAACCATCAAAGCCTCATCAGGTTCTCCTTTTTACCATATCAGGTAATTCCCCTGCTTCTGATCATGGCTCCTAACTTTAACAGCAAACGTGATTCTCCCTAAGTTTCTAACTTGCTATCTGCTGCCCTCAGGTGTACAGCACCAACCTCGAGGCTCCAGATTAAGACGCCGACGGCTCCCCACTGCCTGCTCAGTAGGTCAGTATGGCTTCTCTGCACCAACACCACTATCGCCGTCCATCGTTCACTGCGCTAAAACGGTAATTGCACAGTAAGATACAACCCGCTCCACACCCTAACGGGTCACCAAACCATGCCTCGCCGATGTGAACACCTTTTCGGCACCCGGTCGCACCACAAACCGTCGCTGGCCCCTAAACCTTGTTCAAATCACAATTGCACTATAGACACTGGAAAAAACGACCAGAAATATGAGCACAATTACTCCAATGCCCTTTCCAGTAGTCAATTCTATTGTCTGTCACTCCCCTTGTGTACAATAGACGCCGTTTTACATCAGTCATCATGACTGCACCTTGCACTGTTGTTTTTGAACACTTGTCACAGATTTTCAAAATGTTTGACATGTTGGTTTTTAAACTTGTACTTTCCTTGAGGTTAAATTTGTGTCTCTTCCCCTTTTGCTTCCTGTTTATTCCCACTGGCTTTCTATAAACAAACTCAGGCAATAGCATTTCATGTAGTCCTGAAGATGATCCCAGTTTATTATTGGAGATAGGGATCGAAACGTCGACTGTTGTAACAGTACTGCAACTTTCATTTGTATACTATGTATTGCGGTTACTGTTGGCTTGTGCTTACACAAGATTGCATTGCATTGTAAGCCACCTTTTGCTCCACTTTGTTTGCCTGTTATATTCCCAGTGTATTGTCCTTTTCCCTTTCTTACTTGGTACAGGCTTGTGCCCAGTTTATAAATTGTTTTGTGCTCCACGTATCCTTGAATTTTCCCTTTAATTTCGTAAAATAAATATTCCTTTGTCCGGCTGGGCATTGGAACAAAAAGACATAGTTCTTATTGAAGTCTATGGTTATTGCCTTCAATCTCATTGATATAAGTTTAGGACCTTTGTTGTTTTGAAATTCTAGACGCAATTGGGGCAACGTGGTGAAGTGAAATGAAGCATGCTTAAACCTGTACATAGCAACAAATTCGTCCCATTTCTGCGAGGCAAAGAAGGTCATGTCTCCGTCCGTTGAGTGGGAGTCTTCATAATGAAGCAGCAAGCAGCGCACGGATGGTGTGTTGTTTAATTGTTCATTGAGAGGTGACAAGGTGTCAGCTTGTATGATTGATTTCTGTAAGGGAGAGCTGTTTTTTTGGCTGTGATAATGTGACCCAGGCATTTTGTTCTGTCTGTTGGCTCTGCTCTGGAGAGAAGGCTTGGGGGTCCTTGGGGCCCGTTCGTTCATTAATTTCCCCTTGTTTTAACGTATTTGTAGGGTCTGTGCCCAGCTGGCTCTTGTTTTCCAATATGGAATTTTTTCAACGTTAGGGTTTCTTTTTGGACTGTCTTTTATGCTTCTAGATATCTCTAGGGCGTGCTCTCCACCGGCTTTATTCCCCTAATGGATTGTTGGCTTCACTATTTATCCTGGTTTCTGTAAGTATTTTGTCAATGTCCATTTCCATGTCGTGCCCTTGTTCTTTTCGTGGGGTTTGTCCTTTGCAGGTGATGGTGATCCAACCGGGTTAGCAAAAATCTGCGGGGTGTGTTCGAATCTCCCTGGTTGTAGAGGGTTTGTAACCCCTTAATATCCTGTTTTTTAGAGTAAATAACTGTTCTAGGGTCTTTCAGAAAAGAACATTTTGTATAGATTGTTGGCTGAATGGTACATGGGTTTCCCTCTGAGATGCCCCCTCAATGCTTATGAGCTCTTTTGGCTCCTCACGTTTTGATGCCAGCTTCAGGTGAATAGTAGGTTGGAGATTTTTTATAGACGGTGGACTGCAGGTTTCACTAGCTTCTATATCGCTGAGGGTAGAGAAGAAGCTGATGTCCCTATTGTCCCTGTTTAGGGGATTAATAGTTGTGTTGCTTTTTTTGCCACATTTTATGTCGAATTCAGGGGCGTCCTCACCTTTGGCTTTTCTTTGCTTTGGTTTAGGCCACGGTTTTGTTGGGGAGCTCCTTACTCTGCCTGACCTCATATTTTTCTCGTTTCCTGATTTACTTGTTTCCCCTTGGGGTATTCTTTGACTTCCCCTTTAGTCCCTCTAGGCCACTGACCATTCGTTTGCCACCAGTTGGTGCTCCTGGAATGTTTATTGTGTTTAACTCCTTGTTTGTCTGCTAACTCCTCAAGAATGGTGCTGGAGCAGGTGTATGCGGGTTCCCAGTTGATTGGCGTCTCCCTGTTTTCACTCTGTGAGGGAAGACTATGCGGTGCAATGCGCTGGGAAGTTGTAGTGAGAGTCATGGCACCGTTTAGAGACTACTCCCTGTCCTCAATTGGCCCCCACGTTATGTCGCTCCCAAT